>NC_090436.1:108913919-109538919 GCF_031143425.1 Pleurodeles waltl | reverse complement strand
CAATCATGAAGCAGTCCCTTTTATTGTGGAAATACCATTGAGTGACTTCATATGGATTTGTGTAGTTGGAAAACCTCATTTTATATTGCATTTAGAAAGAAAATTGTCACTTTCCACACCTGCTTTCAGAATATCTCATAACACTAAATACATAAAAGCAAGTGCACATTTATTGGAAAAGACACAAAATAGCATCATACAATAGAAAATCCATTTACAAGTGTCTTCGAGTTCTTGTTACAGCCTGTGAGCAGAAGTAGATTCTGCTTTGTCAACTCCAGGGAGGCAGGTTACGAGCGTCAATAGTGTAGTGCTAACTGACATTTGAACTTTTGTTCTTTTCTTACATAACTGTCTCTCTGCTCGAAAACAAGCAGTGCGTGGAATTAATTTCAATCAATCACTTCAGTGGAAGGTCAGAATAAACTAATCACTGACAAAGCCAGAATTTTTATGAAAGTTAAGCATCTTTCAGCGGAAATGTCTCTGATGTCAGACAGTAAACTTATTTTCTACATTTTCCATCCACTGTTAGAAATCCTATTTTCTGTTTTGAAGCATGCAAACAATAACAATCATAAACAAATGTATAAAATATTATTACTCGGTTTTCTGTGCTCAGAATGTAATTTATTCTGTACCAAGTGCAAAATATGATGTATTACTTATCCTAGTACCAGTTAAGTGTACTAGGAAATTGTTTTTTTTGACTGAGGGGGTGAAGACCCTTCTCAAGCATCAACCACAATCTTTTTCAGGGTGAACCACAAAAGTCACTATATTAACTGGTGCCTAACGTTCCAGTAGCTTGGCACAAAAGCAGTCAGGCGAAACTTAGAGGCATTGCGTTAAATATTTATTCAGCACACAAACAGTAATAAAGTGAAGACCCAAGCAAAAGCCACTCCAATTTAGGAAAATAAAGTCCATTTTAATAAATAAAATGACAGCCTAAAAATTGTAATTCAATCAGCAGAATGGGAATTATGAATTCTTGAAGTTTTTAGTAAAAAATAGCACCTAAAAGATCAAAATGCGAACTGCAGGCATCTGGATGTAGGAGACAGAGGCAAAGTCAAACAATAAGGATGACCGTGATAGAGCACAGTTGGGCTACACAAGGTGAATTGGGCTAGGTCTCAGCTTACCTTCGGACTTATAAGAAATTTTGGAGAAAAGTTCCTGAGAAGATAAAGTTCAGTGGGGCAAGGCAGCTGCCAGAGACTGAGGTGGAGGAGTAGTTGTCAGGGAGCCGCTGGATGAAGTCATGATAAAGATTTCTATGTTCGGACAATTCACTTTTTTGGAAGTCCGAAATTTCCAGCAGGACAAAGCTGAAGGCTGTAGTTGATGAGGGCTCCAAAAGGCCCGATACCCCTTCCAAGAGGTCCTGATGAACAGGATTTGCTGCTGTGGAGAAGAACGTAGCAGAAGCCACACAAATACAGGCCAACTGACAATGCACACACGGGTAAGCAAGAAGTTTCTGGTTTACTATCAGTTCTCAGGCCACTTGTTAGTGAATTTGTTTTTAATTCCCAAGTTAAGGCCTCAAGCATCAGGGCAGTCCCATGTGGGTATAAGGTAGCCTTCAAGCAGCAGGGCAGTCCTTTGGTAGCGGCAGGGCAGTCTTTTGAGGTACAAAATAAGCCTCAAGCAGCAGGGCAGTCCTCTGAAGTACAGGGCAGTCCTTCTGGGGGTACTCCATGGGTCCAGAAGCATACTGAAGAGTTGGTGTGAGGGTCCAAAATGTATTCCTGGTGCTAGGCCAGAGTGGGAGAAACATCTAAGCTATCCCCTCATCTGGTTTTGGAAACTTCCTTCCCTTTCTAGGGTCCAAGTGGTCTGGGTGACAAAAGACTGATGTCACGTTCCTTTGTGAGTGAGGTGGAGGCAGCTCTTTGAAATGTAAGTGCAGCAGGGAAAAGTCCCACAAAACTCATTGTTGCAGGATGCCCCATCATGCCAGCATCTACTCCCCATTTGTCTCACTGTCTGGGAGGAATACTCAAAGGCCAACCAGCAACTATCCACAGTCTTGTGACACAGGCTGCAGGCACCAAATGGTTAGGACAAAAAACCATAAACTTTCTAAAAGTGGCATTTTCAGTTTTGTGACTTAAAATACGGGTTTTACAGTTAAAAGAGGATTTTAAATTATAGTTACTGTTTAGGGCTTAACATAGGGGAGACGTATATGTATTAAAAAGGGAGTATCAGGCCTTGCTAAAGGATTATTTTTCCAGCTCAAATTGGCAGTTTAAAATTGCACAAAATCTGCAATGGCAGGCCTAAGATATGTTTTAGAGGGCTACTTCAGTGAGTGGCACCATAGGTGCTGCAGGCCCACTAGTAGCATTTAATTTACAGGCCCTATGTACATATAGTATCACTTTACTAGGGAGTTATAAGTAAATTAAATGTGACAACTGGGTATAAACCAATTTCAACATATTTAAATGAGAGATCACAAGCACTTTGGCACTGATTAGCTGTGGTAAAGCGCACAGAGCCCTAGGGCCAACAAAAACAAAATTCAGAACACAGGAGGGGAGAAAGCAAAAAGTCTGGGGGAAGACCACACCAAAGGTGGTCAGGTCTCACAGTGTATTTATGAGTTAAATAAGCAATTTAAAAGAAACATACCCTTACATATTTTTTTATGACATAGACGTCATGTCCTTTGCACCACGATTATTTGGATACCCATTTTCTGTGTTTATTAGTTTATGCCAACTGCATAGCTCTGTGTTTATTGATAAATAGTTGGATTGAGCAGAAATGATTTGTGGAAACTGTGACTTCAAGCCTGCTCTACACAAGCATCATTCTGTGACTTTCATAACTGACCAGTGGATAAATGTGAGAAAAAAGGCAGGTAAGGTAAGCAGAATCATTTATACTTGAACAGGTGGTGAAAATGGGGATCTCGTGATGCAAAGCATTGTGAGTATCCAGATTTCCTAGAAGAACACCCTCCATCATGTAGCATGTAGTGCTCATGACAATTAAGGGCCTGATGTAAGATATTCATTTGCAAACCAGGTATGTGCATATTTCACATTGATTGATTGTCTAATGTGGATGCAACTTGTGATGTGACCTAATAAGTCACATTACAAAAATATAGATCCACAAGGGTCCCAAAATGACCTCACTTGTGAATATGAGTTAGGCAGATTGCTATGTCTGACTCCCTGTGATTGAGTAGGAACCCATGGATGGTAGTGGAGAAGCAAAGTTTTTGTTCCATCCTTGTACGGTACAGAAATAGCATAAATATGTAACCAACATCATATATACTGGGTACCTTAACATTACTAATGTAAAGTGACAGTTAAAGTTCACATTCACATTTACACTTGTGCATTTTGAGTTATAATGTTTTATTGGAGTTTCCTTTATGTTCTTATTTTTCATTCATAGATGTTTCCATTTACTCTGTATCTGTAAAGGTGTCTTTATAATCATGTGTTCCAAATGTGCATTGACTGTTTTGCTAAGTTAGCATGACCAAAGGCCTTAACCATTTAGGGGCATATTTGTACTTGGTTTGCACTGTTTTAGCATCATTTATTGTGACGCTAAAAAGGCGCAAACTCAACTCCCTATATATATTTTGAAGCTAGACCCGTCTAGCGTCAAAATATAGGAGTTAGCATAATATTGTGGATGCAGCAAACTACTTTGCGCTAATTAGATGCAAGGTAGGCGTTCCTGTCCACAATATGATGCTAACCCCCTAACACCTTATTTATACTCTGGCGCAAACACGACACACACAGAGTAGGCGGACCCAAATGAGGGCACTAGGGGCCAGATGTAGGTAGGTTAAAAATTGCGAATGGGAAATAGCGACTCAATCTGAATCGCTATTTCCGACTCGCAAAATCAAATTCATGAAATAATTGCAATACCTATTTGCGAGTCGCATAGGTGTCGCACTGCAATTTCTCTCGCAAATTGCCTGCAGGTGCTGCACAACAGTTAGAAAAAACGCTTCCTGGCTCAAGGTGATGACATCAGAACCAGGAAGTCATCAAATACACCTGGGAGGAGGGAGGACCACACCCTTTCCAAACTGCTGTGCCACACCCAGGAGAGAGGATCTGCTGCTACAATGGAGGAGACAGGCAGTGCTGGAAGGAGAAGGAAGGTGAAATTCTCAGATAAAGAGCTGGAGGTGCTGACGGAAGAATGCTGCCTGCACCACAACCAACTATTTGGGAAGGCAGCCATGAGTGTCCCAGACACTCAAAAGAAAATGATATGGCAGCAGATCCAGGAAAGGATAAATGCCATAGGGGTGAGCCACCGCACCTTTGAGGAAATCAGGAAACGGTGGTATGACCTGACAGTAGTTAGAATATTGGCAAATGTTTATTATGAGGCATAAAACAGAAGTGAGAGACTGACAGTGTATCCCCTATGTCCCACAGGTCTCCCACAAGACGCCCCCAGCAGCGACACCAGGCAGGGAGGAGAGCATGGGCCAGAGACACTGCAGGAGGCTGCTGCTGAAATTGCTGGGCCCAGCAGGACACCACCAGAGTCCATTGAGGAACATGCACTGGAAATGGGGGCAGTTGACACAACCCCAGGACCCAGCCCCACAGCGAGTCAATCAGAGCCAGCAGCAGGACGAGTGCGCAGACGCCTGCGCAGAGTTCTGGCGGTGCCTCAGGAGGAGGTAGGGGAAGCAGGCTTTGCAGGATTGGAGGCATCCCTCATCAATGGTCAGCGCCTGCAAAATAGACAATTAAGGACAATATCAAGAACCCTAAACAGGATGCAGAGCAGCATGACCAATGGGCTGGCTGATGTGAGCAGCCAGTTCACAAGGATGAACGATCATTTGGGGGATCTCACACAGGCCATCCGCCAACTGGTGAGTGAACTAGTGGCAGACCGACAATATGCAAGGCGCATGGAGTGCCACCCAGTGGCACGATTTGACCGCATGGCTTCATCCATTGGGCATCTTGCAACCAATAGAAGTGGCCTCTCTAGATGGACAGTAAGCCTACAAGTGGAGCTTGGGCCCTTTGCTGGCGCGTGGACTTGGCCGCATCAGCCACGCTGTGGACCTGATGGAAAGTAGGCAGGTTGCAAGGGGCACAGGGGAGACCCCTCAAGACAGTGAGGAGGGGTCTACAATCAGTAGCGTGTCTGCCAGTGAGTACCCTGTGCTACGGAGTGGTAGTGCGCGGCAGGGGTCAGGGGACCCACCAGGGATGAGCAATGCTGGCCGCTCAAGGAGGAGGGTGTGAGCCACCATACAGCACGGTTCATGAGGCACATGACGTATAATGTGTCCTCATCACATTTGGACAAATACAGACTGTGACAGACAGCACTTTTCTTTCCCCATATAGTTTAGAAATAAAAATGTTTTGTTTGTTTCACTACACAACTGGGCTATGTGTGTCTGACATTAGTGAGTGTGGTGACGGTTGCCACATACCTGCCAAAGTATTGGGTTGCAATGTGATTCCGTCTCTGTCTGCCTTGATTTGCAATGCTTCTATCCCCAGGCTGTCGGCGAGGTAGCTCTTGCTCCTCTTCCTTTGAATCTGTGTCTTCAGGGGTGAGATGTAGCCCACGTCTGGTGGCAATGTTGTGTAGGATTGCACAGGTGGCGACAATCTTAAATGCTGTTTCTGGGGCATACTGGAGTGCACCTCCACTTTTGTGGAGGCACCTGAATCTTGCCTTTAACAATCCAAATGTCCTCTCGATTATAGTTCTGGTCCGCCTATGGGCACAGTTATAACACCTCTCGTTCTCATTGCCAGGTGTTAGGTACGGGATAAGTATGCATGGTCTTAGAGCATATACACTGTCACCTGTTTGACAAAAATAAGCAATGTTAGCAGAGCATGAATGGTTTCCACAATGACCTGTATGTAAGGCTTCAGGGTGTAGTCAGCAATACCTAATAGATAACCGTCTCCAAACTACTTGGCAAGGACGAGAGGCACTAATGAGCTAAGAAAAAAAGACTCCTGTTCACGTTGTATCAGGGGCAGGAGACACTCAAGGTCATCCTGATGTTCAGACTGTGTGATGGGGAAAGCAAATGGAGTTGCCAACTTCGACTGTGGGAAGACAGGAAAACACTGGTATTTGTGATTTGGAATTCTTGAAGGTTCTTTGGGCTTAGCTGGTATTCACACAGTAAGTTGAGGAAGAACAGAATTTTGTTGTACTCTGAGGTGCACAGACCTCTCTGCCCTTCTTTTCTCTGTGTGGCTTTATGCTGTACAACACCTCGATTGGAGAACTTCTACTGAGGTCTCCTCTACACTGACACTTTCCTATTTCTCCAGAATTAATTGGGGTTTCTCAACTCTTAGTTTAGGATTATTTTAGACTACGTAGACTATTTTAGATGTATTCATGCATAGACAAGAGGACCGAGGCTTGTACACTGACCATCAGATTTTGGGCAAGATTTACAAGGTCTTATCTCCACCTTGCGCCACAGTAGTGTCATTTTTTTATGCAAATGTGGCTCATTGAGGCAATTAATCGCTGCACCACATTTACAAAGTGTCAAAATGCACGTATTGAACCACTTTGCAAACCCTTGCGCCTCATTATACCTGCTCCAGGCATAATATATGCAAGGGGGCATTCTGGCATTAGGAGGTACGATTAAATGGTGCAGTGAAATCTACAAGATTTCATTGCACTATTTTTTGCTGAAGCTGTTACAAGGACGCACCCATTGAAGTCAATGGGCCTCCTTACACTTTGCTGAACTAGCGTCAAACGTTTTGACACTAGTGCAGCAAAGCACCACAATAACGTCAACATTTTTTACCCTATTGGCCTAACCTCACCATAGTCCACCGTATTGAAAAAATGGCGCACCCATGGTGTCGTTATGTGGCGGTTGGGGCCTCTCAAGAAATCTGGCACATCAGTACTGATGCACCAAATTCTTGGAAATCTGGGCCTTTATCTCTTATCTTTTGTATTGCTTCAACAGAAATTCTTGTATGCCTTATGTTATTGCAATTTAATCTCATCCAAGGGTTTGGTTAATCTTTGGTGATTTTGTACTTATACAGCATGTTTTTGAGATTAATCTACATTAGTTTGGCTCTTAATTTGTAATAAAACTAATTAAAGTTTACTTACCATTTCTTGATCCTTAATGTGTGACTTAATGGGTTACACTGTTAATTAAATTGTGTATTGAAGCTAACTCTCCTTTACCACTGAGGCACAGTAAACGACCAGTGCTCCATCAGATAGTAGCAGAGTGAGAATGGTCAGATCCAGAAGTAAGGGGAGTTAGGATATTCCATTCTAGACTAGCTAATCCCCAGGGCCCAGCCCCTACAGCCCACATCTTGGTTTGGAGGATCGGCAGAGCTCCAGCGATTTGGGCGAGAGTTGTAACAGCAGAGGAGTGTGTCAGGGTCGCTCGTTGGTGTGGCTTCCCCATAGCTTGAGGTATTTTGTTCAGATTGTATGGTGTTTTGTGGAGATGTTTTGAATGTTGTGTGAGCTTGGTATTTAGCACAGAGAAGTTGAAATAGTTATCAAAGTTTGAACTGACCTAAGATCCCGGCATCATCGACGGCACAATTGAGATGGGACATTTTTCTTTATGAGAGTGTGATGTGCGGTCGGTATAGTGAGCCCTAGTGCAAAGGGAGAAACTGTACTGATCTATTTGATACCCTGCAGTTTGAGGTTTCTTTTGAGTGCTGTGGTTGCATTAACTCTTGTGTGATTGAAGACTGTCTTTTCTTTAGTAGAGCAGACCAGAATTATTTGTATTGTATTTTGTTGTGCATGTTTGATATTGAGAAGAGTGAGACTGCAAATGAGGTTGAGCTGCTGCAGGGAGAGAGGTTGATGTCACAGTGTGCAATAGGCTGGTATTGGTTGGTTGGTGTGGTGCAACGCTGGTATTAGTTGTCTACGTCACAGGGTGTTGCACTGTTATTGGCTGTTGCTGCTGACGAAGATCCTTTGGTAAAGAGTTATTTCCTGGTCTGGAATGAGATTTTATTTGTGATTATTGATATTTTGACTGAAATATGAAGTGTTTAAGGCCATACAAGATCTGATTAGAGGAGATGTGACTATGGCCCTCATTATAATATTGGCGGTAAAAACTGCCTACTGCTGCGGCGATGGCCGCCAAAAGAGCATCGCCACGGCTACCAGTGGTCCACCGTATTATGAGCACAGCTGGAATTCCAGCACAAGAATAGCAGAAATTCGGCTGTGGCCATGCCGGCGGATGTCAGTAAGGTGCACTGCTGTCACCAGCAGCACCACGCCGGTAGACCGCTGCCAGCCATGCTATGACCCATAATATGGCTTGGCGGTGTTCTGCTGGTGGGTGCTGCTGGCGGTAGCAGCACCCCGTCCCATCTCCTGCCGGGGGACCCCCTGGATCGAGGTAAGTCATGTCTCTGACAGGGGAGTGGAGTGTTGTGTGTGTGTATGGGGGTGTGTGAATGTATGTGTGTGCATGAATGCGGGTGTGTGTTGAGTGTTGAATGCGTGTGTGAATGTACGGACGTCTGAGCGCGTGTATGTTGTGTAATGTGTATGCATGTATGTTTGAAAGTGTGTGCTGATGTGTGTGTGAATGGATGTATGCATGCATGTAGGCATGTGTGAATGAGTGTGTGTATGTGTGTTTGAGTGTGTGAAGGGGGTGTGAATATAGGAGGGTGGGGGGAGTTTGGAGAGGTGGGGGGCGGGGTGGGGTAACTGGAGTGGAAGGGGGGAGACCCCTATCAGTCACAGGGAAGGAATTCCCTGCCACTGATATGGCCTACCGCCATGGTTTTTGTGGTGTTACGAACGCCACGAAAACCATGGCGGTTGGCGGGATCATAATCCCGCAGGCTGCAGATGGATATCTCCAGCCCGGTGGCAGTTACCGCCCTGGCGGTCGGAGTGGTACATTGGCAGGTTGGCTTCAGCCAACTAGCCAATGTTATAATATGGTGGTAGGTAGCGCCAGCCTGTTGGCGGTACTTACCGCCATATTATCGCCGACCGCCTGGGTAGCAATGACCCCCCTATATCTGTTAGAGAGGGAGAAGAGGAATCACCTGAATATACCCCAGGTCATTGTATGATGATAAATGTGGGGCTTCATACATATATTTGGCTTAGTCGATGACACAAGATCACAGAGAAAGAAGGCCAGTTGAGGTTTCCACACTATGCCACATTTATTCGGAGACACATTGAAAATTTGAGGAGAATATTATACAGGATGAAACCACCCAGTAGACCTGCACAGTTTGAAGTGCTTCTTGTACAGAGTGTGTGGCTAATGCCAGAAGAAAGGAAAAATGTCAAGGAAGAGCCCCGAAAGGCAGTGCATACTTAGGCAGATGGTAGGTGGGATGCTGAACAAAAGAAATGGAGAACTCACATGGTAGAGGGAGTTAGACTGTATCCAGCCTTGATGAGTGAAACATTTGAGAGGGAAAAGGAGAAGAAAAGGAAAAGGAAAGAGGGGAAGCCAAGAAGCCATACAATATGAGTGAGATTAGTGACACTGATTCTAGTGATAGCGTTTTAAATGCATTGCTGTCAGGATGCCCACCTCCGTATAATGAGACCCAAGTGGAGGGAGGAAATAGTGTCAGTGTTGTTGGGAAGTTTGGAGTGGCTACTGCTCCAATACACATAAATTCTGATTTGGTGGAAGTCACTCCAGTGAGTGTGATGGGACTCGATTCAAATTATTAAGAAATGGAATGAGCTAGATAAATGGGAAAATAAATAGGCAAGAAAGAACAAATTGAAGAGACATACAGGAGAACCACCCCCTCCTGTGCTTCAAATTTCCTGCTGAGGGAAGTGCCCAGTAAAGGGTAAGTCCATGTGCCATGGAGTAGGAGTGATCTTTCATCATTTACTAATGATTTTCCAAAATTGAGAGTAAAGCCTGTGGAGTGGTACAAGCAGGTTAAGTGATTTGTGATCACAGGTTTTGTAGGTTGATTTGAATACTTTATTCAATATTGTAGTTCCAAGTGACATGTGGGCAGAATGTTAAATAGTCACAGAACGTCCTGAAAAGAGCTAATGAGAAACTCAGTGAAAAAGCCCTGCTGTCTTTAGTGATAAAAAAGTATCAGCGGATGATGATATTTCTAAAATCAAAGGTGTTGTCTGAAGATGATGATTGGGTTAAGACTCGCAGAACGACTCAAGACCTCGAAGAGTTGATTGATGATTATTATGAGAGATTGCTGCAGGTGTTCAAACAGTACTGTGGAATAGAGATGCTTGAGCTCAAGGATATAGGACATTTTGTGTCAAGGTTTGAAACAGGATTGAAACCTCAAATTAGCATGATGATCGAGCAGCATTTCATTTGTTGGCAAAATAAATCGGTTGATGAGATCCTGAGATACACAAAGTATTGCAGTGATGAAATAAAAACTGAAGCAGAAGAAACTAAAGGAAAAGTTGATGGTTATGTAGATAAAAGCTGCTCAGAGAAGCAGTCATACTCAGTTTTTTGTATGTAATGCTGGTCCTATGCAAGGAGTGTATCAGCAGGTAGCTCCTGTGATACAAGGTAGGGGTCAAGGTGTCCCAATTGATCCCAGTACTGGAAAGGATGTAGTCAATTTAAAGAAGACCAACCCTTGTCATTATTGCAATACGTTGGGTCATTGGTAGTGGGAATGTCATTTTAATCCAGCAAATCAGGTCCAAAATTCAGGGGTTGCACTGCCCCAGAATAATAATCCTGTGCAGTCACAAAATGTGCAGTGTCAGAGAGTGCAGAATTTCAATGTGCCACAAGCTCCAGTGATGCTGGTTCTACTACCCCAATGCTACAGTGAAATGCTAATGACCACATACTTAATTCCAACCAAGTTCAAAACATAAATCAGAATGCTTTTCCACTCCAACAGTAGCCTGAGTTGAAAACGTCTGAGAATTATGGCTCCGATCAGTCATTCTGATGGTGCCTGAGGGGGGTAGAAGATTGCGTACTTGGTGCAGTCTTGGAAGTAGACCAGAGTGGTCCATTTGTGGTGGCCAGACTGAATGGCCACCCTGTGTAATTTTTGGGTGACACTGGTGCTAGCTGCTCTATTGTGAGATCAGTGCAAGTCCCAAACCTACCCCTCTCAGGAAAAATTAAACAAATCATAGGAGTTGCTAATAAGCAAATGACAACCCCATTAACAGCAAACGTACCTGTGAAAATAGGGTCTTTTGAACAGAATCATCAATTGTGTGTGATTCCAGTCCACTGAGTCTTTTGGGAAGAGTCCTCCTTTGCAAGCTTAATTGTGTCATCTACTGCACGCCGAAAGGTGTAGAAATGCAAACTCATGATGAAGATGTTGCCTTCAAACTGATGAACTATTGTCTTTATGCTACATTCTTCATTATGATGCCCACTGATGACCTGCCACCAGACCTTAGAGAGACAGTTAAGTTTGAGGTTTGAGATTTTTCAGGAAAAGACATAGGTTTGATAAAAGGTGTTCAACCTGTCTGTATCACAGTGAAACCTACTGCTTAGTATCTAGGAACACCACAATATAATTTGACTCCTGAAATGATTGCTCAGATTACTCCAGAAACCGAGACCATGATACAAGAAGGCATTTTGAAAGAGATAATGGGGAGTCCATGTAATTCACCCATTATGGACTATTCACAAGTACTGCATTGTCCAGGATTTGAGAAAGGTGAACAATATTGTTGTTCCCTGTTGCCCTAAATCTAGTTGTGATTTTATTTTAGATACCATGTGAGGCTGAGTGGTTCACTGTCATTAATCTTTGCCAGGCTTTTTTTTGTATAGCGTTGCATGAGGATTGCCAGGGCTTCACATTTCAGTTCATAAATTATGTTTTAGCATGGTGCTGAGTCCCAAAGGGGTATACTGAAAGTTCCTCCATTTTCAACCAGATCCTCAAAAAGAATCTGGAGCCCCTAGTTATTCACTGTGATATGGTCCTAGTGCAGTACATTGACAACTTGTTGGTAGTGTCAAATACACATGAAGCTTGCAAGCCATCACATTGTTAAACCATCTGACAATGGACATAAAGAGTTACAAAGCAAGCTGCAATACTGTCAGAAAGAGCTCCAGTACCTTTGACATTACATTGAGAAAGAAGCTTGGAAGGTGTCACAAGAGAGCATTTCAGCAATTCTTAAAAATAATCTGCCAACCACCCAAAAAGAGGTCAGAATATTTCTGAGAATAGTGGGCTATTGTTGCCACTGGATAACTATCTTTTGCCTAGTGGCCAAGTCTTTACAGAGGCTGGTACACAAAGATGTGTCTGACCCAGTACCTTGGGATAACGATTGCTTAATCGCCTTCGTAGAACTAAGAGAAAGTCTCTGTCATGCCCTAGCACTGGAAATTCCTACTTACAATAACCCATCTGCACTTTTCTGCAGTGAGAGGGAGGGTTGCGCTCTCTCAGAGCTTACAAGGTTACATGGAAATGTCTGAATGCCAAAGCCTACTTATCTGCTACTTTTGATTCCATAGCATCTGCTCTGCTAGGCGTCCTTAAAGCAATGGTGGTGACCAGTGTCAGCATAGAGAGGTGTAAAATATTGTTATGGGTCACCCATTGACTGTTTTTGATCCCCATTCTGTGGACACGACTAGAACACAGCATCTGACCTATAGCTGCCTCACTAAGTATGAGAAAGTTATCCTTGTGGCTGAGAATGTCACTCTAAAGCACTGTGCTGTTCTGAATCCTTATACTTTGTTACCCATACCAGACAATGGTAATGATGATTGTGAAGTGGAGCATGACTGTCTCTATGTCACTGAACCATGCACCAAGTCAAGACCAGACATGCAAGATTATCCACTACCTGAATCTGATTTAGTGTTGTCTGTGAGTGGCTTATATTTACTAGAAAATGGAGGAAGTTTGAGGGCTGCCTAAGCAGTTTGTACAGTTTCAGGAGTTGTTGAAACTTCCTGGCTTCAAGGGATATTTTCCGCAAATGTGGCTGAATTAGTTGCTGTTCCCAGAGTCTGCTATTTCCCACACTAGCTCAAAGTGATGATTGTCACTGATAGTCAGTATGGCTTCGGTGTTGTTCACGATTACAGATATTTATGGTCCCGGGGGGGGTTTATGACTTCTTCAGGATCCCTTATCCACAACGATGAGCAAGTAAGAAAGCTCTTTGAAGCGTTATAAATGCCTGTTCAAGCTCCAGTGGTAAAGTGTTCAGCACATCACATCAGATGGCAATGTAACATTAGGCAATAGGTACACTGATGAAGGTGCAAAATATTGTTCTCACAATGTCTGTACCTTTAATGGAGAGCATACAAATGAGGGAATGGAAGAGACCACTTACAACCTTTTTTTAACAACTGCAGATACATGGGAGGAGGTAAAGAGTCGTTAGGAGGAAGTGCCAAAAGACAAACTGCAAAGTTGGGCCAAAGCAGGTTGTTTTAGGAGAGATGATGACATTTAGATTTCAGTGGATGGAAGACCTGTGTTACCAAATAGTCTGTGGCTCCTAATGGCTAGACATTTCCAAGATCCACCTCATGCAGGGAGAGGCCCCATGGTCCTTCTGTTCAGGCAAACTTGGTTTAATTATAGGTTCAGATTGATGGCTGAAGTGATGTGTCATAGATGTGTTATATGCCAGCAGAACAATATAGGGAAGAACTGCAGTAACACTGAGTCACTTGGGGAGGTCACTAGGACCCTTCAACAAGCTGTAGCGGGACTTCATTGAGATGCCTGTGTAGAATGGGCTGATATATGTCCTGGTGGTTGTATACATCTTCTTGCATTGGGTTGAAGCTTACCCGACCAGAAGCCAAACTGTTACTGAGAGAACTTATCCCCAGGTTCAGTTTTCCAACTTCTCTAATGTCAGACCGACCCACTTTAACAATGAGGTCCTGAAACTATTGTGTTCAGCATTTCAAGTGGAACAAAGATTTATTGCAGTTATCGGAGAGATACCTCTGGCACTCTGGAGCAAGTGAATGGCACGCTGAAATCCAGACTAGCTAAAGTGTGTGCTTCAACATCTTTAAAATGGCCTGATGCATTGTCTATTGTGTTGATGAGTCTCCGCAGTGCACCTGATCAAAGGACAGGACTGTTCCCCCATTGAGATAATCATGGGCAGAACAATTAGACTGCCAGCTATATCTGCAAATGCGCTTGTGAATATTACAGATTATATGATTCTTGATTATTGTAAAGGACTGGCTGATGTAGTGCATTCTGTGTTTCATCAGGTCCGAGTGGCCACAGCCTGCCACATCAGGAGGAGTGCCATGACCTTAGTCCCGGCGACTGGGTCTTGGTGAAGAAACATATGAGGAAAACATGTTTGGAACCTCGTTGATGTGGGCCATACCAAGTCATTATGGTAACAACTACTGCTGTTAGGTATAGTGGTCTGCCCAAAGGGATACTCACAGAGTCAAGTGTCTCCTTGATGTGACAGCACCTTCCCCAGAACTGCTGGGTGTTACAGAGAGACAGCAAAAGCAGGTTAGTCAAACTGTTGGGGATCAATGAGAGCCTGAAACAACAAATGTTCAGTTTAAAGGGGATCTGGAGGGATCAGCAGTCGAAGCTGAGATGGAAGAGTCTCATCTTGTGGTGGTGAAGGAGTCAGATTTAGACCCTGACGAAGGACACAGTGCTGCAAGACAGTGAGTGGGAGCTGGAGACTGTTGGCCCAGGAAACAAAAAAGAGAGAAACTGAGTTTGTCCAAGGAACATATACTTCAAACTATTCCGGAAGATATTGAAAATTCTAGTCTGAGTGAAAGTTATGTTGAAGGTCTTGCACCAAGGAGATCTAAGACAACCAGCATGCCCTGTCGGAGGTAATCTTCACTTGGATGGAAATACTTTGTTGTCAATGATGGAGAGAGTGTTTTGGGAATTTAGGGATACCAAATTGAATCTCCTTGAACTGAACGTTTTGCTTAAATTTCATTTTGAATTGACTTTGCTGTTGGATAGGCTGAGACATTTCATTCTGGACGTGATTATTAGTGAATTTGAACTGTGCCTTTATTACAGGCATTTGCATTGACCTTGTTAGGGAACTAAAGAAAAGTACTGAGGCCCACGTGTGCTGAACAAGTGTAAGATTGTCCCTTAGAAGAGCACAGAGTAGGGGTAATGAAGACTCACAAAGATCTTGGAAATAAAACTGTTGCATTCCATTGCATGGATGTTATTTTACAGTTTTCACAAGTCGAACTTCATAGTGAAGACTCTGCATTGCTATATTTCACTAAACAGTCTGATTTTAGTAAAGCGATACAAACTAGTTCTAATAATAGTGCAAATAGCAATACACGTAGGTACATCATAGTAGGCACATGTATTGTTGTGATTATAGCACTAATTGTTCTTCTTGTAGGATTATCCTCACCTACATCTTCCACAGTGGTTAACCCACTGCCTACTGATATTCCTTTAGCCTTGGATCCTATAGGTAATAGGTTATACACACTATTTTTTAAAATATATTTTTATTGGCATTTAAGGTTATTGCAGTAGTAACGGATAAAAAAGAGTGTTTCCTTAATACAGCATAAATAGACAGGTCACTTAGAGTGTTCGTTAGGTACAACAAAGCATTGTCTATGTACCATCTAGGACCACTATTCCTGCCATCATAGTAGGCCTCAGTGTATTCCCGATTTCAGTCTTGCATAACCTTCAGCAGGTACCTTCAACATCAGATGAGGTAAACCAGTAGTCGGTACCAACTCAAAAAGTAAGTAATTTACCAAACCAGTGAATAAAGGGCCAACAGACACTTATAACATAATGCTAACATAAATGTAATGAAAAAGGAGGGAGTCTCTAGGTGGTCATGTCTGCGTTTATAGTGTTATACAATTATATTGATGCTTTGACAGGCATCAAATGGGCTTTCGGTCTCTTACCGACATGCCAGGGTTCCAGTTGGGCTAAAGAGTATTGAATCTGATCTGCAGGGTATGGGTATGGCCTATGCCTTTTGAGTTTACTTCAAGTGCCCGGTGTACATCAGAAGCTGAGTTTTTAGTAAGTCTCCTGCATGGCCAAAGGGTGGCCTAGTGTGTGTGTTCCAACCCGTAGTCCATCTGGTTCCGTCCTTAAGTCAGCCGTCTTCCACCTCATCTTCACTGGTGTTACTCTGCTCAATGCCTTCTGGGTACTCCCAGCTCTCCAAAATCTCTGCCCACAGGCATAGGGCATCTCCTCAGCCCTTGGGCATCTTCTCATCTGAGTATGCTGTCCTCTGCTCTGATCTACAGTGTGACATCCCTGGCCCACGCCTCTATCGTTGGGCCCACCCTGGGCTTCCATGTGAGAGCAATTCTGCGTCTAGCTAAAGCAAGTGCTAGATCCAGGAACCTGGTTCCAGCCTTGCATGCTGTGGGTCTGGAAAACTCCTCAAGTAGGCAGGGTCCCACAGTGTGGGGTAAGAAGTGACCCAGGGCCGTCTGGAGGTGGTGCAATATCTTATTGCAGTATGTCTGCATTGTCAGACATTCCCACATCATACGAAGGAAGTCGGCGTCAAAGAAGCAGCATCTGGGGCATTCATGAGGTTCCCCTCAATTGATGACCTGTAGCCTTTGTGGTGTGAGGTAGGTCACATGGAGAATGTTAAATTGTATATATTTCAGCCTTCTGCCATGGGAGATCTTATGGGGGTAGGCTACCATCCTGTCCCTTTCCCTGTCAGTAGTTACCCACCCCAAAATTCCGCCCCATGGAGCACTAAGCATCAGCAGTGATCTCTGCCCCATCTCAAGGAAAGAGCGGTACAGCCATTTCACCTGGTGCCACGCTGAACCCAGCAAGAGTAATAGCTGGAGTTCCGCATGTTTGGGGGCGGGGGCTCTTCCCTGCCCAGTCCCAGAGTTCAGCATTTGTTTTCACCAATGCTTTGTAGATTAATAAGTGGCCTTGTGGCAGGCAAATTGCAGTTCCTGCATTGGAATTAAGATGCCATTTAAGAAACAATCCCCTACTGTTGCCACCCCCGCCTCAGTCCATGCCTGGAGGTGAGCCGTGGAGAAGCAGCCTATCAGGGTGCTGTGGGGTAAACCTACCAATGGCAGGGCTGGTGCGTAGCGGACTGTTGTCAGTGTCCTCACTGTGCAACAAAGCCAGCTATGCATTATTGCCTGTAGAAAAACGCTCAGTTGTGCTATTTCCAGGTCCAGGCGCAATAGCATGGCCACTAGAAGCCCCTAGTGCAGTGTCAACCCAAGGAGATCCAGAGTACTTCTGTGGGTAGTGTCCAACCACTTAGTCACCCACTGCAGCTGTGCTGCCAAGTAGTACATCAGGAGCGCTGAGGCTGCCTCCTACGGTTGGATGCCTCAGTGTTGCATGCAACACCCTCTGTCATTTACCATCCAATATGAGTTCCCGAAAGAAGACATCCAGCTAACAAACCCATGCCACGGGGATCCTGACCGGGAAGTTTTAGAAAATGTACAATAAATGTGGGCACATTACCATTTTGGAGATGGACATGTGTGCCATAATCGGCACACTCAGTGATCTCCAAAAGGCTACAATGGAGTGAAGGGAGTGCAGTGCATGCCCCTGGTTGCCTTCACTTAAGTCTCCTAGCTGAAGGTAAATTTGAATACCCAAAAGTTTAAAGGTCTAAGGAGACCAGGTAAGCCCCTCGAGAGATCTGGCAGCCTGGGTATTACCCTGGTACAGGAGAACAGGCACATTTTGGATATATTAACCTTCAAGCCTGAGAGCCTCCCAAAGCTATTGAGGCAATATAATGCCTTTTGAGTTGCCAGTGGCCACATGCAGGAGGAGACCATCCACATACAGGGATATAACTTGTGTTCTCCCATCCAGTTTTAATTCCATTACCCCTTCCTTTTTCCCAGAAAAGTTCCGCCAGTGGCTCGATAGCCAATGCAAATAATACGATTGACAGTGGGCATCCCTGCCGTGTGCCTCAAAAGACTTCATAGATTTGGAAAATTATGTCACTGGTTTTGACTCGTGCCGTCGAGCCCGTGTAAAGGAGAGAAACCCACCTAACCCATTGTACTCCCATTCCCATCTTGTGCATGACCTTCATCACACTGCTTCAAAAGCCTTTTCAAGGTCTACTGACATAAGCATCCTGTCTGGAGGACCCTGGACCTCTGGATGGTGGAGAACATGGTAAAGCCTCCTGATGTTAAGTGAAGTGCAGCGGCCTGGTTTGAAGCCATTCTGATCTTAGTGCACTAGGAATTGCATAGAGGAAAGACATCTAGTATCCAATATCTTGCTAAATATCTTAAAGTTTGTATTGAGCAGGGGGCAGAATGCAGTAACTGGGCTGCCAGGGACCATAGTGTTGGGAAGTGTAGTAACTGTGTCCGGTAAGTAGCCCTTCCCTAGTGACTCTGCATAGATGTTTGCTAGTCTGAGGGCAGGCTCATCTACAAAGTTCTTCTAGAACTCGACCGGGAGCCCATCTGGGCCAGGGGTTTTGCCTGTGGCCAAATCTTTAATGGCCTGTCTAATTTCAGGGACAGTCACAGGGCCTCCAATGGTCTCACGTGCATCAGGTATCAGTGTGGGGAGAGTGATATGAAACTTGTCCTGTATGTTATCCGGGCCAGCCGGTGGCTCACTGTCTAGTGTTTTGAAACAAGCTCGAAACTTATCATTTAGTCGCCCCAGAGAGTAAATATGGGTCCCCTCTGCCGATGTCAAGTGCCTGATCGGAGAGCCTCGCAATTCAGGGCAGATGAGCCACACTAAGAGCTGTCCCGCCTTGCCCTCCATGTCATGAGCCTTGGCCATATAAGTCTTGTAGTCATGGCAGCATAATTTTTCTAGTATGAAGTTGTATTTTTCTCATGTATCTAACAGGAGCCTGTGGGTGGTTTGTTCTCGCCCCAAGTTGTTGTCTATTGTGTTTAGTGTGGCATCCAGAGCACAAAGTTCTGTGTTAAGTTCCCTGCTAACTCCCACAGTGTGCCCCAAGCAGTGGCCCCTATCAATGACTTTAAAGGCCTCCCGTTCTATCATTTGAAAGAGGCCATACCCCAATTAACATTAAAATATTCTATGATGGCAGTGTGCAATGTATCCCTATAACAGGGATCTTCCAGGGCCAATAGCTGCAGGCGCTATGTTGGGATTGCTGGCCTGTCACCCTATGAGTCTAAGCCCTATAAGTAGGGGGCTATGGTCGGATAGTGACCTTCCTAAATATTCTGTAGAGGTAGCATGCTGGCATATTCTAACAGAACACAAGAGTCTGTCAATTCTGGTGTGAAGTGAATACAAGGGGGAGTAAAAGGAGTAATCCTGCTCTTCTCCATGATACGTTTGCCAAACATCTGATAGTTCCCATTGTTGTACCCATGCCATGAAGCCCAGTGCTATCTTGTGAGCAGGCGCTCCTGGTAGCGGTGAGGTAGACCTATCCAGGAGTACACCTCTAACACAGTTAAAGTCTCCACCTAGCATCATGTCACCCCCCTGCTAGGGATCCCAGTGTAGCTGATAGTGATTGAAGAAAGGCCAGTTGGTCCTGGGTGGGTGTGTATACACTCCCCAGTGTAAATTCTAGTCCCCCCAATCTCCCCTTCACCAAGACATCTCATCCCTCCGTGTCTACCGATAAGTGCAGTAGCCCAAAGGGAATCCCCGCTCTGATCCAAACCACTGTGCCTCTAGCGTCGGCAGAATAGGTGGTGGTGTAGAGCTGATCATGCCATCTACAGCATAATTGCTCAGCCTCGGCCTCTGTAAGGCGGGTCTTCTGAAGCATGGGAACATGTAATCCTCTACATTTCAGATATCTATGTACGTTGCGCCTTTTGTTTGCAGTTCTCATCCCCCAGACATTCCAGGTCATGCATTTGTACCTTGTGTGTCTATCAGCCATGATGCATGTGTAATCATGGAGCTCCTCTGTGCACTATCCTGTGCAATACATAGCTGCATCTCCCACCCTTCCCAATGATTACCCCAGAGGCCTATAGCCATAAACTTCCCAACAGTGAACTTCCCATTCCCAGGGTCACATGGCAATGGCCCGCTGCCCAAATGTATGATAACTAATACAATAAGTCATATACAAAGGTCTACCAGACTTCTCGGAGGTGCCCAATGGGAGGGTGCTGGTAGCTATGGAGCAGAGTGTGGAGGTCCACTCTGGCCTAGTGATTGTATGTTCACTGGGGAGTCCTCTAGAGCCACTGTGGGAAAAACCTAGAGAGCTCTGTTCTTCCAGGCCATTGTTCCAGCCTCGTGTGCCTTCCACTCTCCATCTGCCAGGAAGACCTGCTAGGGTATAGGTTGTCCACTAAATTGTGGGCCCCAGCAGAGTTTGGGGGATCCACTGACTCCTGGCACCCCGCCCTCCACAGGGCCCCAGGCTGGTCTTCAGTCAGTTTGCCAGGGTGGTTGGCTCAGCCCTGAGTTATGCAAGGACATCAGCCATCTGTGGGGAGACTATAGGCATTTGTCCTCCGGCGAGTGCTGAGTCCTCTGATTCGGTGTCTGCTGATTGCTCACCCATTGCATGTTCCTGCTTCAACTGCCTGCACCACAGCCACACGTTCCCAATCCACCCTTTTTCTCAGTCGGTTTTTGGGTGACTGTCTTGCTCCTAGCTCTCCGGGGAGCTACGTGGAGTGAGGTGTGGACCCTCCCTCTTCTCACCGTGGTCTCACTGGGAACGAGTCCGCCCTATAATTGTCCAGCCAATCCCACACTACCTGCGGGTCTTTGCAGAAATGGGTCATTCCATTGAGCATAATCTTAAATTTTGCTGGGAACATCTGCAAATATTTTATTCCCTCAGTGTTTTTCTTTACTGCCATGTAGGAGGGTCTCTTAGCCTGTACAGCCCCTGTATAGTCAGGGAACATTAACACATGTCCGTTGTCTATTGTGTTTGGGCAGTTTGATCTTGCTGCCTGTCTTTGAAATTAAGTAACTTGGCCACCACAGGGTGAGTTGGCTGGCCCGGGGCTGGGCAGGAACTCAATTTGCATGTTCAATAGCGAAGAAGGGCGTAAGGCTGCTCGGGGCAACCTCTGTCTTCATCCATCCCCTCTGGGAGCCCTCTGAGAGACCCAGAATATGGACATTGTTTCAGAGACTGCGGCCTTCAGAATATTCGGCTCTGGATTCCAGTATACTACCTTGTCTGACAGAGTCTTGATTTGCCATTCCAAGTCTAGTTGCATCGGACAAATTTCCTCAAGCCCCTTTTTAATGCTTTTCACCCTGTCGTCAAGCTTGTGAGTTTCGGCCCTCAGTCGTTTCAGGCCCACCAAGACTGCCCCTATGTCCCGCTGGAGGGCCGTCTTCATGCCGACAATTGCGTCCAGTATTTTATAAAATTACTGTTGCATTGTGGCAGCCCGTCCCTCAGAGTCTGTAGAAGCCTTATTGTCTGGCAGAGCGTCCTCTGCTGTTTCAGGTTGAGTTCCCAACTGCTTGGCTCTTGATTTTCCTATTTCTCCTTCATGGTATGCCAGGCATGGGGGGACAGGGGTATCGCGCCTGAGGAGGGGTCTGCAGGCCCTCACGTCAGGGCTAAGTCCCTTTTCCAGCCCAGCTTGATTTTCGAGGGTGTAGGAGTCATCAATCTAATGTTCCCTGAGCTCCTGGCCTGGAGTCCTGGTACTAGGTCTCCTTAGGTGGCAGGAAGGCCCCAGTGGGTTGTTGGGATGCCAGTGTCTTCCCAAGTGTTAAATAGTATGGGCTCTCAGCTTGTGTCTGTGTCAGTCCTGGCCAGGTCCTTATTAGACTGTTCATTTGGAAGCCCAGATAGCGATCAACATTTGAGGTGCCAGGTCCTCTCAGTTTGTACTGGCCCAGCCTAACCTGGGCTCACTCTCACCACCGCGCCCATGGTCTGGGTGGTAGCGTCTGCTCTCTTTGCAGCAAGAAGGCAGCTGGGCATTCTGGTGAAGGTCAGTATGCATAGGTTGTGCTTGGGCAGGGGCCCTCTTCTGCTAGCCAGGGTCATGAGCAGCAGGGAAGGGTGTAGACCCCAGCTCTGTGCCAGTTGCCTCCACCTCTGTATGCGCTGCAGGGCTCAGTAAAGCAGTACTCACTCAGTAGGCTGGGCCGCTACACTGGACAATATGCTGAGGCTCTCACATTTTGGCCTCATCTCTGCAGCTCAGTGTTGTTGTGATCCAAGGCCCCGGTCTGCTGTGTCAGGTGGGCGACATCACCTGGGCTGGTATTTTCATCGGGCTCCCTCTTAGGTTTACCGAGCATGGAGGCTGGCGGTACTCAGCAGTCCTTACCCACCCCGCTTGCTTCTCCTCTTCTGTGCGGCATTCTGCCTTTATATGACATCGGAGTTGTCAGAATCGTGCCAGGATGGTCTGCCCAACGCAGCTCGCCCCAGGCTGTCTCTGACATGCCTGCTCCTCCTGCAGTCTGTGGGTGCCTCCTAATCACAGGCTCCAAGGCTGGCCCAGGCTGAACTGTCAGCTCCCTCATGCAACAGGTCTTCATCACCCGGGGTCGTTCTGACATTACCGAGCCAGTTATCTCTGGCAGCCATTCCTGCAGGCTATTTTAGGGTCGGAAGGGCCCCTGCAGTCATAGATTTGTAGGAGAATAGACGAGGCCAGAGTGGAGCAGAGAGTTAACCACATCCCCCTAATAGGTTAAACATCTTAGATGAGAAAGAATTATATGTAGATGTATCCAGAGGACATATTTCTTTAAATGTACATTTAAATGTTCATCTTCAAATGTTCATTTTAACTTGCTTTATGAATACATTGACACATCGGAGTTGTGGGATTGTTTCGTAGCCTGTTTCAGCTGGAGAAGGTAATACATACCATCACATTCCTTTGACATATGGTGTCACTTTTAGTCTGTTACTGAGTTTGTTCTATGGAACAGGACATTTCCATTATTATTTTTCAAATTAGGATTTTTGGCCTGATTTAGATCTTGGCGGCTGGAATACTCTGTCACAAATGCGATGGATATCCCATCCAGCATAGTACGATATCTGTAGGATACAATGGGATCTTAAAAGGGCGGACAGATATCCGTCACATTTCTGATGGAGTATTTCCCTGTGCCAAGATCTAAATCAGGCCTTTAGTTCTTTCAAAGATCACCACTTTAGAGCATTTGAATAGATGGTCTACACCTGAATAATTAAGGAAAATAGCGAGGTTATTTAGACCTATCATGGTAATAGATACTGTCTATGCACATCTAAATATTCTGACCTGTAGTTTCACAGATGTTGAAAAGGAATTTTTGAATTTAGCTGAAGATAGAAGAGATTTGGAGGCTAAATCAAAAGAGGACAAAAACCTTAAAACGCAGCATAAATGGACCAAGGAAGAAACTGAGCACCAAGTGGCAGGTAATGTTCCAGCATTAGTCTTATATTGGAAGCTTAAGGGGAGACTATGCATACTTACATATAGATCTACAGTTGATGCTATATTTGTGGGAAGGAGTGAATGTGATCACCTATTTGAAGTTAGAGGTTGTTTTTGGATGGAGAAGACCCAGCTATTCCGGGAGTTCACGTTATTTGTGGAGCACATGCATATTTCACGTTGCCCAGGGAGTGGTATGTTATATGCTATTTAGGGATAGTTTTTTTCCAAAAATATATCGTATAGAGCATTTCAACAAGCCTGTTTGAGAATCAAATTCTAGACCTATACGAGGTGTTAGTGCTGGAGAAACGGTAGGAGATATTTTTGGTGCAATGATTCCATCTGTAGGGGTGATTTTAAATGGCTTGAAGACTAGGAAGCTGTCTACCATAGCAGATAGACTGTCCACTAATGTAGCATGAGCCTTACTGGTTGTAGACACTAAAATGGTGGTGATAAAATCTATGGATTTGCAGAATCGCCTTGTGTTAGACATTCTGCTTGCGAAGGAGAGCAGAGTTTGCCAGATGTTGAAGGTTTAGTAGTGTTTCACCTATATACCTGAAAAGAGTAAGGATCTGAAGGCATATATTAAACATATTTCTGGGTTGAAGGAATGATTAAAGGAGTTGGAAGCAACGGCTCCTTGAGAAACAACTGGAAATGGGTTTGCTGCACTTGGCAGATGGTTTGGAAACCTACGAAGTGGATGAGTTGGTTCTGTCTTAAGACCATTGTTGATAATTGCCCTTTGTGCAATATCTTTGGAGAATCTGCTAAGAGCTATTCAGCAGCTATACACAGATACATGGATTAGAGTTAAGATAGGAGACGGATCCTTCCTTTCAAGGGAAATTGAGACAAAACAAGGTCTGAAACAGGGCTGTGTGCTGGCACCATTTCTTTTTAATCTTTTTCTGTCAGATCTGACCATGAAGTTAAATAAGGTAAATGCGCACTCCCCTAAGGTTGGTGACATGCTTATTTCCAAGTTGCTATACGTCGACAATGTAGTACTTCTGAGTCATTCCAAAGTAGGACTACCTCGGCTCATTGTCAAGTTATCGGAATATGCTGAGCTGAATGGAATGGAAATTAATCATCAAAAAACTAAAGTGATGGAAATTAGTAATAAAGGGCCAGATGTAGAAAGCATTTTGCATGGTGCAAACTGCGAAAATCGCAGTTTGCGCCATGCAAAATGCCTTTTGCAATGCACATTCACAATTTGCGAGTCGGTACTGACTCGCAAATTGTGAATGCGACTCGCAAATAGGAAGGGGTGTTCCCTTCCTATTTGCGACTTGCATCGCTATGCTAAATTGCTTTGTGACCACGAATGCGGTCGCAAAGCAATTCGCAGTTACCACCAGTGTCACACTGGTGGTAATCCATTTGCAAAAGGGAAGGGGTCCCCATGGGACCCCTTCCCCTTTGTGAATGTTGCCAATAAGGGTTTTTCAGAGCAGGCAGTGGTCCAATGGACCACTGCCTACTCTGAAAAACCGAAACCAAAAGGTTTCGTTATTTTTTTTATTTTGCAACTCGTTTTCCTTTAAGGAAAACGGGCTGCAAAATAAAATAAAAAACTGCTTTATTTAAAAAGCAGTCACAGACATGGAGGTCTGCTGACTTCAGCAGGCCACCATCCCTGTGAGTGCAGGGACTCGCTATGGGGTCGCAAAATGCGACCCACCTCATTAATATTAATGAGGTGGGTCTTTGCAACCCCATAGCGACTCGCAGTTGGTGTCTGAGACACCGTACTACATCCGATTTTGCGAATCGGAAATTGCGAGTCGCATCGACTCGCAATTTCCGATTGGCAAAATCGGAAATTGCTACATCTGGCCCATAATCTCCAGAGCTAAAAAATGGCACACACAAAGGGGAGAATTAGAACAAGTAAATCAATATAGATACCTGGATGAACAGGGGTCCTTTCTCTCTCAGAAGCAGGAACTACATAGATAAGGAAATGTTCTACTGCTTGCCTTCCGCACCTTGAGGAAGGTGCTCAACGGCCCTAGCTACTGTCCCTTGCTGCAAGTCGTTGCAGCTAAACTCTAGGATACGGCAGCGAAGCACTGCATGGACAAGATGCCACCATCCTAAACAGAATCACAGGAAGAGTACTAAGGTCTGTATTCCAGTTACCAGGGTACACCTCCCAAGCACAAATTAGGCTGGAGTTTGGATATTTAAACCAGTGCCTAGCTAGGCAATCCAGTTACATCAAAACCTGGAAACATTTACAGTCAACAAAAGGAAATCAGCTCTACCAGGCTCTCTGGAAGGTGATCATCTCAAATCCTAAAGCCAAGTCAAGACAGTACTTAGATCAGGCTTTAGAAGACTTGGAAGTATGGGAATTAAGGGGCTCAAATTTCCCCTAGTACGCGTTAAAAAAAATCTTAAATCGAACAGTGAAGAAAATATCGGTAATTATGGATAAGAGCTGATTAGCTACCAGACCGCACTCTTGGATGGTAATAAGAGTTCAAACTTCTGAAATATCAGCCTTATCTGGAGGCTGGGTGGTCAAAAGCAGACAAGGATCCCTTCATCAGACATTGCTTTGCCATTATTCCTGGTGATGCCCATCGACCCCCATGGGAACGCACTGTAATAATTCCTTAGTGTAGGCTGTGCGGATGTGGACTGGAAGATATAACTCACCTGATCTGTATCTGTAACAACTTGCGAAATGAACGAAAAATTCTATTAAGGGCAGCACTCAACCAAAAAGGGAATACGGTCCTGTAGACAAGCGGTGATTGCCTGCTTTAAACCTTCTGACTTTGACTCGAATGCAAAATTTACAAAGTTTTACAATATAAAAAAAACTACTACAAGTTCAAAATTAGTAAAAATATAACATAGGTACATGCTGGCTCATGGGTTCGTATAGTAAATAAGAAAACATTTTTAGCACCTACTTTTTAGACAAACTAATCGGACTTAAGAATTACTTTTTTAGCATACTCGGATCACATGTATAAAGATGAGGGCACTGTAAAATGATGTATTTTACAACAAAATTGTCTGACAATAATACACTCACCAATAGGTCATTACCAGCAACAAACATTAAACAACATTATCTTTCCCATGTAATATACACTAGGAAAGTTACGGTTACGGTTACTGTTAGAGATGCTGGACTGCACGTAAATGCCAAAAAGTAAATTTTTAGACTAGAATAGGGGGTTTCTTAAAATGTATGTATGATGCATTGGGTTTTATTAACTACGCATTTAAATAAACCTTGAACCTTGAACCTTGGTGGTGCAAAGTGTACAAGAGAGTGAAAGCCAGACAGGGAATGAAGAGAAGGAGAGTGGATGTATATTTAGAATAAAATCAGTTAGATATTGTGATGACATGAAATGTCTGGAAGAGTCTAGACAAAATATTATGAGAACTGCAAGGTTTTAATTGGTCCATCTGGTAAGATCTTATCTTGATTCTGATGGCTTGATTTGCCATCAGAGGGCCGATTGGAGAAGCATAGTTTTGGTTCCACCCTTGTAGGCTATAGAAATCCCATAATCATTTAACTGACATCAAATATACGGTGTACCTACATGTAAAGTGAATCAACAAACATATTCATCATCATCATCATATTAGGTACATTCGGTCAAATTAGACCATAAAAGTACATAGTGATGTAATCACATAAAACAATCAATAAAGCAACATTCATCCAGACACATAAAATTGTCAATAAAAAACAGAGGGTGGGTTAGTACAGTGTCAAATTGGGACACCACTACATTCATAGAATAAACATGATCAAAAACAGAGTAAAAATGATGTGGGAACTAAGCAAATATATAATCTACACAAGAATATCAGTGTCAAAACAGACTTGCTTAATAGGACCCAATATTACAATGACATAAAACAGCAAATCATGCATCAGTACATTGCACTCACATCCGGTAAATAAATCAAACCTAAGCTACATAGTTAAAACAAGTAGACATCATGTCCGAGGTAAGCAAGGATACAAACCATCCAAACTATTTAAGGTCTGGACAAAATGTGCTTATACAGTCTTCTTAAGATAGTGATATAACAAGCATCAAATCATAGTATGTGCATTACGTTAAGGATTAGCTGTCCTTAGAGGACAGAAAATCAAACTGAGCAAAATTGACAATTATGAAAATCATTCGAAGTAGTTGGTACCAAAACAATATATACCTGTTAAAACCTCCTAAGATAAAAAACATTTTTTAACATCAGGCAGTCATGAAAAATCACATGCAGGTGATAAAGTGCATAATGAATGAAAGGTCAAGCAAGACCTAATCCTAGGTCAGACGCCTTCTACAGCCTCAAAAATGAGGTTAGAAAGCAGGCAGTAACATTGATTACATGAACATTCAGGAGTGACTCAAGCTACATAAGAGTGGGCTTAACCTGATTTCAGCAGAGGTAATACAATTATTTTTGGAGGAACATCATAAATACCACAGAAAAATATAAAATGCATAAGAGCCTGGAAAGAAACATTGTCACAAGGGCAAGCCCTCAGCTTCGCATTTTGAGTACAGGCCTTTGGATGAGCAAACAACAGGTGAAATTGGTTAAACCCGAATCTAGTAAGAAAATACTGATGATTACAGTTGGACACATTAAGAAAATAA
The DNA here is from genome assembly GCF_031143425.1 of Pleurodeles waltl. NCBI lineage: Eukaryota > Metazoa > Chordata > Amphibia > Caudata > Salamandridae > Pleurodeles > Pleurodeles waltl. Next base: position 109,510,848 of record NC_090436.1, on the reverse strand, counting down.
GGTTCAGCCACAGGCCCTGTTAGAATCACAGTGTGTCCTCGCACCAAGGACTTCTCAATTCCACTCCCTCTCTCTCTACTTTCCTCCATGTAAAATAATGAATCTGAGTCTAGGTGATGTTAACCTTTAGGATACTACAAGATGAGTCAAACAAGCATGCTCTACCTAACTTAATAAAGGTATCCCGTATATATGCCAGCCTTTTGATTGACCTCCACCCTTAGAGTCGCAAACAGTCCATGAGTATCTCCCTGCTAAGGCGATTCTCGGGTCTCGCCCAAATGGTGATACACCTGATCAAGAGACTCAGAGCAATAAGGTTTGACAGAGAAGGCAGCCCCAATTCCATAAACCATACAAGCAGGTGTTTAAGCTGGGATGGGCAAAATGTTTCTTAGAATTCATTCTTCTCCACTTGAAGCTCCCCTGAATCAATCTACCCCCACATGTCGCTACTAAATGTGGCTACTGAGACTGATTTTGCCTGGTAAACCATGATCAGTGCACCCAATGGTTTGCTGCCTACTCTGGAAGAAAAAGGGAAAGCCGCCAAAATAGAGCAAGACAGGACTAGTCTTTTTCACCTTTTCAGCGGGGCCCAGGTAGTTCGATCATAAAGAACCACACCTAGGTAGGCATGGTTCCGCACCCTGGACAGTTCATGTCCCTGGACATGAAAGGATCTTGACTTGGTCCCCCTAGGGCTCAGAACTACTACCTATGATATACAGTTGTTAGCTGAAAGGTCCAGACTATTCATATACCTAACAAAGCTCTCCAGCAAAGTCTGGAGACCCAAAGCAGTTTTTGCCAATAGCACAGTATCGTCTGCGTGTAACAGTGCAGGGATTTGATGGAGCCTACTCGCAGACAATCCACCTGTTTATCTAACAATCTGACCCCCATATCGTTTACATACAAAGTGAACAGAAAGGGGGCCAGTATGCAACTTTGCCTTATCCCTTTCTTCAGATGGAACGGGCCAGTACAGGACCCATCCGAGTTGTATTGGACCACTGCCGTCATTTGGACAATGTCCATACCCAGGTCTGACAAGGTCACACTTAGGGCTGATACTTACAAATTCTGGGAGGGAGTTAATCACCCTTTATTTGATGATATTGGGGTTTAAATAATCTCTTCACACATCCCCCCCCGGAAACTGGATAGAGCACTTTGAGAGTATTATAATACTTTGGATAGCGGAGCTCCAAGTGAGATTTTCTCACTAACCTATCATCAATATAACATATTAATAGTGCTTTCACTGTAGAAGAATAGAGATTCATATATGTGTGCTTCTAATGTTTAACTTTAACATGAAACTTGTAGTTCTCATTCACATTTACACATGTGCATTTTGAGTTATACTTCTTCATTGAAGTTTCCTTTAGGTACACATGCTTTCTTTCATAGATGTTGCATTTACTCTGTAACTGTAAAGGCGTCTTTATAATTGTGCATTCCAAATGTGCATTGATTGGTTTACTAAGTTAGCATGACCAAAGGCCTTAAGCATTCTGGGGCATATTTATAATGCCCTAGCACCACTTTGCGTGACAGTAACGTAATTATTTTTGACGTTAATGTGGCCCAACGAGGCCGAAATCCCTGTTCGGTATTTACAGGTTGGCGCAATGCATGCATTGCGCCAATCTGTAACCCTTTGAGCTACATTATGCCAGGCATAATGTATGCAAAGTGGGCGTTCCCCCGTTAGGGGAGCCCGAAAAATGGAGTAAGAAAATCTATGAGATTTCCTTGCGTCATTTTTTACTGACCTTTTAATGCCTGCTCAACAGTAGGCATTAAAAGGGGGCTTCCATTCTTTAGCATGGGTACCTATGCACTCTGCAGGAGTAACACCAATATTTTGGCGCTACTCTTGCAGAGTATGTCAATAGCGTCATGAGAAATTACGCTATTGTCTGCTACCCTGCCCCATGGTGCACTGTATTTCAAATATGGCGCTCACATGGTGGCAGTAGGAGGGTGCTAAGGGGCACAGGAAAATGTGTTGTGTAGCCATTTTAGTTATAGCTCCATGCACGTTATTTTAGTATACTAGGTCTGCCGCTGTGCATTTTAACCTAGATATAATTTTATTCAGCTTAATTTTATCATTCTTACAATTGCCACTTTTGCAATCTTGTTTTATTTTGCTCTATCTGGCTGTTTTTACCTAGGCCAGCACTGCGTTCTCAATCAAGACATTCTTGCTTACTCTGTGCTTCTTTCAAGGCTGTAGTCAGATAGGTTGCCAATGAACGTGGTACAAGTTTTGTCGCTGACATTCATAGAAAAACACACATCCTTACGTGGGGACATTTTCTCCGAACATCAGCTGTTTTATCATAAAAACACTTCCCTGTCCCTTACACGTTAGAGGGAGATTCCAGCCAGAGAACCACAACTGTATGCTGATTGCTGAACGCTTCGCTACAGCTGCTTATGCAGACTTCAGGCCTTTGCTCAGGTATGGGGGATGATGTCTTCCCAGGGGAACCTGAAGGGCAGAATTAGAGCTTAACACGCTGTGCTCTATTATAGCCTAGGTAGGAATTAGTCTATTGATTTTAGTGACAACATGGTAGCGTTATTTCTATGCTTTACTCTCCTTGTCACAATTTTAATCTTGTCATGCTGTATTGTCCTGGTTATTGCAGCCCACGCTTTGCTATCTAAGATGCAGTCGCTTCATTAAAATCTTATTGAAACATATACTGCCTCTGTTTGTCATTGTATATGTGAGACTAATGTAACAGAGAGAAACGGATGAGACCTGAGTGACCACGGTTTTCCTGAGAAATCAATTATGTCATGCGCTCGGCTGCCCAATCACCCCTGCCCTTGGGTAGAGATGAGGCACTGCTACTTAGCCGGAGCATATCCCGGACTGGGCAACAGGTGTCACCTGTAGTGAATCAGACTCAGTCTCCCAAGCCGCAGGTGATTCTGCTGCTCAAAATCCAGTAGTCTCATTAGAATAATGAGAGCCTAAGCGACAGGAGAATCAAATAAGAGTTGTCAATTTTGACTGTGGGAAGACGGAAAACTACTGGGATTTGTGACATGCAATTATCAAAGGTTATGTAGGCTTAATTGGTATTCACACTGTTAGTCGAGAGAGAGAAGATTTTTATTGAACTCTGAGAGGTAAAGACCTCTTTGCCCTTATTTTCTTTGTGTGGCTTTGTTAGACCTGGCAACCCTGGGTAGGCCCTAGGTAGCTTCATGGGCAGGGTGCAGTGTATGTTACAGGTAGGACATGTGCTTGTGTGTTTTTACATGTCCTAACAGTGAAATATTACCAAATTCAGTTTTCACTGTTGCAAGGCCTATCTCTCTCATAGGTTAACATGGGGGCTGGCTTTAAAAGACAGTGCAGTTTCCCTTCGGGAGCAGATAGAGATGGGGAGTTTAGTGTCTCTGAACTCACAATTTAAAAAAACTACTTTTGGTAAAGTTGGTTTTTAGATTGTCAGTTTGAAAATGCCACTTTTAGGAAGTGGGCATTTTCCTGCTTAAACTATTCTTGTGTATTCCCCGTCTGGGTCAGACTGACAGTTGGGATGTTTGTGAATCTCCACTAGACAGTGACACAAAGGGAGCTGGGGTGTAGCCTGCGTATCCTGATGGGTCATCTGGGCTAGAGTCGAGGGAGGAGCTGAAACTTACACCTGAATGGGCTGTGCCTGCCCTCACACAATGCAGTCTCTAACACCCTGGTGTGTTTCTGGGGGCAGGCTTTGGCAAGGCAGGATCGTGTGAACAATAGAGACTTTCCTTTGAAGCTTACCTACTTCAAAGGCAGAAAGGGGTGTAAGTAGTGGACCAATACCCCAGATGTTTACATTACTTCTGGAACCAAGAGGAACCTCTGCCAATGAGAAGAACTGACGAGCTGGAGGAGGAGTACTGCCCCTTTGCCTGTCAGTGTGCTTTGCTGGGTTGGCCTTCATTTGCTGCTTCTTCCTCTGTGCTATATTGCTGCTTATGAAGTGTCTCCAAGGGTTTGGATTTAGTTTACCTCCTGTTTTGAAGTCTCAGGGCAATCAAAGACTTCCTCTGCCAGCACCTTGACTCTCTGCTGAGACTTCTACCCTGCCAAGTGGTGCCCACTCCAGTCACTGGGCACTTGAAAGGTGAAGCTGGTGAATCCAAGGTGGAAATCCATGCACAGGAGGTGTGCGGGGAAACATTTGACTCACCACCTGCTTTCGGCTGCTGAAAACAATGCAAACCCCACGCAGCGCGGTTCCTCATCACTGTGTGGCCAGATTTCACACACATCATCTCTGGCTGTCAAAATCGACGTGAACCTGCCCGGACCCAAGGTGCCTATCCAGAAATCAACAGATCACTCTTGCGGGGGAGAAAAACAAAGGAGAATAAATGACACACGGCCTCACTTGCGAGTAAGGAATCGAAGCATTGCTGACTTTTCCAATGAACTCTCACCTGTGCAGCTTTATTTTTGATGCAAACCAGGTACTTTGTGTAACATCACCGCATCCATTGTTTTCTATGGAGTAAGACTCTTTCTAATTTAAAAATTCACAACTTCACTTGTGCATGTTGGATTGCTGTTGCTTTGGTTATGTTTGATTCAGATAAATATTGGCTGTTTTTCTAAAGTGATGTGGTGTCCATTTCGTAGTGTTTTCACTGTATTACTGTGTGTGTTGGTACAAATACTTTACACATTGCCTTTGATATAAGTCTGACTGCTTGTGCCAAGCTATCGAGGGGGCGAGCAGGGGTTATCTTAAGTGTGTATCTCCATTGCCCTGACTAGAGTGAGAGTCCCTGCTTGACAGAGTGCAAACTGACTGCCAACCAGTGACCTCATTTCTAACAGGCTTTATCCTATACAACACCTCAATTGGACTTCTAACGAGGTCTCCAACTATGCTGACACTTTGTATTTCCCCAGAATTAATTAGGATTTCTTGACTCTAACTTAGTTTAGGATTATTTTAGACTACTTCAGATTTATTCATGCATAGACAAGAAGATTGAGACTTGTACCCTGACCATCAGTTTTATTTCTTATCTTTTGTTTTGTTTTTCTATAATTCTAATTTAATATTCTTTCATGTAGTTTAATCATTGATGGGAGATATTCTTTTCATTTTTCATTTAATATTCAGACCTTATACGACATGATGTCCTTCTTTGTATGACTATTACAATGACCATACACGGCATGATGTGCTGCTTTATATGAATATTATAATGGTAGGAACTACTTTTGTTTCGGTACTATTTTGGTTCTATATGGATTAGAGTGCAGGATTTATTAATTTTGTGAACTTTCTTAACACACTGTGACCACTAAACTTCACTTCATATCTTAATTTGATGTGCTAGCACCTAAACTAACATTATATTTCACAAGCTTGTTTTTCTGCGCACTTTTCTGGTTATCCATTGACCAACCGGATGTGGTTCATTTGTCTTTTCTGAAAATTTTGTTTCAACGTGGGTTTCCTTTGGGGATTTCTAGATCATTTCTCTCACCTTTTAATATGTTGCTATAAATCAGGGTTTTTAGGTATTCTCATGACCGTTTTCTTTCACCTTTAATTTTCACCTTCCTGACACGGTTTTGGTTAGAATGTCGAGGATTGGTAAGGGCTCTGAATTCCTTATCACATGTTCCTAACTCACCAATACTCTTATTAGCACTCTTATTAGTCCAGTTCAACACTTTATTAGTTTTACTTTTGATTGATTACAGCCTTGAGGAAGCCCTAGGTGGACTAACCATAGAGGGCGAAACACGTGTCGGCTGTTCTTTGGTCTACAATCTCCAATTTTCTTGAATATTTTGGAGTCAATGAATAAAGGCTGCACTCAGTCTGCAACTTGTCAAGTCTTTTCTTATAACTTCATAAAACCTCTTCTATAAAATAATTTATGAACTATACGGCTACTTGACTACTGAAAAGACTGCATTAAGAATTATACTCTTTATAGCATAACTTATGTGGGTTCTCATTCTCAGCAAGTTGAAGGTTTCTTAAAGGGCTTCCAACAAAAAATCTAACTGAAACCTAATGCAAAGTCTCTAGTACACAAAACCAGACCTATCCAGCATTTGATGAGAGAACCATCGGAGAAAGAAATTACTAGTTTGATAGATTTGAATATTATACAACCCATTGATTGTTCAGATTGAATAGTCCCCATTGTTATAGCTAAAGAAACTCATGGAGATATAACTAAGTTGTGCTTGGACCTACGTGACCTCAGTAATAACATATGAGTTGAAAGGCACCCTTTTCCACGCATTTACAAGATGTTAAGTAAGTAAGAAGTCACATGTTTTAGTGTCTTTGACCTATGCATAGCATACCACCAAGTAGAATTGTACCCTGATTTTAGACAGCTGACTTCTTTCACTACACCTATGGATACACTCATGTTTTGCATAATGCCATTCAGTCTTGCATATATTGCCACTGTTATTCAAAAACGTACGCAGCATATTCTGGAGGAGGTATGGAAAAGTCCTTGCTTTCCACATGATATTATATAGGGTGCTACAGTTTAAGAACATAACAAGAACTTATGTACAGCCTTAAACAAACTGAGAACTCAAGGACTCACACTGAAAAAAGTCAAACGTCAAATTGTGGTTAGTGAAGTGGAATATCTTGGACACACAATTTCCAAAGAAGTGGTTAAATCTAAAATATGCTTATTGGAAGCAATTAACAATCCCCAGCCCCAGAAAATAAAGACAAACTAAAGTCTTTTTTAGGGCTTACAGAATACATGCCAAAGTATGTGAGAGGCTTTGCAGCCATAATGAGTAACCTCAGGGACCTTGTAAAGAACCTACCCTAAAATAAATGGCAAGAATAACACCAAGCATTTTTTGACCAAGTCGAGGAAGCTATACTCACAGCTCTCTACTTGTTCATCTTTGAACCAAATAGGAAAACCATACTGACTACTGATGCCAGCAGCGAGGGTCTGGGGGTCACATTATCTCAAATCATTGCAGGCAAGGAAAGAATTGTTGCCTTCCTCTCACTAAAGCAGGAATTAACTAATCTGTTGGTAAAAAAAAAGCCCTGGCATGTTTCTGGGGGGTGGAGAATTTCACATTTATTTTGCGGGGTTTCTAGTTCAGTACACGCACTAACCATAAACCCCTCATATATACACCCTGAAGGGCTCAGCCAACAATCAATCAATCAATCAGGAATTTGTAAAGCGCACTACTCACCCGTGAGGGCCTCAAGGCACTGAGGTGGGGGGGAGGTGCTGCTACTGCTTGAACAGCCAGGTCTTGAGAAGTTTCCTACAGGTAAGGAGATCTTTGGTCTGACGCAGGTGGGTGGGAAAAGTGTTCCACCTCTTGGCGGTGAGGTGCGAAAATAATCTGCCGCCGGTTGTAGTTCTGCGGACGTGTGGGACCGTTGCGAGGGCGAGGTCGGCGGATTGGAGATGCCGGGTCAGGGTGTAGAAGAAGAGCCTTCTGTTGAGGTATTCTGGTCCGGTGTTGTGCAGTGCTTTGTGAGCATGGGTGAGGAGTTTGAAGGTGATTCTCTTGCTGACTGGGAGCCAGTGCAGGTCTCTCAGATGGCCTGTAATGTGGCAGTGGCAGGGGATGTCCAGGATGAGGCGTGCGGAGTCGTTCTGGATGCGTTGCAGCCTCTTCTGGAGTTTGGCCGTGGATCCTGTGTAGAGGGCATTGCTGTAGTCCAGTTTGATGCTCACGAGGGCTTGGGTGACTGTTCATCTGGTTTTGGTGGGGAACCATTTGTAGATCTTTTGGAGCATGTGAAGGGTGTTAAAGGAGGAGGAGGAGATGGCGTTGACTTGCTGGGTCATGGATAATGAGGAATCCAAGATAAATCCTAGGTTGCGTGCATGGTCGGTGGGAGTTGGAGCTGCTCCAAGAGTGGCAGGCCACCAGGAGTCATCCCATACGGATGGGGTGGAGCCGAAGATAAGGACTTCCGTCTTGTTGCAATTGAGTTTGAGGCAGCTGATCTTCATCCATTCGGCGATGGCCTTCACCCGTTTGTGGAGGTTGGCCTTGGCGGAGTCCTTGGTGAGGAAGAGAATCAGTTGGGTCTTGTCAGCGTATGAGATGATGTTGATGTTGTGGGATCGGGTGTTGTTAGCGAGCGGGGCCAGGAAGACGTTGAAGAGGGTCGGGCTGAGAGACGAACCCTGGGGTACGCCGCAGATGATTTTGATGGCGTCTGAGCGGAATGGGGGAGGCGGACTCTCTGGGTTCTGCCGGTGAGAAAGGAGGTGACTGAGTCAAGGGCTCTGTCGCTGATTCCTGCATTGCTGAGGCGTGAGCATAGGGTGTGTTGACAGACAGTGTCGAACGTGGCCGAGGAGTCCAGGAGGATGAGGGCTGTGGTTTTGCAGTTGTCCAGTATGGTTCTGATGTCGTCGGTGGCGGCGATGATGGCAGTTTCGGTACTGTGGTTCCTGCGGAATCTGGATTGGGAAGGGTCCAGGGTGCAGTTCTCCTCAAAGAAGCGGGTTAGTTGTCTGTTGACAGCCTTCTCAATGACTTTTGCCAAGAAGTGGAGCAGGGAGATAGGCCGGAAGTTCTTTAGGTCCTTTGGATCCGCCTTGGATTTTTTGAGGGATGGCATTTATTTCGGCACATTTCCAGCTCTCCGGGAAGGTGGCGGACTAGAAGGAGCTGTTGATGATCTTCTGTACTTGGGGTACGATGATGGAGCTTGCTTTGTTGAGGATGTGCTGAAGGCAGGGGTCAGATGGAGAGCCGGAGTGGATGGCGTTCATGATTTTGATGGTGTCGTTGTCGTTGATGGGGGTCCAGGAGAGCAGGAGGTTGGTCGGAGGTGAATCTGTGGTGTTGGTGGGTGCCGGGGGGGTCTGGGTGCTGAAGCTGTCATGGATGTCTGCAATCTTACGGTGGAAGTAGAAGGCTAGGGAGTCGCAGAGGTCTTGAGATGGCAGGATTTTGTTGGCGTTGGAGCTGGGGTTGGAGAGTTCTTTCACGGTGTTGAAGAACTACTTGTGGCTGTGTGCGTTGTAGATTCAGTCTTTGAAGGCGGTTCTCTTGGTGGTTCGGATGAGTTGGTGGTGTCTGCGGATGGCGTTTTTGAAGGCTGTGTGGTTGTCTGGAGTCTGATCTTGGCACCACTTTCTTTCGAGTATATGGCAGGTTTGCTTAGATTCGTGGAGGTCGGTGGTAAACCAGAAGGCCCTTCTGTTGGTGCGTCTGTTAGAGGGGTTCTTGATCAGGGCGAGAGTATTGGCACAAGTGTTTATCCATTGCTTGAAGTTGCGGGCAGCTGCGTCAGTGTCGTTGATGTCGGTGGGTGGGTTATGGGAGAGGGTCGCAATAAGTAGGTTTTTGGTGATCTTGTTCCAGCTGCGGTGGCGGATCCGTTGTGGGTGCTGGTGTGTTGTGAGTTTCTTGAAGGAGAAGTGGATGCAGCAGTGATCTGTCCAGTGGAGTTCGGTGGTGTGGCTGAAGGAGACGTGATTGCTGGTGGAGAAAATAGGGTTGAGTGTGTGTCCTGTGGAGTGGGTCAGAGCCGTGATGAGCTGTTTGAGACCGAAGTTGGAGAGGTTGTCGAGCAGGGTGGAGGTGTTGTTGTTGGTGTTCTTGAGGTGGAAGTTTAAGTCCCGAGGAGTATGTAGTCAGTGGATGTGAGAGCGTGCATGCGATGACGTCGTTGATGGAGTCTCTGAACTTCTGTCGGGAGCCGGGGGGCCTGTAGACAAGGGTCCCTTGGAGGGTCATGTTAGCTTCAGTGTGGATCTGGAAGTGCAGGTGTTTGGCGGTGCTGAGGGTGTTTTCTGTGTTGGTCATGATTGGTGTTCTTGTGGATGATGGCGATGCGTCCTCCTGGTTTGTTGGAGCCATCCGGGATGGCTATGGCGATGTCAGGCGCTGAGGAGGGGGTTCATCCAGGTCTGGGAGGCTGAGTCTAGTAGATTCCATAGCTCTACTGCATGCTTGTGAAGGATGATACATCTGAGATGGTTGCGTCCTGCCTTGGTGGGTGGGTTGCTTCCGTGGAGGCTGGTGAAGGTGCAGTTCCGACAGGAGAAGGGTCCGCGGTTGGTCTGCGGGGATGGTTGAAGGCAGGCAGGAGGTCACCGGTGTCAATGGCGCAGTGGGTGGCGGTGCCATAGTGAAGACATGCGTGGTGGCCGTGGGGGGGGATGAGAGACAGGGGTTCTGGCACTAGGTGCGGTCCAGGCAAGGACGGGTGCATATGGGCTTGCATTCGGTGCGCCAATGGCACGCCCGTTGCGCACAACTGTGCAAAGGCTGCCATTAAGTAGGGAGGTGGGGGGAGGAGAGGACAGCTGGGAGCGGGGCAAAAAACAGTGCGAAAAAGGGGGCAGGCTGCAGGGGCGCGAGAGAGAGAGAGAGGAGGGGGTGGGGCCACAGGGGCAGCAGCGGCAGGGGAGACAGAGAGGGGGGAGAGCGAAGTATGAGAGAGGGAGTGGAGTGAGAGAAAAATGGGGATGAGTGAAACGTGAAGGAAAATAGCACAAAAATGGACAGACACAGAAGTGAAAGCAAAAACAGAGAACAAGGCAGTGAAAAAGGAGGAGAGAGACAGAGGGCAAAAGGAGCACACTGAGAGCAAAGCAGAAAAAGGAGGAGAGAGGCAGAGGGCAAAAGGAGCACACACAGAGCAAAGCAGAAAAAGGAGGAGAGAGGCAGAGGGCAGCCTAGTAGGAAAGCAGAGCTCTCCCACTAGACACCAGAGATGAGGCGCAGGCAGAAGCCTGTGGGTGGAGGAGGGCCTCAAACTTCTGACAAGAGCAGAAGTTCAGAGGAGCGAGGGGTGGGGGGCTGTACTTACCAGGTGGAGCCATGGGAGGCAGAGCAGTGCACTGACCAGGTCAGTGGTATAGCCAACAGAACTCCTTGCATAGCCAGATATTATGTTATAGCATTTGTAGAGCGCATGACTTCTGTAGGGCTTCCCAATGCTAGATAAGTCCGGCTGACCGTAGGTGAAGCAACCAAGAGTGCAAATATTACTGAGGAAAGAGTCAAGCTTTAAGCTTTTTCCTAAAGCTAGTTTCCTCCTTCAGATGCCTCAATTGGTATGTCATAGTATTCCTGAGTTTGGGGACCAGATAGGGAAAAAATCTGCCTCCACACCTTGTCCTTCAGATTTTTGAAATTCTCAATCGTTGCTGGTAAGATCTTAAGGACCTGGACAGACATGATAAGAAAGAAGGTTTATGATCATGACTGGACCTTTGTTATGAATTGCTTTTTGTGCAAGGAATAGAGCTTTGAACTTGATTCTTGCATTGACAGGCAGCCAGTGGAGATTCCTCAAGGCATCCTTCACTGGTTCACAGCTAGTTATTTTGAATAGAAGTCTAGCTGCAGTACTTTGAATTAGTAGAATCTGTAGTTTTTTTATGACGGGTTTTGGAGAGCCTAAGAACAGAGTGTTCCCCTAATCCGATCAGGAAACCACCAGAAATTGAATCATCGTTCTTCTTGAGTTTTCTGGGATGAGATCCAGTATCTTCTAGATTGGACCAGAACACGCTGCTGTGATTTTTTTTGCTTGGACATCCATTAATAGGGTTTGATCCAGCCAAATTTCCAGGCTGTTCATTGAGGAGCTGGGAGCGGGAGAAGGGCCAATACAGTTTGGGCCAATTTAGAACACGCCAGAGGGAAGGATTCATTCTCACGATCATTAGCTCTGACTTCTCAGCGTTTAATTTTAGACAACAACTTGCCATCCAGTTAGCCACTTTTTACAGACATGGCACTACAAGTTGATTTCCCAAATTAGAGTCATTTGCAAGAGAAACAATTAAATGAGTATTGCCCACATAAGAGACTAGGGATAGCCCAAATTCAAGAGGACGTGTTAGAAATGGGGTCTCTGGTTGGCTGTCTGTTTGTATTTTCCCCTAATAGGGACACTTAGGCCCTCATTAGAACCCTGGCGGTCGGTGTTAAAGTGGCGGTAATACCGCTAACAGGCCGGCGGATAATAAAAATTGAATCACGACCATGGCGGAAATCGCCAACAAAGATAGCTACTTTAACTCTTTGACCGCCACGACGGTAGCAACAAACACTTCGGCGGTCACCACCAATGGACAGGCGGAAGACAATGTACCGCCCACACTATTACAAGGCACCAATCCGCCAGCTTTTCCGGGGCAGTACCAATGCCATCAAAAGCACTGCGGAAACAGAACACAGAAGGGAAACCACTCACCTCTCGAAACTCAATGAAGAACCAGGACGCCATGGAGCCCGAGTTAAAGGTCCTACCCATGTTGCTGTATCTATTAATACACAACGAAGTGTAAAGAAGTCGTCTGCGGCGACGACGACGGTGAGTACTGCACCTAGCACATAGGGGAGGGGAGGAGGCAAAAGAGAGTGCAATACACATGCAAAATGCAACATCCCCACCCCCACCCTCACCCACAACACCATACACACAAGTACATGCAAAAACATTACATATACACCCCGTAACCCCCTGGAAGAACACAAGGACAAAAGGACAAAAAAAATTGAGTCAAATCTTTCATATATTAGAAATAGGCAGATAAAGTAAACGATTGTAAAAACCAGTATATACAAATATTTACAATATGTACAGAAGGCTGTACACTGTCCTTTGCAGCTGTCCATGGCCCAGTGAGCAAAAAAATGATGGGCGAAGCCCACACATTACACCTGCCTCAAAATGGAGAGAATACTGAGGGGTCATCAGGTCAAAAAATATAACAGGCACCTCAGCGGGAAGGGGAGGGGGGCACCTCAGCCGGATGATGGTACGACGCCACTGCTCCTCGAGGGTGCTCTATGCCCACTGCTTGGTCCTGGGGAGTGCAAAGCCACAGTCTCTCAAGTGGGTGGGTTTCCCACTGCCTGGTCCTGGGGAGTGCAAAGCCACAGTCTCTCAAGTGGGTGGGTTGCCCACTGCTTGCTCCTGGGGAGTGCAACGCCACAGTCTCTCAAGTCTCTCAAGTGGGTGGGTTCTCCACTGGTTCTGGAGGGGGCTTTGTGCCCAGAGTGCTTCATCCTGCCAAGGACTGTGTTAGTGGGTATTTTTCTCCACTGGTTCTAGAGGGGGCTTTGTGCCCAGAGTGCTTCATCCTGCCAAGGACTGTGTTAGTGGATCTTTTTCTCCACTGGTTCAGGAGGGGGCTTTGTGCCCAGTGATGCAGCACTTGGGGTGTGGCAGTTGACTTTGTCTCAACTGGGTGTCTCAGCCATGCGATGTACCTGGAACAGGTAGCATGATACTCCATGGAGGCAGACCCACACTTCATCCTGCGGCGACTTAGGCTGCCAATTGCTGGTTTGTGTCAGTGCTGGAGGTGGTGTCTCAAGTGGTGTGTCCAGGGCCCAGGACGTCACCTGCAGACTCTAATGGCTGCACACTGGGGATGCTTCTGACAGCCAACAGAGTGCCATCGGATGTGCACATGGGTGTGCTGATGGTGGTGCAGGCGGCGGTGGCTGCGGCGGAGATGCTGCCAGTGCTGGCCGTGGTGCAAGTGACAGTTGCAGTGGATGGAGACACCATACCGTCTCTGGCAGCCTCGGATGACTGATCCTTGGGGAGGATGCTGCAGACAGATGTTGTGGAAGCGGCAGTGCTGGTGGCGTCCATGACTGTGGTGCATGTGGCTGCCATCCCTGATGATTTGGTGGTCACTAGCCTCTCACCAGGTGACATTGTGCCCAGAGGTGATGTGCCCCTTGGCTTGTGGCCCTTCCCCAACTTGACAGTCGCTGCAGAGACCTTGGCACTGTCCACTCGGTGTTTGTGCGAGGCCTTGCTAGGTGGGTGGTGTGACTGTCCCCTGCTGGAAGCCGGCCCCTTTTTGACCTTTGCAGGTGGTGGAATAGGGTGGTCCTTCTTTTCTGTCAGTGGCACACTGGCAGCTCTGATGGGTGCCCCCTTAGACCGTCCTGGAGTAGCAGGGACCACAGCGGATGCAGATTTGCTGGCTGAGGTACTGGGCTGGGATCTAGACATCCTGGCCCTAGGGGAAGGACGGGGGGAGGTGTAGGGAAGAGGTCAAAGTTAGCTATGAAAGGTTTTTAAGGCACATTGGGACGGGAAGATGGAGGGGGTTTGGGAGTGTAGGAAGAGGTAGTGGTTGTAGGAGGTGTACGTCTGCTGAGTTTGGGTGAAGGTGCATGGGTTGGAGGCTGTTGTGAGGTGGATGGCTGTTGAGTGGGTGTGTGCCTGCGTTTGTGTACTTTGGGAGGAGGACTCACAGACACACTGGGAGAGGACACAGGGGACGTGTGAATGGTAGTGGGGGTGGAGACTGCACATGAGCGGTGCATAGTGATGGGCGTGCTGGTGATGGAGGTAGTGGCGGATGATGTAGTGCATGCAGGTGTGAGTGGACATGAGACAGGGAGGGAGGTGGACAATGTGGAGGAGGGGGACACAGTGGAGGCAGTGGATGTTGGTGTGTCTGCATGAATATGGTGGTTGTGTGAGTGCCTGTGGGATGTGTGGTGCTTATGTCTACCTGAGCCACTTTTGTGTGTTGATGTGTGTGCATGCTGGTCGGAAGGTGTGCTTGGGATAGGCTGAGGTAGAGGGGATTGGGTCTGGGTAGTGGAAGTTGGAGGGGAGGCTGGACACAGGGACAATGGCTGCCATCAGTGCTGAGGCCAGAGCCTGAAATGCTCTCTGTTGGGCCACCACGCCAGAATGAATGCCCTCCAGGTATGCATTTGTTTGCTGCAAATGCCTCTCGACACCCTGGATGGCATTCAGAATGTTTGACTGCCCAACAGTGAGGGATCTCAGGAGGTTAATAGCCTCCTCACTGAGGGCAGCAGGGCAGACTGGGGCAGGGCCTGAGGTGCCTGGGGCGAAGGAGATGCCCACCCTCCTGGGTGAACGGGCACGGGAAACATGCTGAGGGGCTGCTGGGAGGGTGGTGGGGGTGGTGGTGACTGTACCTGTTGTTGCAGTGGGCACAGAGCTGCCTGCCACCGCAAGGGAGCTCCCATCAGAGGAGAAGTTGCTGTCGCTGGTGTCCCCTCCTATCCTCGTCGTGGACCTCCCCTCGCCCTCTGTTCCACTGGTGCCTTCAGACTTCGTAGATTCACCCTCCAGGGCCATGTGGGATGCAGCTCCCTCTATCTCCGGTGCCTCTACTCCTCTGTCAGATGATGCTAATGCACACAAGAACAGGGTGTACTCAGTGATGATGTGTGAGAAATCCGGCCGCACGGTGTTGGAAAACTGCATTGCATGGGGTTTACGTCATGTTCAACAGCCGCACGCGGGTGTTGCATCATTTCTCCAGCTGCGATGCAGGTGATGCGTCGATTTCCCAGGGGCGATGCAGGTGGTGTGTCGATTTCAGCCACGAGGTGGGTGGTGCGTCGTTTTACAGCCGTGTTGCAGCTGTTGCATCCAAATTTTCCCTGTATGGCTTCCTGTGCGTGGATTTCACCACCTTTCAAGGGCCCAGGGGCTGGATAGGGCACTTGGCAGGGCAGCAGTCCAGGTGCTGGCAGAAGTCTTTCATGGCTCTGAGACTTCAAAACTTGAGGCAATCTCAGTACAAACCCTTGGAGATTCTTCACAATCAGGAATATACCACAAAGTCTAGTCTTTGTCCTCTTCCTCAGGCAGAAGCAGCAACTGCAGGATAGCCCAACAAAGCACAGGCAGGGGCAGCACTTCTCCTCAGCTCTTCAGCTCCTCTCCTTGTCAGAGGTTCCTCTTGGTTCCAGAAGTAAATCTAAAAGTCTGGGGTTTTGGATCCACTACGTATACCCTTTCCTTCGAAGTAGGCAAACTTCAAGGAAAGTCTATGTTGTTCACAAGATCCTCCCTTGCCTCGGCCTGGCCCCAGACACACACCAGGGGGTTGGAGATTGCATTGCGTGAGGGCAGGAACAGTCCAGTGAGGTGTGAGTGACCACTCCTCCCTCGACTCTAGCACAGCTGGCCCATCCGGATATGCAGGCTACATCCCATCTCCCTTCATGTCACTGTCTAGTGGAGATTCACAAACAGCCCAACTTTCAGTCTGACCCAGGCAGGGAATACACAAGCATGCAGAGTCACAGAATGGTTTAAACAAGAAAATGCCCACTTTCTAAATGTGGCATTTTCAAACAGACAATTTAAAAAACAAGTTCAGAGACCCCAAACTCCACAACTCGATCTGCTCCGAAAGGGAAACTACACTTAAAGTATATTTAAAGCAGCCCCCATGTTAACCTATGAGAGAGATAGGCCTTGCAATAGTGAAAACTGAATTTGGCAGTGTTTCACTGTTAGGACATGTAAAACACATCAATACATGTCCCACCTTTAACATACACTGCACCCTGCCCATGGGGCTACCTAGGGCCTACCTTAGGAGTGCCTTATATGTACAAAAAGGGAAGGGTTGAGCCTGGTAGGAGAGTACACTTGCCAGGTTGAATTGGCAGTTTAAAACTGCACACACAGACACTGCCGTGACAGGTCTGAGCCATGTTAACAGGGCTACTCATGCGGGTGGCACAATCAGTGCTGCAGGCCCACTAGTAGCATTTGATTTACAGGCCCTAGGCACCTCTAGTGCACTTTACTAGGGACTTACTAATAAATCAAATATGCCAATCAAGGATAAACCAATCACCAATACGATTTACACAGAGAGCATATGCACATTAGCACTGGTTAGCAGGAGTAAAGTATCTAAAGTCCTAAAGCCAACAAAAACTGGTAAAAAAAAATAAGAGGACGGAGGCAAAAAGCTTGGGGATGACCCTGCACAAAGGGCCAGGCCCAACAGGATGCATGTAGATATTAAACATAGTGGAACTCAATGATGAGCTCTTGGGAACCCCACACTTGGAAGGCAGGGTATCTGAGAAGCATGTGATTCCCATTATTTGAAAGGTTGTGTCTTTCACTAAAGATGACAGCCATTCGAAGACGTTATCATGAATCCTCACATCTTTGAGTCTTTCTATCAGAATTGTATGATCTACAGTGTCCAACACTGTGCTTAGATATAAAAAGATAGTCACGGTGCCTCCTTGGTCAACTAAGTTTCTGAGCTCCTCCATCACTACTGGGAGCTCTGATTCCATGCTATGTTGTGCACTAAAACCCATTTAAGTAGGGTGTACCGAATGGTTGTCTTCTAGAAAGCATGACAGCTCATGATTAACATGCTTTTGTAGTAGTTAGTTTTCCTATCAGGGTTGGCTTTAGCGCTGGTAGCGCCCTGTGTAACAGTCATTTTTTGTGCCCGCCACCCCATGACCGCCTCCTTGAATTCCCTAACTTCCACCCGGCACATGTGCCCCCTCATCTCTTCATAGCCCCTCTTTCACATATATTCATTTGTTTTAAAGAGCTTGTAAAGGCTGGCTTTACTAATCCACTCAGCTATCCACACAAAGTATAGCTCTGTTCTTTGCAGCAGGCATATTAACTCTCTACGCTACTTTATGGTGAGTCAAAACTGCTGCTAGACAAAACTCCCATCTCTCTCCCTAGCAGGAACATTAATCACAAGAGGTATATTGATGTTTTAACTGCTTTCTGGGGGCTGGACGCACAAGGAACTTTCCAGCAGGGGCTTTTAAATTGCAAGTTTCGTAAGTCATTGGTAAACACAACGCCCCCCTGAGGTCAGCACCCCGCCAATCCAGGTCAGCACCGGGTGCAGCCACACCACTCGCACCACCCTAAAGCCGGCCCTATTCCCTATCCCTGGTAACAGGGAAATAGCTCCCCGTATCGTGGGATCAAGATGGGCCTTCTTCAACAGTGATCTAATCGCTGTATGTTTCCAGTTTTTTGGGAGTGTCCCCATCCTTAATAACAAATTCATCAAGGTGACTACAGATGGCAGTAGCATTTGCAAGCCCTTATGTTCAATGGAGCAGGGTCTAGGGGTAATTCGGATTTAAGTTTACCAATCAGTGCATGGGTATTCCTATATTTTGCCTCTGGAAAGTGTGATAAAACAGAGGTGGCTGAAGTGGGAAGGGCATACTCTTTTAGATCTATAGGTGAAGCTGCATTCTCCGCCAATGGTTCATAAATATCCATGAGTTTCTTTTGAAAGAAAGCCGCCAATAGATTACACCAGGTTGAGGAGGATGGCGAGAGGATGTTGCCCTGTTCAGCAACCATAAGAGATTTGACAATCCTAAACAGCCCCTTGAGTATTAGGCTTAGAAAGTTTTTGTTTTAAAGTAGAATATGTTTCAGGAAACCAAACCACTGCCACTGACTTCATATCTTGAGCCCCACTAGACAAAGAAGAGGAATATAAAACATATGAGTGCCTCATCATGGAAATTATCTTCCCAGCCATCACTTCAAAAGAGTGGGAGGAAAGCCTTAAGAAAGATGAAATCATAAGCAAACCCAAAATGTATACATTACAGGGATGGCCTAAGACTTACAGGATTGTAGACAATGACATACAAGGATTTTGGGAAGCTAGACATGAGATTAACATCAATAATAATCTAAGACTGAGGAATGACAAATTCATATTCCTCGTAGACATGAGAAATTAAATTATAGACCTTGTGCATGAAGGACACTTAGGGAGAAGTTTGACTTGATCTAGAATCAGAGAATGTTATTAGTTCCCTAACATACATTCCACAGTTGAATTAAAAGTGAAAGACTGTACTATTTGTGCCAAGAGCAACTAATAAAAAATAATTAAAAACACTCCCATACCTCCAGTGTCTATTCCTGACAAACCATGGGAAAAACTAACTCTAGGCATAATTGGCCCCATTAAATGTAATGGTGTAATTAAACAGTTTGCATTTGTCTTAATAGATAATCAATCACACTGGATAATAACCAGGATGGTTAATGAAACCATTACAGATGCTCTTATTATTTTCCCGAGAGACTTATTTACCACAGAGGGCATTCCTTCTACTGTAGTTACTGACAATGGAGTACAATTTACTTCTAAAGCTTTGAAGGAATTCCTAACACAGTTGGCCATCACAAATCATAAAACAGCTTTATATTGACCATGAGCTAATGGTCTAGTTGAAAGAATAACCAGTATGATAAAAGAATGTATTCAGGCGGCAAGTGCAAACCACCTACAAGTAGAGAATCCATACAAGACATTTGCAGTGCTATCTATCTTTAACCACTGATTCCATCTTGACAACTGACTCCATTTTGTGCTTAGCTTCAAATGCCTCCACATCGGTGGCGCTGGTATTTTTCCACACACAACTTGTTCTCTACATTGAGTGTGTTTTTGCTCTTCCCCCCAGAAAAGAGAACATAACATGGGGGATGCAACGAAGATAAGAGTGTACAATGATGAGAATGTTTATAGCAGAGAAGGGTACGGCTCTGTCTTGGAAATGCACATTGGGATCTCGCCAATCGTTTTGTGTGTTTTCAACACTGACCAAGTACAGCCAGCATTTGAATTTCACAACTTTCTCGAAGGGAGGGGAAAGGTTACCCAAACCTTCCGTTTGAGTTTGTTTAAGGTATATAAGGTGGGGAAACTTGGCGCTGAGGCAGAAGGAACTCATTTCTGAGGGTGGACGCATTGGAGAAAGTTTCTTCTGTCTCAGCTGCCCAGGGTTCCACAGCTTGATGTTGGCAAGGACGAGGATGATGTTGGATTCGATCCCCATGGTGATGCATTTTTAATTCTTAATTATCTAACTTTGCTGTGTGCATGCATAAATATATGTATTCACGGCATACATATTCATAGTTGATATATAGCATTTTAGCAACCCAAGTTTTTTTTAACTGTACCTGAGTATTTGGTTGCGACTTCCAGAGAGCCAGGTGAAGGGGGCAGTAGTGGAAGATGAACCAAGATGCTTAAATTCTGAAAGATTTAAATCTGTTTTCCCCTAATTCAGTTTAAGGCTGTTCAGCTGAAACAAGTATGCACTCTTCTTTAGATTTAAGTTTACCTTTTAAAAAAAACACACATTAAGTTGATATCTTGATATACATTTGGTTATCATCTCAAGAGTATTATTGAAGCCCTTCATTATGAATAAGCTGAAACACGGGCTAAGATAATTATTAAACACAACAGGACACATCCATGCGCTCTGGGGTTTGGACTGGGGATCGTAACACAATTGATATTCATATTGATATCCAGTACAATACAAGGCCATATTTTGGATGCACCAAAATGGGAAATTAGGCAGTCTGATGTTTTTTATCACAAAAGAAAACCAAAATATAAATACAAATCACTGAAAGAAAACAATACACTAGCAAATGCAACAAAACAAATATAATGAAACACATTATAGCAGTCGAGCGATTCAGGATCATGGGCTTCATGAGAACAGGGCACAGTAAGATAATCAGGAAAAGGATAGTATAAGCTGAAACACTACCCTGTGGAAATTTGTTTGGCAATGGTTGCCCGGGAGAGGCCAGATCTGGCATAGGATACTGAGGAATAGGAGTGGGACCCACAGCTCGGTCTATCATAAAATGAATTCTGGCATCATGGTGATGGAGGGGTAGGTGAGACCTGAAAGGAAAAGATACACTAGTGCACATTTGTAAGTAATATAGGCATCTGCAATTAAAACATCAGCAATGTTGTTTCTGCCGACAGTTTTGACAACGTTATAGATGATCTTTACATTTAAGTTAATCATTTTAATATTTGGGTTAGTGTAGTTGGACCTCTGCATGAAAAGGCATTATTCTACTCATTATTACATTGCACCTATAAGAAAGCCAACTTATAAAAAGCATGAAAAATGGGAAAGCAGTTAACAGTAGAATTATTCCCTCAGATGTCTAGGTCTGAAAGACTTGGCTATATCCTCCATTTGGCCTCTTGAAGCATTGGACCATCTCAGCAGCCCATCTCAGCTATCAATATTCAAAGGAAGAATTCACCCTTCTCAAAGGCAAACTCTCAAAAAGCACACTCTGTTTTCTCTTTTTGCAAGCATTTGCCAATGGGGAGGAACCACACCAGTAAAGCCCTTGAAGCTTAGGCTCTCCTTGGCTTTAAGGGAACCTCCTCCTGGAATGGGAGGGTTTTGCTATGATGAAGGGGCTGGTGGAGGTTGGATATGGGCCGAGAGAAAGATAAATAGAAAGAGAAGGGAGATTCAGCTGAGTCTAAAAAAAAAGGAAAACAGAAAGAAAAGGGGGCAGGGTACTATTACCCTATCCATCTATCCTTGGTGCAGGGGTCCCGCAGGGACGCCCTCAAGGCTTAAAAGTATCTGTTTAAAATCACAGTGAAAATCATTGCAAATCTGTAGATTTTGCAGTGATTTTTAAACAAAATGCAAGGACGATTTCCTGTCCTTTTTTTTTTTTTACCTCTGGTGGGCCAGGTCCTGGGGGCATAGCACAATAATAGGAGGGGTGCACACAGGGCCCCCCTCCCAGGGCTCATAAAAGCCCTGGGGACTGCCACCTAACCTAGGCACTGCTTTTTTATTATTCAAGGGGTGCCCAAGTGGCACCCCATGCCCCCGGGACTGCCAACTCCCTGGGGTAAATGTTTATAAAATCATGCAGGGGGCCTGCACGTCACCTTCCCCCCCCTCCCCCCCGGGCCCTGAGCACCACCATCTCCCCGGGCCCTGTACAATATGTATAGATGCAGGCCTGCTGAGCCTGGCCACACCCTACGGACGGCCACCTCCCCAGGACAAAACATGTTACATTAATGCGGGAGGCCTGAGCAGCTCACCCTGCAGCCCAGGGGACCGCACCTCCCCGGGGCACCTTATAATATGTACGCAGGCAGGCATGCAGGGCCAAGCCACTGCTGTAGTATCCTGGGATCTGCGGCTGATAGTTTTCTGCTGGTTTCAACATGGGCACATCTGGATATATTCTCCTAACCTGCGGTATCTGCGGGGTGAACAGTAAACTCGGGTCCTTAGACCCCGATGATGCTCCTGAACTCTGAGTTTCACTGTTCTGTACCGGTGCCGGAGGGGCAGAACTGGTACTTGGACCTTGTCCATTCTCTGCATAAGGTGGTGGACGGTCGTTCAGCAATTGCATGATTAACTCCTCATCCTCTAACTCCTCTTCTCTTCTCAACTTTTCCTCGTCCTCTCTATCCTTGGAACACCTCCTGTTTGTCTTACAGGTAGCTTTCTTACCTGTCTCCTCTTCTTCCTTAGTAATTGCGGGAAACAATTTTAACCCCTGCAATACATCTGACCTCCACACCTTCTGTGCATTGTCCCACCTAGCGTCCGCTAGTGTCTTTTCTACCTTCCTTATCCTGGTCTCGAACTTCTTTTGCTGTTGCTGTCTAGCCATCAGTTCCCAAATCGCTAGAGCCTCAAACTGTGCTGGCCTTGGAGGTACCTTCATGTCGTACATCGCGAATCTCAAATTCTCTAGGATCCTTATATTGAATGTCCCATGGATCGGGAATGCTACGCTCCCATGTTTCTCTGTCAGCTTATGCCATTGCTTTAGCCAAAGGCACGGAGCTACCCCCTTTTCCTCCATTACAATGTAAGCTGGTGTGCCTTCGGGCGGCGTCTCTTCTCCTACGCTCGCTTTAATGTAAGACTCCCCCTTCATCGCACTCCTTAATGCTTTAAAAAATTTCATTTTCTCGTCTTTTATTTCACAAAGTTTGTAATCAATAGGTGACTTTAATTCCCGGAATACTCTTCGCTTGCCTTTCCCCTTCCAATCGAGCCCCACGGACTGCGTCCAATCCGTGCGCGACCCTTCTCTACAACCAACCTATCCCAGCGCAGCTCCTAGTGACGTCACACTCACACACACTGCGGCTGACAAAGCCTTGCGGTTTGTCCTCCTTCACTCAGCTCCTCTCGTAACAACTTCTGGCATGTATCGCGAGCTACCAAAAAATATAATAATAAAACAGATCTGTCGGTTTACTACAGGAAGGGTAACACAATCGCTTCAGGACCTTAGGGATTTTTCACTAGCCTCGGCAGTTATTCCATCTTTCTCGGTCCCCACGTTCGCAAGCAAATCTGACCTGCAGACTGCTCTCAACTTGTCAGTGATCTATTCTAGTGCACTTAGAATTTTGTCAAAGCCCGAAGTCGAAGTTTTCTTTCACTCCCTTAACACACGTACCGACTCGTTGACCACGCCCGATCAACCTACTAAACTGACCAGACCACAACATAAAACAAGTGTCTCATACACTTTTCAACATACTCCGGAGTCTCTTGACCTCGCAGGGCCCGTCTCAACAACAACAACCACGTGGACCTTTTTATGCACGAAGCGCCACACGCACATGAAGTTCGACGACTTCCCTACTCTCACACTCGGAGTCGCACCTCCGCTATTTCTATGAAGTTTGACGACTTCCCTACTTCTACACTCGGAGTCGCACCTCCGCTATTCTCTAAAATCCTCGCAACCTTTTCACCCAATCTGCGGCAATAAGCTGTGCAAGCGCAAAACCCTAACTTCACTCATACCATCACTAGTACCGCCAACGCTGATTCCACACCTCCATTCTCTTCATTCGCAAGCTCGGAGATCCCGGGAAAGTCGCGGTGGACCTAGCCCATCATCATTTTCTCAATCTGTTTTATCCAAGAAAAATCTAATTCAACTTCTCGAGTGGGGTCTCAAAGGGCGTAACCGTTAATTCAACACCATGTACTTTAAGAGTGAGGGGTCCCAAAAGGCGAAACCGTCCTCTGCTACCATCTACTGATAGAGCGTTCCGTACTAATAATTTACCTGTATTTGGACGCTCTTTAGGCCGATGAATCTTTTGGCTAAGTGAGACTCTCCTCACCCGAGATCAGTCAATTTAATCAAATCAATAATCAATAACGAACATAAGCAATGCCCTGATCAACATAACACTTAACAATTAATCCAGAATACATTTCGGCGAACCCTGACCTTTCAGTCAGGAATAACCACACCAGTTTATTCAAAGTTAGTGAATTTATTTCCCTATATTAACAAAGCTAGCACAATATAGATGTGTCTCAACACCAAATGATATACGTAAATGAACATTAATAGCTGTCCATAACGACGAAACAGATGCAATCTATGCAGCATTTGAATAACAAGGCATTCGATGATAGCAATGCAAATCACTAAAACTATAATCTGTAATGAGCTAATTGCATACATTTAGTCAGCATAACAAGGTCTCAAATTGCATCGTGCAACAAAAGGAATCCTCATCTAACCTCAAATGAGCATCGGCATGTGGGACTTCATGCAAAAACAATTTAGCAACATTAATTTAGAAAAAACTCCTAGCTAGGGATCTTATCAAAAATCAGCAGTTGGTTACCTAAAAGAAACACAATGCAATTGAACAATTGCCTTTCATATTTACCAAATTCAATCAGCATTCAAGGAAGTCTTCGTCTCACAGGTACCGTTTCTCGATCAGCATGGGACGGGGCAAAGGGGCAAGGTGGACGGGGCAATTGCCTCACGGCGGCAAAGTAAACTACTACTTCATGCAAAGGGACAAATCAAAGTTAAAGTCTCTAGGGCGAGAATCATTTAAAGTCTCTTTCTCTCGATTAGAGAAAGCATCAAAGTCTCTTTCAAAATGGCGTTGCAGCAAGGTGGGCCATAATAGCTGCAATGTCCTGCAAAATGGCGGGATGTCCAATAATGGCTGCAATGGCTGCAAAAAGGCTGTAATAGCTGTAATGGCTACTTTCCTCTCGTGCACCTGGTTTAAATAGACAACAGTTCAAATCCAGTAGGGTCTTCCATTGGAGGGTTCATGGGTTGACTTCGAATTGTCCAATCAAAAACAACAGTTCTCAAGCTTTTACTTAAGCATACATTATCCTTGGAGACGGGTACGCAAGTTGCAACATTTTATACCAATTAACTCACTTTCAGAGCTTCCATTGTCCGCTCCTGCAGATTGACCTTGGAGCAAATAGAAAAATGCCAAGCTGGCACGAAACCTTAAGATAAGCATGTGAACGATCTCAGTGGAAAAGTACAGCTTCAAGCAAAAATACACGTTTATTAGCACATTGGAAAAATACGAGCATCTAAACCGTGAGACCAGGCAACTAGGCCAAAGCCTGCACTAAAGTAATGCTAAGCTAAAGCATTTCAAACAAGCAAATCATAGCACACGTTTATGATTATGTCGTATTAGTGCACTTCTAATACATCACGTTATATAAAGCACGCTTATAAATGTTGGCAAACTACTCTAAGGGCACATTTTGTCCCCGTACAATCTTTATTAGTTCGGTTAAAGTCACACATGATTATTTCACACTACGTTTATGCGCTAATAAATGTAAAACCTTCATTTCAGCTTCATCAATCCCTCCTCTGATGACTACTTGTCATCACACAAACTATTTCTACAAATTTTATTCCATTAAAATTCTGTCAGTTCTCTTTTTCTTTTAGTTCCCCTAGTTTTCGCTTTGTATTCTTCTGCCATTCTTTTCATCATTTTGTCTTCCTTTCTTCACTTAATTCTTTCCATAATCATTATTATTCCCCTTTTTATTCCCCAAATTCCAAATATGCAAATCAGTACTATTAAAATTCCCTGTATTATTTTTAGTAATATTCCATTCCAAATTCCCCCAATCCAATTTCCCACTGAAGCAAGTCCTTTTCCAACCTTCTCCCACACTCCTGGTTCTTTCAATTCCTTCAAATCTGCACTCTCTTTTGTTAGATTAGCAAGCATAGTTTTAATTTTCACACTGTTGTCATGAATATACGTGCAACAGTGGTGCGCACCAAGCATTTTGCAAACGCCGCCATCCTTTGCTAAAAGAATGTCTAAGGCAAGCCTATTTTGAAGAGTCATAGCTCTTTCTGCTGCAAGTTCAGCATCTATCAGGATTATAGCACCTGAAAACTTTGTCAACATGTTATCCACTATAGTAGACAACTTTCTTATTTTGATGGAATTCAGCACAACTCCCAACGAAGGAATCATGGCTCCAAATAAATCTCCTACCACAGCAGCTGCGGTCTCTCTTTTCTGGATACGATGGGATCCAGATGTCTTTTGAATCATCGATAGGTCATCCAGCTGATAAACCTTTGGGAACACTATACCCAAATAACATCTTCCCCACCATCCCTTTGGAAGACGATAATAGGCATTATACCCACAAATGTAATATACACCTGGAATGACAGGGTCAAGTCCGTTCATCATGAATGTCCATTTGGCCTTAAAGATAAACGTATGTTTACACTCACTCGCTCCTACGAAAATGTTGTCATAATAAGATTCACCTCGATATATACAAAATTTCCCTACATGCCAAGCATCTAAAGCTATTCTCCCTTGTGTTTTTATTGCGGCAAAATCATAATGATCTACTGAAGTCCTCTTACTTAACTTTGTTTCTAGTTTCGCATTCATTTGTGCCCTTCTATCATCTGTGCGATCTAAAAAGCTTATTTCTACTGCAGAGAGCGAGCAGGTAAGGTTTTCCCTATGAGCGTGAGCCGTTTCAAAAGGTTGCATTGGCTCGAAAAATTCCCTCATTATTTTAGCATCCCAATCTTTAGCAATCTGGCTTAGCTGCGCTATTATAGGAACATATGCAAAGGTAACATCATAATTTGAGTAAAAATACTGTATGTTAGTTTGACCATAAAACCTTGACATTACTATACTACATGTAATCCCGTATGTAAGAGGCATGTGGTGATAAGTCACCCCTTCCTTTACTGATGTCGGTATCTGTGTACACACATAACAATCTTTCGCATCCATAGTCTCAACATATTCTGTTAGCAAGCGATAGAAAACGTTATACGAAAGTTCTTTCTTATCATGCAAGTGTCTCTCATCTAATTCTAGTCTTTTCAATGCGGTTAGTTCAGTGACAGTAACAGGAGCAAAAGTAGAAGCATCAATTTTCTCATTCTCACCCTTTCCATGCATTCCAAGCACAATTGCCATTATTATTAGTACACATGCAATTACCAAGCCTACACACACATATTTACAATATTTCTTTCTACTGTTTTGCGTCATGATCTGTATAGAATCAGAGAGCTAGAAGCACCTGTAAAAGAAACTATTTAGCAATTCAGTTACAAAGCTGAACGAGCGCAATGTTCACACAGTTTTCTTCAAGAGGCCAGTCACTTATCGGTTAGCAGCATTTGTCTCAATTCGGCAATAACTGAAATGTTTTTTTTTTTTTTTTTTCAAAGTTCAATAACTCACTCTCTTTTTTTTTTTTTTTTTTTTTTCAGTTGGCACGTTGTCTCAAACCGTGTTTAAGAGTCAATCAGATTTTCAAAAAGTCTTATCAGGTTAGCAAATGTCTCATCCGGTTTAGCAATGTCTCAGCTGGTTGTATCTCGTTATATTATAGCAAGCAATGTCATTTATCACCCTTTCAATCAACACTGTCCATAAAACTTTTCTTTTTTATTGGTATCTCTTCTTCTTCGTTCTCGAGGCTTAGAGATACAAATTCGTCAGTCCAATCGTCATTAACTGCATATGCCCATTCTGGACCGGAATATCTCCTGTTTGGTATCCTTTTCCTTTTCAATTTTGCTTCTCTTCTCGATTCTGCCTCACTGGTACTTTCCTCTTTGGCCAAGTCTTTTCCTTCACTTGAGGTTGGTACCACGACAGACACTTCCTTTCTTTTCTCTTTCACTTTTGGCCTTTCTCCGTCGTTCAAACTTTCTCTAGTTCTTTGTTTTACTGGTGATATACTTAGTCTCCTCTTTGCACCGTGTCCATTTGATGGACCTGCGATCTTTTCTGTGGAAGCTTGAACTGTTTCGTTCTGTTCTGCCTTATCCCCTCCTTCTGGGGAATCAATCACGTTCTCTTTTTCTTTTTCTGTATCGTCTGCTTCTGGGAAAGCCCTCCTCTGATCAGGCTCTCCTGCTTTTTCACCTCTTTCGAGCCCTTCGTCACTGTTACTTTCGTCAGGCTCTTTATCACTTTCAGCTGCTTCAGGCTCTTTGTCACCTTCAGCTGCTTCAGGCTCTTTGCTACCCTCAGCTGCTTCAGGCTCTTTGTCACCTTCAGCTGCTTCGTCGCTGTCTGAGGTTTCTCCTTGGTCTTCCCCAAGTGAGTCTGTTGCTTCGTCCTCAGAGAATATTTCTCTCTCTCCTGTTTTCGCCTGTTCGTTTTCAGTTCGGTTTTGCTCTGTCTCAGCACTGTTTTATCAGGCACTGGCAGTTTCAGCGCTTCAACTTCCTCATCTGTGGGACACAACACTTTCTTTGTGTGACTGGCGTGAATCCAGTTGGGAACTCCCGCACACTTCACAGCGGTAGTTGTCGTCAGGATCACTTGGAAAGGGCCTTTCCAACGGGGTTCCAGACACGACTTTCTCACGTGCTTCTTTACCACGACCTAGTCACCTGCTTTCAGTGCGTGTCCTGGACCTTGGATCGGTGGCAAGGTGGTTGCTTCCACCTGGTGAGAGAAAGAGCGAACCACGTCAGCCAGACCTTTGCAGTAGTCTAACACCATATCATCTGTAATATTCAAAAGCTCGTTTGCGGGAACTGCAGGAAGTCTCATGGCCCTGCCCATGAGAATTTCGTGCGGGGACAATCCAGTCTTTCTATCAGGGGTGTTTCTCATTGACATTAACACCAAGGGCAATGCGTCAGGCCATTTCAAATTTGTCGATGCACATATTTTCGCCATTCTTGATTTCAGTGTACCATTCATCTGCTCCACCAGTCCTGATGCTTCAGGGCGATAGCTACAATGCAGTTTTTGCTCAATGTTCAGCGCTTCGCAAAGTAACTTTATCACCTCGTTATTGAAGTGACTTCCTCTATCTGATTCTAAAGAGATCGGGAATCCGAAACGTGGTATTAACTCCCTCAACAATAGTTTTGCAACTGTAAGGCTGTCATTTCTACGTGTGGGGTATGCTTCAATCCAGTGACTAAAAATGCACACAATCACCAACACATACTTCAGACCTCCATGCACAGGCATCTCAATGAAGTCCATCTGCATCCTACTAAAAGGGCCGCTTGCCCTACCAATGTGGCTCGCGTTCACAACCGTTCCCTTCCCTGGGTTCATCTGCTGGAAAGTGACACATCGATGGCAAACTGCTTCTGCAGCTTGACGAAATCTGGGGTTAAACCAATCAGTTTTGAACAATCTTATCATGGCATCTCTCCCTAGGTGAGCCTGCCCATGATAGAACCGCGCAAGCTGTGATAAGAGACTATTTGGCAAAACAAATTTTCCCTCATTTGAAACCCATAACTCATCTGGTCTCTTTATACATTGTGATTTAATCCAGGAATCTCTTTCATCCTCCCTGACGTTATTCTGTAATGCTTTTAGTTCATCTATTGTATCTACGACCTTCAAGGCAAATGCTTCAGCTGGTTCGAGTTCTGGTTCACTTATTGAATTCCATTCATCTCTGAGTAATATACAGTTCAAGGCACAAAATCTTGCGACTTGATCCGCATATGCATTTCCCAGAGAGACATAGTCCTGTCCTTTTGTATGAGCACTACACTTTACCACTGCAACTTCAGCTGCCATTTGAATGGCGTGTAACAATTCCCTTATTCTCTCCCCGTTTTTCATTGGGGATCCTGAAGAAGTCAGGAAACCTCTCTGTGACCATAGTTGTCCAAAGTCGTGCACTATTCCAAACCCGTACTGACTATCAGTGTAAATGGTGACTTTCATCAATGCAGACAGTTGACATGCTCTTGTAAGGGCTACAAGTTCTGCTACTTGTGCAGAATAGACTCCTTGAAGCCAGGACGCTTCCAAGACACCTGTTACAGTACATACAGCATATCCTGCTTTCAAAATTCCCATCCCATCTCTTAGACATGAACCATCAACAAAAACAATTTGGTCATTTTCATCAAGCTTAGTATCCTTGCTGTCAGGTCGAGGTTTTGTGCAAAATTCAGTCACCTGAAGGCAGTCATGCTCGACGTCTTCAGCGTTCTCAATTTCAGCATTTTCACCAGGAAGCAAGGTTGCTGGATTCAACGTAGTGCACCTTTTCAGCTGCACATTCGGTGAGCCCAGAATTATCGTTTCATACCTTGTGAGTCTTGCTCCAGTCATGTGTTGCGTTCGGGAGCGGGTCAAAAGTATCTCAACTGAGTGAGGGACCATGACTGTTACTGGGTGTCCCATCACTATTCCTTCACTCTGAGTGAGGCTGATACCAACTGCTGCTACGGCGCGCAAACACCCTGGAAGTGCTGCTGCGACCGGATCCAAAGTAGCTGAAAAATACGCTACTGGTCTGTTTATGCCACCATGGGCTTGAGTCAAGACAGACAGAGAACATGCATCACGTTCATGACAAAACAATGTGAAAGGCTTTGTGTAATCAGGCATACCTAAAGCTGGAGCCCTGCACATGCATTCTTTCAATTCAATAAAAGCATCCATCTCATCTCCTTTCAGCTCAATTTGATCCAAGGCATCCTTCTGGGTCAATTTCAGTAAAGGCTTTGCTAAAGTTGAGAAGTTGGGAATCCACTGGCGACAGTAGCTTACCATTCCCAAGAACTTCCTCACCTCCCTCCTTGTCTTTGGTGGACTCATTTGAAGTACACTTGTTATTCTTTCCTTCATTATTCTTCGTGACCCTTTCTCTATCTGGTGACCCAAGTATTTCACTTTCTTCTGACAGAACTGCAATTTGGAAGGAGACACCTTGTGTCCATTCCTTCCCAAATGGTTCAACAGAGCAATGGTATCGGCTGTGCAGCCACTTTCTGTCTTTGATGCAATCAGTAAATCATCGATGTACTGTACTAGGGTTGATTCGAATGGCAATTCTAATGCTTCCAAGTCTTTCTTTAGAATCTGATTGAATATTGACGGTGACTCAGAAAACCCTTGAGGAATTCGACACCAACTGTAAACTCTGTCTAAGAATTTGAAACAAAAGAGAAATTGGCTGTCCTCATGAAGAAGCACCGAGAAGAATGCTTGTGACAAGTCGATGACTGAGAACCACTCAGCATCGCAAGGGACTTGAAACATTATCACAGCTGGATTTGGTACGACAGGGCAACACTTGACTATGATGTCATTTATTTTCCTCAAGTCCTGTACAATTCGGACCTTTCCACTCGGCTTTATTAGTCCCATGATTGGTGAATTACATGGACTGCTTAACACTTCTTTCAGTACTCCCTGCTTTACAAATTCGTCAATGAGTTGGGCTACTTTCATGAGGGTGTCTTGTGCCATGTGGTATTGTGGGGTCTGGGGAAAGCTTGCATTGGGCTTTACAGTCACTTTCACTGGTTCCACTCCTTTCATCAATCCCACCTCTTTCCCTGTCATATCCCACACTTCCTTTCCGACTGTTTCCCGTAATTCAGCTGGAATATCTTCTTCAGTTATCATCGGGAAAAGACAAATCAGAGGATACTCTTCATCGACAGTTTCCATCTCATCCCCCTCTACACTGTCCTCTTCTTCCCCATCACTGCTCGTCTGAATTTTAATTCCCTCATTCGAACACATAATCGAACAACCCAATTTGCACAATAGGTCTCTCCCTAACAGTTCTATCGGGCTTGAGTCACATACCACAAATTTATGTAACCCTTGATAGTTACCAATGCTGACAGGTACCGGATCTGTGATTGGGTTTGTCAGGTGCCTGTTTGCTACTCCCACCACTTGAACTGTTCTCCCTGAGAGTGGCAAATTTGGTACTTCAATGCTCTTAACAGTTGAACGTGTGGCTCCTGTGTCAACCAAGAATGAAACACGATGACCCATTACTCTTCCCTCCACGTACGGACCCTTTTGATCAACTTCCAAGGATGCTGCAAGCACACAGTCTCCTTCCTCTCCTGAACTTTCACTCTCCCATACATTGTTTATTCCACTCTCACTGTGTAATGGGAACTGTTGTACGGTGCCATTTGTATTCATTACCTGACCCGAGACCTGTGGAGGAACCATCACTTGCTGCTGACTCATTGGTGCCAAAGGTATTTGCATTTGCTGATTAGGTACCATGGGAAACTGCTGTTGCATTGGCTGCATTTGCGTCATCTGCATACGGGGCATCTGCATCTGCTGCGGCTGCATAGGTTGTAATCCCTGCAACTGATTTACGGTCTGAAAATTTGGGTTTGGACCTCTCATTTTCGGTCCCCTCATTGTCTGAAATGCATTGACATCATTGTTTTGCTGACCAACACCTGCACCTTCCTGCACCACCATCGGGCACTCGCGTTTCCAATGTCCGACGATTCCGCACACGTGACACGGCATCACCTTTTTCAATGCCTGCACACCATTCGGAGTCACAACAGTGTTCAAATCCGGACCATTATTTCCAAAACCTCCTCTGCCTCTGCCTCTCGCCTGTGGCTGAAACATCATATTTCCCTGCAACTGCGGCTGCGGTTGCGGTACCTGCTTTTGGAACCCTTGCATCCCTTGCAAACCTTGCAGACCTGTCTGAGCTGCTTTAAGTTGCATCATCATCACTTTCTCCTTCAACCTTTTCTGTTTCACTTCAATTTCGTCGCTACAGTATTTCGCATAATTCAACACCTCATCAATAGGTTTCGATTGCCAACAAATCAAATGCGACTTAATCATCTGACTTATCTCTGGTCTCAGCCCTTCCACAAATCTAAACACAAAATGAAGCATGTCCATCGACTCTATTGTTTCCGTGCCACTGTAGTTCTTGAACGCCTTCAACAACCTCTCATAGTAACTATGAATCGACTCTTTAGCCTCTTGGGCAGTTCGATCGATCTTCTGCCAATCCACATTTTTCGCGGCAACCTTCGTCTTCAAATGCTCAATCACCTTATAGTACAGGCTCATCACCATAGGTGATGGTGCACCCGTATCCCTGTCTCTCTCTGGTTCACTTGTCGGCCAACCTACAGCTCTTTTGCAATCCACCCACAAATCTGCCGGAACCACAATCTCAAAGAGAGTGTTCAGGTCTTCCCAGAGACATTTTGCAAGCTTCACAAACCTGTCAGTCTGTTGATACCACTCAATCGGTTTCTCTCTCAGTTTGGGAAAATCATCCGTAAAAGACTGAATGTCGCTTCTGTGCCATGGTACATGTATTCATTTTCCCCCTGCTGTCTCCCTCATTGGTAACATGGTTACTGCATCACTACTCTGTGGTCTTTTCTCGTTAAGCTCTGGGACACTGTCTTTCCTCTTTTCCTTTCTCTTTACCCATCTGCTTTCCCATTTGTCTAAGCACCTCCACACTTGTGCACTCTGCAGCAATTCTCTAAGGTGTGCCTTCATGCCTGCTGACCTCATGTGTTCAAAGTCTGTGGTCCCGAAATCCAACCTGTAGCTCCTGCTCAAGTGTTTCATCTTGTCTATATCAACCCCGTTTTTATCTGCTATTTCTTGCAAGCTTCTATGTACCTTGTTCACTTCTCTCGTAATCCTGGGACATAGATACCTCAGCTCTTCTTCCGAGTAGGACTCTAACCTATTCACACCCATAGTCCCTTCCACCAATTCTTGTGCTTCCATGTTCAACCTCATCCTATTCATATAATCTTCTCCCTTCCCACTGTCTGAGCTTTGTGTGGAATTCAGACTGTTGAACCACTGTGTCAGCTGTTGCGCATTTAACCCCATCAGTGTAGCATTCACATCGACTGCCATTGATGGTTGTGGCAACTTTTCAGTGTTCGATGACAGTGGTATCATCAGTGGGGGACTCGACCTCACCAGTGTTGACTGAGCACATATGGGACTAAACTCCATCAAGGACCCAGATCCAGTTGGCTGAGCCGCTATCGGAGTTATCCCTGGAGTGTTTTCTATGCACCTCCTTTCTGTCCCATTCTGCAGCATTGATCCCTGACTGCTCATACCTGAATTAGGCTGAATGCACAAAGGTACCGGTGGACCTACAGTAATGGGTAGCGATATCGCATCTGGGTTTTGTCCATTTCCCATGTTCTGAGACATGTTCATTCCCACACTATGGGTCATCATTGCCGGCATGCCCATCTGACTCCCCGTCATCTGAGCATGTGCTGTTCCCCCCTGCATCTGGTTTTGAGGCATCAAAAACTGGGTTGATCCAGCTTGTGCCAATGTTGGGTTGTGACCATTCTGTACTCCCCTTACGGTTGGATCTAGAATCATTCCTGCACTGTTGTCACTGCTGTAGTATCCTGGGATCTGCGGCTGATAATTTTCTGCTGGTTTCAACGTGGGCACATCTGGATATATTCTCCTAACCTGCGGTATCTGCGGGGTGAACAGTAAACTCGGGTCCTTAGACCCCGATGATGCTCCTGAACTCTGAGTTTCACTGTTCTGTACCGGTGCCGGAGGGGCAGAACTGGTACTTGGACCTTGTCCATTCTCTGCATAAGGTGGTGGACGGTCGTTCAGCAATTGCATGATTAACTCCTCATCCTCTAACTCCTCTTCTCTTCTCAACTTTTCCTCGTCCTCTCTATCCTTGGAACACCTCCTGTTTGTCTTACAGGTAGCTTTCTTACCTGTCTCCTCTTCTTCCTTAGTAATTGCGGGAAACAATTTTATCCCCTGCAATACATCTGACCTCCACACCTTCTGTGCATTGTCCCACCTAGCGTCCGCTAGTGTCTTTTCTACCTTCCTTATCCTGGTCTCGAACTTCTTTTGCTGTTGCTGTCTAGCCATCAGTTCCCAAATCGCTAGAGCCTCAAACTGTGCTGGCCTTGGAGGTACCTTCATGTCGTACATCGCGAATCTCAAATTCTCTAGGATCCTTATATTGAATGTCCCATGGATCGGGAATGCTACGCTCCCATGTTTCTCTGTCAGCTTGTGCCATTGCTTTAGCCAAAGGCACGGAGCTACCCCCTTTTCCTCCATTACAATGTAAGCTGGTGTGCCTTCGGGCGGCGTCTCTTCTCCTACGCTCGCTTTAATGTAAGACTCCCCCTTCATCGCACTCCTTAATGCTTTAAAAAATTTCATTTTCTCGTCTTTTATTTCACAAAGTTTGTAATCAATAGGTGACTTTAATTAATTCCCGGAATACTCTTCGCTTGCCTTTCCCCTTCCAATCGAGCCCCACGGACTGCGTCCAATCCGTGCGCGACCCTTCTCTACAACCAACCTATCCCAGCGCGGCTCCTAGTGACGTCACACTCACACACACTGCGGCTGACAAAGCCTCGCGGTTTGTCCTCCTTCACTCAGCTCCTCTCGTAACAACTTCTGGCATGTATCGCGAGCTACCAAAAAATATAATAATAAAACAGATCTGTCGGTTTACTACAGGAAGGGTAACACAATCGCTTCAGGACCTTAGGGATTTTTCACTAGCCTCGGCAGTTATTCCATCTTTCTCGGTCCCCACGTTCGCAAGCTAATCTGACCCGCAGACTGCTCTCAACTTGTCAGTGATCTATTCTAGTGCACTTAGAATTTTGTCAAAGGCCGAAGTCGAAGTTTTCTTTCACTCCCTTAACACACGTACCGACTCGTTGACCACGCCCGATCAACCTACTAAACCGACCAGACCACAACATAAAACAAGTGTCTCATACACTTTTCAACATACTCCGGAGTCTCTTGACCTCGCAGGGCCCGTCTCAACAACAACAACCACGTGGACCTTTTTATGCACGAAGCGCCACACGCACATGAAGTTCGACGACTTCCCTACTCTCACACTCGGAGTCGCACCTCCGCTATTTCTATGAAGTTTGACGACTTCCCTACTTCTACACTCGGAGTCGCACCTCCGCTATTCTCTAAAATCCTCGCAACCTTTTCACCCAATCTGCGGCAATAAGCTGTGCAAGCGCAAAACCCTAACTTCACTCATACCATCACTAGTACCGCCAACGCTGATTCCACACCTCCATTCTCTTCATTCGCAAGCTCGGAGATCCCGGGAAAGTCGCGGTGGACCTAGCCCATCATCATTTTCTCAATCTGTTTTATCCAAGAAAAATCTAATTCAACTTCTCGAGTGGGGTCTCAAAGGGCGTAACCGTTAATTCAACACCATGTACTTTAAGAGTGAGGGGTCCCAAAAGGCGAAACCGTCCTCTGCTACCATCTACTGATAGAGCGTTCCGTACTAATAATTTACCTGTATTTGGACGCTCTTTAGGCCGATGAATCTTTTGGCTAAGTGAGACTCTCCTCACCCGAGATCAGTCAATTTAATCAAATCAATAATCAATAACGAACATAAGCAATGCCCTGATCAACATAACACTTAACAATTAATCCAGAATACATTTCGGCGAACCCTGACCTTTCAGTCAGGAATAACCACACCAGTTTATTCAAAGTTAGTGAATTTATTTCCCTATATTAACAAAGCTAGCACAATATAGATGTGTCTCAACACCAAATGATATACGTAAATGAACATTAATAGCTGTCCATAACGACAAAACAGATGCAATCTATGCAGCATTTGAATAACAAGGCATTCGATGATAGCAATGCAAATCACTAAAACTATAATCTGTAATGAGCTAATTGCATACATTTAGTCAGCATAACAAGGTCTCAAATTGCATCGTGCAACAAAAGGAATCCTCATCTAACCTCAAATTAGCATCGGCATGTGGGACTTCATGCAAAAACAATTTAGCAACATTAATTTAGAAAAAACTCCTAGCTAGGGATCTTATAAAAAATCAGCATTGGTTACCTAAAAGAAACACAATGCAATTGTACAATTTCCTTTCATATTTACCAAATTCAATCAGCATTCAAGGAAGTCTTCGTCTCACAGGTACCGTTTCTCGATCAGCATGGGACGGGGCAAAGGGGCAAGGTGGACGGGGCAATTGCCTCACGGCGGCAAAGTAAACTACTACTTCATGCAAAGGGACAAATCAAAGTTAAAGTCTCTAGGGCGAGAATCATTTAAAGTCTCTTTCTCTCGATTAGAGAAAGCATCAAAGTCTCTTTCAAAATGGCGTCGCAGCAAGGTGGGCCATAATAGCTGCAATGTCCTGCAAAATGGCGGGATGTCCAATAATGGCTGCAATGGCTGCAAAAAGGCTGTAATAGCTGTAATGGCTACTTTCCTCTCGTGCACCTGGTTTAAATAGACAACAGTTCAAATCCAGTAGGGTCTTCCATTGGAGGGTTCATAGGTTGACTTCGAATTGTCCAATCAAAAACAACAGTTCTCAAGCTTTTACTTAAGCATACATTATCCTTGGAGACGGGTACGCAAGTTGCAACATTTTATACCAATTAACTCACTTTCAGAGCTTCCATTGTCCGCACCTGCAGATTGACCTTGGAGCAAATAGAAAAATGCCAAGCTGGCACGAATCCTTAAGATAAGCATGTGAACGATCTCAGTGGAAAAGTACAGCTTCAAGCAAAAATACACGTTTATTAGCACATTGGAAAAATACGAGCATCTAAACCGTGAGACCAGGCAACTAGGCCAAAGCCTGCACTAAAGTAATGCTAAGCTAAAGCATTTCAAACAAGCAAATCATAGCACACGTTTATGATTATGTCGGATTAGTGCACTTCTAATACATCACGTTATATAAAGCACGCTTATAAATGTTGGCAAACTACTCTAAGGGCACATTTTGTCCCCGTACAATCTTTATTAGTTCGGTTAAAGTCACACATGATTATTTCACACTACGTTTATGCGCTAATAAATGTAAAACCTTCATTTCAGCTTCATCAAGGCCACACTCAGGGTGCAGCCTACACACTGCTAGTCTGGTACTATAGAGGGTTAAATGATGAGGTGTATTTCCCAGCATGCCTGATATTGGCATTCCAGACTAGGCTACAGAAAATGTGACAATTGTGTTCTCTGTCAAAGGAAATATATGAGAAAAACATTGACACAAAATTAAAACTGCTGTAAGCATTCATTTGAGGGCTGAGTGTTAAACGGGGACCGTAATAATCTCATTTTCCGTGAAATAAATAGAAGAAGTAAAGCAATGCATTAGTTTCTCATTAAATAAAAGTCTGACTGCGTGGATATAAAAAGAAAGCAGCACAGATCCTCCTTGATAGACATTGCCTAGTAGCCGATTTCATTGTGCCTAATAATAACTCTCCTATTACAAATGCAGCATAAAAGCGACAGCGCTGAGGTTTATGATAGCGTCTCCCCCTGTGTCGGGATTCATCCCTGTGACTGGTAGGCGCTCGGCACCGAATGGTCTGTAATTGCACGTCTGCAGTTCAATCGCTTTGCACCATAGCCGCCTGGAAAGTTGGCCTAGCGGCGTCATTTCGTAAATGGTAGTGATTTACAAAAATGGCCCTTTGGAAAGATAGGACGTATTCCTTCCCCTCACAGTTACTGTTCCGTGCCTCATTAAAGCGCGGACAATTGTCACTATCCGCGTGAATACTTCCTCTCGGGTATCATTAGGTGAAGTGGTTGGCTGTCGCGCGCACCTCGCTTCCCATTTCCAAGGACCACATCCTGGGACAGGAATCGGTCTCTAGATAGCAATATTCTAGTTGGCCTTATTGGATGTTAATCCTGTCCTTAATGGAACTGAGTTTTGCAATTCCTACACCGTCCACAAAGCTTTCAGAATACGCATCACTTTCTTATCTTTAAATTTCTTTGTTTTTTTTGTACTTTCATCATCGGGATTTGTTTCAGTGTGTTAACTTTGTTGTTGAATTTTTCTGGACAGTAAAGCATTGAAAGAATAGGTTATGTAAATGTTTTAGATTGTCTGAACTCAGGTGCAATTTGCAAAAAAGCATTTGCAATGCAATAGGTCTCGCATTTGCTCGAGTTTGAGCTATTGGCGTTGTAAATGCATAACTGGACAATTCTAGCCACATAAATTGGCCAACCTTGCTGCATAATTTGGTCATCTCTGCCACATAAAACCATTGGCCCTCCCTATAACTAAAGCACTTCTATTTGCCTTCTTCCTCTATCTTCAGCAAAAAATGAAGATAGTGCCATTATATTTTTTATTTTATTATTTTGGGGTCCCCCAATCTAGCATGGAGACCCAGAGATGGCCTAGAAAGAAAGGGCACATCCTGCAGTGAGTTATGGGCAAAAATGTTTTCTTTTGTAAAAGGAACGCCCCACAATGCATTATGGGTCGAGTTTCCAAGTGCAGCGAAAATTGTAGCACCTTGACTGTAATGCTCAGAACAGCCCCTATAAAAATGACATTTGTAAGAAACATGGCCATGTAACCATATAGTCAGCCCTTAAAGGGCATAACCACATGAACAGAGAATGGCAGAACGTAATGCAGTGTAACAATATTTAGCTCCTAGAGGGCTTAGGGCCAGATGTAGGAAGGCTTTTGCGCCTCGCAAACGGCGAAAAACGCCGTTTGCGAGGCGCAAAAGCCCTTACGCGATGCAGAAACACATTTTGCGAGTCGGTACTGACTCGCAAAATGTGTTTCCGACTCGCAAATAGGAAGGGGTGTTCACTTCCTATTTGCGATTCGCATTGCGATGTAGAGTTGATTTGTGACCGCGAAAGCGGTCGCAAATCAACTCGCAGTTACCATCCACTTGAAGTGGATGGGAACTCATTCGCAAACGGGAAGGGGTCCCCATGGGACCCCTTCCCCTTTGTGAATGCTCACAAAAATATTTTTTCAGAGCAGGCAGTGGTCCTATGGACCACTGCCTACTCTGAAAAAAACCGAAACAAAAAGGTTTCGGTATTTTTTTCTATTTGCAGCTCGTTTTCCTTTAAGGAAAACGGGCTGCAAAGAGAAAAAAAAACTACTTTATTTAAAAGCAGTCACGGACATGGTGGTCTGCTGTCTCCAGCAGGCCACCATCCCCGTGAGTGCCTAGACTCACTATGGGGTCGCAAACTGCGACCCACCTCATAAATATTTATGAGGTGGGTCTTTGCGACCCCATAGAGAGTCGCAGAAGGTGTCTGAGACACCTTTCTGCATCGCGAATTGCGAGTTGCAATTTGCGAGTCGCTATGACTCGCAAATTGCAAGTCACAATTTGTCACTTACCTACATCTGGCCCTTAGTGCATTACACATTTTCAGGCCTAGCAGGCCTACTGTAATCCTATTACAAACAAGGCCCTTAAAATACAAACTACTCTCTGCTGTAAAACAAATGTTCGAGCCATGAGAGAGCTTAAAAAGACATTGAATGGTGGGACATACATACACACATATATTGTACATTGTATATATTCAAACACACAGACACACACTAAAGAACTCACCAGAATGAGACCTCAAGACACTGGAGATGCACAGACCCTGTAAACCAGGGGCAACACCCAGTGCTTAATTTGATCAGTGGTTGCCAGTGGGCAGACATTTCCTGCAAGCAAGAGAGGGAAAAACATGCAAAAGGGAAAAATAAAGGAGGTGAAAGATGGAAAACTCACAAAGGAAGAAAGCAGGAACCCACAAAAGAGGGTTAAAGGGGCACAGACTTTTTGGTAGTGGATTTAAGAGGGCAGCGGTGATTTCAAAAGTATGCAACCATGCTATTCAGAGCGTTGACATTTAATAGCCCCAGCGTGTAATTATGTTGTGTGGTATGGACTTACGTGGAGTGGCTTGGATTGGAACTATGTGCAATGATGTTGAATTATATTGTGTGGATTGTAATTATGTGGTGTGGAGTGGAATTATGTGGGTTTGAGTGGGATTGTGTATTGTGGAATAGTTTGGCTTTGAATTGTGTGTGCTTGAATTGTGTGGTGTTGAGTGGAGCTATGTGTATTGGAATTATGTGGATAGAAATTATGTGATATTGTGTGTAGTGGAATTATGTTGAGTGGGATTGTGTCATGAAGTGTAATTATGTGGAATGATATGTGTTGTGGAGTGGCGTGAAGGGGATTTATATGGCGTGGCATTAAATTATATAGCATGAGGTGGAATTTTGTGGTGTGTAATGGATGTATGTGGTGTGTAGTGGAATTGTGTGACATGGAGAGGAATTATGTGGTTTGGTGTGGAATTATGTTGTGTGGAGTGGAATTGTGTGGACTGGTATTACACTTGGCATCCTTGGTGTGGTCTCCCCTAACTTTTTGCCTCTGTTTCCCAGGTTGTTGATGTGTGCTGGACTCTGGTTTTGCTGTTTTTGATACTTCTAGGCACTTTACCACTGCTAACCAGTGCTAAAGTGCAAGTGTTCCTATGTAAAATGTATGTGTAATTGGCTTTCCATGATTGGCATATTTGATTTACTAGTAAGTCCCTAGTACAGTGCACTAGAGTTGCCCAAGGCCTTGAAATCAAATGCTACTAGTGGGCCTGTAGCACTGGTTGTGCCACCCACATGAGTAGCCCTGTATTCATGGCTCAGACCTGCCACTGCAGTGTCTGTGTGTGCAGTATTAAACTGTCAATTCGACTTGGCAAGTGTACCCACTTGCCAGGCCTAAACTTTCCCTTTTCATGCATGTAAGGCACACCTAAGGTAGGCCCTAGGTAATCCCATGGGCAGGGTGCAGTGTATGTTTACGGTAGAACATATACTAATGTGTTTTATACGCCCTAACAGTGAAGTACTGCCAAATTCGGTTTTCACTGTGCAAGCCCCTGATGTGTGTCTAGTAACTGGCCTGGGCAAGGCAGGAGTTCACAAACAAGAGAGACGTTTCCTTGAAGTAAGCCTACTTCAAAGAGCAAAATGGGTATAAGAAGGGCGCCCAAAACCACAGACTTTAGAACACTTCTGGAAACCAAGAGGAACCTCTGCCTAGAGAAGAGCTGAGCTATCCTGCAGTTGCTGTTTCTGCCTGTGCTAGAGGACCAAAGACTGGACTTTGTGTTGCCTTCCTTCTTGTGAAGATCTCCAAGGGCTTGATTTAGAGCTTGCCTCCTGTTGTTTGAAGTCTCAGGGACAGCAAGCACTTCTCTCTGCCAGGACCTGGAGCCTGTGAAGAGACTCCTACTCTGCCAAGTGGTGCCCATACAGTTCCTGGGACCCTGAGAATAGAAGCTGGCAGCCCAAGAGTGAGAAATCCACGCACAGATCGCTGTGCGGGGAAAAGATCAATGTGACTCCAATCTGGGGCTAAAAAATCAACGCTCGCCTGCAACGCGACCGGAAGATCGACACCCACTGCTGGAGATACAACACGCAGCATCGCTGACAGAGGCTGGTTAGATCACAACCCGTGCTGCGTGGTTTTTGGACCATCATGCGGCTGAATTTCTGACACAAACACCGCTGGGCATGCAAAAATTATGCAAGGCCTGCCCGGACCGACAGTGCTGACCGGATCGATGAATCGCTCTCCTGCGGAGAGAAGAAACGATGCATGCCAACCCGACCCGACTAAAGGAGAAACGACGCAAGGTCTCACTCGTTCGTGAAATCGACGCATTGCAAGCCCTTTTTGACGCACACTCGCCCGTGAGGGGTTATTTTTCACACACCCAAGGAACATTTTCACGCTAACAGCGTTAGCGTTGTGTTTAAAATTACATGAAGACTCTTTTTCCTTTTAATTTATAACTTGACTTGTATATTGTAGATCTTTGTTGTTTTGGTCTTGTTTTGTTTAGATAAATATTCTCTACTTTTCTACACCTGTGTTGTGTCATTTTATAGTGTTTTCAGTAAGTTACTGTGTGTGTTGGTACAAATACTTTACACCTAGCACTCTGAAGTTAAGCCTGTCTGCTCGTGCTAAGCTACCAAGGTGGTAAGCGGGGGCTAGCTGAGGGGGATTCTCTTTTACCCTGACTAGAGTGAGGGTCTTTGTTTGGAAAGGGGGTAACCTGCCTGCCAACCAAAGTCCCCATTTCTACCGTTGGTGATCAGCGGTTGGGATTGGACTTGTATTTGTACTTGACATACAGTAATTAAGTGTATACTACTGTTTTAAGTGCAGACCACTACGTGCCCACATACTGCTAGTCTTGTGATTTTTGCTTTTTCTCTTTTTTTCTTGGAATTTTCCCTACATCCATTTTTGTGGTAATCTTTGATTGACTTCTGAACTTCGTTGGGAACTTGTTTTCTGCCTTTTGGAACTTTTCACTTTTGTTGACTTTTCATCATGTCCCAATCTGGAGATGCATCAGTTGGAGCTGCTTTTGATCTAGAGAAATTAGAGAGCTATACAAAGGCTCAGTTGAAGCAGTTCTGTAAAAGTTTTCACTGTCACATTAAGAGCTCATCCAAGAAGGTGGATCTGCAAAAGGCAGGGAGGGCCTGGGTGACAGCCAAGAGCACTGAAGGGCACACAGAGGATGAGGAGTATGAGCAGGAGGAAGAGCATTCCATACACATGGGTGGGCCTGTTATGTCCAAGGAGAGGGTCTCCAGGGCAGGTAGCAGTGTCTCATCTAAGGGTATGACCCCTGAAGAGTTGCACGACAGACAGGCTGAGAGGGAGCACCAGAGGGAGTTGGAGAAAATGAGGATGGACATAGAGGAGAAAAAGTTGTTCTTGGCTCATCAGCTCAGCTTGAGGGAGCTGGATCAGAGGAGCCAGTCTAGTAGGGATGGTGGAAGCCACATCACAGTGCAGCCTGAGAGGAGGGTGCACATTCCTAAAGATATTGTGAAGGATTACGACAGGGATGACGACATATACTTGTGGTTTAAGGGGTATGAGTCTGCTCTCCACATTAATCTGGTCCCTGAAGCT
The DNA here is from genome assembly GCF_031143425.1 of Pleurodeles waltl. NCBI lineage: Eukaryota > Metazoa > Chordata > Amphibia > Caudata > Salamandridae > Pleurodeles > Pleurodeles waltl. The sequence goes on along the minus strand of NC_090436.1, from coordinate 109,467,288 downwards.
CATTGGGGGCTTGTCTGTGGAAGGACTTTGAGGTAGAGGAGAGGGATACACTGACAGCCTTGGGCTTGTTCAGAATCTCACCTACACTATCATGAAGGATGCCCTACTCACAAGGTAGGGTCTCACCCCTGAGCAGTATAAGGATAAGTTTAATGTCCTATAAGAAGAAGGAATCCCAAACATAGTTGGAATGTGTTGATTCTTATTGCAGGTCACTGGATAGTTGGGTGAAGGGCAGTAAGGTAACTACGTATGAGGGGCATTACCATCTGATTGCTTGGGAGCACTTGTACTGTTTAAGTGTTCCAGAGCTGCGCCAGCACCAGATCAACAGCAAGCTGACTGATTCCAGGAAGCTTGCGCAGGAAGTGGACCAATGGGAGAGCACCAGGTGCCAAAAGTGGTTTGGGGGACACCACGCCAAGGGTTGGCAGGGTCCCTCTCAGAAGAAAGGGGGTAAGGTAAACAGGGCGAGTTCTCTAAAGGGCGCCAAACTGATTCCCAAGGTAAGGATTCCCAACCCCCCAGTGAGAAGAAGCCATGGTTCTCCAAAGGGAAGCCAGTGGCAGGTGATCCCCCATGTAAGTGCTATGCATGTGACCAGGTGGGTCATGTTAGGGGGGACCCCAAATGCCCCAAGAGTACACCGGCACCCACTTGCGCGCCATCCCAGGGTTTGGCAAGTGTAGTGCTTGGGGAGGAGTTGGTTCCAGGTGGGTGGGAACAAGCTGAGATGACCCTTGTCTCACTAGGGGACAGTGAGAAGGTCCAGAGAACCCTCGTGCCTGAGAACACTAAGAAGTACCAGCAGTGGGTGACCATCAATGGACAGAGGATAAAGGCTCTGAGAGACACAGGAGCCAGTGTGACTACAGTAAGGAGTCAGCTGGTGTCTGAAGAGCAGATTGATCCCCGGGCACTTCACTAAGTAGTTGCAGTGGACAACTCAGAGCACCTGTACTGAGTGGCGCAGGTTCCCTTTGAATGGGGGGGTCTCAGGTTCCTTGAAGGTAGCTGTGAGTTCAACCATGCCTGTAGATTTTTTGCTAGGCAATGACCTGGAGGATTCCCCTTGGGAGGAGGTCGAACAGAGGTCTCACTTGGAGATGTTGGGTCTGCCTGGATAGGTATGCGTATCAACCTGGTCAATGGCAGCCCGTCAGGGTGGTCAAGAGCCCCTAGAGCCTGAAACAGTGGCCCAGGGGACTGCCAAGAAGAGGAAGGGCAGGGGGTGCGGGAAACCGGCCCTCAGAAGGGCAGGTTTCTGTGCCTACTGGGATGGATCAATGTCATACAACTGGTCCATGGCAATGTATACACCCTACAAACATGATACTCCAATATCCTAGCCCACCTATCTTTTTGATTAGCACCCTGGGCCCATGTCCGATGGCTTATATGGAGCAACTTTAACTGCGTAATCAGCACCTCATTGATAGACCAAACCCTGCGCCCACTGCACCTGTGGTGGCAAACGCTGATGCATTGACAGAATGGCTTCATCGCTGGTCCGTCTCTCACGTATGGTGTCTCTGGAATTAATAAGGCTGTACTCATTCTATTCACCCATACATGATCTTTATGTGCACTTGGATAGAATGGTCTGCACTCTGCATATTCCTCCTAGGATAACAACGACCGATTACCTTGTCAGGACAATCTCTTACCTCAACCCTGTGATAATGTCCTTGACATGGGAACACCCTCTCCCCTTAAACCCCAGTGTAAAATTCCTTCTTCCCTACTTGATGATAACGTTTTATGGGATGAATTGGCAACCCGATTGACTAACTACTTCGAGATTAATGAAGGCTCAGCATCCTCATGTTCAACAGAATGGGAGGCAATGAAAGTGGTCACCTGTGGCCATCGTATCCGAACAGTGCCTGCCACTCCCTGGGATCCAGTCTATCCAACATAGAAATTAAATATATTTCAGCAGAACATTAGATGGTTGCTGATCCCACTGCCCGGGTGAACTTAACTGTTCTCTTCAAAGAGGAAGCTCGACTAGTTGTGAAACTCAGATGTCTGGATTGGTCTTCTTCAACAGAATGCACACACATGGAAGCCAACATATCTGGCTGGCTGCTCACATGGATTCTCTCATCTAAAACTAGATCCCCCAGATTATGACCCTTTGTGAACACCAAACGTGTTAGTCTGTTCACAACAGGAACTCTGTCTCACTTTTCCGCACTTCTACAAGCACCTCTATACCACCACCCCAGATCATTCTATGCAGACATTACACAACTTTCTAGGGAAAACACTCCTCTTAGGATAGACCTATCTGCTCATTCTGAACTAGATGATCTCATCACTCCCCAGGATATCAAAGCCTGCATAAAATATCTTGCCTCCAGTAAAACAATAGGAGTGGACAGCCTTTCCATGGAGTTCTACAAGGCCTAATCCAGCACCCTAGCTCCCAAGCTGGCCCACCTTTATCAGGAGGCCCCCCAGGGAAGAGCATAGCATTGAAAGATGAATATTTTAGACATGTTGAAATCCGGCAAGAGTGGCCCAACTGGAGTTAAGAATGACTGCTTAATGTTTTGGTTGCAATACATAAAGGTCACCTCTTAAATCACCTCTAAGAACACCTTGTACATTGTACTCCTTGTAGAATAGGATTTGCAACAGACTGGATCTATTGCAAGCTGGTTCCTTTGGATCCAGCATCCTACCGGCCCTTATCCATACTTAACGTTTATTAAAATATAATCAATAAATTCCTAGAAAGCCGCCTATACTGACTTGTACTGATTTTGATCCATCCAGACTAAAACAGATTTGCCCCCTGATGGAACACCTCTAGCAATACCCAGTGACTTCACAGGCTAATGGCCCTGCCCCCTCAACTGCACCCAGACACAGCCACTCTACTCTTAGATGTGAAAAGGCATTTGATACACTATATCAGATCTACCTATTTGAAGACCTTCATCTATGTGGGTTTGGTCCAATATTCTGAGGTTTAATTTAACTTCTATACATGAACCCTGTTTCCAGGGTTACATTGAGGGCTTACATACGATTTGTTGTTGATAGAGGACCCCAAAAGAGTTGCTTGCTATTGCTGCTCCTCTTCACACTAGTGAAGGAACTCCTGGAGATCTAATTACAGGACTGGAATGGGGAATCCCACTTTCAGACAGTGCCCATGCTGTCTCACTACACACAGACAATGTTCTTCTCTACCTGAAGGATGATCATTCAGGCCTAGACAACATAGACCCTATACACACCAGCTATGGTTCAGCTTTGGGACATCTGGTCAAAAGGGGAAAGTCCTTCCTCTTTCCTCTATGCAGGATATCTAACTGGCCAGTCTAATTTAGAGCAGATGGCCTGCACCAAGTTGCCCTTGCCACTATCTGACTTCCCACAAATCAAGGTGCCTGGGAGCTCCCGATTTTGAAGCTCATTACCTGGCAGGCCAGCTGCAGTGGCTGGCCAGGGGGATAGAGGACAGCACTCAAGGACACTGGTGGACCCTGTGCACCACTGTGCCAAAAAGGTATACTATAATATGATCCCTCCTGACCAAGAACCCAATAGTGACTCCCCAAAGCTGCTACAGATTGCCCTGCACTGCCACCCCAACACCTCCATGCTCCTGCTCCTCCTCTGTAAGGCCTTACTTTGGAGAGTATAACCCTTTGACCAAGCACAATTTACTGGCTGAAAGGCAGCAGGTCTGACACACTGGGAAATGTATCCTTAAATGGTTCTTCCTCTCCTTCCAAGCCCTACAAGACCAATTTGCATTACATTGTGGACAATTCCTATCTTAGAGCCTGATAACCCTCGTTCTAGGTGCCAGATGGGGCATAACCAAAGCTGAACCCCCAATACATCAGCCTACGCCAACTCTCTACAACTTTGCTACGGCCCGGCACACTGTTACTTGGCTCTACAAGACACAAATACAAGCACTCCCCCCACCTGCAACAACTACACAAAACCTAGAAAACTGATTTTGGTAGAATCCTATTTGATAAGTAATGGGCTAAAGCATTTGATCTTCCCCACAAGATCTCCAATAGTGCTTAATTCAAACTGGTTAAATTATTTATTCTACCTTTTCCCAGCTAGACTCCACAGAATATACCCAGGAATTACTGCTACTTGCCTCCGCTGTCTCTCCAACATTGCTAATCTGCAACACATGCTTTGGGGTTTCCCTTCTCACTTGTCTCATTGAAACCACCTTTCCAACTGTACAGGGATAGCCCTCCAACCTACCTAGGAAGTGGAAGCCCTGGGCTTCTTTTCTCGTTCCAAACATTGGAGAACAGCTACTTATTTCATAGGCTTAGGTCTCTTATTGGCAAAATACATGATCACACTTAACTGGAAGTTCCCCCATCATCCTACAATATACACATGGCATGCAACACTCTTACATTAGGTCCCAGTGGAGAGCAGGGTGTTACATAGAGAAGAAACTAAAGGCTTACAAACTGATCCACTGGCTGATTCCTGAGATCAAGCACACCTCTTATTATTTATCGCAATCGATCCATCCCCTCCCATCCATCTGTTATGTCATGGGGAGCAATTTACAAGTGCCCCTGACCTTGACCAAAGTTTGTTCACTGATTTTTTAAAATATTTGTTTATTAGATTGAAAAATGGAGAACAAGACCTTATCTGCATCCTTTACTCATAGAGCACATCCTTTCTTTTCCACACAACCTTTTTCTTCTTCCTCAGAAGTATGTAAGAAACGGTTTCTTACTTGCAACCATTCACAGAGTTGACTGGAAGGTGTGCCAAGGAGGTATTAAAAGAAGGTAAACGTGATGAAACTTTAATCACAAGGATAAAAGGAAGGAAATCCACCAAAGAACTTAAAAAGAAGTGGACTGGTAAAACAGATGGCCAACAGAATTATTTTAGATCTGAGAATAAAAGGAAATGTTACAGATGTGGCAGTTATGATCATTTGGCAAATGAAAATGATTTAAATATGTGTGTTTTATGTGTAGATGCGTACAATTCTGTGTACGGGTCAAAAGGAAAAGCAAAGGAAGAAAAAAACAAGTTGTGAGGTCACTTTGGGTGGAGTAACCTTATGCATTGTTGTAGATTCGGGGTCCCCGTATACCATCATAAATAGGAATGTCTGGGAAAGAAGTGTCAAACACATTGTAGGTGAGGAGTTGTGTTTGCCGGGCATAACAATTAAAACATTTACTGGTGAATTCATTGAATTGTTGGGCTTCAAGGAGTTGAAATTTCAATACAAAGACAGAGAAACAACAGGAAAATTATATATTGCTGTAACGGGTTCCTCTGTATTGGGTTGGATCGATCAAGGTAAATTAGGGATAGTATTAGACCCTAACAATCCTGAACCAGTTTTGACTGTGCAAACAGGGTTAGAAATTGGTCAAGTGGGTTTGCAAAAATTTCCCAATGTATTTTCAGGAAGAATTGTGAAAATTAAAGGGTTTATGCATTTCATTGATTTAAAAAAGAATGTGGAACCATAAGTGCATAAAGTAAGGAACATTCCTATTCATTTGAAAGAAGGTGTTAAATCTCAATTGGATAATCTCAGATTGGATGGCCCCATTAGTTGTGGTAAAGAAAGCCAATGGAAATTTACGAGTATGCATTGACTTGAGAGATCTGAACAAGAACATACTAATTGATCAATTTCCCTTACCACATATTGATTAAATGTTGTCACGCACTAGAGGGATGAAATGCTTTTCTTCCAGCTTACCATCAGGTATGATTACATCCTAATTGCAGGGATTTCACTGCTTTTGTTACACCTTTTGGGTGTTACAGATTTAGACGAGTACCATTTGGTCTTGTATCAGTGGCAGCCATGTTCCAAAGATTGATGAGTTCAATTTTGGCAGGGATTGACAATACTATGGTCTTCCAGGATGATATCCTTATAATGGGAAAGACTAAAGATGATCATGAAGAAACTTTGTTAAAAGTACTAAATATTTTAGATGGGAAGGGGCTGACAGCAGAATTCAGCAAGTGTAGGTTTGTATGTGATCATGTCAACTATTTGGGGCATGTAGTGTCTGTAGAATGTATCAAACCAAAAGAAGAGCTATTATCAGCAATAAGGAAGGTCCCAAGACTCAGACCAAGGATGAGGTCTGTGCTTTTTTTAGCGTTAGTAGAGTTCTATTCCAAATTTGTCAAAAACATTTCTACGAAAACGTAAAATTTAAGACAATTGCTCAAAGCAAGTTATATGTTTGAGTTGACAGAGATGTGTGAAAAAGACTTTGAAATGGTAAAGAACTACATTTGCAATGCCCCACCATTGCAAGGTTTTGATCCGAGTCTTAAATGCAACATTACGACAGATGCCAGTTGCAACTGAATTGGAGCAGTTCTTACTCAAGAAAATAAGGAGGGCAGTGAAGATACAATTGCTTTTGCTTCGCGTTCAATAACTCCAACTGAAGAAATGTATTTGGTTATTGAGCGCGAAGCACTTGCTTGTGTGTGGGCATTGGAACACTTCAGGCAGTATATTTGTGGAACTGCAATTATCTTAAGTGTGATCACAAACCACTGGTGAAAGTTTTAACTACAAAAGGGTTGTACAAGGCCTCTCCAAGGTTGGCGAGAATGTCAGTAAGTTTGTTTGAATACCAACTCTGTTGTACAATATTTGTCTGGAGTGAAAAACATTGTAGCAGACTTCTTAAGTCGCATGCCTTTGCCAGTCAAGAATGAGGAGGAGGAAATGAGAGAAGATATGTGGGTAGCTATAGTGGAAGAAGGTTTGTGTTAGGGTATTACACGAGATGAGTGGCAAACAGAACAAGATTTGGATGAGACAATGAAATATTTGAAGGCAGTAATAACAAAGGGGTGGCCAATTAAAAAAATGGTTATCAAAACTTGATTGCCATTTTGGGAAGTAAGGAATGAATTATCCATGGAAGATGGTCTGTTCCTTAGAAATGGAAAGGTGATACCTCCCACTACGTTAAGGAAGAGGATTCTTGAAATTTGTCATGAAGGCCATCTAGGCATTGGTAAAATACAAAGAATAGAGTAAAGTATTGGTACTGATGGCCAAGGTTAGACAAGGATGTGGAAAGTATAGTGAGAAACTGCCTTGAATGCGAGAATGCAGATAAGACACAGGTAACTTTGAGACTACCTTTACATCCAGTTACTTGCCCCAGCATGGCTTGGGAAAGGGTAGGTATCGATGTTATGGGGCCCATTGGTGAAGGTGACAGACAGACCTTCTTGCTCGTACTAGTGGATCATTTTTCCAAATGGCCGGAGCTGGAAATTGTGAGAAAAGCTGATGCATGTAGTATCATTAAATTCATAGATAACATTTTCGTGAGAGAAGGTTTACCAAAATGTATTGTATCTGACAACGATTCACAATTCCTGTCATCAGTCTTCCGAGATTATGTAAGAAGGAATGGAATCAAGCATCACACCACCTCAATTTATTATCCGGCTGGTAATGGTGCTGTTGAAAGATTTAACCCGGTACTTAAAGGTATGATTCAATTGTCCAATTGTAATCAGTTAGTTTGGGAAACATAATTATGGAAAACCTTGTGGGCATTTAGGATCACTATGTGTGTTAGTACAAATGCAAGTCTGTTTGAGCTCATGAGCAGGAGGATTCCCATGTCAAATGACAATATAGGTTGGCTCCAGGCTGCCAAGAGAGCTGAATGGTGTCCTAAAAAAGTGAGGATGAATATTGAAAGGGCCCAGAGTAAATACAAAAAGTACTTTGATGAAACCCATAGGAGTAAGGAGTTTAGGTTATGTGTGGGTGACATGGTGAGAGTGAAAAACAATAAATACACAGGGAAATGCCAAAGTAAATTTTCTTCTCCTTTTACGGTGGTTGCTGTGTGCAATAATTCGGTGAAGCTTAGTGATGGTAAAGTATGGCATGTATCTGCTTTGTCAGTGTGTAAGAGTGCCAGTGTGGACAGGGAAAAAGAGAATAGAATGCAAAAAAATGATAAATGTAAAGAATGGTTAGAAGAAATAGATGAAGGGAGAGAACAGGATAATCAGTGTCAGCGTGGGATGGATAGGAGCACCAGTAATGCTATTAACCTCCCAACAACATTGTTGTCTAACAGTTTCAATGGATCCAGTGGCTCTGAGGGGATTCTTGATAGGAGTGAAAGGTGGAATAAATGAGGCAGAATAATTGTGAGGCCAAGGAGGTTTGATGACTAATACTCTTAGGAAGTGTCACATATTAAATGTTCAATGGTTATTATTTATGTGATTAGAGTACATGTATATTCAATCTGTTGTATTTTTATTTGTTGATTTCCTTCACATTATTTTCCATTGTAAAGAGGGAAGATATGTAGTGAATGTAGAGTTGTCACCGTTCTCGAATGCCTCGTGAGGTTGATGACTTGAGGCATTCGAGAACGGCAACGAGAGAAGTCGGTTGGAGATGGACTGCGGTGACTGTGCGTCTCCCTTGTGTTATGAAGCAGTTAATGGAATAAAATATATATATAACTTCAACCGTGTTAACGCAGATCACTACTGAGAGACTGCTGTATTCAGTACAAGGCTTGGAGCCCACCTGTCGCTCACCATTTGTTGGTTTGTGTGGTACTCTTCTTTACAGCCTCGTAAAGGCACGCCTGGCATCACTTCCGTTTCTCTGTGTGGAGCAGGGATCAAGCACTAATTGATGCAACTTTATTAGTGCCCGTTTGCTGCTCCCGACGTGATTGAGGTACTATTTGTTGTTTTTAACTTCGAGTATCCTGCAAACAGAAGGCTTGTGACTGGCAAAAACATGCCCAGAGGCACAAAATTGTAATTTTTTATTTTTTTAAAAGCTAACTTTATTTCATTTTGCCAGGTCGTCTTTTCTCAGTTTCTTCTCATGTTTTCTTTAGTTTTTGCTCGTGGGTGCTCTTGTCAAAAGACAGCAATCAACTTGTTTGAAATATGCCAGACCTTTTGTAATGCAAATGTTTGATTTCTCTTTGTGTTCTTGGTTTATGGGTCACAACTTTATGGCTCCTCTTAGTCATGACTAAAAAAAATGGTTCTCGTACCAAGACGATACCTATTTGCTTTGCCAAATTTTTCTAGTGCCATGAACACAATCAGTATTCGTGGTATGGAAGCTACTAAGAGAGTATGTGAGTTTATTTCTGTAGTTTCTAGGCGTATCATAAACCTCCCTCCTCTCACTATTTCTTTTAATAATGATTCTAATTCCCAGTGTCCTGTTTGGCATAGGCTTGAGGCTAGTAAGGTTGTCATGGAAATAACAACTAGACAGTGCCCATAGAGGACTTTCACTTGGGTAGAGACCTGGGGCCAATATTAGATTCCACGTCCATCCCACACACCACCTGCTCCCAAGCAATCTTTTGATAATATGAATAATGCACTTCTGTCCAGCTCATCTATGGTTTTATCGGGCAGTGACTTTACGTGTCATTGAGCTTTACTGTTTTAGATGGAGGATTTCGCATACAGCTCCATAACAGAACTGTAGTTGGTTACACTGGGTTTAAGGAAAGTTTTGAGAGCTATATTTACAGAGAGCATAAGATGCTATAGGACTCCCACAGTACTTGTAAAACATTCTGTAAGGATGATAATTACGCCACATCTGCATCCAGTTCACACATGAAGGTGGAAGGGAAGATTGCAGTCTGCATAGATGATATGGGTCATAATAGTGTGTCTCCTATCAGCTCTATAGGATTAACCAATCCAAAATCATCATGAGAGCTCTATTCTCCCCAGTCAGGTGATGACATAATGCACCTTTATCAACGAAGGTGGCATGTGTGAAAATGGAGCTTCAATACACCATTTTATTATGAGTTACTTCTTGGTTTATACTTCCCTTGGTCATGGTCTCCTTAGGACTTGGTGTGAATGAACACTTGATGATGAAACTCTTTGTCCTGATGATGATGATGTTCCTTTGTCCTGATGATGATCCCCTGCTGATCTGTGACATTTGAAACTGAAACACCAACAATTCTTATGCCGATTCTCCTTTCCAGGTATTGAAACTGAATATTTAGCGATGCTGAATTTTGTATTCACATCCTGTTGCTGTTTTTTTTGCTCATTCAATGATCAGCATTTTTCAACAGAAATTACAATGCACTTATGAATTAGTGTTCTTGGGCTTGTTTCGTTGTTCACTACCTAACAAATCTGTATATATATATATATATATATATATATATATATATATACAGATTTACAATACACTTATGAATTAGTGTTCTTGGGCTTGTTTCGTTGTTCACTACCTAACAAATCTGTATATAGTGTTCTTGGGCTTGTTTCGTTGTTCACTACCTAACAAATCTGTATATATATATATATATATATACAGATTTGTTAGGTAGTGAACAACGAAACAAGCCCAAGAACACTAATTCATAAGTGCATTGTAATTTCTGTTGAAAAATGCTGATCATTGAGTGAGCAAAAAAAACAGCAACAGGATGTGAATACAAAATTCAGCATCGCTAAATATTCAGTTTCAATACCTGGAAAGCAGAATCGGCATAAGAATTGTTGGTGTTTCAGTTTCAAATGTCACAGATAATAAATATATATACATACATATATATGTGTGTATATATATATATATATATATATATATATATATATATATATATATATATATATATAACTGAGTAAATGACTTTATTTTTAGTGCTCGTGTGTTGATAATATACATTTGCTAATACACATTTGAAAAATACATTGTCGGAGTGTATTTTGCTCTATTGTGGTATACCTTTTCCTCAAGATCAATGAAACCTTCCGAGTCTATTTGTACATGGTACTAAGTGAATGACAGCTTGCCTAAAGTAATTATCTCCAGGGTTTGTTCATATTGTCTGTGTGAGTTTTATTTAAGCATTACAGCCATTACTTTTTGTGCAGTAATTTTATTTAGGAATGATAAATCCAAAAGCAGTTTCTCCAAGCTTGCTGTGCCACAGGGCTCAAACCACACCAAGCTGAGGAGAGTAAAAAAAAACTGAAAACTGTCTATGTTTAAGTTCCCATTCAGAAGACGTGTGGCCTGGCAGTTCGAGCTGGATTGTCCCTTGTGGGATGGTACCATAGCTGATTTGCATATTGTTGGCTCATGTTTGTAGTTGGCAGGATGAAAAACAAACATGAACTTGAATGTGTTCCTAAGTTATTGGCAGTGTCTGAGGTGAATTCAAGCATTTCGTCTGCCATACTTTTATGATAGACGAAACTATACTATAGAGATGGAAACAAAAACAAAAAAAAACAGCCAACCAATCACACTCATGCTCCACCTAGCCATAGTATGGTGTCACACTTTCTCACTCTCAACTATTTATGTGAATATGAACATTAGCTCTTTCCAGAGGATCATACTGGGGCGGTGGGAGGGGGCGGAGGAGATTGGCCTCTTATTGCATCTATATCTATATAATCTACTCCTCATCCACAGTCCATCTAGCCACAGACTGACAGTCATGGCCAAATTAAACCCAATACCCTGGGCTCAGGTAAGAGACAGCGGAAGCAAGCAGCATCATTTGACAGGCAGTTTGTTGATTGCACCAGATTAACAAGTTACCTGTCCTACTGCTTCTTGTGCAACGAGTATATTTTTCCCACCATGTAAGTGTCACACTTACTCATTAATATCCTCATAGTGAATAGAACCAAGCAGGCACTGTTGGGGCTTTAATGCATAGCTAGAATAGTGCTATTCTGTGCTTATCCAGCTGTAGAAACAGATTGGAGCAAATCTGTACTTTTTGTTTCCTAGATTTTCGGATGACACCAAACAGACGAAGTTTCATGGTTTTATCAAGTCTGATGTTGGTTACCCTCTTTGCTATAGCAGTCGCTTCTGCCCAAAATTCAGCAATGTAGCATCTCTTACCTCACATTTAGGACATGTGGAGGGTCTGTTCACATAACCTTTGTGCATCTTTGATGGAGTAAGGTAAGTAAGATGCTGAAAATGTAAGTGTACCAGTTTAAGTCTGTCATTTATTCTATTTTCTGCACCAGGGAACAAGATGCATCTCACTCTCTGTCAGTGAAGGCTGTTGTAGGCCTTCCTTCCACTTCTGTGGAACTTTCAGACTCCTTTCAACCATCGTTAGGTCTGACTACACTGCTCTATGGCTATTTTACTACTTTATGACATTAATTATTTAAACAAGTAGAAATAGGGAAACAAGAGAGAGAAAGAGAGGGCTTTGTTTAACCCACTTCAGCCATTGACCTTGATGTATTTTCAGTTGTTTGTAATTGCTTAGATAGGGTCACCAACAAGGCTGTGGCCTTTGTGAACAGTTAAATTGTCCCATTAGTGTACCCATTAGGTTTTTGTGATGGGACATCCAGAAATCCTTTCATTAAGCTGGGATGCGACATGGCACTTACCTTGCAATTGAAAGCTAGTGTAGGTCTTAGCATGTGTTCACTTCCTTGACAGATTAATAGCGTATTCATGGTTTTTACATTTAGAGAGTGCTTGCTGTGTGTACGCATTAGCCTGCCATGAAGATACAGTGCTATTCACTAATCGCCCTTTCATGTTTACTTGTTTTACTTTGCTGTGAAAATAATATGTTGTTATATTTATGGCTTTTCTTCCACACAAAAACATACACAGAAATACAAGATCTTTATTAAAAACCATCTTCGGCCAATATTTTGCTGTCTATGCCTTTAACTTTCACCACTGGCAAAACAAACGTCGTTTTCTGATTCCTTTTCACGGCGCTATTTTTTGAGGGCACAGACTTCTGGTGCAGTCTGTTCAGCAAAAGGGCCTTACTCCAACTTTCCATACTGTTGTAGCCTAGACTGTTGCAGTATTATATGATTTTCATTCTAAGATACCCTAGTGCAACACAGCAACGTCTCCCAAATATTACAATTCAATTCCCACAAAACACATCCATCAAACATGCCCCCAGTATATTGCATATCATATACTACATGACGATAATATCACATTCACTGCATAGCAAGGTAAGTAGAGGTGGGGATAAGAGTAGTAATTATATACTCACTTCACAAGGTAAGTGTGGGTGGTTGTAAGACATACTTATGCACTTATGATGTAATGTAGTAGCAGACAATGCAGTGGTTGTCATATACTTGTAAGAGAGCATTATCATCCTCAATATTGTGACATAAAAACACCCTATTGGCTTTACCAGTGCTTGTTGTTATCAGATGGCAGTTAAATTGGCCCAATTTATTTTCACAAAAACTACAACTCACAGATTTATTCAATGATATCACTTATCTGCAACTTACAAACAGTCATGAATGAATAAAAGTACGCGCATTAGGATTTGTACATTAAATGTGGTCGGTAAACGATTATATTTTACACAATAGCATTAAATCCAATAGCATTGTACATCCTCAAGAAAGGACAGATGAAGTTTAAACCTAAGCATCTACTATTCCACTGCAAAATCGCCCAAATATTTCAGTATTGATATCACTCTGATTGAATGCGAGAGCTATATCACACCTGTCATATAAATCACTTATGAAATCTGCAGAAGCGGTCACTTGATTTAAATGGATTGCTTTGCCGATTTACTTCAAATCATATTCCATCAGCTTATTGGACGAAGACCTATCCATTATAAAGTTAAAAATAAAGAAAAGCTTCACTGGTCTCCCATTGCAAATGCAACGACTTGGGAGATAAAGGAGCCGAGTTCCAATGTGCAGTTTGTGGGACAGCAAATAAATTCTGATGGTTTGGAACATTTAGAATCGTGTGCACCCATACTCTGTGGTTTTGAAGAAGTAGGAGTGAAGTGTGTAAACATGTATTAGACCATTTCTTACAAGAGTTGAAAGTTTGTGGTGCACTGATGTTCAAAAATATCAGGGGGCTTATGCACAAGCCCTTTGCGCCTACGGAGCGTCACTTTTAATGATGGTCCTATGGTGCACACTGCAGAGCCACATCTAGAAGGTCATGTAAAGCCACCCTGCGTGGCCTTTCATGGCCTTGTAGACATCGAGTGAGGTAATGCAGCACAAGTAGCTGCGTTGCCTCACAGTGAGATGGAGAGGCGTGCCATGGGTGTTACGGTGGGTGTTTCCACATATCATCCATGGCATTTGACACATTCTCATTTACAACATGCTATAATCCTGGAAATGCGCCGAAAGCCTACACCTCCACAGGAGAGCATGCAACATACACAGAGAAAATCACCTCCATTGTTGTTTTTGTACAGGAAGGCATCTATTCCTGCACTACAACAATCACTCCTACAACGCAGATACCCTTGCACCATGGTGCAAGGATGCCTACATTGGCTTATGGCAGCCAATTGTGTACCAGCGCTTTGGAAGAGAATAGGATACACTATGGCCCTCATTCTGACCCTGGCGGTCTTTGACCGCCAGGGCGGAGGACCGCGGGAGCACCGCCGACAAGCCGGCGGTGCTTCAATGGGGATTCCGACCGCGGCGGTAAAGCCGCGGTCGGACCGGCACCACTGGCGGGGTCCCGCCAGTGTACCGCGGCCCCATTGAATCCTCCGCGGCGGCGCAGCTTGCTGCACCGCCGCGGGGATTCTGACCCCCCCTACCGCCATCCAGATCCCGGCGGTCGGACCGCCGAGATCCGGATGGCGGTAGGGGGGGTCGCGGGGCCCCTGGGGGCCCCTGCAGTGCCCATGCCACTGGCATGGGCATTGCAGGGGCCCCCGTAAGAGGGCCCCTAAATGTATTTCACTGTCTGCTGCGCAGACAGTGAAATACGCGACGGGTGCAACTGCACCCGTCGCACAGCTTCCACTCCGCCGGCTCGATTCCGAGCCGGCTTCATCGTGGAAGCCTCTTTCCCGCTGGGCTGGCTGGCGGTCTGAAGGAGACCGCCCGCCAGCCCAGCGGGAAAGTCAGAATTACCGCCGCGGTCTTTCGACCGCGGAACGGTAACCTGACGGCGGGACTTTGGCGGGCGGCCTCCGCCGCCCGCCAAGGTCAGAATGAGGGCCTATATCTTATGTATAAAGCATATTTTTGCCCTTCTCTTTTGATGCAGGGCAGCACAGCATGAAGACTTCCAACTTCCTACACCAAAACATTGTAAATGAGGACCCATGTTTCTTCCAATAGAGCAGATGGTCCAGAGTGGGGAAGGCTCTGGACACATCAAGAAGGACCAAGGCTGTTGTGTGTTAACAGTTATTAAACAGTGCCATTTGAGTTCTGAGTGGAATTCATATGGAAACACCCTAATGAGATTATATGAATGCACCCAAACAAAATACTCAAGTATCCTAAATATAATCATTGAGTTACTCTTCAGCCTTAGCTTAATCCTGTTCAAACGTCTTTAGCAAGGGCGTTTAATAAATAGCTGAACAGATAAAACACAAGTCCAATTGAGTGCAATAACTTGAGTTAGGGCTTCAGACAAAAGACCACCAGAATAGCTGTGATTGTGGAGTTTCTTGAAACATTGGATATTGGCTGCTACACTCAGGCACTAATTTAGGGTTTCCAGAGTATGTTGTATTGCACAACTGAGACCAACAGTGTTTGTGAGTTTGTTTTAGGTAGTATGTAGACCTATGGAACAAGCTGCAAATTACCAGCGCAATTTACTAATTACAAGCTCTTTGTTCAGTGCAGAAGTCCTTGTGTCGGGGCCTAAATCCAGAAACAAATGTGCTCCATAATAATGCCACAATTGGTGCTGCTGAACTTTCATCCTTTCATCCTTGTGAAAAGGCAAGATGCTGTCACTCGCAGTTACATTAGAAAACGGCTGAAGTGGGCTGACCTATTGCCCCATGGTATGTGATGCAGAAGAAAAATGTGAATGATACTTTAACAGATCAATGGTTGAAATGGCTTGGCTGAAAGCCCCTACAAGTAAGTATATTCATACATATAATTTTTGTAAAATCACAGGGTCTCGGCTCACACCATAAATAAAAGAGAGTAGCTTCCGACTATAGCTCTTCAGATACAAGTAATGATAAAAGATGGCATAAAGTCTTGCGAAGTCAGTAAATAAATGATTGTATCTACAAATAAATAATACTTTTTTGAGCCAAAGCTCAATAAGGTGAACAGAGGAGCTATGCAAATTAAGTGGTGATAGCTGTATAAGAAGCTTTGTTGGGGAGTGATATGAGTCTGCCGCTGGAGGCGTGTGATGCTATTAATTGTGTTTGACCAATGACTTTGTGTTTCACCACTGCGCATATTAGTTGCTCAATGTTCACCAGTAGCACATTATGGCCCTCATTCTGACCCTGGCGGTCGGCGGAGAGACGGCGGTCGGACCGCGAACAGACCGGCGGTATTAAAAATGGCATTCTGACCGCGGCGGTCCCCGCCGCGACCGACCGCTACTTCTCCACTCCGACCGCCACGGCGGTCATGACCGCGGGGCTGGAGTTTGCGCACTCCGGCCCGGCGGTCGTCCCAAGACCGCCAAGGGTATTATGACCCTGCCTACCGCCGCGGTTTCTTGCGGGCGGGAACCGCCGTGCGAACCAATGGCGGTAAGCACTATCGGGGCCAGGGAATTCCTTCCCTGGCACTGATAGGGGTCTCCCCCACCCCCCACTACCCACCCGAGTCCTCCCCCCACACCCTCCACCCCCCTGCCACCCCCCAGAGGTGGTACGAACCCCCTCCCCACCCCCACCCCGACATGCACATACATGTACCCCGACATGCACACACCCCCAACATGCACATATACACACCCCCTACACACACATACACAACGGGGACACATACCCGCACACATACATGCCGACATGCGCACCTGCCGAACAGCACACATTACCCATAGACACAGCAGCACCCCCCGCCCGCATACACGCACTCACACACCCCCTCTACACACTCACACGCACACCCCCATGCACGCCCACATCACACAACACCCCCCCACCCCCTCCCCTCACGGACGATCAACTTACCTTGTGCGTTGGTCCTCCGGGAGGCGACGGGAGCCATAGGGACGTGACCGCCAACAGAAGACCGCCAACAGAAGACCGCCACACAGAAATGTGGGTCGTAATTCTGTGGGCGGTGTTCTGCTGGCGTGGCGGTGGAGGTTGACCAGTCTCCACTTTCCCGCCGACCGCCAGTGTGGCTGCTGGCGGTTTTCCGGCGGAACGCTCCCAGCGGTCAGAATGCGCACAGCGGCACACCGCCGCGGTCGGCGGTCTTCACCGCGGCGGTAACTCAGCGGTCTTGCGAAAAGACCGCCAAGGTCAGAATGAGGGCCTATATGTTTTGTTCAGTTTAGCTGCCTATTGGCTTTAACATGGAGTTAGCCATTACTTTCTGTATCCAGGTTAGCCGCCTATTGGCTTTGACATTGCATTAGCATTATATTGGCTTTGACATGCTGTATTCAGTTTAGCTGCCTATTGGCTTTGACATGATATTAGACATTACATTTGATATTTAGGTTAGCTGCCTATTGGCTTTAACGTGGAGTTAGACATTGCAGTTGAGACATTAGATGTCTGTGTTTTTCCAAGCTATGTTTTTCCACAAGATGAACCAAGCTGTTTTCTTCACACCAGACTAGACCTGATAAGAGAGAGTACATTTGGGGCCTGATTACCGCCGCCCGCCTCGCGGGAACCGCCATATGGCCGCTCTGCGGTCGAAAGACCGCGGAGGCCATTCAGGCTTTCCCGCTGGGCTGGCGGGCGACCGCCAGAAGGCCGCCCGCCAGCCCAGCGGGAAACCCCTCCCCACGAGGAAGCCGGCTCCGAATGGAGCCGGCGGAGTGGGTATGTGCAACGGGTGCAGTTGCACCCGTCGCGTATTTCAGTGTCTGCTTTGCAGACACTGAAATACTACGTGGGGCCCTCTTATGGGCAATGGGCACTGCAGGGGCCCCCAGGGGCCCCGCGGCACCCCCTACCGCCATCCTGTTCCTGGCGGGAGACCCGCCAGGAACAGGATGGCGGTAGGGGGTGTCAGAATCCCCATGGCGGCGGAGTGCGCTCTGCCGCCATGGAGGATTCTGTAGGGCAGCGGAAACCGGCGGGACACCGCCGGTTTTCCCTTTCTGGCCGCGGCTGAACCGCCGTGGTCAGAATGTCCTTGGGAGCACCGCCAGCCTGTTGGCGGTGCTCCCGTGGTCGTTGACCCTGGCGGTCAACGACCGCCAGGGTCAGAATGACCCCCTTGGTGTTTTCCTTTCTGCTCAGCCTTGGGAATAGGAGAAGTCTAGGAGATCCTAGAAGTCTAGGAGATCTGGCCAGTCTCCAAAGGCTTGCGTAGTTTTCCCGAGTCTGAGAGGAGGGGGCACGCTTTTGTAAGGATGACTCTGGGCTACAGTGATTTAGATTCAAATCTGCTTGACTTCAGGCTGGAGCTAGACGTCAGTTGCCAGTCTCCCGTTTGGGTAGATAATCTCTTTCTCGCAGTTGACCAGAGTCATCAACTTGCAGACCCCAGAAAGATGAAGCTGAAGATAGGTCCTACTAGCTCATACGGTGATGAATTTGGACTTTTATGCTTTGCTTTGACTTTAATCATATATATGTTTGCTGTGTACATTGCAACTGAGAAGTACTGTGATATATTGTGCTTTCATTGCTGCGACTACTTTGTGCTTGAAATCTACTAATTCGTCTCTCAAGAACTTGTGGGTGGGGAAGAATTAACAACAATAAAGGTCTTCTTTGAACTCAGAAGTGCATTCCAGAGAGGTTCTGTAAGCTCTGATATGAGATTTGTAGGAAAGCAGAACAAGGTGGAATAGAAGGCATGCAGCTGCAGGCTTGTAAGCAATTAACCGCTGAGCTACAAGATGTCTCAAATTTCGATAATCACTTTTTGAAAGTATGGGGGCCTGAGCCAACACTCTGTGAAAGTACAATTGCAGAAATAAACAGATCCTTCAGTGACAGGAAGCAAACTAGGTGGAGTCACTAGATAACCACAGCAAATCTCTGTGGCCAGGTGAGAACAAACAAAACCAAAGTGGTACTTATTGAACTGGCCACTGCATTAAAACTTTAAAAAAAGAATGTTATGTTTGACCTAACATCAAGTCAGATGAAAATGTGGGTGTTGTCTATGTATGTAATCAGGTTCATGGCGAATGACCAAGTAAATTGGTCTAATGGGGCTACACATATTCGAAAGATAGCACTCAATTAAGGTTCCTGTGAAACCCATGGTCTAACAGTTTGAAGCAAAATTTGTAGGATGCAGATGTGGTTCTTACGCTGTTCCAGCCAATTAAGAGGCAATTGAGGCCTAAGCATGAACTCAGAAATCTACTTCATGTAATTAAACTAAGACAAATCTATGTAATGCCATATCAAATCAGTACACTGGGATACATTCTGATCCAGCGAGAAATCCAAGTTATGGATCTTTCTGATCCAGTAACAAATCCAAGTTATGGTTCACAGGGAGAAAATTAGGTGGAGTCATCTCTAGTGAAACTAATGCAGTTCTGCAACATTTGCCTACCTCCCTTCAAAGCCGATCAACAAGTCAAGGCAGACATATGCTGTGAAGTGAACCAAAGCCTGACTTCATGTGATCCAAATGGCCATTTTCTTTGAAAATGTTTGAGAACAGGAATTCTAGCAGTTTAATTGACATTGGCAACTGAGAATTATGCCTATAATTGCCCACATTTGGTAGTTATCTTTAATTCTCACCTATAAACTGTTGGCAAGATGTTAGATCGGGCTTTGAGCTAGCCCTGTTCCTATTATAGGTTGACTTTCTTGTCGATCTCATTTGCTTTCTTTTTATGCATTGACTTTTCCTCCTCTTTTTGTCCCACGCCTTGTGCATAGCTTCCTTACCATATTTTTGATTTGAAGACTTATATCCTTTCACAGCTGACACCAGAGAACTAATGTTGTAGGTCTCAATTTTAGTTTTCTGTGGGATGTCACTATCCCCTCTTGTGCCCTCTGTGCTATGGGTTTGGTGCACAGGGCTCATGCTGCCTTTCCCCTGTTGCACTTCACAGCTTCCTGCAACCCATAGATCCCTTCCTAGAGCTCTTGAATTCTTGAACCTTCTGTACCGTTGTTCACTCAGTTTGCAGTCTTGAAAGGGAGCCACGTGCTTCTTGGTCAGTTAGCTCCATCTGCCATGACCCATTGACTCTAACCATTATTGCATATTTGTTCCACTTGCCATGGTTTATTGGTGCCACCTGCCGTGGCCTATTGACTCCAAATGCTAAAGCTGTTTGGTTGTGGCTGCCATGGTTAATTGGTTCCAACTGTCAGTTGTACCTGCCACCAGCAAAGGTCATATCAGTTAGTAACTCTCTCTCATGTTTCCTTTGGAACTTTCCGGTCTTCCATGTGAGCCACTTGCCTTTCTGGAGCAGTCTCTCTCATTGAGCATAAATACCACGTCCAAACTTGAGTCTGGGTTTGGCCTCATTTGAGTCCTGTGCAAGCATCTTCAGTGCACTCACATTCTGAATCGCCTGGACAACTCCTGCTCTCCAGTCTTCCAAACCTTCCAGCTGATCCCAAGATCCTGACTGTCAACATTTCCAGTGTTTTTATATTCAATGCTACAATTCCACTTCCTCTTGGACTTCTTGCACCACAGCCTACAGTCTTCCATGGATCCCATTAGAAGGATTAAAGACAAGGCTAAGTACTTGTTCCACAGGTTAGTGCACACTAATCTTTAGATAAGTTTAAAGATTAAACCAAGACTGGGTTTGTTGAAAGTAAAAACCCATCCTTGGAAATTAGACAATGTTTTGTTCTTCACGTTTCCAAAGGTCCTAGTGCTTCAGACTCTTTAACAAGTGGGCAGGGGTGTAGCTTCCGGGTGTATGTGGGGTGCTACACCCCCCTAATAAATAAATTTTCTGAGAAATAGTTGGGTACAATCAGGTATGGAGGTATGGAGTGATGTCTGCAGGATTTCACCATGAATTTCTACATACATTCAAACAAAAACACACACTCTCCCTCTCAGTTTTTACAGTTGTTAAAATATTGGTAATTTTACAATATAGTGTTGTTAGAAATGGGGTCTTTGGTTGACAGTCAAGTTACAAGTCAAGTTCAAGCAAGGACCGTCACTCTAGTCAGGGTAAAAGAGAATCACCCTCAGCTAACCCCTGCTTACCCCCTTGGTAGCTTGGCAGAGCAGTAGGCTTAACTTCAGAGTGCTAGGTGTAAAGTATTTGTACCAAAACACACAGTAACTTAATGAAAACACTAAAAAATGACACAACACCAGTTTAGAAAAATAGGACATATTTATCTAAACAAAACAAGACCAAAACGACAAAAATCCCCCATACACAAGTCAAGTTATCAATTAAAAAATCAAAAAGAGTCTTTAAGTAGTTTTAAAAACACACTAGCGCTGCTAGAGTGAAAATGTACCTGGTGTGCATCAAAAATAACCCCGCACGGGCGGGTGTATGTCAAAAATAACTCCGCATGGCGGTACTTGAGTCAAAATTCCAGCCACACGATGATCCGAAAACCCCGCAGTGCAGGTTGTGATCTCCCAGCCTCCGTCAGCGATGCTGCGCGTCGTTTCTCTTGCTCCGTGCGTCGATTCTTCGGTCTAGTTTCCTGCGAGTGTCGTTTCTCAGCTGCGGAGCCGGCGCCGCGTCATTTTTTCAGCCGCAGATCGGATTTGCGTCAATCGTTTCCCCGCAAGGCACTCTGTGCGTGGATTTTCTTGTCTTTAGGCTGCCAGCTTCTCCTTTCAGGGTCCCAGGAACTGGATAGGCACCACAGGGCAGAGTAGGAGTCTCTCCAGAGACTCCAGGTGCTGGCAGAGAGAAGTCTTTGCTGTCCCTGAGACTTCAAACAGCAGGACGCAAGCTCTAGATCAAGCCCTTGGAGATTTCTTCTCAAGATGGAAGGCACACAAAGTCCAGTCTTTGCCCTCTTACTCTGGCAGAAGCAGCAACTACAGGATAGCTCCACAACGCACAGTCACAGGCAGGGCAGCTCTTCTTCCTCAGCTATTCAGCTCTTCTCCAGTCAGAGGTTCCTCTTGGTTCCATAAGTGTTTCTAAAGTCTGTGGTTTGGGTGCCCTTTTTATACCCAATTTCTCCTTTGAAGTAGGCCTACTTCAAAGTAAAGTCTCTTTGGAATGTGAAATCCTGCCTTGCCCAGACCAGGCCCCAGACACTCACCAGGGGGTTGGAGACTGCATTGTGTGAGGGCAGGCACAGCCCTTTCAGGTGTGAATGACCACTCCTTCCCTCCCTCCTAGCACAGATGGCTCATCAGGATATGCAGGCTACACCCCAGCTTCCTTTGTGTCACTGTCTAGTGTGAGGTGCAACCAGCCCAACTGTCAAACTGACCCAGACAGGGAATCCACAAACAGACAGAGTCACAGAAATGGTATAAGCAATGGTTTCAAACACACAATCTTAAAATCAACTTTACTAAAAGATTTATTTTTAAATTGTGAGCTCAGAGGCCCCAAATTCCACATGTCCATCCGCACCCAAAGGGAATCTACACTTCAATCAGATTTAAAGGTAGCCCCCATGTTAACCTATGAGAGGGACAGACCTTGCAACCGTGAAAAACGAATTTAGCAATATTTCACTGTCAGGACATATAAAACACATTACTACATGTCCTACCTTAACCATACACTGCCCCCTGTGCTTGGGGCTACCTAGGGCCTACCTTAGGGGTGTCTGACATGTAAGAAAAGGGAAGGTTTAGGCCTAGCAAGTGGGTACACTTGCCAAGTCGAATTTACAGTTAAAACTGTACACACAGACACTGCAGTGGCAGGTCTGAGACATGATTACAAAGCTACTTATGTGGGTGGCACAATCAGTGCTGCAGGCCCACTAGTAGCATTTGATTTACAGGCCCTGGCACCTCTAGTGCACTTTACTAGGGACTTACTAGTAAATCAAATATGCCAATCATGGATAAACCAATTACATACAATTTTACATAGACAGCATATGCAATTTAGCGCTGGTTAGCAGTGGTAAAGTGCTCAGAGTTCAAAAGCAAACTGCAACACGTCAGAACAAATAGAAGGCAGGCGGCAAAAAGATGGGGGATGACCCTGCATAAGAAAAATAGTCCAACACGACCCCCTACCAGCCTAAAGCCAGGGGAGAACAATCAATACCTTGATGTACTTCCCTGATTGGGGCGATAGTACAGGGACCCAGGCCCACAACAGCAGGGGCATGATCCAGTTCTACGCCTTCCTGACTCCAGTTGGATCCCTCTATCCATACTCTCAGGGCCCACTAAGCTAACCCATGGGGAACCCTTCTCCACATCTGCAGACACCATCTGTGCAGCACCTAACTTTACTTTGCTCACAGATGTATCCCAATGGACAGATAGTACCGCCAGGGCCAACACAGTGGTGTTGCCCACTCCACCCCCGGGGTGTGACTCTTGTCTCCCCCCCAGGGGAAACTCTGTCCACCAGGACAGCAAGCCACAGTGACCCCTGACAACTGTCAGGGATGAGAGCACGACCTCAGGCCTCTCCAACCACTGTGACTGTGGAGAGTGGGGGGCGGTAGCCCCAGGTGCCTGGCACCCTTTGACCACTCTCTCTTCCACCAGGTCAGGGATGACAACCTGACCCTGGTCCTCCCCTCTGGGGCTCTGTACCCTCCCTGGAGGAGCAGCACCCCCAGAGTCCTAAATTGTCAGGGTGCTTGTATAAGCAGTCCTGCACAATTCTTCCACCAGTACAGGGATGTAAACCTGCAACTGGTCCTCCAACCTGGGGTCTCTACCTTCAGGTTGGGCCAGGGGTGAGGCTTCCTTCTCCCTGCCCTCCCTTCTGGGGTCCTGCACCCCCCAACAAGGAGTGCCCCCCCAGAAGACAACATGGTAGGGGCACTGTTAGCAGTAGTCCCTTCCTCCAGGTCAGGGGGGACACCCTGAACCTGGCCTTCCAATCCAGGGTCTGTACCCTTAGATTGCACAAGGGTCAGGGGTGAGTCTCTCTCTCCCCTGCCCCTACTCTCAGGGTTCTGCACCCCCCCTCAGGGAGAGTACCACTTGAAATCACACCGGGGGGGGGGTGATTGGGTAAACCGCCCACCCCTTCAGGTCAGGGTTTACCCCCTGCACCTGATCCTCCAGTCCAGGGTCTGTGCCCACAGACTGGACCACTGCCTGGCAACCCAGGACATCCTGGGGGGCATACCTACCTCCCACCAGGTCAGAGTTTACCCTCTGAACCTGCTCATCCAACCCTGACGCACCACCCTGTGGTTGAACCACTGCCTGGTGCACCAGAACTTCCAAGGGGGCACACTTACCCCCCTCAAGGGACACACCTTCCCCAAGGGCCACACAAGAGTCTGGCTGGCACAGGTCTCCTGACCTCTGCCCATCTGACAGAGTCTGGATTCCCCCCAACCCAGAAATGGTCTCACCAAGGTCACTCCTGGGGGCTCTGCTCTCAAAGCTGACCCCTGACTCTCCAGGTTCTCCACTGTGGTCCGCAACCCCCTCTCAACCCTCTGTCTGAACTTCTGCACCCCCTCACTAGGAGTGGTACTGCCAGGCACCAGAACTGGTGGGACGCTGGCTACAGCTGCCCCCCCCCCCCAAGTTCTCCTGACACTGTGGGGTCTCCCTCAACAGATGGCTCTACGGTACAGGCAAGGCTCCCCTCCTGGTGTTCCCTCATGGAACCCTGCAGGACCTGGGACCGGATCTCGGGCACCTTGGGCCTCAGCCCATCCCCATTCCCTCTCCTCTGAGACTGGACATGGGGTCCCTCACCCATCCCACTACACTGGGACCTACCTAGGACACTGCTATCCTTCCCTACCTCACCTGGTTGGGAAATACCTAGACCACTCCCCTCAGGAGCACCCCCAAATGCCTCTTCAGACTCTCTGGTACTCACTCAAAGGTCTGCCTCCAGTGTAAGTTCCCTGGGGTCAGAGAACTCACACTCCACCTGGTGTTGGCGTAGCTCTGGAAAATAAGGACTAGACATATGCTCTCCAGCAATTACATCATTCAGCCCCTCACATGAATTAACCAAAGTACCCTTCACCCAACCATCCAGTGACTCTGCTTTAAAAAAGCATCCTACATCACCCTCCTGAGACTGGTGAGACAGTCAGGTCTCCTGACACTCAACCCACACTCTTCTGGGATGTCTTCACACTCCATAACCAGGACTTCTACCTGGGGGGAACCCCTCTCCCTGTCACTCTCACCTAGAGTCAGTAGAGTGTCCCTCCCACCAGTAGGACTATCACTCCCCATGCCAGTTCCCCAATCCACCTCAGGGACCCTGTGCATCACTGGAGCTACCTCATACCCCTGAACCTCCTGGGGTGTGTTAACTCCCTCCTTCAAGTAGGGCACCACATCTCTGGGCATGTGCACTTCTTCAGCAGTACTGGATACAAGATTTTTGCTGCCACCATCTGAACTGGACTCAGCCCTCATGGCTTCTAGCTTCAGCTTTTCACAACTCAGCTTTTGAGCTGCAATCCTTTCTTTTTCCAGGACTAAGGCTCTCTTCTCCTCAGCCCTCTCAAGCTCTGCTTCTAGCTCTTCCAGACTCCGGATTCGAGCTAGGAGCCAATCATCTCTTTCTGTTCCCTCCTCAGGGCCACTGCCCTCCTCCTCAGAGTAGTTCTCCTCCTCAGACTCATTTGGTGGTGTTGCCTGACAGCGTTTCAACTCATACTGAAACAGGGCTGACTCAAGACCCTACCTTCTGGATTTCTTGTTCACAGCCAGTCCCCTTTCCATGCAGAATGCTTTAAGCTGCCACTTTTTATACATAAATAGGTGCCAGAAATTGTCTTCCATTCTGCAAAGGCTTCACAACCAAAAACCAAAGTCCAAAAATATTAGCAATATTTCCAGGAGGACATCAGAGAACAAAAAGCAGAATCACAAGACAAGTAGTATGTGGTAACGTAGTGGTCTGAACTCAAAACAGTAGTGTACACTTAATCACTGTATGTCAAGTACAAATACAAGTACAAATCCCAACCGCTGATCACCAATGTTAGAAATGGGGTCTTTGGTTGACAGTCAGGTTACCCCCTGTTCTAGCTAGGACCCTCACTCTAGTCAGGGTAAAAGAGAATCACCCTCAGCTAATCCCTGCTTACCTCCTTGGTAGCTTGGCAGAGCAGTAGACTTAACTTCAGAATGCTAGGTGTAAAATATTTGTACAAACACACACAGTAACTTAATGAAAACACTACAAAATGACACAACACCAGTTTAGAAAAATAGGAAATATTTATGTAAACAAAACAAGACCAAAACGACAGAAATCCACCATACACAAGTCAAGTTATCAATTAAAAAATCAAAAAGAGTCTTTAAGTAGTTTTAAAAACACACTAGCGCTGCTAGAGTGAAAATGTACCTGGTGTGCATCAAAAGTAACTCCGCACAGCGGTACTTGAGTAAAAAATCCATCTGCACGATGATCCAAAAATCCCACAGCGCAGGTTGTGATCTCCCAGCCTCTGTCACCGATGCTGCGCGTCGTTTCTCTTGCTCCGTGCGTCGATTCTTCGGTCTAGTTTCCTGCGAGTGTCGTTTCTCAGCTGCGGAGCCGGCGCCGCGTCATTTTTTCAGCCGCAGATCGGATTCGCGTCAATCGTTTCCCCGCAAGGCACTCTGTGCGTGGATTTTCTTGTCTTTAGGCTGCCAGCTTCTTTCAGGGTCCCAGGAACTGGATGGGCACCACAAGGCAGAGTAGGAGTCTCTCCAGAGACTCCAGGTGCTGGCAGAGAGAAGTCTTTGCTGTCCCTGAGACTTCAAACAACAGGAGGCAAGCTCTAGATCAAGCCCTTGGAGATTTCTTCTCAAAATGAAAGGCACACAAAGTCCAGTCTTCGCCCTCTTACTCTGGCAGAAGCAGCAAATGCAGGATAGCTCCACAAAGCAGTCACAGGCAGGGCAGCTCTTCTTCCTCATCTATTCAGCTCTTCTCCAGGCAGAGGTTCCTCTTGGTTCCAGAAGTGTTTCTAAAGTCTGTGGTTTAGGTGCCCTTTTTATACCCAATTACTCCTTTGAAGTAGGCCTACTTCAAAGTAAAGTCTCTTTGGAATGTGAAATCCTGCCTTGCCCAGGCCAGGCACCAGACACTCACCAGGGGGTTGGAGACTGCATTGTGTGAGGGCAGGCACAGCCCTTTCAGGTGTGAATGACCACTCCTCACCTCCCTCCTAGCACAGATGGCTCATCAGGATATGCAGACTACACCCCAGCTCACTTTGTGTCACTGTCTAGTGTGAGATGCAACCAGCCCAACTGTCAAACTGACCCAGACAGGGAATCCACAAACAGACAGAGTCACAGAAATGTTTTAAGCAAGAAAATGCTCACTTTCTAAAAGTGGCATTTTAAAACACACAATCTTAAAATCAACTTTACTAAAAGATGTATTTTTAAATTGTGAACTCAGAGACCCCAAACTCCATATGTCTATCCGCTCCCAAAGGGAATCTACACTTTAATCAGATTTAAAGGTAGCCCCCATGTTAACCTATGAGAGGGACAGGCCTTGCAACCGTAAAAAACAAATTTAGCAATATTTCACTGTCAGGACATATAAACACATTACTATATGCCCTACCTTAACCATACACTGCACCCTGCCCTTGGGGCTACCGAGGGCCTACATTAGGGGTGTCTGACATGTAAGAAAAGGGAAGGTTTAGGGCTGGCAAATGGGTACACTTGCCAAGTCGAATTTACAGTTAAAATTGCACACACAGACACTGCAGTGGCAGGTCTGAGACATGATTACAAAGCTACTTATGTGGGTGGCACAATCAGTTCTGCAGGCCCACTAGTAGCATTTGATTTACAGGCCCTGGCACCTCTAGTGCACTTTACTAGGGACTTACTAGTAAATCAAATATGCCAATCATGGATAAACCAATTAAATACAATTTTACATAGAGAGCATATGCACTGTAGCACTGGTTAGCAGTGGTAAAGTGTTCAGAGTTCAAAAGTAAACAGCAACAGGTCAGAAAAAATAGGAGGCAGGCGGCAAAAAGATGGGGGATGACCATGCATAAGCAAAAAAGTCCAACAATTGTGTTTTCCCTCACTTAGTACACCTACCAATCCGCATTCCTCTCATTTTTTACTGTTCGTTAGGTCCCTCTCAATCAATCAATCAAAAAAATGTATAGAGCGCGCTACTCACCCGTGAGGGTCTCAAGGCACTGGTGGAGGGGGGGGGGGGAGGTGGATTACTGTTCGAACAGCCACGTCTTGAGGTTCTTTCTGAAGAGCAGGAGGTTCTGAGTCTTGCAGAGGCTGGTGGGGAGTGAGTTCCAGGCCTTGGGGGCAAGGTAGGAGAAGGATCTGCCTCCGGTGGTGGCGCGTTGGATGCGGGGGACTGTGGCAAGGGCGAGGTCAGCGGAGCGGAGTTGGCGAGTGGGAGTGTGTAAGTTCACTCTTTCGTTCAGGTAGGTTGGTCCAGTGTTGTGGAGGGATTTGTGTGCATGGCTGAGGATTTTGAAGGTGATCCTCTTGTCGATCGGAAGCCAGTGAAGGGATCTGAGTTGTGAGATGTGTTCATGGCATGGGAGGTCCAGGATGAGGCGGGCGGCTGCGTTCTGGATCCTCTGGAGTTTGCGTTTGAGTTTGAGTGTGGTGCCAGCGTAGAGGGCGTTACCGTAGTCTAGCCTGCTGCTGATGAGTGCATGGGTGATGGTCTTTCTGGTCTCTATGGGAATCCATTTGAAGGTTTTTCGCAGTATGCGGAGTGTGTTGAAGCAGGAGGAGGTGATGGTGTTGATTTGCTGGGTCATGTAGAGGGAGGGGTCCAGGATGATGCCGAGGTTACGTGCGTAGTTTGAAGGTGTTGGTGGGGAGCCTAGGAAGGTGGGCCACCAGGAGTCGTCCCATATGGTTTTGTTGGGGCCGAAAATGATGACTTCGGTTTTGTTGGAGTTGAGCTTGAGGTGGTTAGCTGTCATCCATGTGGCGGTGTCAAGGAGTCCAGCGTGGAGGTTGGTATTGGCAGTGGTAGGGTTTTGGGTGAGGGAGATGATGAGCTGGGTGTCATCTGCGTAGGATATGATGGTGATTCCGTGTGGTCGGAGAATGTTGTTGAGCGGGGTCATGTAAATGTTGAAAAGGGTAGGGCTGAGGAAGGACACTTGGGGACTCTGCAGATGATTTTGGTGGCTGTGGAGTGGAAGGGAGAGAGGCGGACTTTCTGGGTTCTTTCGGTTCCCCCCTCTTGTCGTTTACTGTATTTAAACATTATATGGCAGCCTAATTGTCAGAAAATCTGAAGTTCAACCCCCCAATTTTACTGACCAAGCTACGCCCCTGCAAGTGGCACTCCGAACTTTAATTTGCATCAGAACTGACGGTCCTCATGTCAGTATTTCCTGACAAGTCTTGTAACCAGAGCAAAGAAAGACTTTAGAGTTCACCATATATGCATTTAATGTTGAACTGAACACTGTATATTAAGACATTCTTGGTTGTGCCAGAAACTTCAGCTTACTTTTGAACTATACCTGCTTTCATGCAGTATTCTTGATGAAGCCAGTAAGTTTATATTATAGCAAATAACCCTGCATTCTCCTTGTTTTGTACTTTTGGTGCTCTCCCTGTTTTCTTTCCCTTATTGCTCTCTTGTTCCTCATGTGACCCGTCAGAGCTCTCTTTTATACGCTATTATGTTGCTCTCCATCTCACCCCTTGTTTGCAATATTTTAGTTTTATTTCTATTTATTTATTTCTTCTTTTCTTGTTTTCTTTTTTTTTTCATACGAATAGCCAGCAGCTGCTGACTGCTACTTCCATGTTCCTGTGCCTTGAATTGAATTCAATTTCCTTTATTCCGCTTATAAAAAATAATCATAAAAGTACAAAACATTACAATTTACAGAATTCATGTGATGAACAATCAGACATGTTCAAAACCATAAAACGTTAAAAAGAAACATGGCCATATCACGACCATGGGGTTCTTAAATAAAAATCATATATTCTGTCTCCAGAAGCCATGGAAATCTAAGGCCCAAAGTTCATAATCTAAAGAAAGGCATTTTTAAAAAAAGTTAGAAACTGACACTGCAACCCTGGAATCGTCCAGCAGTTCTAAATATAAAAAAGCGGGTGGTATTGATTAAATCCTTTGGTTTTAAGAATGGTCAGAAGAAATCTTCTGAGTGAATCATAAAAATGACAAAATAAGACCAGGTGTTCTAAGGTCTGGAGCGAAGCGTTGTCACAGGGGAACATTTTTATCTCAGAGGGCTCATAATGACCAGGCGGGAAGAATAAGTTGCAACGGAAAGAACCTAGTCTGAACCTGGTGAGAAGGACTCTTTCCCATGGGTTTCTGACAAAGGAAAGATAAGGTTCTGGGCAGAGAGTAGTATTTAAAATCATCAGAGCCCTGGCTGCCTTACTGCCCAAGGCTGCGTTTTCTCTACTTTCACTGAGCTGCGTTAATAGCAGTTCCTTCACAGTCTTTTTGTTAGCCCGTTTCAACACTTCAGAATTAGAAAATAATTCTGGTTGCCCTGCTGATAAAGGTAAAGATCTAATATAGTTAAGCTATGGGATTTGATGGCCTAAATCACAACTACGGCAGTCCTCAATGACTTCCTTGTTAAAAGTTGCCATTTTCCCACTCCAGACTGATATCCATAACAACATAGGCACAATTTTTGCATAATCTAATGCAAAGACCAGACACAATTCCTCATGCATTAACCGGTTTGGTCTAGCTGGTCCCACCCCTAATAGCTTTCTGCAAATCCACAATCCCTGTAGCTGGAGTAACCATTCTAGCTTTGATGGCATTATGGTCACTAAACAATTGGTCACGGGTCAGCCCCTTGGTAAAACACTCAGCAAAACTATTAGAAATAAAAATATAATCAATTATAGTCCTTTTTCCCCACCCAATAAATGTGGGTTTTAGTAAGTCACAGCTTGCCACTCTCTCCAGCTTGCTGCAGACACCGGCACTTCTTACTTCATTTACCAGCAGCTTGCCTCTAGGGTCCAGGAGCTCTGCGGGCGATACCCATTCTTCCATAAAGAGGGGATCTACGCCCAGAGGGGCGGTTCCTATCTTGGCATTAAAGTCTCCTTCTAAGAAGCCATTAAAACAACCCAGCTTAGGGGCCACCCTCTCTTCCCAGATCAAAAGTGCTTGGAATAGAGTCCTGATCTGACACCCCAAGTAACAAATTGAGTTATAAAAATTTACAACAAAGAAATGAAACTGTTCAGAAACCAAAACCCAAGATATCTGTATACCACTGTGCCTAAGAGGGATTGGAACAACTCGCAGAAGTGCAGTTACTCAGAATAATAGAGCCAAACCACCACTAGCTCTTGACCCTTGTGCAGGAGTTGCTAATACAACATGTGTCTCACAACCCTCCACAGAAAATGGCTCCTGTGCCCATGTTTCTTGAACTAATATGATGTCATACTGGGAGATGAATGTAATCCACTGAGGGTCAGAGATTTTATTCCCCAGACCCACACAATTCCATGAAAGGAAGCTTAGTTCCCTGGATGCGCATGTGGGAATACCCTCCTGAGGGCCGCAAATATCTGGCTTAACCCCAGCCAGAAACCCCAAAGGCACAGTGATAGTTTGTCAATCGAATTCACCGAGATCAGAGAGGGGGTGAACCTATTTCTGGTGGGTATCGTGGGAACGAAGCACATCCCTAATCTGCGCTCCAGATAATTAAAACCCCTAGCTACTGACGGGGTGGTGGGCTTATAGAAAAATCCTAATGGCAAAATCTTGATGCTCGGTCCCATCATAAGAGGTTGACTGGCAGCGAAAATCAACCTCCCTGCCATATCTGGGGTTCGACAATTAATCATCACGCAGTCACCCTCCATGGACTTATTTGTAGGTCCAATCCACTCAACTCTCCGCACAAATAATATATTCCTAGATTCCATGGGGTGAAAAGTTGTATATTGTTTCAGCCAGTGACAAACCTTATTCTGCAGGTTTTTAGTTGTCTCACCATGGGGAGACTCAAGGTGGGGGACACCAGCTACTACTGCCACGTATGGTCAGCACTCAGGCGGCAGGTTCAGACGAGGCAGTCTTCTGGATGGCCCAAATTGAGCATCCTTACTCCTGTTATTTCTATGGACCCCCTCTATGGATTGCCTCTGATTCACCATTTCCTTCCCGACTTCATGAAGCAAGGGGCCCCTTATAATACCTAATGAGGAGCCCACAGCACAAGCTTGTGAGAGTTGAACATTAGATGGAGCTGAAGGCAAAATTCCTGAGAAAGGACGGCCCCCCTCCCTAAACTCTGGATTAGTAACAGCTTCTCCTTGCAAGTGACTTTCCTCACATCTTCTTTCCTCCAGCACAGGGGTTCCATGAGTGGTCAGTTCTGGCCTGTTCAAAGTGGAGATTGACATCTCCAATTTGCATAACCTTTCTAGGACTGGCGCCAGACACTGCTCGACAATGTGTTTAAATTTATCCAGTAAATGATCCCACCCCTTGCTGCCATCCAGGACTCCCACCTTGCTGCTCATAATATCTCTTCTCTCTGGTTGCTTGGGCTGTCGCTTCCCTTTTACTGGGGGACGCATTAGCATTTATCTTACACCAGCTTCATGTGCATGCATAGGTGTGCATTGGCACCCTCATTGAAATATTTGTATTTAATTGAAAATCCATACCAAGATGGAGATCTATGCTCATACCTTTGCATGTGTGGGCAACCTTTGTGATGCACTGATTCCGATTTTGGCATTACCTAAAACAAATGCAGACTAGCATTGGCAAAGCTAATATATCTGCCTATTACTGTCAAGACCTGCTGACCTTTTCAAGCCAGCACCCAAATAGGATTCCACATATTTTCTTGCTTTCTCCCTCTATGTGATGCTCCTCCATTACATCTCGGCCCCCATGCTCTGCATGTTGCTTACACTCAGCTTTCAGTCACTCCCCCACCCCTCGTTGCTTCCCCACCACTCTGCAGTATTGAATTGCACCTTCCCTCATTACTCTGTTGCTTCCCCACTCCCACCACCCCATTTATTCAGAGTCCAGTATCTGTAGTTTGCTCCCAGTCTGCTTCCTTCTCCATAATGGAATTACATGCACTTTTTGTATTTTTTTAATGGCATCTGCCACTTAGAAATGGTAAATTAAAGCAAAAAACATAAAACCCACAACTTCACGGCACATACATGTGCATCACACTGTGACCAGACATTTTGTACTTATATTCATTTTTATTGAAGCTGTTCAGCATTAGCAACAGCCATTTTTTTGCCAACGCTGTTCAACTTCAGCAACAAGCATTAACAAGGCCAAAGGCAAGACCTATTTTCTTTGCTAGTGCTTGTTTTCAGTTCTGATGTCCTGAGTGCCTCTTTCGGGGTTGGATACACTACAGAAGAACAAGAAAAGTGCATAAACTGCAGAGACTGTAACCAAAAATATCAATGATTTTGAATTTAGAGGCAGAGCATGGATTTTGTAATGAGCCCAACTTAAATGATAAAAATACACACCAGCGGAAATTCAGATAACAATGGAAAAGACCCATTAAGTGCTACTCTAGTCTAAATAGCAGAAACAGCTTGTAAGAATAAGTACAAATCGTTTCCATTTTTTCATGATAAAAGGTAGTCATATCTCACAAACAGCCTGGGGCTGGCAATGCAACAATTATGAGTAATAAGCAACTCCACAATACCAAAACTCTCCTTATTTGAATAATCTGTAGCTTCCATTCGAGATACATTACAAGATATAAGCGCTCAACTAACTGATTTCTTTTATGTGGGAAGGGTTTTTCAACATGCTGCTTTAGGGGCCTGTAAATAATCTTACCGCCCCTACATCTCATGTGGCCACTTAAAGTTCTTTCTTACACCGAGGATTCGAAGGGGAGGATATGATTCAGGCATTAAAACCCAGGACCAAAGTGGATGAATTATCTCCCTGAGGGGGTCAGCGAGGCATTTGGAGTGTCCAAAAACATCACCCTGGTCGATATAGACCAAGATCGATCAACCACTGTATCATCCAGTGGATGGGCATTTTTATTTGCACCAAAGAAATGGAACCGGCAGGTGATCAGACCAAACCAATGATAATGCTTGGCCGCGTTGCAGAGAAGAAAAACCTGAAAACAATGATATGTCCTGACATATGGGGGTGTTCAGAAACAATCGAGCGAGGTCATGTCTAGGCGGTCCCGGCATCTGCTCAAACGTTGAGAAGATTTGAAGCAGAAATCAGCAGGGGAGAATGATGCTCGAAGCTGGTAAGGACTCAGTCACAAGTCATGGCTGGTGCCCGAAGGACTAGTACTCCTGTCTGTGTAGCTGATGGTGACAGAGAAACTTTAAAGGCTAATTGTTTGGTATTATGAATATGGCGAAATGGAGCGAAACTAAAAATAGGGCTCCTTTACAAATAATGGCAAGTCCAGCTCCTTTCCTAAAAAGGTTGTAAAATGTCAAAATACGATGATGTGGGCACGGCTAGAACTTTTGAGTCCAGATCTCTGTAATAAGTAAAAGTTACAGCTAATAAGATCAACTATAGTGATCTTATGGCTTGTAAAGGAACACAAATTAATGTGTATACAATTAAAATCAATTGAAGCGGCCTTTAGATTCATTCTGTTTTATGATTCATCAAATGCCCCTTCATAGTTGTTACTAGCAGCAGTCGAGTACCGTTCCAGCTGTTTTTAGGCTTGGTTGACCACAGCAAGTTGCTACCTGTACGGCACAGTGGCGGATGCTGGATGCAGTTAGGAAGACCCCGGCGGAGCCTCATATCAGCCCCATTAAGGAGGTGCCCCTCAGTCCATCTGCTCCGCCTCCTGGAGATGGAAGGGAGGTGTGTAGATTAATAAACGGATTTAGAAATCATAAACCAAAGCTCAGTCTCCCCATTTGACAACTGTGGAACGTCTCCTAGGGAGATACTCAGAAAAAATACAAACTCAAATGAAACTACACCCAAGAAGGAAAAAAAAAATGGAAAAAAAAATGCAGAAGTACCTCAACTAGATAAATAGCTAGGAAAAGGTGCCTGGTCCTCAATAGTGCTTGGGCATTATAGTCAAATAACAGTTAAATACTGCAGTTACTGTGTTCCGTGCTAGAAACTTTCCCCATCGAGGAAGGAACCCACAGTGGGATTCCATGTAGAGGTTCCTCGTTGGCCGGGATTACAGCCTCACAAACACACCCACAAAGTGGTAAATGATAGTACTTTACAATGCTACAGGTTTTCAAACGTATGGCTTACACCACAGTTGAGCCGTTCCAAGCTGTTCTTTTAATATTTTTTATTGATTATACATAGTGATCATTCTCACACACACATATATATACATATAATTAACATACAACATTCGTTTATAATAAATAGTACAATACAATCATTCTTAGTTAAATGTACATGCAATATACGTAAAATACGTCCCATGTGAAGAAGCTGCAAAGAAGGGTGCCAATCAAGCGTGTACGGACACAAAATATAAGTAGTAAGAAAGAATAGCCTATTTGTAAAATATACTCCAGTCCCTCTGTGTGAGTAGTGTATACATTGTATTGCACGCATCACCCATATATGGTCAAGAAACGAGCAAGTCGCAATTCTAATTGAACACCACGAGTACGCCTATGAATATTGTGCCCTGCGTCAAAATCGCAGACCAAATACATGCATTATTATTCTTTGATTGAGACACTAAATTGCTGGAGTCTGAGCACCGCTGCCCCTTAGCATGTAGAATTATATATGATAAAACCAGTTCCCTCTTCCAGGTCGCAGCTGCACCTTTGCCATGTGATGGTCTCCCGGCCAGCCCTGGTTTTGCAGCCACCACCACTAAGTCATTGGGACTTGTAAGCCCAAACTTAATGGGAACATCCAAGACTGTCTACAATATGGGTGTTTTCTTTAAGGGAGATCATGAATTGTCAAGAATGTTTATCCTGCAACTTTGACTCTTTAATTCATTGATTTATTCCCTGTGCAGAAGTGTTAACCGAAAAAGAGAATCATCGACCATGTGACAGACGACAGTAATAAAAAATAAAGGCTGCTTAAAGAGAAAAAAACCTTTAAAAAGTCATTGCTGAGTTGATGAGCTGTGTTGTGATCCATCACCGATTTTAATGGTTACAGACTGCTGCTGCCACACCAGCAGGACAACTAAAAGCTTTTTAATGAAAGAATGGTTCTTGGGCAAGGGGAGCTAGAGTTACTGATGGGGACACGGGGCTCGAAGTCAACAGCAGCTCCTGAAGGTCAAAAACAATTCAGCGCAACACAAAGAAAGGCCCCTGACAGCCAAGAAATAGATGTGGAGTCCCAGGCCTTGAGGCGTGTTAACAGTAACACCAGCATCAGCACTGTTATTAATAAATGTGAAATGCTTTTCATTGTTTTAAATCGCTGATTCACGAGTGTCATTATAGTTTAGGTGATAATATATACCACAGAAGTCACTAGGTAAATATATTTAGGGGCATATTTAAGAGCCCCTAGCGACATTCCAACGCCACATTAGCGTAGTTGTTTATACTAATGTGGTGTAAGAAGCCAAAAACACTGTAGCATATTTACAAAGTGGTGCAAATCATGCACTGCGTCACTTTGTAACCCTTTGCACTACATTATGCTTGTACCAGGCATAATTTATGCAAAGAGGGCGTTCCCCCATTAGGGTGAGCCAAACAAATGATGCAAGGAAATTTAAGAGATTTCCTTGCACCAGTTTTTTTTGGCATTTTTAATGCCTGCCCAGAACAGGCATTAAAAGGAAGGGTCCATTGGTTACAATGGGCCTCTGGGTGCTTTTCAGGATTAGTGTCAGAAGTTTTGACGCTAATCCTTTAAAACGCTAGACTAGCGTAAAAAATTCTGAAGCTCTCCCCCTAACTAACGCCATGGTGTGCCGTATTTTAAATATGGCGCACACATGGTGGCATTAGGGGGCACTAAGGGGTGCAGGAAAAGTTCCGCGCCATTGTTCTTAAATATGCCCCTTAGGGGCATATTTATACTCTGT
Organism: Pleurodeles waltl; assembly: GCF_031143425.1. NCBI lineage: Eukaryota > Metazoa > Chordata > Amphibia > Caudata > Salamandridae > Pleurodeles > Pleurodeles waltl. Next base: position 109,430,215 of record NC_090436.1, on the reverse strand, counting down.
TTGCGCCGAATGTGCGTCAAAATTATTGACGCACAATCGGCGCAAATCCTGCCCCATATTTATACTTTGACGTCCGACCCCGCGGGTGTCAAAATTCCACCATGTGCGTCATTTTTTGGAAGGGGGAATCAGCCTTGCGTTAATTATATGCAAGGTAGGCGTTCCCTTCCAAAAAATGACTTTAAGGCCTGTGCCCCTTATTTATACTGTGGCGTCATTTTGACGCACAGGAGGGGGTGGGCCTTAAAAAACGGCGCACAGCCTGATGGGCGCCGTTTTTTAACGCCTGGGTAAGGGCAGGCGTTAAGGGACATGTGGGCTCGGAAGGAGCCCAGAGGTGCCCTCCCCTGCCCCCAGGGACACCCCCTGCGTTGGCGCAGTTGTGCGTCAAAAAGTATAAATATGGGCCTTAATGTCTAATATTTGTAGCTTGCTGAAAACTGCAATGTGTCTGTGTATATAAATGTATCAGTAAGAGGTGTTCACAGGTAAAGTTCTCAACATAACTAAATCAATTAAATTCATTTTCTTTGGACATGGAGCCTTATATTCCTTTAATTTTGTGTTATTTACGTATGGCTCAAATACAATATTATGCAGTCGCTTGTAGCTCATCTTATGGGTGGTGGTTCTTATGACTCTCTTCAATAGCAGCTAGGAGAATGTAGAAGCCTTAAAGGCTTTATTGAATAAGCAGAGGACTGGATCTCGGGTGGAGGAGGCAGTTCCAGAGTGTCGGGGAATGGTCAGAGAAGTCTTTGTCTCCCCTACTGGGGCAAGTTGCTTCTTCACTTATAAATTCAAGCGAAAAAGACCACACGTTTGGACACTCACACATCAGAGGCTCGTTTATGGGTACATAGAAAGCGTGTGAGTGCAGTGTGACTTATATGATGTGTATTTATGATACATGTAACTACTCAAACTGTGTTGCAGCAGGCATGATGCTGTGTCCGGCAATAGCTGAAGACAAAAGTATGATAAAAACCACATTAAAGCATGAACATTGAATGTGAGCATAATAAGTAGCCAGAGGTTATCGTCCAGCTAAAAGTGGCAGAGTAGCAACCTATAAAAATGGACAATGTGGAGCGAGGTATTGTATATGCTGAGATGGGTTAGTCATCGAGAAACTGAAGCAGCCATTATATGTACACTTGTTTATGCTGGTAGGAAACAGCCAATAGATAGGCTGGACATTTTGCAACCAATCATGCTTCATAGTCTCATAGTGATAGCAAAGCAACCCATAACAATAGGTATCTGTTAGAAATGGGGTTTTTGGTTGGCAGTCAGGTTGCCCCCTGTCCAAGCAAAAGCCCTCCCTCTAGTCAGGGTAAGTCACACACAATCCAAGATTATCCTGTGCCCACCCTCTGGTAGCTTGGCACGAGCAGTCAGACTTAACTTAGAAGGCAATGTGTAAAGTATTTGTGCAATAAATCATACAATACCACCATATAGCACCACAAAAAATACACCACACAGTGTTTAGAAAAATATATAATATTTATCAGGATAATTGTAGGTCAAAACGAATAAAGTTGCAATGTGAATTTGTAGAGATATCACTGAAAAGTGATATAAAGTGTCTTAAGTCTTTAAAAAGCAAACTAAGGGGGTCATTCCAACTTCGACGGGCGGCGGAGGCCGCCCACCAAAGTTCCCCCGCCAGAAGACCGCACCGCGGTCAAAAGACCGCGGCGGGCATTCTGGCTTTCCCGCTGGGCCGGCGGGCGACCGCCAAAAGGCCGCCCGCCCGCCCAGCGGGAAAGCACCAGCAACGAGGATGCCGGCTCCGAATGGAGCCGGCGAAGTTGCTGGTGTGCGACGGGTGCAGTTGCACCCGTCGCGATTTTCAGTGTCTGCCAAGCAGACACTGAAAATCAATGTGGGGCCCTGTTAGGGGGCCCCTGCAGTGCCCATGCCAGTGGCATGGGCACTGCCGGGGGTCCCATGACACCCGTTCCCGCCAGCCTGGTTCTGGCGGGAAGGGGGTCGGAATCCCCATGGCGGCGCTGCTTGCAGCGCCGCCGTGGAGGATTCACAGGGGCAGCGGGAAACTGGCGGGAAACCGCCGGCTTCCCTTTTCTGACCGTGGCTTTACCGCCGTGGTCAGAATAGCCCCAGAAGCACCGCCAGCCTGTTGGCGGTGCTTCCTCCGTCCCCTACCCTGGCGGTCTCGGACCGCCAGGGTAGGAATGACCCCCTAGGTCTCTTTCAAGCACAAAGTACCTGGTTTGGAGTGGAAAATCTCCTCAGAGGGCCACAGAAGAAGAGATACATGATAAAAGGGTGTGTGCGTCGATTTCTCCCCAGCACACATGGACTTGCATCGTTATTTTTCACGCGGGGAAGTCGTGCGTCGTTTTCCGGCGCGCGGACAGTCTCTTTCTGTGGATCGCGGGGATTACCAGATGTCCCGGGTCTGTGCGGGAATTTTCCTGCTTGTTTTCCAGATGTGCGTCGTTCTGCGGGGCTGCGCGTCGAAATTTCGATCTCACGGCAGGCGTCGCGTCGGTTTCTCCTCTGGAGGTCGGGCGGCGTTGTCCTTGCGAAGCCGTGCGTCGAAGTTCCGGTCGTCCCGAAGGCGTCGCATCGATCAGCGTCGGTGTGCAGCGTTTTTCTCGCCGCGGAACAAGCTGTGCGTCGAAAATTTAGGCGCACGGAGCGTCCAAGTGAAAAAGAGAAGTCTTTTTGGTCCTGAGACTTCAGGGAACAGGAGGCAAGCTCTATCCAAGCCCTTGGAGAGCACTTTCACAGCCAGACAAGAGTTCAGCAAGGCAGCAGGCCAACAGCAAGGCAGCAGTCCTTTGTAGAAAGCAGACAGGTGAGTCCTTTGAGCAGCCAGGCAGTTCTTCTTGGCAGGATGTAGTTTCTGGTTCAGGTTTCTTCTCCAGCAAGTGTCTGATGAGGTAGGGCAGAGGCCCTGTTTTATACCCAAATGTGCCTTTGAAGTGGGGGAGACTTCAAAGAGTGGCTAAGAAGTACACCAGGTCCCCTTTCAGTTCAATCCTGTCTGCCAGGGTACCAGTAGGGGGTGTGGCAGTCCTTTGTGTGAGAGCAGGCCCTCCACCCTCCCAGCCCAGGAAGACCCATTCAAAATGCAGATGTATGCAAGTGAGGCTGAGTACCCTGTGTTTGGGGTGTGTCTGAGTGAATGCACAAGGAGCTGTCAACTAAGCCCAGCCAGACGTGGATTGTAAGGCACAGAAAGATTTAAGTGCAAAGAAATGCTCACTTTCTAAAAGTGGCATTTCTAGAATAGTAATATTAAATCCAACTTCACCAGTCAGCAGGATTTTATATTACCATTTTGGCCATACTAAATATGACCTTCCTACTCCTTTCAGATCAGCAGCGCTGAGGTACTGGGTTTTTCAGAACCGGTACTGATCCGGTAACCCAGCGGTGCCAGGGTACACCCAAAGACCTCGGGTACTTTCCTGATTCAGACTACAGAATCTCAGAGTCTTCTAGGTGAAGTCAAAGATCGAATTTATTGGCTGCAACCAAGTGACAAGCGTCCTAGAAGTACAACAGCACGATTTGTATGTTCTCAGGAGACTGCGTGTCAATGCAAAATCAGGTTTCCTTATATACAGTTTTTTAAGCTTCAGGCAAACATTCTTGACATTTTGGTTGGTCATTCACATGTTTTCACTACAAAGGAAAAAACAGTGTCATGATGAAACCTCATATTTCATGTCATTCAACCCATAATAAATTACCCGGCAAGGCCTAGTATTTTACATCAGATAAGTGTGAGCCCCCAATAAAAACGGGCACCTCCCCCTCGTAAAGTAAGAAGAAGAAAAGAGCAGGTGCAAGTGTGAGCAAGATTAGGCAGGGTGTGTGAGCGATAATAAGGGTTTTATGGCATGGTGTGCCTTGATGCTATCTGATTCGGCCACTGGGAGAGAGGCTGACCAAACAGGTTTGGCCTGAGGCAATGGTTCCAGCTTGCCCAGGTCAGAGAAAAGTCAATCAAGGTGTACGTGTCCTTGGAATCAAATCTGACTGTATTATAAGCCTATGTGAGGGCAACTATAAAAAATGGGAGCCACGAGTGCAGGACGAAAATGGCGATTTCGGGGTGAAAACGCTGCTGGAATTGAGCGAAAATGCTCATGCTTAGTGTACTAGTCATTATCGGTCTTTTGATACTAAAATCGTACTGCTGTGGCAAAGTAGATTACATGGGTCCAGAATTTTTAGAACCACACAGCTACGCCTTCAATACTGTATGAGGGCAGCCCCAATGTTAGCCTATGAAGGGAGCAGGCCTTACAGTAGTGCAAAAACGAATTTAGGAGTTTTACACTACCAGGACATGTAAACTACACAGGTACATGTCCTGCCGTGCACATGGCTTCCTTCAGGGAGTCGAAGGCTTTCTGACAAGCCTCTGTCCAATTCACCAACCTAGGTTGTTTCTTGGAAGTGAGTTCTGTCAGGGGTGACACAATGGTACCATAGCCCTTGACAAATCTGCGGTAGTATCCTGTGAGGCCTAAAAAGGCTCTCACCTCAGTCTGAGTTCTAGGTGGTTGCCAGGCCTTGATAGTTTCAATCTTGGCCTGGAGTGGCTGCACCTTGCCACCACCCACTAGGTGTCCCAAGTACACCACGGAACCCTGCCCAATCTGGCACATACTAGCCTTGATGGTCAGGCCTGCCTGTTGCAGGGCCTGAAGCACCTCCTTGAGGTGGAGCAGGTGTTCCTCCCAGCTGGAACTGTAGACAGCTATGTCATCCAGGTCGGCTGCACAGAAGGCATCCTTGCCAGCTAGGACCCCGTTAACCAACCGTTGGAAGGTAGCGGGGGCATTTTTCAATCCAAACGGCATCACCCGGAACTGGTAATGGCCATCAGGGGTTGAAAATGCAGATCTTTCTTTAGCCCCCCCAGTCAGGGCGATCTGCCAGTACCCTGAAGTAAGATCAAACGTACTCAGGAACTTGGCAGCGCCCAGCCTGTCAACGAGCTCATCAGCTCGGGGGATGGGGTGAGCATCAGTCCGTGTGACTGAGTTGAGACCCCGGTAGTCCACACAGAACCGGAGTTCTGGCTTCGCACCTGGGGCAGTAGCCTTAGGGACCAACACCACTGGGCTGGCCCAGGGACTACTGGATTTCTCAATAACCCTTAGAGCTAACATCTTGGAGACCTCCTCCTTGATGCTGGCCTTCACCTTATCCGATAACCTGCAAATTTTGTTCTTCACAGGGACACTGTCACCGGTGTCAATGTCATGAACACAGAGGTGGGTCAGTCCAGGAGTAAAGGAGAACAGGGGGGAGAACTGCTCCAACAGCTCATAGCAGTCTCCTTTCTGGGTTAGAGTCAGGGAGTCAGAAAGAATGACCCCCTTCACTGACCCATCACCTTCTTGGGCAGAGAGGAGGTGGGGGAGAGGTTCACTCTCCTCTTCCATTCCTTCATCTGTGACCAGAAGCATGTTGACCTCAGACCTCTCAAAATGAGCCTTTAGTCGGTTAACATGGAGCACCCTTAGGGGGTTCCTAGGGGTTTGGAGGTCCACTAGGTAAGTGGCCTCCCCTTTCCGCTCCTTTACTTCAAATGGGCCAGACCAGCGGTCCTGGAGAGCTCTAGGCTCTACTGGCTCCATTACCCACACTTTGTCTCCAGGTTGAAACTCTACCAGGGTGGCCTTCTGGTCATACCAGCGTTTCATCACCTCCTGACTGGCCTCAAGGTTACTTTGGGCCTCTTTCCAGAAGCGGGTCATCTGGTTGCGGAGGGCCAACATGTAGCTGACCACATCCTGAGGGGTTGTCTTTGGAGCTTTCTCCAACCCCTCCTTGACAATGCTTAAGGGTCCCCTGACAGGGTACCCATAGAGAAGCTCAAAGGGACTGAACCCCACCCCCCTCTGGGGGACCTCTCTGTAAGCAAAGAGAAGGCATGGTAAGAGGACGTCCCACTTACGCCTCATGGCCTCAGGGAGGCCACCAATCATGCCTTTCAAGGTCTTGTTGAATCTCTCCACAAGACCATTAGACTGGGGGTGATAGGGCGTGGTGAACATGTAGGTTACACCACACGCATCCCACAGAGACTTCATGTATGCAGACATGAAGTTAGTGCCTCTGTCAGAAACTATCTCCTTTGGGAATCCCACATGGGTAAATATCCCCATCAGAGTTCTGGTCACCACCGGTGCAGTTACGGTCCTCAGAGGGATTGCCTCTGGGTAACGGGTGGCATGGTCCACCAAAACCAGGATGAACCTGTTGCCTAAGGCAGTTTTGGGGCCCAATGGTCCAACAATGTCGATGCCCACCCTTTCAAAGGGGGTGCCAACGACAGGAAGTGGAATCAGGGGGGCTTTAACCCTTTTTCCTGCTTTACCACTGGCCTGGCAGGTAGGACAAGATCTGCAGAACGTATCTGAGTTTGTCCTCATTCTGGGCCAATAAAAGTGGGTGACAAGCCTGTCAAAGGTCTTGCCTTGCCCCAAATGTCCTGCCAGGGGAATGTCGTGAGCCAGACCCAGTAGGAAGGTTCGGTAACACTGGGGGACCACCAGCGTACGCGCTGCCCCAAAGGCCGGAACCTTGGGCTCACTGTAGAGGAGATCATTCTCCCAATATATGTGGTGATCGCCAGAGGCTTCACCTGCTGCCTGGTCTGAGGCTTGCTTCCTCAGACCCTCCAGAGTGGGACATTCTTTCTGCGCCTTGCAGAATTCCTCCCTGTTGGGTCCACCCTCAACTTGCCAGCCAGCAAGCTCAGGTAGGTCACCTAGGGTGGCAATGTCTTCCCCAGTTGGCTCGGGAGCCTCCTCCTCAGGAGCCCCGTCAACCACTGCGGGAACTTCTGGGGCCGGTTTCCCGCGCCCCTTGCCCCTCCTCTTGGCAGCTCTCTGGGCCATTGTTCCAGGCTCCAGACGTCCTTGACTTCCCTCTCGGTCAGCCATGGACCGTGTGGTCATGCAGACCCACACAGGTAACCCTAACATCTCCAGGTGAGATCTGAGCTCCACTTCTTTCCAAGCAGTATGCTCAAGATTATTGCCTAACAGACAATCTACAGGCATGGCAGGACTCACAGCTACTTTCAGAGTACCAGAGACCCCCCCCCACTCAAAGGGAACCAGAGCCACCAGTAGGTGACTCTCACGATTGTCAGGGACTATGACCTGGTGGAATGTATTAGGGACTATCTGCTCTGTTGACACCAGCTGACTCTTGATAGTAGTCATACTGGCTCCTGTGTCACGCAGAGCCTCCACCTTCTGCCCATCAATGGTGACCCACTGCCTGTACTTGGAAGTATTTTGGGGCATGTGGGCTTTGGGCACCATTTCTCCTTCTCCCAGGGACACTAGGGAAATCTCTACCTGTTCCCCAAAGCTATCTGGGTCCATCTCCCCCCGAGCGCTACACTAGTCAACCCAGGTGTCTGTCCGGTAGTGGACGGTGCTCTCTTGGAGCACTGGGGGTCGCCTTTATAGTGACCATACTGGTAACACTCCATGCATTTGGGGTTGGATTTTCCTGACCTATCATATGTCCCTGGCTTTTTCCCAAATCTGGAAAAGGAATGGTTGCCACCCCCTCCCTGGGAATTCTTTTGGGGGCCTTTGGAGAGTTCCTTATCTGTAAGTTTATCTCCCCCCTCTTTCTTCTGTTGGGAACCCTGACCACCTTTGTGGGTGTCCTCCCCAGGTACCTTCTTGGACACTCTGGTGCTAACCCAGAGGTCCGCCTCCTCAGCAAGCTTCCTGGGATCAGTCAGCATACTATCCACTAAGTGCTGACGCAACTCTGTAAAAGTAGTATTAAGCATGTGCTCTCTCAGAATCAAGTCATATAAACCTTTATAATCATCTACTTTGTTGCCCCGCACCCATCCATTCAGTGCCTTACTGGAGAAGTCAAAGAAATCTACCCATGTTTGTGTGGTTTGTTTGGTGCTGTCCCTGAACCTCTGACGGTATCCCTCAGGGGTCAGCCCAAACTTGGCAAGTAAAGTGGCTTTCTGAAGTGGGTATGTGTTTTGATCAGGTTGATCCAATGTGAGAAGTGTGTCCCTCCCCAATGGCGGTACATAACCCCACATAGCTACCCCCCATTGCCCTTCAGGAACCTCATGAGCCCTTAGTGCAACTTCATAAGCAGCTAACCATTTATCTATGTCATCTCCCACCACAAAACTGGGCACCACATTTTTGGGTATACGAACCTTCTTTTCTCCAGCAGGTCCTGTCAGTATGCTGCCACCATTATTGCTGGATTCAGACTGCTTTGCCTTGAGATCCAGCTCCTTGAGACTCAGTTCATGAGCCAATAACAGTTTCTTTTCAGCCAAGGCTCTCTCAGCTGCAGCTTCAGCTCTTTCAGCTTCAATCTGTTTGGCTGCTCTTTCAGCCTCAGCTTGCTTGGCTTCTCTCTCTGCCCTTCTTTCTTCCTGTTGAGACTCAATTTTCAGTTTTCCCATTTGCAATTGGAACTCCCTTTCCTCTCTCCTTTCCTCTGCGGTCAGGCTTTGCACAGAGACACTGCTCCCTGGTCTGGAAGGGGGCACAATTGCAGTGTTAACACCATCCACAGATAGTAACAAATCCTCTGAGGGGCCATTTTCTGGCTCCTCTTCCTCATCATCCTCTTCTAAATGGGCTTCTGCCCAGGCCCTCAGCGCCACTTGAAAGTCCTCCTTTTTGGAGGCCCCTTGGGTGGGTACCCTCATTGCCCTGCAGAATCCTTTTAGTTGTTTGACCGTATATGTATCCAACAGGACTAGGTCAAAGTCTCCTATCTGAGACCCAGTCAGAGACATGTTGAGTGAGGATTTAGTTTTTGAAAATTGTCAGGAAAAAACGAATTTGCAAAAAGAGATAAAAATCAAGTTGACCTTCAACTGTGGGTAGGTAGTGAAATACTTAGCTACTGTATGTCACTGCACAAATACAAGTCCTATCCTCACCTGATCACCAATGTTAGAAATGGGTTTTTTGGTTGGCAGTCACGTTGCCCCCTGTCCAAGCAAAAGCCCTCACTCTAGTCAGGGTAAGTCACACACAATCCAAGATTATCCTGTGCCCACCCTCTGGTAGCTTGGCATGAGCAGTCAGGCTTAACTTAGAAGGCAATGTGTAAAGTATTTGTGCAATAAATTATACAATACCACCATATAGCACCACAAAAAATACACCACACAGTGTTTAGAAAAATATATAATATTTATCAGGATAATTGTAGGTCAAAACGAGTAAAGTTGCAATGTGAATTTGTAGAGATATCACTGAAAAGTGATATAAAGGGGGTCATTCCGACCCTGGCGGTCCATGACCGCCATGGCGGAGGGCAGCGGAAGCACCGCCAACAGGCTGGCGGTGCTTCCTGGGCTATTCTGACCGCGGCCGGTTTCCCGCCGGTTTTCCCCTGGCCCAGGGAATCCTCCATGGCGGCGCTGCTTGCAGCGCCGCCACGGGGATTCCTACCCCCTTCCCGCCAGCCTGTTTCTGGCAGTCTTCACTGCCAGAACCAGGATGGCGGGAACGGGTGTCGTGGGGCCCCTGGGGTCCCCTGCACTGCCCATGCTACTGGCATGGGCAGTGCAGGGGCCCCCTCACAGGGCCCCATACATATTTTCACTGTCTGCTTAGCAGACAGTGAAAATCGCGACGGGTGCCACGGCACCCGTCGCACCCCTGCAACTCCGCCGGCTACATTCGGAGCCGGCTTCCTCGTTGCAGGGGCTTTCCCGCTGGGCCGGCGGGTGGCCTTTTGGCGGTCGCCCGCCGGCCCAGCGGAAAAGTTGGAATGGCCGCCGCGGTCTTTTGACCGCGGGGCGGTCATTCGGCGGTAACCGCATGGCGGGCGGTGACCGCCGCCCGCCGCGGTCAGAATGACCGCCAAGTCTTTAAAAAGCAAACAAAGTCTCTTTCAAGCACAAAGTACCTGGTTTGGAGTGGAAAATCTCCTCAGAGGGCCACAGAAGAAGAGATACGTGGAAAAAGGGTGTGTGCGTCGATTTCTCCCCAGCACACACGGACTTGCGTCGTTATTTTTCACGCGGGTAAGTCGTGCGTCGTTTTCCGGCGCGCAGACAGTCTATTTCTGTGGATCGCGGGGATTACCAGATGTCCCGGGTCTGTGCGGGGATTTTCCTGCTTGTTTTCCGGCTGCGCGTCGTTCTGCGGGGCTGCGTGTCGAAATTTCGATCTCACGGCAGGCGTCGCGTCGGTTTCTCCTCTGGAGGTCGGGCGGCGTTGTCCTTGCGAAGCCGTGCGTCGAAGATCCGGTCGTCCCAAAGGCGTTGCGTCGATCAACGTCGTGTGCGGCGTTTTTCTCGCCGCGGAACAAGCTGTGCGTCGAACATTTCGGCGCACGGAGCGTCTGAGTGAAAAAGAGAAGTCTTTTTGGTCCTGAGACTTCAGGGAACAGGAGGCAAGCTCTATCCAAGCCCTTGGAGAGCACTTTCACAGCCAGGCAAGAGTTCAGCAAGGCAGCAGGCCAACAGCAAGGCAGCAGTCCTTTGTACAAAGCAGACAGGTGAGTCCTTTGAGCAGCCAGGCAGTTCTTCTTGGCAGGATGTAGTTTCTGGTTCAGGTTTCTTCTCCAGCAAGTGTCTCATGAGGTAGGGCAGAGGCCCTGTTTTATACCCAAATGTGCCTTTGAAGTGGGGGAGACCTCAAAGAGTGGCTAAGAAGTACACCAGGTCCCCTTTCAGTTCAATCCTGTCTGCCAGGGTCCCAGTAGGGGGTGTGGCAGTCCTTTGTGTGAGAGCAGGCCCTCCACCCTCCCAGCCCAGGAAGACCCATTCAAAATGCAGATGTATGCAAGTGAGGTTGAGTACCCTGTGTTTGGGGTGTGTCTGAGTGAATGCACAAGGAGCTGTCAACTAAGCCCAGCCAGACGTGGATTGTAAGGCACAGAAAGATTTAAGTGCAAAGAAATGCTCACTTTCTAAAAGTGGCATTTCTAGAATAGTAATATTAAATCCAACTTCACCAGTCAGCAGGATTTTATATTACAATTCTGGCCATACTAAATATGACCTTCCTACTCCTTTCAGATCAGCAGCTACCCCTTCAATACTGTATGAGGGCAGCCCCAATGTTAGCCTATGAAGGGAGCAGGCCTCACAGTAGTGCAAAAACGAATTTAGGAGTTTTACACTACCAGGACATGTAAACTACACAGGTACATGTCCTGCCTTTCACCCACACAGCACCCTGCTCTAGGGGTTACCTAGGGCACACATTAGAGGTGACTTATATGTGGAGAAAGGGGAGGTTTAGGCTTGGCAAGTACTTTTAAATGCCAAGTCGAGGTGACAGTGAAACTGCACACACAGGCCTTGCAATGGCAGGCCTGAGACAAGGAAAAGGGGCTACTTAAGTGGGTGGCACAACCAGTGCTGCAGGCCCACTAGTAGCATTTAATCTACCGGCCCTATGCACATAGAGTGCACATTACTAGGGACTTATAAGTAAATTAATAGTCCAATCAGGTATGATTCAAGGTTACCATGTTTTAAGGGAGAGAGCATATGCACTTTAGCACTGGTTAGCAGTGGTAAAGTGCGCAGAGTCTAAAAGCCAGCAAAAACAGTGTCCAAAAAGTGGAGGGAGGCAGGCAAAAAGTTAGGGGTGACCACCCTAAGGCTGTCAGGTCTAACAGTATCATATAGCCATGAGCCAACATGTATTGTCTTAAAGCTCCACCCAGGGGCAGCAGTTAGCAAACCATAGAAATGGACTTTATACAACCATTCATGTTATAGATTCTGATAGTAGAAGCAGAGCAACTAAAAGAAATGAGCATTAATAAACAGGCCATGGAATATGCTGTGATGTGCCCACAATGTGATGACAACGTGGCAAGCATAATGCTGTCAGTAGTACTAGATGCCTGAGGATTTCACCAGAAAAGAAAGAAAATGTATTCAACCAGCCATGATACTTACTCTCAGGTATCCTCATACAAGCATCAGAGAATATGGCACAGTATAGTCTAAAATTGTCACAGGAGTATCCATTTTTTCTCCAGCCATAGGAAATTATCTTAGGAGTTCACAGAGAAGTAGGAGACAAGAAAGTAATGGAAATAGGCATTACACAATAAGTCATTCTACATATTGAATGGGTCAGTACTCAAGGAACCCAGCAGGGCAACCCATACGAATGGGTGTTATACAAGCAACCATGATATATAGCCTATAGGAGTGAACCTGGGAGTGGCAGCAGAGCAATACAAGGAACTGATGGACAGCCTGGGTACCCATCAACGACTAGGCCACACACAAAGCTGTAAATCACACATCTTTACTCCTCTGTGTGTAGCTGTGAACTCCAACATTCTAAATCAAGCTTTCAGTGCTTTCTATTCTAGTGATCACATGACACTGATACGCAATCCGCTGGGAGCCAGAAAGGTTCCATTCGGAAGCATTCAGGACACTACATCTCTCTCCCTCTGTTAAAAAAAAAAATGGAATTTCTATAAAAGCATTCGACACACACACACACACACACACATATATATATGTGTGTATTTATTTATATATATATATATATATATATATATATATATATATATATATATATATACCCTACTTATTGGCAGTCACCACTAGGTAGTTATAGAGTTAGGACCTAGTTTCTATAGCAAAAGCATTTTTTTACTTACCTACATCTTTGGTGCGGCTGATAAATCGTCACAAAATTTTCACAAGAACCACAATACTCATGTCAGATGCTATCTGGAAAGTTTTGGGGTGATCCGTCAATGGGGCTGAGAAAGAGGGGAGGTCCTAAAACATGTTTTCCCCATGTTACTTCCCATAGGGTTTTTAAACAGGAATACAGCCCGAACCACTGGGCGGAATTACACCAAATTCCAGAAAGGTACCTCTTGGTCCAGAAGGCATCCATTCAGTAGTTTTTGAGATATATAAGGAAAATTCAAATTTGTATATATAGGGACGCGAAGGCTCCGCAAACCCTCCCGATCTTGTGCTGATATCTGATTGGCTGCCAATACTTATACACACAAAAAAGGGTAAGGAGGTATGGCAGATATTCTCTACAAATCATCATAAACCTGCATAAGTGAGAAACAGCACAGGTTTCTTAAAAAACTGCCCTCACCCACTAACCATGGCATGCTTCATCATTGGACTATTGCTTCAACATCCCCGCGATAACCAACCTTAGGGATGGAGCAAAATGGAGGGAGCATAGACAATACACAACATAAACAAGGTGATCTATTCCGCAGAACACATGTATACATTAAAACCATCTCGTAGGTACCCACTTCTAGTGTTACTCATGGGTCCACTGGATAGGATTAAAACCTGCTACTGTGGTGGTGTTATTAGGGAGTTTTTACCCAATCACCCCTGCCATCTGCTAGTATGTCAACATGTTTTGGCCATTTCACTCTGGCCTTGTAGGTCTGACGACCTTCATCAGGCTAATTGATCCCTCTATCATCACCCTGTAACTGTAGTTGTGGTGTGTTTGGTTTCCCAGACTCAGTGGTCCTTTGTCAGTACACACACATTGGAAAATACCTAAAAGATAAACAGACTGACCAACAAATAAATAAGTATAGACATAAAGAACCAGTGTGTTTCCAACCACATGTACAAAATATATACATATGGTAACCAATTCAGTGTAACAGGCAGTCCCTCATCCGTACTCTCCCTCTCTTCGTCACCTCCAAGTATTGGCAGCTATCTTGGGACTTCAGCTTCAGTTGAGTCCCTGAAAAAATGATAAAAAATAAGAAAAAGGGCCAGGGTAGGGACACCCTTACCCCTTAGGTCTAGTGCTGGGGTACCAGAGGGACTCCGTAGGGCAAAAAAGGAGTTAAAAAAAAATAAATTGCAGCAAATTTATGACGGGGTCATAAATCTGCATCAAAAAGTAAAAAACAAAAAACAAGTGCGGTCTCCTGCACTTGTTTTAATAAAGTCCCTAGGTGGGCCAGATCCTGGGGGCATACAAAAAATTAAAAGAGAAGGGCACACAGGGCCCCCTCATAGGGCTTATTTATGACGGGGCTAATGTTCAATTATATGCAAGGGGCCACGTGCCCCCTCCCCAGGGCAATTAATTCACATTAAGCGGGGGTATCCCCAAGACTGATATATAATATGATGAAGGGGTCCGTTGCGGACCCCTGGCCTAGGGTCCACCACCTCACCAGGGATAAATACAATCGTTGGATGGTGGCCAAGTGGTGACCCTTGTGTAGCCAATAACAGCTCTGGGGACCGCCATCACCAAGGGCCGACTCCTGCTATGTTCTGGGATGCCCACCTCCGGGACATAGCTATTTGCTCTGACTTGGTGGGAGCTTTGACAACTCCCACCAAGTGAGAGCCAACACAACTCTGCCCCCAGCAAGCAAGAGCTGTCGAACAGCGCTTGCTTGCTGGGAGCAGGGTTTTCCTCTGTTTCCCTGCTCACAGACATGCGGGCAGAAAAACAGAGGAACCGATTGCTCTCACAGACAGGGAGCTGCATGTTTAGTAGCTCCCTATCTGTGACAGCAGTGCTGGCTCCCTCAGGAGGCGGAGAGGCGGCTGGGGCCACGGGAGCCTTCAGGCTCTGCTGCGGTCCCTTTGCATACCGGGTGCCCTGGAGGGCACCCAGGAACGATGGCTGGGCCCTGGGGGATGGGGTCTCCTGGGCTGAGATCGGCCCAGGGAGGGGAGCTCCCTAGAAAAAATATTATATGTTTCAAGGCCAGTGTTAGAAATGGGGTCTCTGGTTGGCAGTCAGTTTGCACTCTGTCCAAGCAGGGACCCTCACTCTAGTTAGGGTAAGGGAGTTACACTCCTAAGACAACCCCTGCTCATCCCCTTGGTAGCTTGGCACAAGCAGTCATACTTATCTCAAAGGCAATATGTAAAGTAATTCTACCCAAAACACATAGTAATACAGTGAAAACACTACTAAATGGACACCACACCAGTTTAGAAAAATAGGCAATATTTATCTCAATAAAACAAGACCAAAACTAAGAAAATTCAACATACATAAGTCAAGATAGGAAGTTTTAACATAAAAAGAGTCTTACTCCATAGAAAACAATGGAAACTTTGTTGTTACACAAAGTACCTGGTTTGCATCAAAAATAAAGCCGCACGGGTAAGCGTGTGTTGGAAAAGTCAGTGATGCATTGATTCCTTACTCACAAGTGAGGCGTGTGTCATTTCTTCTCCGGTCGGGTAGGTGATGAGTCATTTTTTTCTCTCCCACAAGTGGGTGATGCATCGATTTCCGGATGGGGCACCTCTGATCTGCGCAGGTTCACGATCATTTTGACACCCAGTGATGATGTGTGTGAAATCCGGCCGCACGGTGATCAAAAAAGCAGGCTGCAAGGGGTTGCCTCCTTTTTTCCGCCGAGTTGCAGGTGGTGTGTCGAAAATGTCCCCACACGGCTTCCTGTGGGTGGATTTCAGTCCTCTTTGAAACAGCTTCACCTTTCAGGGGCCCAGGGACTTAATAGGGCACCACTTGGCAGGGCAGGAGTCTCAGCAGAGAGTCTGAGTGTTGGCAGAGGAAGTCTTTGATGGCCCGGAGACTTCAAAACAGGAGGCAAGCTCAGTCCAAGCTCTTGGAGATTCTTCACAAGCAGGAATATACCACAAAGTCCAGTCTTTGTTCTCTTTCAGGCAGAAGCAGCAACTGTAGGCCAACCCATTAAAGCACAGTCACAGGCAATGGGGCAGTAGTTCTCCTCCAGCTCTTCAGCTCTTCTCCTTGGCAGATGTTCCTCTTGGTTCCAGAAGTAATATGAAAATCTGGGGTTTTAGGCCCACTATTTATACCCCTTTCTGCCTTTGAAGTAGGCAAACTTTTCAAAAAGTCTCTGTTGTTCACAAGATCCTTCTTTGCCCAGGCCTGGCTCCAGACTCATACCAGAGGGTTGGAGACTGGATTGTGTGAGGGCAGGCACAGCCCATTCTGGTGTAAGTGACCACTCCTCCCTCCACTCCAGCCCAGTTGGCCCATCAGGATATGCAGGCTACACCCTAGCTCCCTTTGTGTCAGGGTCTAGAGGGAATTCACAAAGAGCCCAACTGTCAGTCTGACCCAGACAGGGAATACACAAGCAGTCAGAGTCACAGAATGGTTTAAGTAACTAAATGCCCGCCTTCTAAAATTGGCATTTTCAAACTGACAATTCAAAAACCAACTTTATCAAAAAATGTATTTTTAAATTGTGAGTTCAGAGACCCCAAACTCCAGATCTCTATATGCTCCTAAAGGGAAACTGCACAAAATGTTTAAAGGTAGCCCACATGTTACCCTTTTAGAAAGATGGCCTTGCAACAGTGAAAAACAAATTTGGCAGTATTTCACTGTTAGGACACGTAAAACACATCAGTATATGTTCCACCTTTAACATACACTGCACCCTGCCCATGGGGCTACCTAGGGCCTACCTTAGAGGTGCTTTATATGTAAAAAAAGGGAAGCTTTAGGCCTGGCAAGTTGGTACACTTTCCAGGTCGAATTGGCAGCTTAAAACTGCAAACATGTGGGTGGCACAATCAGTGCTGCAGGCCCACAAGTAGCATTTGATTTACAGATCTAGTGCACTTTACTAGGGACTTACTAGTAAATCAAATATGCCAATTATGGAAAAACTAATCACACATACAATTTTATATAAAGGGAGCACTTGCCCTTTAGCACTAGTCAGCAGTGGTAAACTGCCCAGAGTAACAAAAACAGCACACAGCAACAACCTGGGAAGCATAGGCAAAAGGTTAGGGGAGACCACACCAAGGATGCCAGGTCTAACAATAGTTTACTATTGTTTTATTTTTTCATCTGCTGGCTTAGACAGCAGTGCAAGTAAGGGTGGGGCTGGGCCACAGGGAGGGGTAAGAGGAGAGGACGGAGTGGAGTGCACCTAAGTGCGCATATGTGTTTTCCTGGTCGTATTAGGCCTGCCAAACACACAGGCACACTTAGGTGTCTCCAACCAGGCTGTTTTGAACAGCAGTATTGGAGAAACTGCACAGACCCGAGAGCAGTGTCTGAGAACCAGGCCAAGCCGCTCAGGCCAATCCTGACACTGCTTTCATACTAGGTTTAGCATGAAAGCAGTGCCAGGATTGCTGGGGAGCCTCTGCTGGTATCCTAGTGGATGCTGGGACACCATCAGGAGCAGAGGAGTGAGGCGGCAGGAGGAGGCAGCGGGAACAGTAGGAAAAGTAAGTGGTTTTTTTTTTATTGTTTCCCCCGTCCCCGTTGTCCCCCCACCCCTCCTCCTGACATTTGCGGCTGCCGCCACTGCACTACCCCTTCTCGCCTGGTGTAATCTCTATTATTATCCTTTTACCTTTAACACAATTAAAGTTGGACTCATTTCCCCACTCCAGAGACACGGATACTGTGAGCGTAGCTAATTCCAAGGAGAAGGGAGGGCCAGACTGGCCGTAGCGGGCATGGGGCATTTTCCTGGGAGGCTGGAAGGGTGTGGGCTGCTTTTGTTATTGTGCAGCCCCGATCCCCCTCCCTCCCCCCCAAATTCCCCCCACCACATCCAGGGCTGGTCTCACAAAATTGCCGGGGCTGCTTTAGGTTCCCAGCCTGGCACTGGGAGAAGGGAACCACCTCTAATTATAACACAATACAAATAACACGAGGGTTCTGATCCTGGCATCCACCATTTTCTGCTTGATGTTCAGCTGGACATTTTGCCAGAACTCACTGGGTGAATGAACGGTTAAAAACGTCCAGATCCGCAGTGTTGTCGCTCAACTTGTGGATTCCCTTAGGGCCGGAAACTCTTGTTTCAAGCCCCAGTCAGAATCACTTACAATCAGGCCCTTGGCGTAGCTTCTGCCTTTTCTCTTCATTAGTTGGTGGTCACCATTAGCTCACAGTCGTCAGTTTTGCTGGTCTCTGGCGAGTGAATGCATTTGAAGCGGCGCTGGAGCCCAGGTCCGCACCTGTTGCTGCAGGTGGCTGAAGGGTATTGCGTCCTCCAGTGCTGGCGCTTTCATTTGTGGCTATCATAGGCTTGAAGGATGTTTATGGCCGACAATTCCTTCTTTACTGCTCCATCCTTCAATCTCCCGCCTATAATGCCTGAGACTAACCGCATGAGTGACTGATAAAATATCAAGGAACTATTATTAAATAGAGTGTTTGGAAGCAATAAGGTCCATAAAAATGTATTTCAGCTCCCCGACTTCAAGTTTTCAGATCCCTTTCCTTGACACTCGAGAAGTTGTTTGAAGTTTTCATTATGCCAGCATTAACCCTGGGGGGAAGTAATGCACATTGGTCGCTGTTTCTTAAAGCACTTTGATGCAATATCTATTCGTCTAATGAACAAGCGCTAGGGACAAAAATGTGGCACCAGGAAAGAGGATTTTAGAGCCTGTGAAGAGTTCAGTCATGGAGGAAAAAATGAGAAGGTTGTTCAAATACCAAACAGAGATTTCAGATTTCTTTAGGAATCTTTAAATGCATTTTAAAGCATGTTTTTTTTATTTGTTTTGAGTAGAGTCTGCCTGGAATGTTAAACATAACAATTGTCAGGCTATGTGCTGCCAAACTGAGGATGAAAACCTTCTCAATCTCATTCACAGAAGTGATAGAGCGGAACGTGGTAACAATTTACCTGCGTTCGGACGCTCTTTAGGTCGATGAATCTTTTGACTATGTGGGAACTCTCTGTACTCTTAATCGATCAATCACCTTAAATCGATAATCAATAACGAACATAAGCAACACCTTGAACAACATAACACTTAACAATTAATCCAGAATACATTTCGGCGAACCCTGACCTTTCAGCCAGGAATAACCACACCAGTTTATTGCAAAGTTAGTGAATTTATTTCCCTATATTAACAAAGCTAGCACGATATAGATGTGTCTCAACACCAAATGATAAACATAAATGAACATTAATAGCTGTCCATATCGTCGGAACAAGTGTAATCTATGTAGCATTTGAATCACAAG
The DNA here is from genome assembly GCF_031143425.1 of Pleurodeles waltl. Classification (NCBI taxonomy): domain Eukaryota; kingdom Metazoa; phylum Chordata; class Amphibia; order Caudata; family Salamandridae; genus Pleurodeles; species Pleurodeles waltl. The sequence goes on along the minus strand of NC_090436.1, from coordinate 109,411,229 downwards.
GCATTCGATAGTGGCAATGCAAAGCACTAATACGATAATCTGTAATGGGCTAATTGCGTACATTTAGTCAGCATAACAAGATCTCAAATTGCATCGTGCGACATATGGAATCCTCGTCTAACCTCAAATTAGCATCAGCATGTGGGACTTCATGCAAAAACAATTTGGCAACATCAATTTAGAAAACTCCTAGCTAGGGTCCTTATCAAAATCAGCAGTTGGTTACCTAAAAGAAACACAATGCAATTTTACAATTTCCTTTCATAATTACCAATTCCGATCAGCAATCAATGAATTCTTCGTCTCACAGGTATCGTTTCTCGATCAGCATAGGGCCGGGACGAAAGGGGCAAAGGTGAACGGGGCAATTGCCTCACGGCGGCAAGATAAGATTACTACTTCATGCAAAGGGGCAAATCAAAGTTAAAGTCTCTAGGGCAAGAATCATTAAGGTCTCTTTCTCTCGATTAGAGAAAGCATCAAAGTCTCTCAAAATGGCGTCGCAGCAAAATGGGTCATAGTAGCTACGAAGTCAAAATGGCGGGATGTCCGAAGATAGAGAGCTTTCCTCTCGTGCACCTGGGTTTTATAGACAACAGTTCAAGTCCAGTAGGGTCTCCATTGGAGGGTTCATAGGTTAGCTTCAAATTGACCAATCAAAAACGACAGTTCTCAAGCTTTTACTTAAGCATACATTATCCTTGGAGATGGGTACGCAAGTTGCAACATTGTTTCTCAGTTAGCTTACTCTCAGAGCCTCCATTGTCCGCACCTGCAAGTCGACCTTGAATTAAAGAGAAAATATGCCATGCTGGCACTAACTTTAAGATAAGCATGTGAACAGTTTCTGTGGAAAAGTACAGCTTCAAGCAGAAATACACGTTTAATAGCACAGTGGAAAAATACGAACATCTGAACCGTGAGACCAGGCAACTAGGCCAAAGCCTCCGCTAAAGTAATGCTAAGCTAAAACATTTCAAACAAGCAAATCGTAGCATACGTTTATGATTATGTCAGATTAGTGCAATTCTAATACACCACGTTATATAAGGCACGCGTATAAATGATGGCAAACTACTCTAAGGGCACATTTTGTCCCCGTACAATCTTTATTAGTTCGGTTAATGTCACACATGATTATGTCAGCACTACGTTTATGCGTTAATAAATCAAAACCTTCATTTTCTGCTTCATCAATCCCTCCTCTGATGACTACTTGTCATCACACAAATTTAGCCCACAAATTTTATCCCATTAAAATTCTGTCAGCTCCCTTTTCCTTTTAGTTCCCCTAGTTTGCGCTTTGTATTCTTCTGCCATTCTTTTCATAATTTTCTCTTCTTTTCTTCTTTTAATTCTTTCCATAATCATTATTATTCCCCTTTTTATTCCCCAAATTCCAAATACACAAATTATCACTATTAATATCCCTTCTATTATTTTCAATAATATTCCATTCCAAATTCCCCCAATCCAATGTCCCACTGAAGCAAGTCCCTTTCCAACCTTCTCCCACACTCCTGGTTCTTTCAGTTCTTTCAAATCTGCACTTTCTTTTGTTAGATTAGCAAGCAGAGTTTTAATCTTCACACTATTATCAGGTATATATGTGCAGCAGTGACGTGCACCAATCATTTTGCAAACGCCTCCATCCTTTGCTAAAAGAATGTCTAAAGCAAGCCTATTTTGAAGAGTCATAGCTCTTTCCGCTGCAAGTTCAGCATCCATCAGGATTATAGCACCTGAAAACTTTGTCAACATGTTATCCACTATAGTAGACAACTTTCTTATTTTGATGGAATTCAGCACAACTCCCAATGAAGGAATCATGGCTCCAAATATGTCACCTACCACAGCAGCTGCGGTCTCTCTTTTCTGGATACGATGTGATCCAGGTGTCTTTTCAATCATCGATATGTCATCCAGTTGATAAACCTTTGGAAACACTATACCCAAATAACATCTTCCCCACCACCCCTTTGGAAGACGATAATAGGCATTATGCCCACAAATGTAATACACCCCTGGAATGACAGGGTCAAGTCCGTCCATCATGAATGTCCATTTGGCCTTAAAGATAAACGTATGTTTGCATTCACTCGCTCCTACAAAAATATTGTCATAATAAGACTCTCCTCGATATATACAAAACTTCCCTACATGCCAGGCATCTAAAGCAATTTTCCCTTGTGTCTTTATAGCAGCAAAGTCATAATTATCTACTGAAGTCCTCTTATGTAGCTCTTTTTCTAATTTCGCTTTCATTTGAGCCCTCCTATCATCTGTGCGATCTAAAAAGCTTATTTCTACAGGCGAGACTGAGCAAGTAAGGTTCTCCCTATGAGCATGAGCCGTTTCAAAAGGTTGCATTGGCTCGAAAAATTCCCCCATAATTTTATAATCCCAATATTTTGCAGTCTGGCTTAGCTGCGCTATTATAGGAACATAAGCAAATGTAACATCATAATTCGAGTAAAAATACTGTATGTTAGCTTGACCATAAAACCTAGACATTACTAAACTACATGTAATCCCGTATGTAAGAGGCATGTGGTGATAAGTTACCCCTTCCTTTACTGATGTCGGTATCTGGGTACACACATAACAATCTTTCGCATCCATAGTCTCAACATACTCTGTTAATAAGCGATAGAAAACGTTATACGAAAGCTCTTTCTTATCGTGCAAGAGCCTCTCATCCAGTGCTAGTCTTTTCAATGGTGTTAGTTCAGTGACAGTAACAGGAACAATAGTAGAAGCAGCAATAGTCTCATTCTCACCCTTTCCATGCATTCCAAACACAATTGCCATTATTATTAGTACACATGTTAGTACCAAGCCTATACACACGTATTTACAATATTTCTTTCTATTGCTTTGCGTCATGATCTGTATAGAATCAGAGAGCTAGAAGCACTTATAAATGAAACTAATTAGCAATTCAGTTACAAAGCTGAACGAGCACAATGTTCACACCGTCTTCTTCAAAAGGCCAGTCACTTATCAGTTAGCAGCATTTGTCTCAATTCGGTTTAGCAATGTCTCAACTGGTTGTTTGTCTCACGTTAAATTTCAGCAAGCAATACCATTTACTACCGTTTCAATCAACAGAGTCTATGAAACTTTTCTTTTCTATTGGTATCTCTTCTTCTTCTTCGTTCTCGATGCTTAGAGATACAAACTCATCAGTCCAATCATCGTTTACCGCATATGCCCATTCAGGACCGGAATACCTCCTGTTTGGTATCCTTTTCCTTTTCAATTTTGCTTCTCTTTTCGATTCTGTTTCGCTGGCACTCTCCTCCTTCGCCAAGTCTTTTTCTTCACTTGACGATTGTTCCACGACGGTCACTTCCTTTCTTTTCTCTTTCACTTTTGGCCTTCCTCCTTCGTTCAAACCTTCTTTACCCTTTTCTTTTACCGGTGAGATACTTAGTCTTCTTTTTGCACCGTGTCCGTTTGATGGACCTGCACCCTTTTCTGTAGAGGTTTGAACTCTTTCGTTCTGCTCCTCTTTGTCCCCACCTTCAGGGGAATCAGTCACGTTTTCTTTTTCTTTTTCTGTATCGTCTGTTTCTGGGAAAGCCCCCTTCTGCTCAGGCTCTCCTGCCTTCTCACCTTTTTCGAGCTCTTCGTCACCGTTACTTTCTTCTGGCTCTGTATCACTTTCAGCTGCCTCAGGTTCTTTGTCACCTTCAGCTGCTTCAGGCTTTTTGCTACCCTCAGCTGCTTCAGGCTCTTTGTCACCTGCAGCTTCTTCGTCGCTGTCTGAACTTTCTCCTTGGTCTTCCCCAAGTGTGTCGGACTCTTCGTTCTCCAATAATATCTCCTTTTCTCCTGTTGCTGCCTGTTCGCTTTCAGTTCGCTTTTGTTCTGTCTCAGCACTCGGCACTGTTTTATCAGGCACTGGTAGTTTCAGCGCTTCAACTTCCTCATCTGTGGGACACAACACCTTCTTTGTATGACTGGCGTGAATCCAGTTGGGAACCCCCGCGCACTTCACAGCGGTAGTTGTCGTCAGGATCACTTGGAAAGGGCCTTTCCAACGGGGTTCCAGACACGACTTCCTTACGTGCTTCTTTATCACGACCCAGTCACCTGCTTTCAGTGCGTGTCCTGGACCTTGGATCGGTGGCAAGGTGGTCGCTTCCACCTGGTGAGAGAAAGAGCGAACCACGTCAGCCAGTCCTTTGCAGTAGTCTAACACCATATCATCTGTAATATTCAAAAGCATGTTTGCGGGAACTGCAGGAAGTCTCATAGCCCTGCCCATGAGAATTTCGTGCGGAGACAGTCCAGTTTTTCTATCAGGAGTGTTTCTCATTGACATTAGCACTAAGGGTAATGCGTCAGGCCATTTCAAATTTGTCGATGCACATATTTTTGCCATTCTCGATTTCAGCGTACCATTCATCTGCTCCACCAGTCCTGATGCCTCAGGGCGATAGCTACAGTGCAGCTTTTGCTCAATGTTCAGTGCTTTGCAGAGTAACTTTATCACCTCGTTGTTGAAGTGACTTCCCCTATCCGATTCTAAAGAGATCGGGAATCCGAAACGTGGTATTAACTCCCTCAATAATAGCTTGGCAACAGTAAGGCTGTCGTTTCTACGTGTGGGGTATGCCTCAATCCAGTGACTAAAAATGCACACAATCACCAACACATATCTTAAACCTCCATGCACAGGCATCTCTATGAAGTCCATCTGCATACGGCTAAAAGGAACGCTTGCCCTACCAATGTGACTCGCGTTCACAACCGTCCCCTTTCCTGGGTTCATCTGCTGGCAAGTGACACATCGATGGCAAACTGCCTCTGCAGCTTGACGAAATCTGGGGTTAAACCAGTCAGTTTTGAACAATCTTATCATGGCATCTCTCCCTAGGTGAGCTTGCCCATGATAGAACCGCGCAAGCTGTGATAAGAGACTATTTGGCAAAACAAATTTTCCCTCATGTGAAACCCATAGCTCGTCTTGTCTCTTTATACATTGTGATTTAATCCAGGAATCTCTTTCATCCTCCCTGACATTATTCTGTAGTGCTTTTAGTTCTTCTATTGTATCTACGACCTTCAAGGCAAATGCTTCAGCTGGTTCTAGTTCTGGTTCACTTATTGTATTCCAATCATCCCTTAGCAATATACAGTTCAAGGCACAAAATCTTGCGACTTGATCTGCATATGCATTTCCCAGAGACACATAGTCCTGACCTTTCGTGTGAGCACTGCACTTTACCACTGCAACTTCAGCTGGCACTTGAATGGCATGTAACAATTCCCTTATTCTCTCCCCATTTTTCACTGGGGATCCTGAAGAAGTCAGGAAACCTCTCTGTGACCATAGTTGCCCAAAGTCATGCACAATCCCAAACCCATATTGACTATCAGTGTAAATGGTGACTTTCATCAATGCAGACAATTGACATGCTCTAGTAAGGGCTACAAGTTCTGCTACTTGTGCAGAATAGACTCCTTGGAGCCATCCCGCTTCCAAGACCCCTGTTACAGTACATACAGCATATCCTGCTTTCAAAATTCCCATCCCATCTCTTAGACATGAACCATCAACAAAAATAATTTGGTCATTTTCATCAAGTTTTGTATCCTTGATGTCCGGTCGGGGTTTTGTGCAAAATTCAGTCACCTGAAGGCAGTCATGCTCGACGTCTTCAGCGTTCTCAATTTCAGCATTTTCTCCAGGAAGCAAGGTAGCTGGATTCAACGTAGTGCACCTTTTCAGCTGCACATTCGGTGAGCCCAGAATAGTCGTTTCATACCTTGTGAGTCTTGCTCCAGTCATGTGCTGCGTTCGGGAGTGGGTCAAAAGTATCTCAACTGAGTGAGGGACCATGACTGTTACTGGGTGTCCCATCACTATTCCTTCACTCTGAGTGAGGCTGATACCAACTGCTGCTACGGCGCGCAAACACCCTGGGAGTGCTGCTGCAACCGGATCCAGAGTAGCTGAAAAATACGCTACTGGTCTGTTTACACCACCATGGGCTTGAGTCAAGACAGACAAAGAACATGCATCACGTTCATGGCAAAACAATGTGAAAGGCTTCGTGTAATCAGGCATACCTAAAGCTGGAGCCCTGCACATGCATTCCTTTAATTCAACAAAAGCATCCATCTCATCCCCTTTCAGTTCGATCTGATCTAAGGCATCCTTCTGGGTCAATTTCAGTAAAGGCTTCGCTAGAGTCGAGAAGTTGGGAATCCACTGGCGACAGTATCCCACCATTCCCAAAAACTTCCTCACCTCTTTCCTTGTCTTTGGTGGACTCATATGAAGTACACTTGTAATTCTTTCCTTCATTATTCTCCGTGACCCTTTTTCTACTTGGTGACCCAAGTATCTCACTTTCTTCTGACAGAACTGCAGTTTGGAAGGAGACACCTTGTGTCCATTCCCTCCCAAATGGTTCAACAGAGCAATGGTATCGGCTGTGCAGCCACTTTCTGTCTTTGATGCAACTAGTAAGTCATCAATGTACTGTACTAGGGTTGACTCGAATGGCAATTCTAATTCTTCCAAATCTTTCTTTAGGACTTGATTGAATATCGACGGTGACACAGAAAACCCCTGAGGAATTCGACACCAACTGTACACTCTGTCTAGGAATTTGAAACAAAAGAGGAATTGGCTGTCCTCATGAAGAGGCACAGAAAAGAATGCTTGTGACAGATCGATGACTGAGAACCACTCAGCATCGCAAGGGATCTGAAACATTATCACAGCTGGATTCGGTACCACAGGACAGCACTTTATTATGATGTCATTTATTTTCCTCAAATCCTGCACGAGTCGGACTTTCCCACTTGGCTTTATTAGTCCCATTATCGGCGAATTACATGGGCTGCTTAATACTTCTTTCAGTACTCCCTGCTTCACGAATTCGTCAATAAGTTGGGCAACTTTCATGAGGGTATCTTGTGGCATGTGGTATTGTGGGGTCTGGGGAAAGATCGCATGGGGCTTTACCATCACTTTTACTGGTTCCACTCCTTTCATCAATCCCACCTCTTTCCCTGTCATGTCCCACACTTCCTTTCCGACTGTTTCCCGTAATTCTGCTGGGATATCTTCTTCAGTTATCATTGGTAAAAGACAAATCAGAGGATACTCTTCGTCAACTGTTTCCATCTCATCACCCTCTACACTGTCCTCTTCTTCCCCATCACTGCTCGTCTGTATTGTTATTCCCTCGTTCGAGCACATTATCGAACAACCCAATTTGCACAATAGGTCTCTTCCTAACAGTGCAATCGGGCTTGAGTCACATACCACAAACTGATGTACCCCTTGATAGTTACCAATGTTGACTGGTATCGGATCTGTTATTGGGTTCGTCAGATGTCTGTTTGCTACTCCCACCACTTGAACTGTCCTCCCTGAGAGTGGCAAATTTGGTACTTCACTGCTCTTAACAGTTGAACGTGTGGCTCCCGTGTCAACCAAGAATGAGACACGATGACCCATTACTCTTCCCTCTACGTACGGACCCCTTTGATCAACTTCTAGGGATGCTGCAAGCACACAATCTCCTTCCTCTTCTGAGCTTTCACTCTCCCATACATTGTTTATTCCACTCTCACTGTGTAATGGGAACTGTTGTACTGTGCCGTTTGTACTCATTACCTGACCCGTTACCTGTGGAGGAACCATCACTTGCTGCTGTCTCATTGGTGCCAAAGGTATTTGCATTTGCTGATTAGGTACCATAGGTAACTGCTGTTGCATCGGCTGCATTTGCGTCATCTGCACACGTGGCATCTGCATCTGCTGCGGCTGCATAGGTTGTAATCCCTGCAATTGATTTATGGTCTGAAAATTTGGGTTTGGACCTCTCATTTTCGGTCCTCTCATTGTCTGAAATGCATTAACATCATTGTTTTGCTGACCAACACCTACACCTGCACCTACACCTTCCTGCACTACCATCGGACACTCGCGTTTCCAATGACCTACGTTTCCGCACGCGTGACACGGCATCACTTTCTTCATTGCCTGCACACCCGTCACAACAGTGTTCAAATCCGGACCATTATTCACAAAACCTCCTCTGCCTCTGGCCTGTGGCTGAAACGCCATGTTTCCTTGCAACTGCGGCTGCTGTTGCTGAAACGCCATGTTTCCCTGCAACTGCGGCTGCGGTTGCGGCATCTGCTGTTGGAACCCTTGCATCCCTGGCAACCCTTGCAGTCCTTGCAGACCTTGCAAACCTGTTTGAGCTGCCTTAAGCTGCATCATCATCACCTTCTCTTTCAGCTTTTTCTGTTTCACCTCAATTTCGTCGCTACAGTATTTCGCATAAGTCAAGACTTCATCAATCGGTTTCGACTGACAGCAGATCAAATGCGATTTTATCATCTGACTTATCTCTGGTCTCAGCCCTTCCACAAATCTGAACACAAAATGAAGCATATCTTTCGCCTTGATTGCTTCCGTGCCACTGTATTTCTTGAACGCCTTCAACAACCTCTCATAGTAACTATGAATCGATTCTTTAGCCTCTTGGGCAGTTCGATCAATTTTCTGCCAATCCACATTTTTCGCGGCAACCTTCGTCTTCAAATGCTCAATCACCTTATAGTACAGACACATCACCATAGGTGATGGTGCACCCGTCTCTCTGTCTCTCTCTGGTTCACTTGTCGGCCAACCTACAGCCCTTTTGCAATCCTCCCACAAATCTACCGGAACCACAATCTCGAATAGAGTGTTCAGGTCTTCCCAGAGACATTTTGCAAGCTTCACAAACCTATCAGTCTGTTGATACCATTCAATCGGCTTCTCTCTCAGTTTGGGAAAATCATTCGTAAAAGACTGAATATCGCTCCTGTGCCATGGTACATGTACTAATTTTCCCCCTGCTGTCTCCCTCATTGGTAACATAGTTACTGTCTCACTACTCTGCGGTCTTTTCTCATTGTGCTCTGTAGCACTGTCCCTCCTCTTATCCTTCCTTTTTACCCATTTGCTTTCCCACTTGTCTAAGCACCTCCACACTTGGGCGCTCTGCAACAATTCTCTAAGGTGTGCCTTCATGCCTGCTGATCTCATGTGTTCAAAATCTGTGGTCCCAAAATCCAACCTATAGCTCCTGCTCAAGTGTTTTGTCTTGCCTATGTCAATCCCGTTCCTGTCTGCTACTTCTTGCAAACTTTTATGTACCTTGTTTACTTCTTTCGTGATCTTTGGACATAGATACCTCAACTCCTCTTCCGTGTAGGACTCTAACCTGTTCACACCCATATTCCCTTCCACCAATTCTTGTGCTTCCATGTTCAGCCTCATCCTGTTCAAGTAATCTTCTCCTTTCCCACTGTCTGAACTTTGTGTGGAATTTAGACTGTTGAACCACTGTGTCAGCTGTTGCGCATTTACCCCCATCAGTGTAGCATTCACATCGACTGCCATCGATGGTTGCGGCAACTTTTCAGTGTTCGATGTTAATGGTATTATCAGTGGGGGGCTCGACCTCACCAGTGTAGACTGAGCACATATGGGACTAAACTCCATCAGGGACCCAGACCCAGTTGGCTGAGTCGCTATCGGAGTTATCCCTGGAGTGTTTTCTATGCACCTTCTTTCTGTCCCATTCTGCAGCATTGGTCCCTGACTGCTCATACCTAAGTTAGGCTGACTATACAAAGGTACCACTGGACCTACGGTAATGGGCAGTGATATTGCATCTGGATTCTGTCCACTTCCCATATTCTAAGGCATGTTCATCCCCATATTATGGGTCATCATTGCCGGCATGCCCATCTGACTCCCCGTCATTTGAGCATGAACGTTTCCTCCCTGCATCTGCTTTTGAGGCATCATAAACTGAGTTGATTCAGCTTGTGCCATTGTTGGGTTGTAACCATTCTGTACGCCCCTTACGGTTGGATCTAGAATCATTCCTCCACTGTTGTTACTGCTGTAGTACCCTGGCATCTGCGGCTGATAATTTTCTGCTGGTTTCAACACGGGCACATCTGGATATATTCTCCTAACCTGCGGTATCTGCGGGGTGAGCAGTAAACTCGGATCCTTAGATCCCGATGGTGCTCCTGAACTCTGCGTTTCACTGTTCTGTACCGATGCCGGAGGGGCAGAACTGGTACTTGGACCTTGTCCATTCTCCGCATAAGGTAGTGGACGGTCGTTCAGCAATTGCATTATCAACTCCTCATCCTCCAACTCCTCTTCTCTTCTCAACTTTTCCTCGTCCTCTCTATCCTTGGAACACTTCCTGTCTGTCTTACAGGTAGCTTTCTTACCTGTCTCCTCTTCATCCTTAGTGATTGCGGGGAACAATTTTATTCCCTGCAATACATCTGACCTCAACACCTTCTGCGCATTATCCCACCTAGCATCCGCTAGTGTCTTTTCTACCTTCCTCATCCTTGTTTCAAACTTGTTCTTCTGTTGCTGTCTAGCCATGAGCTCCCAGATTGCTAGAGCCTCAAACTGTGCTGGCCTTGGAGGCACCTTCATGTCATACATCGTGAATCTCAAATTCTCTAGGACCCTTATATTGAATGTCCCATGTATCGGGAATGCTACGCTCCCATGTTTCTCTGTCCACTTGTGCCATTGCTTTAGCCAAAGACACGGAGCTACCCCTTTTTCCTCCATTACAATGTAAGCTGGTGTGCCCTCGGGCGGCGTCTCCTCCCCTTCGCTCGCTTTGATGTAAGACTCTCCCTTCATCGCGCTCCTGAATGCTTTAAGGAATTTCATTTTTCTCGTCTTTTAATTCACAAAGTTTATAATCAATAGGTCACTTTTATTCCACAAAATTTGTAATCAATAGATGACTTTAATTCCCGGAATACTCTTCACCTGCCTTTCCCCTTCCAATCGAGTCCCACGGACTGCGTCCAATCCGTGCGCAACCCTTCTCTCCAACCAACCTATCCCAGCACGTCTCTTAGTGACGTCACACTCACACACCCTGCGGCTGACAAAGCCTCGCGGCTAGTCCTCCTTCACTCAGCTCCTCTCGTAACAACTTCTTGCATGTATCGCGAGCTACCAAAACTAAAACAGATCTGTCGGTTTACTACAGGAAGGGTAACATGATCGCTTCAGGACCTTAGGGATTTTTCACTAGCCTCTGGACTTTTTCACTAGCCTCTGGCCGCTATTCCGTCTTTCTCAGTCACCTCATTCGCAAGCAAATCTGACCCGCAGACCTACTCTCAACTTGTCAATGATCTGTTCTAGTGCACTTAGAATCTTGTCAAAGCCCGAAGTCGAAGTTTCTATCACTCCCTAACACACGTACCCACTCGTTGACCACGCCCGATCAACCTACTAAACCGCCCAGACCACAACATGGATCAACATACTCCGCAGTCTCTTGACCTCGCAGGGCCCGTCTCAACAACAACAACCACGTGGACCTTTTTATGCACAAAGCGCCAGACGCACATGAAGTTCGACGACTTCCCTACTCTCACACTCGGAGCCGCACCTCCGCTATCTCTATGAAGTTCGACGACTTCTCTACTTCTACACTCGGAGTCGCACCTCCGCTATCCTTAAAAAAAGAAAATCCTCGCAACCTTTTCACACACCCTGCGGCAATAAGCTGTGCAAGCGCAAAACCCTAACTTCACTCATACCATCACTAGTACCGCCAACGCTGTTTCCACATCTCCTTTCTCTCCATTCGCAAGCTCCGAGATCCCGGGAAAGTCGCGGTGGACCTAGCCCATCATCATCTTGTCAGTCAGTTTTATCCAAGAAAATCTAATTCAACTTCTCGAATGAGGCCTCAAAATGCGTAACCGTTAATTCGACACCATGTACTTTAATAGTACAGGGTCCCAAAAGACGAAACCGTCCTCTGCTACCATCTACTGATAGAGCGGAACGTGGTAACAATTTACCTGCGTTCGGACGCTCTTTAGGTCGATGAATCTTTTGACTATGTGGGAACTCTCTGTACTCTTAATCGATCAATCACCTTAAATCGATAATCAATAACGAACATAAGCAACACCTTGAACAACATAACACTTAACAATTAATCCAGAATACATTTCGGCGAACGCTGACCTTTCAGCCAGGAATAACCACACCAGTTTATTGCAAAGTTAGTGAATTTATTTCCCTATATTAACAAAGCTAGCACGATATAGATGTGTCTCAACACCAAATGATAAACATAAATGAACATTAATAGCTGTCCATATCGTCGGAACAAGTGTAATCTATGTAGCATTTGAATCACAAGGCATTCGATAGTGGCAATGCAAAGCACTAATACGATAATCTGTAATGGGCTAATTGCGTACATTTAGTCAGCATAACAAGATCTCAAATTGCATCGTGCGACATATGGAATCCTCGTCTAACCTCAAATTAGCATCAGCATGTGGGACTTCATGCAAAAACAATTTGGCAACATCAATTTAGAAAACTCCTAGCTAGGGTCCTTATCAAAATCAGCAGTTGGTTACCTAAAAGAAACACAATGCAATTTTACAATTTCCTTTCATAATTACCAATTCCGATCAGCAATCAATGAATTCTTCGTCTCACAGGTATCGTTTCTCGATCAGCATAGGGCCGGGACGAAAGGGGCAAAGGTGAACGGGGCAATTGCCTCACGGCGGCAAGATAAGATTACTACTTCATGCAAAGGGGCAAATCAAAGTTAAAGTCTCTAGGGCAAGAATCATTAAGGTCTCTTTCTCTCGATTAGAGAAAGCATCAAAGTCTCTCAAAATGGCGTCGCAGCAAAATGGGTCATAGTAGCTACGAAGTCAAAATGGCGGGATGTCCGAAGATAGAGAGCTTTCCTCTCGTGCACCTGGGTTTTATAGACAACAGTTCAAGTCCAGTAGGGTCTCCATTGGAGGGTTCATAGGTTAGCTTCAAATTGACCAATCAAAAACGACAGTTCTCAAGCTTTTACTTAAGCATACATTATCCTTGGAGATGGGTACGCAAGTTGCAACATTGTTTCTCAATTAGCTTACTCTCAGAGCCTCCATTGTCCGCACCTGCAAGTCGACCTTGAATTAAAGAGAAAATATGCCATGCTGGCACTAACTTTAAGATAAGCATGTGAACAGTTTCTGTGGAAAAGTACAGCTTCAAGCAGAAATACACGTTTAATAGCACAGTGGAAAAATACGAACATCTGAACTGTGAGACCAGGCAACTAGGCCAAAGCCTCCGCTAAAGTAATGCTAAGCTAAAACATTTCAAACAAGCAAATCGTAGCATACGTTTATGATTATGTCAGATTAGTGCAATTCTAATACACCACGTTATATAAGGCACGCGTATAAATGATGGCAAACTACTCTAAGGGCACATTTTGTCCCCGTACAATCTTTATTAGTTCGGTTAATGTCACACATGATTATGTCCGCACTACGTTTATGCGTTAATAAATCAAAACCTTCATTTTCTGCTTCATCAGAAGCAGACATACATGACAACATGGTTGGGATTTATACCAGTCTGGCCATTTAACAATACGTACCCTTTTATGATGTCCGAGTTATGCATACGTATTCTATAATGTACTCCCTTTCGGTTAATCCCTATAAATTACACCTCATATAAGTAATCCGTGTTAGTTTTCGGTATTTATAAACTATCCATGATCCTAAGCTATATCCTTATGGCGTGTTAGAAATCTTCAGTTATGTCAGAATTACCCAAAGTTTAGATTATTTCTTTTGAAAACATGTTCTCTTTACATGTCTTTGCTTACTAAGAACATCCAAAGAAATCCTTTCAGTTTTATATGCTTTTTGAAGCACTTGCTTCTGACACATTATGATGTAAATTCAATGTGATAAAAAGTGTGAAAACACATTTTCTGTTATTTGTGAATGGTTAATTTGAGATTGGTTGGGAAAGCAAAACATACGTAATGGATTTCCCCATCAGCTCTTATGACACACCCTTGGGAATGCTCACCTGTGAACACTAAGAGGGTAATTTCGTCCCTGGCAGGGAATTGTAATTGTACTTATATGGCACTTACTACCCCTGACGAGGTGTCGAAGCGCTTTTCAGCAAGTAGCATGCTACTTCCGAACCCAAAAAGGGTTAGTAGTATAGGGAAATGTGAGTTAAGTTGAGCGGTGTCTGTTAGTTGGATTGGATCGGATAATGGAGGGATAGAAGAGCGGAGGGCCTAGAAAGTGTTATTTGGGAGATCATAGTAGTGAGATGAGGTTTGGGATGAGTAAAAGGGGAGATAGAGGAAGGAAGAGTGTCTAGAAATGGATTAGGGAGATCATACTATCAAAATGAGGCTTGGGGTGAGTCAAAAGAGGGAAAAAGTAAGGAAAGTTTGCTTGGAAGATCATAGTAGTAAAATTACATTTGGGCTGATCTAAGGAGGGACAGAGGAGGGAAGAGTCCAGAAAGGGTTATTTTGGAGATCATAGTAGTATAATGAGGTTTAGGAGGAGTCAGAGAGTGGAGGCAGAGGATGTATTGAGAGAGGTATATGTGAGACATGGAGTGGTGCATTGGATTGAGTCAAAGTTTTTAATTTCCTTCTACAGTTGAAGTAAAGTAATAATTATATAGATCCATACATACATAGAGAGGGAATACATGTAAAAAGAAGAAAATATATTGAGATTTAAAGTAGTATTTTATAAATTTAGACCTTCAAGTGTCCACCTTATTGAGAGAACCCTGCTTGAAGGGAATCAAGGAGCACCCAAGCCAATTCCACCAGCATATTAGTCGATAGGAACACAGTGTGCAAAGCCATAACCAACCAGCACAAGAGCACTGCAGATGGTCCAAAATGCAGCAGACTAGTCCACAACCTCTCATGCCATTCCTACATGACACCTCACTTACAAGAACTCCACTATCTCCTGATACACAATTGTGCACACTTTAAACTCCTCACCCATACCTACAAAGGGCTCCATCGCATAGGTCCTGCCTACCTGAACGGTCACATTCACTTCCACCAAATTTCCAACACCTCCGCTCTGCTGATCTTTCACTTGCACAAGCCCCATGCATATACATAAGCAAATCAGGGAGCTGCACCTTTTCATACCTGACTCTTGAAGCCCAGAATGACCCCTACAACACATTAGTGCCTCCCCCTGTCTTGTCTTTCGCAAGAAGCTGAAGACCTGGCTTCTGAGTAAGACCAAGGCAAATGAGTATCCGCCTGCCAATATCCCTAATCCTCTGCACCCAATATAGTTTGGTGCCTAGGATTTTTGAAGAAAAAGCAAAATTGCTTTTTACAAATAACCCTCACTCACTCTAATAGTGACGTGCTTCATCATTGGGTTCATCCTGGCTCCTGAAAGTTAGGATGTGCTCAACCATTTTCCAGGGACCAATGTGTATATGTACACAGGGTTACTGGGGATAAATATAAAAAATGACTCATTCACTTCAAGGTGTTCCTTTATTTACGGAGCGAGTGGGCCTAGCTAAAAATATTTATTCAAATAATAATTATAAGGTGGGGGTACTAAAGGAGTACAATGGTCCTATGACCCTTATTTTATCGTCAATATGTTTCTGCTGTATTCCACAGCCGAAAATGGTCCCGGGCATTTATCAGGACATCAAAAACCACTGTTCCGGTATGTGTTCAAACGTCTTCACTAATGAAGCAAGCATGTACTTAAATTCATTGCATGCTTTAAAAAAAGGCAAACTTGTTTGCCTGGGTATTGCAGCCCACTAAACAGAGTCTCTGAGGCTATAGGTATACTCAAAAATACTGTTGTGAAATCATGACCAGAACATGGTCCGTAATGAAGCATGACATTTGAAGACGTATATAAACGTAATGTTCTTTAATGGCTGTTAATGCTAAACAGACCATCCTGAGGATACGAATTCTGATGGTAATTCGATGACCGTACGGGTGTCATAGACAGGCTCTACAGGTTGCTGAACAGTTGTTCAACCCAGTAGTCACACACTGGCTCCACAACAAACACGTGCCATACAAAGAATTAAACAAAACATACACCGTTAAGGTGAACCAGAAGATCACCTCCCAAATGGTCAGCAATATTCACATTCCTCACTCAGCCACAGTAAATTCAATTAAATAAGATACTGGTAGCCTAGCCAATGTAAGGCCAAGAGCGCCATTGTGCAGGATTGCTACAGCAAGGCTCCAAGGTACTCAGGTAATCCCAGGCAAAGGCCTACTTTAGATTCCAAGAAGGTCTCCTCCTCCCTCCCTGGTGGCCTGTGGTGGTACTTGTGTGGAGAATTGCTCCTTTTTAGGTCGAGTGCACAAGCGCTTCTGACCTGTTGTCTTTCTGTTGGGCTTTTAACCACACCCATGTCATGCCCATCACTTTTATTCATTCGTGGGCTTATCTTTTAAAATTCCTTTGATTTAATTTGTGAAAGGCATGCATATGTCATGCCTTTTACTGTGTGTCGTCCTCCTCCAGTGCACCGGCCAATGGTTTATGGACTACTTTCTCTTGGTATTTCCTACACCGCACGATCTCGCTGGGCAGTAATCGAGTGCTTTGCATGACTACCACTTTACTTCTATTGTTAATCCAAGTGCTTCTTGGCAAATTCAAGGTTTTACACAGCTGGCTCTGTTTTTTGTATTTTTTTTTAATCTTCCCTCGTCCCTATCCCACCCCCACACACCACTTCACTTAAGATTCGCCATGCGTACTCTAGTTTACCCTGCTGGCTTGTTTTTGCTGTATCCAGTTACTTGTTGCTGTGTGCCAGACATCCCTGTTGTCTTGAAAACGCTGATGTTTACCAGACGCACTGGTGGTTAATCTGCGAAACATGACAAGGTGTTTCTCAGTTCAACATATTTGAAAGACATTCTATACGCACACGTATACACCACGGAAACTTTGTTCATTATAAACAGTGTTTATGAAAATGCTCCTGCTATTTTCGAAGTGTTGGACTATTTGAATGCATTTGGCGGTGTTATGTGGTACTGCAACTCCCATTTTGTTCCGTGGCTCTAAAGCAGGTAGATTGGGTAACACAGATTAGAGCAAATGCCCTAATAAATAGCAAATATAATCCAGCTCTTCCTCTCCTCATCCCACATCAAAAGGCGGCTCAGTTTCTTCCAGCGCTGCAAATGTCACTACAACAATAGTTATCTGAGAACGTGACGGCCCAGGCCAACCACAGAAAACACAAACAATGAAGTGCGCTAATTTTGCCTCCCCTGCTTTACATAAAGCATGTGGGAGCTGCTGGGGAGAAATCAAGGCGCGGGTTTTATTTTTTGCATTGAATAATGTTTTAGGACATGCACATAATTCTATGTCAGGACCGGAGACTCAGATTATGCTTCTCTTTCCATGCTTTATTTTTACAGCAGCCAATGAAAATCATGGAAAGTAAAAACTACATGACCCAACATGAGTCATATCACGTGCTAAACCATAGAGGAGGAAGCCTATAAAGTGTTGCATCACACCCATCCACTCCTCTTTCTTTGCTGCTTCGCAGCCAGATAAGTGTGATTTGGTAGCATTTGTGTTTTGGCATCCAGTGGAGATCTCTGAGGTGATGCGTGATGTGGGTGCACCAGGGAGGTTCTGGACTAGTCTTGCAGTGGCATTCTGGATTGTCTGGAGGCGGTGGAGGAGGTGGTTTAGTATTTTGGCATAAAGTGCGTTGTCATAGTCAAGTCTGCTGATGATTAGCGCTTGAGTGACGGTAGCTCTGGTGCGCTTGGGAATACATCTGAAGCTTTCTTAAGGAAGGATAGCAAACGGAAACAGGAGGTGCTGACTGTCTTCAAATGAGCGGCAAGAAACATGTCCACACTACAGATTGTGGAGAAGGGATCCGACAACAAAACGTACCTTCAGGCCAAGTGGTGGATTCTGTCCTAGTGCCAGCAACAACTATTGGTGTTAGGCCTTGTCCACACAGAGACTGGCAGCCCGGATTATGGGGACCTGCTACCAGTTCAGTTTCTAATGTAGCAATACGTTCATTCTAGGGAACCATGCTGTTAGAAATGGGGTCTTTGGTTGGCAGCCGGGTTACCCCCTTTCCAAGCAAGGACCCTCACTCTAGTCAGGGTAAAAGAGAATCACCCTCAGCTAACCCCTGCTTACCCCCATGGTAGCTTGGCACGAGCAGTAGGCTTAACTTCAGAGTGCTAGGTGTAAAGTATTTGTACCAGCACACACAGTAACTTAATGAAAACACTACAAAATGACACAACACAGGTTTAGAAAAATAGAATTTTTTTATCTAAACAAAACAAGAACAAAACAACAGAAATCCACAATACACAAGTCAAGTTATCGATAAAATGCAAAAAAGAGTCTTCATGTAATTTTAATCACACACTAACACTGTTAGCATGAACATGTACCTTGGGTGCATCAAAAATAACCCCGCACGGGCGAGTGTGCGTCAAAAAGGGCTTGCGATGCATTGATTTCACTCACGAGCGAGAACTTGCATCGTTTCTCCTTTCATCGGGTCAGGCACATCGTTTCTTCTCTCTGCAGGAGAGCAATGCGTCGATCTGGTAAGCACTCTCGGACCGGGAAGGCCTTGAGTTATTTTTACACACCCAGCGGTACTTGTGTTGGAAATCCAGCTGCACGATGATCCGAACACCACGCAGCACGGGTTGCGATCTCCCAGCCTCCGTCAGCGATGCTGCGCGTTGTTTTTCCAGCTCCGTATGTCGATTCTTCGGTCGCGTTGCAGGTGAGCGTCGATTTTCAGCCACGAAGCCGGCGGCGTGTCGATTTTTCAGCCGCAGATCGGAGTTGCGTCGATCTTTTCCCCGCACAGCGTTCTGTGCTTGGATTTCTTCCTCTTAGGCTGCCAGCTTCTCCTTTCAGGGTCCCAGGAACTGGATGGGCACCACTTGGCAGAGTTGGAGTCTCTCTAGAGACTCCAGGTGCTGGCAGGACGAAGTCTTTGCTGCACCTGAGACTTCAAACAACAAGAGGCAAGCTCTAAATCAAGCCCTTGGAGATCTTCACAAGATGGAAGGCACACAAAGTCCAGTCTTTGCCCTCTTAATCTGGCAGAAGCAGCAACTGCAGAATAGCTCCACAAAGCACAGTCACAGGCAGGGCAGCTCTTCTTCCTCAGGTCTTCAGCTCTTCTCCAGGCAGAGGTTCCTCTTGGTTTCCAGTGTTCTAAAGTCTGTGGATTTGGGTGCCCTTTTTATACCCATTGTTTCCTTTGAAGTAGGCCTACTTCAAAGCAAAGTCTCTCTTGCATGTGAAATCCTGCCTTGCCCAGGCCAGGCCCCAGACACTCACCAGGGGGTTGGAGACTGTATTGTGTGAGGGCAGGCACAGCCCTTTCAGTTGTGAGCGACAGCTCCTCCCCTCCCTCCTAGCACAGATGGCTCATCAGGAAATGCAGACTACACCCCAGCTCCCTTTGTGTCACTGTCTAGTGTGAGGTGCAACCAGCCCAACTGTCAAACTGACCCAGACAGGGAATCCATAAACAGGCAGAGTCACAGAAATGGTATAAGGAAGAAAATGCTCACTTTCTAAAAGTGACATTTTCAAACACACAATCTTAAAATCAACTTTACTAAAAAATGTATTTTGAAATTGTGAGCTCAGAGACCCCAAACTCCACATGTCCACCAGCTCCCAAAGGGAATATACACTTTAATCATATCTAAAGGTAGCCCCCATGTTAACCTATGAGAGGGACAGGCCTTGCAACAGTGAAAAACAAATTTAGCAGTATTTCCCTGTCAGGACCTATAAAACACATTACTATATGTCCTACCTTAACCATTCACTGCTCCCTGCCCTTGGGGCTACCTAGGGCCTACCTTAGGGGTGCTTTACATGTAAGAAAAGGGAAGGTTTAGGCCTGGCAAGTGGGTACACTTGCCAAGTCAATTTTACAGTTAAAGCTGTACATGGACACTGCAGTGGCAGGTCTGAGACATGATTACAGAGCTACTTATGTGGGTGGTTCAACCAGTGCTGCAGGCCCGGTAGTAGCATTTGATTTACAAGCCTTGGGCACCTCTAGTGCACTGTACTAGGGACTTACTAATAAATCAAATATGCAAATCACAGATAAGCCAATTACATACACATTTTGTATAGGAGCACTTGCACTTTAGCACTGGTTAGCAGTGGTAAAGTGCCCAGAGTAACAAAAACAGCAAAATCAGAGTCCAGCATACACCAACATCCTGGGAAACAGAGGCAAAAAGTTAAGGGAGATCGCGCCAAGGATGAAAAGTCTAACACATGTCCCCCCCCAGCTAAAAGTGGGGAGCAACTACACAACCTCATGGGAGTTCTCATCACTAAGGTGGAAGAACCTGGACAGAACATCAGCATTGGCGTGCTCTGTACCAGGATGGCGTTCCACCGTAAAGTCCATGCCCTGTAGGGAAATGGACCACCTCAACAGTTTTGGATTCTCACCCCTCATCTGCATTAACCATTTGAGGGGCCTGTGGTCGGTCAGAATTCGGAAGTGAGTCCCAAAAAAGTAGGGTCTTAGCTTCTTCAGTGCCCAGACCACAGCAAACGCTTCACGTTCTATGAACTCCACCTACGTTCCCTGGGAAGTAACCTCCTGCTAATGAAGGCTACGGGTTGATCTAGGCCCTCTTCATTAAGCTGTGAGAGTACTGCTCCAATACCATGCTCTGAGGCATCTGTTTGTACAACAATCTCCTTGGAGTAGTCAGGTGCCTTCAACACTGGTGCTGTGCACATGGCAGCCTTCAGGGCATCAAAAGCGTTCTGGCAAGCCTCTGTCCAGATCACCTTCCTGGGTTGCTTCTTCGATGAAACCTAGATTGCATGCATGGGTGGTTGGCGTTGGTGTGGTTCCTAGGGTGGCTGGCCACCAGGAGTAGTCCCATGTGAAACGGTTGGAGCCGAGGATGAGGATCTCTATTTTGTCCGAGTTACGTTTGAGGCGCCTCTTCTCCATCCAGTTGGCGAAGGCATTCAGTCTGTCGTGGAGATTGGTTTTGGTGGTGGCGGGGTCCTTGGTGAGTGATAGGATCAGCTGGGTGTCGTCAGCGTAGGAGAAGATGTTGAGGTTGTGGGATCGGACGATGTTGGCGAGCGGTGCCAGGTAGATGTTAAAAAGAGTAGGGCTGAGAGAAGACCCTTGGGGATGCCGCAGATGGTCTTGGTGGCTTCCGAAAGGAAGGGAAAGAGGCGGATTCTCTGGGTTCTCTAGGAGAGGAAGGATGTGATCCAGTCCAGGGCCTTGTGGTGGATCCCAGCGTCGCAGAGGTGAGTGCAGATGGTGTGGTGGCAGACGGTATCAAGAGCAGCCAAGAGGTCCAGGAGGATGTCGTCGGTTGTGGCATTGAGGGCGGTCTCGGTGCTGTGGCTCCTGCGGAATCCGGATTGGGAGATATCTAGCATGTTCTTCTCCTCCAGGAAGCAGGTCAGTTGGCCAAATGGCATGACTTTAAATTGAAAGTGTCCATCTGGGTTAGAGAATGCTGACCTCTCCTTGGCCCCCTAAGTTAAGGCAATCTGCCAGTACCCAGATATTAAGTCAAACGTACTGAGATACTTGGCAGCTCCTAACCGGTTAATGAGCTCATCAGCTCGGAAGATAGGGTGTGTGTAGGAAGGTAGCCTCTTTCTAGCCTTGTTACCCCCACTTTTGGCCTGTTTGTGAGTATATGTCAGGGTGTTTTTACTGTCTCGCTGGGATCCTGCTAGCCAGGGCCCAGTGCCCATAGCGAAAACCCTATGTTGTCAGTATGTTTGACATGTGTCACTTGGATCCTTCTAGCCAGGACCCCAGTGCTCATATGTTTGTGGCCTATATGTGTTCCCTGTGTGGTGCCTAACTGTATCACTGAGGCTCTGCTAACCAGAACCTCAGTGTTATGCTCTCTCTGCTTTTAAAATTGTCACTGCAGGCTTGTGACTAATTTTACCAATTCTCATTGGCACACTGGAACACCTTTATAATTCCCTTGTATTTGGTACCTAGGTGCCCAGGGAGTGGGGTTCCAGGAGATCCCTATGGGCTGCAGCATTTCTTTTGCCACCCGTAGGGAGCTCAGACAATTCTTACACAGGACTGCCACTGCAGCCTGAGTGAAATAACGTCCACGTTATTTCACAGCCATTTTTCACTGCACATAAGTAACTTATAAGTCACCTATATGTCTAACCCTCACTTAGTGAAGGTTAGGTGCCAAGTTACTTAGTGTGTGGGCACCCTGGCACTGGCCAAGGTGCCCCCACATTGTTCAGGGCAAATTCCTCGAACTTTGTGAGTGCGGGGACACCATTATACGTGTGCACTACACATAGGTCACTACCGTAACTCTGAAACATTGTATCTCCGAACATGGCCATGTAACATGTTTAAGATCATGGAATTGTCACCCCAATACCATTCTGGTATTGGGGGTGACAATTCCATGATCCCCCGGGTCTCTAGCACAGAACCCGGGTACTGCCAAACTGCCTTTCCGGGGTTTCCACTGCAGCTGCTGCCAACCCCTCAGACAGGTTTCTGCCTCCCCTGGGGTCTGGGCAGCCCAGGCCCAGGAAGGCAGAACAAAGGATTTCCTCTGAGAGAGGGTGTTATGCCCTCTCCCTTTGGAAATAGGTGTGAAGGGCTGAGGAGGAGTAGCCTCCCCCAGCCTCTGCAAATGCTTTGATGGGCACAGATGGTGCCCATCTCTGCATAAGCCAGTCTACTCCGGCTCAGGGATCCACCCAGCCCTGCTCTGGGGCGAAACTGGACAAAGGAAAGGGGAGGTGCCCAGAGCTCCTCCAGTGTGTCCCAAACCTCTGCCATCTTGGATTCAGAGGTGTTGGGGCACAATGGAGTGCTCTGAGTGGCCAGTGCCAGTAGGTGACGTCAGAGACCCCTCCTGATAGGTGCTTACCTCTTTCAGTAGCCAAGCCTCCTTTCTTAGTAGCCAAACCTCCTTTTCTGGCTGTTTAGGGTCTCTCCTCTGGGCTATTCCTCAGATAATGAATGCAAGAGCTCACCAGTGTTCCTCTGCACTTCCCTCTTCGACTTCTACCAAGGATCGACCGTTGACTGCTCCAGGACGCTTGCAAAACCGCAACAAAGTAGCAAGACAACTACCAGCAACGTTGTAGCGCGTCATCCTGCCGGCTTTCTCGACTATTTCCTGGTGGTGCATGCTCTGAGGGCTGTCTGCCTTCACTCTGCACTGGAAGCCAAGAAGAAATCTCCCGCGGGTCGACGGAATCTTCCCCCTGCCAACGCAGGCACCAAACTTCTGCATCACCGGTCCTCTGGGTCCCCTATCATCCTGACGAGCGTGGTCCCTGGAACACAGGAGCTGGGTCCAAGTGTCTCCCACAGTTCAGTGGCCCTTCTGTCCAAATTTGGTGAAGGTAAGTCCTTGCCTCCCCACGCCAGACAGCAAACCTGTGTACTGCGTGATTTGCAGCTGTTCCGGCTTCTGTGCACTTCTCCAATGATTCCTTTGTGCACAGCCTAGCCTGGGTCCCCAGCACTCCGTCCTGCAGTGCTCAACCCACTGAGTTGGACTCCGACGTCGTGGGACTATCCTTTTGTGACTCTGAGTTTACAGCTCTTCTAAGTGCGTGTTCCAGTACTTCTGTGGGTGCTGCCTGCTTCTGCAGGGGCTCTCTGAGTTGCTGAGTGCCCCCCGTCTCCTCCACCAAGGGGCGACATCCTGGTCCTTCCTGGTCCCCAGCAGCACCCAAAAACCTCAACCGCGACTCTTGCAACTATCAAGGCTTGTTTGCGGAATTTCTGCCTGGAAACCCTTCTGCAACATCCAGCATGCCGTGGGACATCTTCCATCCAAAGGAGAAGTTTCTAGCCCTTTTCGTTGTTGCAGAATATTTGGCTTCTTCCACCCGGAGGCAGCCCTTTTGCACCTTCATCCGGGGTTTAGTGGGCATCTGCCCCCCCGGACACTTTCGTGACTCTTGGCCTTGGTCCCCTTCCTTTACTGGTCCTCAGGTCCAGAAATCCGTCTTCAGTGTTTTGCTGGGGCTTGTGGTTCTTGCAGAATCCCCTATCATAACTATTGTGTCTTTCTGGGGTAGTAGGGTAAGTTTACTCCTACTTTTCAGGGTCTTGGGGTAGGGTATTTTGGACACCCTTACTGTTTTCTCACAGTCCCAGCGACCCTCTACAATCTCCCATAGGTCTAGGGTCCATTCGTGATTCGCATTCCACTCTTGGAGTATATGGTTTGTGTTGCCCCTAGACCTATGTCTACCTATTGCATCCTATTGTGATTCTACATTGTTTGCACTACTTTTCTTACTGTTACTTACCTGTTTTGGGTTTGTGTACATATAACTTGTGTATATTACTTACCTCCTAAGTGAGGGTATCCTCTGAGATACTTTTGGCATATTGTCACTAAAATAAAGTACCTTTATTTTTAGTAACTCTGAGTATTGTGTTTTCTTATGATATTGTGCTATATGATATAAGTAGTATAGTAGGAGCTTTGCATGTCTCCTAGTTCAGCCTAAGCTGCTTTGCCATAGCTACCTTCTATCAGCCTAAGCTGCTAGAAACACCTCTATTCTACTAATAAGGGATAACTGGACCTGGCACAGGGTGTAAGTACCACAAAGTACCCACTATAAGCCAGGCCAGCCTCCTACAGTGTGCGTCAGTCTTGCTGAGTGCATTGAGTCCCTGGTAGTTCACACAGAACCTGAGTTCTGGAGTGGCACTAGGTGCAGCAGCCTTTGGGACCAATAGCACAGGCTGGCTCAAGGACTGCTGGAGTGCTCAATAACCCCTAGGGTAAGCATTTTGGATACTTCATCCTTAATGCATGCCCAGACCCTGTCAGTCAACCTGTAAACTTTTTGCTTAATGGGTGTACTGTCCCCAGTGTCCACATCATGTGTGCGCAAGTGTGTGACTCCTTGGACCAGGGAAAACAGTGAGTGAAACTGTCCCAACACGTGGTGACAGTCACCCTGCTGCTCCTCAGTCAGGGAGGGGGAGAGGATCACTCCCTCCACCAACCCATCTTTCTCTCCTGCAGACAGGAGGTCAGGAAGAGGCTCACTCACTTCCTCCACCACATCATCTGTCGCAAGGATCATGGACAGTTCAGTCCGCTCAAAGTGAAGTTTGAGGCGGTTGACATGCAGGACCCTTAAAGGGTTCCTTGGAGACTGTAAGTTCACCAGGTAGGTGACTTCACTCTTGTGCTCCACCATCTCAAATGGCCCAGTCCACTTATCCTGGAGTGCTCTAGGCTCCCCTGGTGCCATCATCCACACTTTCTGACCGGCTGAAACTCGACCAGAGTGGCATTCCTGTCGTAGCACCGTTTCATATCCTCCTGGCCTGCTTCTAGGTTCTCCTATGCGAGACTCCTGAAACCTGCAGTCTGGTTTCTCAAAGCCAGCATGTAGCTAAACACATCCTGGGGGGGTTTACTAGGAGCTTTCTCCAAAGCCTCCTTCACCAGACTCAAGGGCCCCCTCACAGGGTGGCCATAGATGAGCTCAAAGGGACTAAACCCAAGTCCCTTTTGAGGAACCTCCCTGTAAGCGAACAGAAGGCATGGCAAGAGGACGTCCCACTTCTGCCTCAAGGCCTCTGACAGATTCTGAATCATGCCTTTCAAGGTGCGGTTGAATCTCTTAACCAGACATCACCTATCATTTGTTACAATGTTCATCCCGGTGACTTATTTGTATGGAAACTCATACACATCCATTCATGCTGTATAGTGTGTTAGGTAAAAATTGGGGCAAATGTCACATACGTAAGTTTTGGCTTGCAGAAAAAATTGAAGGCACTATTTTCTGGCTTAGACATCCCTTGAGGAAGCGTTATTCTGTCCAACACAGCATTATGGTGTACAGTTTCTATTTTCCTCAGAAATAACCCTCAAGAAGGGCAGAAGATGGTACAATCCAGACCACTGTGCATAGTTATCAGCCAAGATTTGTTCAGTTCCGGTGTATTGACAATCAATAATCATTGATGTGAGGTAAACATCTCTGATGGCCATCAAGGTTGATGTGTCACATTACACAGAGACAAAGTTGTTGTGTAAGTGCTATTTATTTGAAAGTGCTGTAGTGCTATATGTACATTGCTCATGATTGTAAGACCATTAGTGTGACATCTTCCATTGTGATCCTACACAAGTGCAAAATGACATGCTGGGGTGAAGTGTCAGACAGTGCAGTGGAACAGGATTTGCCAATGAGGTAGTGAGAGACAATCACAGGGCAGGGTGACAAGATAAACAGTGGGCTGAAAAACAGTGCTTGAGTACAGTTGTTGCAAGACTGGCATGTTACAAAGCACAGGACCTTGGTAATAGGTGGCCATGTGGCAGGGACTAGTGCTACCGGGTACTCTTACGGGTGAAGGTGATCTGTTCCACGTCTTCATCTTCTGATGTGTGTGTTGTCTCCTCTGCCCTTGGTGGTGGTGGTTGTGAAGGGGCAACACACACCTCAGTGTTTGAAGATGTGGAGTCAGACATCCCGATAGCTGCCAACTGTGAGGCTCTTAAGGGCAGTACTGCAGCAAGAAGGAGCTGCTGGTTCTTAAGAATAGCAGCCACATCACGGTGGTAGGCAGCTAGGTCGGCCCTGAGGTGCTCAATATTGCATTCGTGCACGTGTTGACAGGATTGTTGTTGTAGATGTTGGGTCAACTCTATTACAGCTGTGCTGATTTCCTTCAACCTTTTTTTAAGTTCCTGCAAGATTGTTGTTCGCCCTTGTATAGCTGCTGCCAGTTCTTCAGTTGACATCATGCACAAACGCAACCCCTCTAGGCTGGCTGCCATAGTTTGCATCCCCACCCGCACCTCCTTGGCCAGCTCCCGCTGTACTCCAACTACAGTTCACTCAAAGCTGGTGCCAGGGTCGTCAGAGTCCTCAGCTGTGTTGGAGCTGGCAGGTCATACAATTGGGGTGGTGGGTGGGTCCTCTGTGGTGGCTGCTAGTTCTGTGCTCCTCCTTGTGACTGAAGGTGGGGTCTGGAGGGTTCCAAGGACATCTTGGAGGGTCTGCTGGCTGATGTTTGTCAGCTCGTCATCCATGTCATCAGGGTAGTCCGGGACAAGCATATCCGCAGGAGAGCCATCGTTATCTGCAATGAGATATGGTAAAATTAGTGTGTCTGTGTTGTGGCATTTGTAATGTGACATGCCTGCCTTCCGATTATTTTCACATTGTGATATTGGTTCCTGTTCTTTGTTCCCGTCTTTAATATTAGCATTCTCCCAGGCCTACGCCCCACCTGCATGTCACAAGTATTGTGGTCAGTTTGCGGACCTGTCAGCATCACATGATCTAGATGTTGGTTCAGGCCAAATTGTAAATTGCCACCTTCTTGTCCTACTCAACCCTCCGTCTACCTCCCTTCTCATGGTGAGGCCTTTCACTGGCTGTGGGTATTCTGATGGCCTTTCACTGGCTCTGGGTGTTCTGATGGCACTATCACCACACTTAACAATCTGCCCCAGTCTCTGATCTTTCACATCCACCTATATGTTGTTGAGATCTAGCATATACTATGTATAGCATTGGTATGGCACGATATGGATGCCAGCATTGGTAATGTGTACTGCTGATGTTGGGGAATGTGTGCTACATTGGATTGCACTGATTGTCCTAGCAGTGTTCCATCTCCTCCTCTGACTGTGCGGGTGTATTCCTGTAACCAGTTACAGGTGTCCTCCCTCTCAATGCTGTTGTCTGAGTTGTATGACATTTGGGAGGTTGCATTGTGACCCAGGCACAGGGTGGACCCTGACATATGCAGCATGGGTATGACATTAGTGCAGTGTACCTCCTAATGTTTATGACAATGGCTAATGTTGTAGCAACTATGGACAAGGATTGAAACATTTGTATTGATTTCAGGGGATTGATAACGTTGTCATACTGAACCCTCTAATTTGGGTGTGTTTGATCCATAGGGACGTTACTGCCATTAGCTACTTGACCTGGACACACATCAGTGGTGGTAGTGGCAACTGTTGTCAATGTTAAATTCCACTTGCAGATATGGCCAGAGGTTGTTAATTGGGCCCTAGTTAATGTAGGCAGAATACTGTCTGACGTGTGACGGGCTGCCAGTTTAACGTTGTACCCTACCCTCTTGGCCTGGCTTTACCTTTCCAACATCCTTGGCATGGCAGCATACCCCCATGCAAAGGTTGTTGGTGTAGTGTAGTATTGTGCCCCAGGTTTCCTCTGTACAGCCCATGCCCCCGTGCTGTGGCCCTTTACCCATGCCACTCCCTGAATATCATGACTTACATGCATTGTGCAGTAGGTATGTCCACCCCCCCGCTTACAGTTAACATTTGTGCATTTTAATTCCCCATGCGACTTACCCTGCATCTGTGTTGTCTCCTGGTAGTCTGCGCTGTCCTGTCCTTGAATCCCTGTGATGGCTGCGACCATCTCCTCCATGTGGTCCAGGGCCTCCTGCTGTGCTGGACTCCCACCTACAGTCTGAAGTGCTGCCTTCCTGTTCCTGGCCATCTTTTATTTGTCCTGCGCTTGCAGTCATGCCAGCGTTTCTTGCACTCGATGACTATTCTCCGTACTTCTGCCACACTGTTGATCTTGTCAACAATGTGTTGCCATATTGCCTCTCTCCTACTAATTGGCAACTTTGAGGTGACAAACAGTTGGTGCTGGTGTTCCGTCACCTCTTTCACCAGAATTTCCTGCTCCTCTGCACTGAAGCGACACTTTCTTTTCTTCTTCTCCCTGTCCTGGGCCTTTGTGGGTCCTCCTGCCTGGTTCCTGGTCTGTTGTCATCTCCTGTGCAAGCATCTGGGATCCATTTTGGCTCTCCTTAGCACATTTTGCTGTGTTTGCGCCGCTTTTTGATGCAATTGCATCAAAAAACAGTGCGTATCCGGTTTGCGATGTCATAAACCGGCTCACTGTAATTTTCGCTGCACTAACGTTGTTTTCCTTTACAACGTGACGCATTAGTTTGAGTAAAAATAAAATGACTCACGCATGTGATTTGCGCCACCGTGCGTCAAAGTCTAAATTTGATGTCTGCAAGGCGCAAAGAAATCGCGTTAGCCGGTGGTAAGATTTTGGACGTAAAACTGTGTCGCGCAGTTTTGCGTCAAAAAGTATAAATATGTCACAAAATGTGAGACTTATAAAAGAGGGAATGCATCAAACAGAAATTGGCCAATAAAGACATATTTGGGATATTGTGAGCCCCCCACGGTCCTGGGCCTGTATGCACTTAACCTGCTTAATCAGTGACAGCAGTGGCCCTCAGTAGCAGGCTGTCTTCTTTGCCTGTTTCACCCCTTTCCCACCTGACTGGCTATCACTCCAATCTTCAAACAGACTACTTCAGAAAAAATAGTTCACACACATTCCCCTCTCTGCAGAAAGGGTGCCATTTACACTAATGCTTGCCCCCATGTGCCTTTTGCAAACAGTCATAATTGTAATGCATTGGGCCCTTCACACACCAGGGCCCCAGTGCCACTGCATCTGCTTGACTAGTGATAGACGCTCCCTTGCAGGCTGTCTCCTCTGCCATTTGTTAAAAACATAGACACCCCTCTTGCTCCACTTCCACACCCCACCATTTGTCTGACAGCCAAACTAAGGTGTCTCCTCAGTTTCAATGTTCCCCTCCCTTGGGCCACTGCTTTGAGGCCCAAAGGAACACTAGCACAGCAAGGGCACACTGGCTCTAATGCAAGCAAGGAAGGGCAGCTAAACATCTATAATTGGGGTTTAGGTGGTCCCACACACTCCTAGAACCACTGCACATCCAGCACTAATGATAATTACAGGGCTGCATACTCTGCCTACTACACTGGGCTATCAGTCCGAGGTTTGAGACCCAAAGCAAGCTGTCTGCCCCTTTGTACATTTGTGCAAAACAAATGCTAGCAAGGGAACATGTTATTTATGAAAGTAACATTTTTAGTGCAGACAACATGTCTGAGTATCAAAGTATCTGTCCACAAGGTCACATTTTTCACTGTATGTTGCAACACATCACACAGTGGATAACATCCTTTACGAGGGGTGAGGCCAAATCTTGTCAACCCATCCGTTACTACTCACTGTAGGAGCTTCAATATATCACTTGCAACTGGTCAGTAGCTAAGATTCAACATGGCACACACCAGGAAATGAAAGTTCACAAAAGAGTTTTTGCCATGTTTAATAATCGGTTTGCTATCTACACTGATCTGGTAGTGCCATGCTGTGCAATCCAGCTGGAATTTCACATTTTAATAATATGCTATGGAAGATAGGGGGTCATTACGACCCTGACAGCCGGCGGTACACTGGCAGTAACGCCACCAACAGGCTGGCGGTGTTCCGCCAGTGTATTATGACCGTGGCACATTAGCCACGGCCATACCGCTGGTCCCTCCACTTGACCACCAGGTTTCCGCCAGGCGGTCATAATCCCCAACCACCAGCCTGTCCATGGTGGTAAACACCGCCATGGAAATGCTGGCGGTAAGGGGGACTCGGGGTGCCCCTGGGGGCCCCTGCACTGCCCATGCACTTGGCTTTTCTATGACTGCCAGAGGGGCTAGTACTGTAGCTATTGCTGTCAAAGACCACATACATGTATAAAATACTAAGCTAATTAACAAACCTCATTAGAATCTTATCCTCTTTTAACAATAGCATCACCCATTACACTCCTACCACCATCCCAACACCAACATCAAAGGTATATTTTGTAGTCACTCTCTACTGGCTGATTAGGACATTAGAAGCTGTGAGACAAGACAGTTTATTGTACATAATATGGCCTTGGCTGCCAGAAAGAATGTTCTCTGACTCCAGCACCTGACGTGGCCTAGACCCAGTGTTTGCTACAATAATCTGCTGGTTGATTTTGATAGAGTTCTGCTTGGCTGTCATTATAATATTTGTTTGCCAGAGGACTGTGAAAAGGGTGGGTGAGCATTTATAAACAGTGGCAAGAGGCTTCACGTCTTAATCATCAGCAGCAATGTCATGTCGATTTTTCTCAGATTTATCTCCATTTCTTCATAGACATCTGCCATCTGTAGAATCTGATGATACATGATAACAGGGCATAATGCAGATTGGGGCTAGTGTGCTCTCACAGTAAAATAAAACCCAAAAGCTATTGTACTTTGCTGTGTGTTTCCTTGAAAATGCCTAGATGGCAATAAAGTCATTATTTCCAAATCTTTCTGGGAAATGCTAGACATTTGTTATATCCCACTATATCCCACTTAGCTTTCAAAGTTTGATTTAATGGTGAAATTAGATTTCAGTGGAAAGGTAACTTAATAAAAATCAAATTCTTAAAGCCACTGGGAATACACATGCTTGGCCTAATTATTGTTCTTGGCTCAGAAAACAATGGCCTGGCTTAGAACCCATGAAGGACATGGTAGAGTTAACTGATGACCACTTAACTAACTGATAGTGGACAGGAACAGCTTGCAGAACAAAGAGCAGCTTTTGTACTATCTTTTTTAACTTGTAGATGCCAGTAAAGCTTCTTCTAATAATTCCCACAACCCTCACAGACAGCCAGCCCCCAGCCAAAGAGGGAGCGATTTGGACCCTGTCAGGTGGAAGTAGTGCTCAATTAAATGGGCTAGTAGTGATGGAGCTGAAGATAGGCATGCCAAGAGGCATAAGCATTCTTCCATATTGAAACAGAGGCTCCTGTGTAATATTGCAGTAAGGCAAAGGTGGAGTTCTTCAAAAGGAGTTGGGGCACTTTCACAAAATAATTAGGCTTGGGCAGCAGAATTTCTCCCATCACAAGATGATGGATAGGATAAATCAGGCACCTCCGCCACCACCCTTTCTTAACATTCCTGGACCTGTGAAGACGTCACCTGATGATGAAGGCCCTGCAGGAAGAAGACTCCTGACACCATGCTTTGGACTACTGGTAGAAGAAAAGGATTCACTAGACCCCTAACTTGTAACTCCTGCTGGCATGCAGTAAATTGAACTGCTCTTCATTTATCATATGTTTGGCTTCCTGTATACTTATTCTATTGATAAAAAAAGCAGAAGAACTCCTGAATCCTAGAGGGCACAGCTGCCTACAAAGGATTGATCCCTGCAGGAGACCTGGCTGGATAGAGCTCTGGTGGCCAGTAGCCTACCCTGAGGTGCCAGGGGTGCAACAGAACCAGACTAGAAGGAACTTTCCCAGCAGTTGGAAATTACCTGATTTATATCTTGCCAGGTGAGGGTAAGTCAGTCAGGATGGATAATCTGCTGCTTGTACCATAGCCACGACGGTTGAGCAATGATTCCCTCAGAACTGTGTTTTGACCTTACCAGATTGTGTTAATTAAGTTAATGGGTGTTACTCTCTACCAAAATAATAAACCTATTTTTGACACTTCACATCCATCAAACTCTAAGTTACTTAGTCATCCCAAATTTCATAGTTATGCTCACTAAATTCACAGTACCTGAGGAGCAACTTCATCATTCGTAGTCTCAAAAACAGAAGAACAGTTGCTCCAGTTGGGCACCGGTGGACCCAGAGCTTCAGAATTAAAGGCAAGTTATTGACACTGGTGCTCATGCCACTCCATAAATTCACCCGTTATTTTCTTTAATACTACATACATTTTTGTCATCAGGGCCTTATGTTCTACTAGCATTAAAGTCTTTCATAGCTTTATCAATACTCATCATTTTCTGCTTGTTTTCACGTTTGGAGAAATGTATTTGTTCGACATTCAGTCTGAGCACAAAGTGGCATAGGCTTCCACAAAGATCTGAAGGCTCTTGTTCGGTGTGTTAAGATCTGAATGTGGAGAAAACAGGTGTGAGATCAGTGGATGTGAGAACCCATCTGGAAAATTAGAGGTATATTTACAAGCCCAGTGGTGCTGGTCAGTGCAGCAAGTGACCTCGCTGCGCTGCCCTGCACCACAGTGAGAGGGCAAAAATGCATTGTATTTACAAGATAGAGTGCATTTCTGTCCTTTCCCACAAATTGCTACCTAGCGCCACCACAGCCACCCTGGCGCCATGGTACAAGCATATCTACATTGTGGGCAGGATTGTTTTTGTGCAGCAATGGACAGGTTCCTGCACAAAAACAATCCAGGGAGGCATTTTCCTCTTTCTGAATGTGCATTCTGCAGTACAAATAGAAAGAGGAAACTTAGGATATCAATTGCATGCCGATGTAAGGGTTGCAATAAAGTAGAGATTGCAAATGGTTAGACACATCTAATGGAAGTGGGTACTGAAGAGATAGGAAAGGTGGGGAAAAAGATTAAGTTCAAGTTTTTGCCTTTGTGATACTTTTGGAACCGTGAAGTTCTTATTTTGAAAAAGGGGTCTCCATTATGCTTTAGAAGTATGCTGCTCTGAGATTAAATCACAAAAATGCATTTTGTGGGTGTTAAAGGCTGATAGAAGAGATGAAACCAGAGAAGTTAGTAATTTGGAATTTGCTGTTTCCAGGTAGATGATAGATATGATGAGTAGGATGGAGAAGTGAAGATTTGTCTGCAGGAAACATGTTCAAAAGTGAAGGAGGGTGAAACCAGTCTCATAGTCTAACTAGAAATTCCTCTGGATTGTAGTATGGACACTCCAAGGGGCATATTTATACTCCATTTGCGCTGAATTTGTGTCATTTTTTCACACAAATTCAGTGCAAAACGAACTCCATATTTATATTTTCACGTTTGTCTAACATCAAAATATTGTAGTTTGCATTTTTTAGATGCATGAACCTACCTTGCATCAATGAGACGCAAGGTAAGCATTCCAATCGAAAAAATGGTGCTAACCCCATAGCCCCATATTTAGCCCCCATGCTAAAATGACGCATGCATGGGAAGAGGGTCAAACCAGGTGTTAGGGACCTGTGGACCCATTTCCATGGTTGAACACCATGTAATGGGTCCACAGGTGCCCTCCTAAAGCCCCAGAAACAACTCCATCCACACCGGAGGGACACTGGAGGATGGGTGACCCCATCCCAGGTAAGTACAGTAAGTATAGGTAAGTATTTTATTTTTAAATTAAAGTGCCATCTTGGGCCCCCTGCATGGCACAGGGTGCAATGGCCATGCCCAGGGGACACTGGCCCTATGTGCTGGCCATTGGGGTAGTGGGCATGACTCCTGTCTTTTCAAATACAGGAGTCATGTGGTATGGATGGTTTTGCATCAGGAAATGATGCTAGGCTGGTTAGAGGCATTTTTATTGCCTCTAACCAGCCTAACGTCATTTTTTTGTGCAAAACCCCCTTCTCCCATACCACCACCCCCACCTGGCTGACATCATTTTTTTCGTACACTAGCCCACCCTTTGCGCCGACTTGAGGCATTCCATAAATTTGGCACCTGGCTGGCGCTCTGGAATGACGCAAGCCGACGCTATACTTTTTGATGCAAAACTGCGTTTGCGCAGTTTTGAGTCAAAAAGTATAAATATGGGCCCAAGTTTGGTGGTGTGTTTGATTGGTGGATGTGATTGGTGGATTAACACATACTTGTCAGAAATAAGTTAATGACAGATGGTGGTGATGTGGTAGTGTGCTAGATCCTTTTGAAGAAGTGAATATCTAGGTTGTTATGTAATCAAGCCAGCAATCATTAAGTCAAAACAGAATGTACAACAGCACAATAGAGAACACAGGCTCTGCTTGTCTAGTTCTGGCCCCCACCTTTGACATTGTTTTCTTTTTTTGGGATTTTTGAATGCGTTCCAACCTACTGACTCCGAGACAGGTTCGCCAACCCATGTATGCCAGGTAATTTCATCAAGCCACTGATAGACATAGAGTTAAACATAGCCAAAAGTTTCCTGGGCATTAGCACAGTACCTGCAAGATTGTGATTCCGGGAGCTTTAGGAGGAATTCCTGACAAGTCTGTTGGATGTCCCAATGCAGTCTGTCAAAGAAGCCCAGGCCAGTTGAAGCAGTTGAAGTGTTTATTGACAAAGAAAAAATATATATATAGGTGGCCCGCTTGTTTTTACTTGCAAGATTTCTGGTCATATATGACGTAGATGAAGCAAGTCTTTGGGCATCTTTTTGATATTGTAAGTTTCTCTGGAGGTGTTTATGGAGGACACATTTTTTCTGGTGTATTTCCTCTGAGGTGCATGGTAAAAATGAGTGGAGCACATCAAAAGTGCTTCGAAGCTGCCAGGAACATTTTTAATGAAACAGATGAATCATTCCATGGGAATTTGGAGATAACAGGTCATGGTGATGGGTTGACTGGTAGTAAAATTAAAAAAACAGTTGGCACTTTATGAGAAATTGTCTAAGAAGGAGATCGATAGATGTTGGGAAGTCATGTAATTAGAAAATTACATGAAAGTGAGCAGGATCTCTCCTGGCCTGAGAATTCTTATTACTCTGACTTACCAGAATCTCAACCCTAAACGTTTGTAGGAAGGGTCTAAGTTAATGGCAGACACATGTAGAGCAATGATGGGGCTTCTGGCGAAATATGCCTCTTTGGAATTGGACCAGGTCACAGAGGAGATAGCAAAGTTAAAGGAGATTTTGAACAAATACCCAGAACAAGAAGTAATAAAGAATGTTTTAAGTCAGATGCAGAGCAGATTGGAGAAATATGAGGAAGAAATAAAACAAAAGAAAAGATGGACATTTTTGAGGGACAAGCAGGATTATGCACAGGGGAGAATGTTAACTTTTGAGCGGAGATTCGATCTATCAGGCAATACAAATTGTTGGGATCTTTGAGACAGCAGGAGTTAGTGACATCAGGATCTGATAACCATTCATCTGATTATGAGGAAATACAGACATCATCAAGTAAGGACCCTCTTCCTTTTACCTCATTGGAGGAATATTGTTTTTTTACAGAGAAATCAAACTGTATGGGGGAGACCACCAAGAGGAAAAGTGGGATGCAGCATAGAAGGAACTCCACATGACTTAATTGACACCTTCCACAAGGTCATTATTCGTGACCTTATGAAGATTTGGTGTAAGGCAAAAAAGAATTATGCGTCCAACCTCAGGAAAGAACAGAGTAATGCTGATAGAACCCTCTTAAATGATCAAAACATAGTCATCAAACCTTTGGATAAGGGAGGTAATGTTAACAAATATTGCAGAGAAGCACTTAGGCATCTTGATGACACAGGAAACTATGAGAAAGTGATTATTCAAAACTATAATGTGTCCATAGGTCAACATCATGCAAAATTATTTGACTGGAGGGATAAGGGTTTACTTACCATGGAGGAATATCAATTTCTCCTAGTTAAAAAAACCCACTGCCACTTGTTTCTATATGCTTCTAAAGGTACATAATGATAAGGAAAATTCACCCGGTAGACAAATTATTACTGCTAATAATAGCCTTCTGGAGCATACTTCTATGTATTTAAAAAATTTTCTTCTACCTTACGTCCTAGCCTTACCGTCTTATTACAGGGAAAGCATGGATTTTAACTCCAAAATAGATGGAATTTAGTGGAACCACAATTTTTGTTGGTTTCCTTAGATGTGGTGTTGTTATGCACCTGCATTGAGTATGATCTGGGGATCCAGGCATGCAGATACTTTTTCCGTGACAGGCTAGTCTCCAAAGATGATCATTCCATGATGTTATTAGAGATGCTAGAAGTTTGTTTGAATAACAACTTTTTTGTCTTTAGGGACACATGGCATCGCCAATTGGTCAGGGCTGCGATGGGAAGCTGCTTTGCCCCAAGACACGCTGGGATTTTCATGGGATGGTGGGAGGTCACACAAGTGTGGGTGGAAGAAAATGAGAAATGGACCAGACATATTTCCATCTGGACTAGATACATAAATTACCTTTTTATGGTCTGGGAGGGAACACAGCAGAAATCGGATTAAATTTTGGAACATATTTCCCGGAATACTTTGGATTCGAGATTCACTAGAAAAGTACAACCTAAAAGAATGGATTTTCTAGATGTATTACTGGAGGTGGAGGGTACAAATATGCAGACTAAACTACATCGTAAGAGTACAGCGGGAAATAGTATCCTTCATGTGAGCTGTTTCCATCCTGCTAATTTGAAGTGGAGTATCCCTTACGGCAAATTGCTCAGGGCCAGAATAAATGGCAGCACCCAACAGGCTTATCAAGAGGAGGAAGACAGAATGATGAGGAGATTCAGAGAAAGAGATTATTCCAACTGAGTTCTAAGGGCAGCTAGTAAGAAAGCAACAAAAGTCACCACGGAAACTCTTTTAGTGAAAAGGAGTAACTGTGCGGGTAATCAGGAAGTGATGAGAGTAATAACAACCTTTAATTGGGCAAGTACAGCTATTAAGAGGATGGTGACAAGGCATTGGCGTCTAGTGAAACAAGATCCTGTGATAGGAAAGGTCATAGCCCCTTCTCCTCAGTTTACAAACCGAAATCATTGCGAGACATGTTGGTACGTAGCCATTTAGGGATACAGAGTACAAAAACTGGATAGTTTAATGATCAGAAAGGCTTTTTTAAATGTGGAAAGTGTAAGGCATGTAAAAAAGTAATAATGTGAAGACATATAGGATGGCTTCAGGGGAGACTAGACAGGTAAACAAATGTATCTCCTGCGGATCAGATCATTGCATTTATGTTTTCCAATGTCTTTGCGGATTGCAATATATTGGCAGTACTATTGGTCCGGTGAAAAAGAGAGTTCTGGAGCATTACAGGGCAGTTAGGAATCATAATGTCGCTTATCCTGTTGCCAGGCATTGGGCCAAATTTCATAACCAAGGTGCTGATCTTTTATTGTTCTTTGGCATTGATAGGAGTGAGAAGACTATACATAGTGTATATAGAGAAAGGAGACTGAGAGTTAAAGAATCAGAATATATAATCTTATTCAGCAGTAAATCGCCTGGAGGGTTAAATGAGGATGAAGAGCTTTATGTACAAGTCGGCTGACGTGGCAGTATTAGCATTTTTAGTAGTCCCCATTGCCAGTTTTTTTGTATCTGTTACTATATATACTAATGTGGTTGGTTGATCTAATTTTTCCTTTTTCTTCTTCTCTTTTTACTTCTCTTCTCTTCTCTTTCCTTTTCCTTCTTCTTTCTCTTTCTTTAATACTTTTATCTTTCTTTTGGATATCTTTGCCCTTCTTTTATCTGCTCTAATTAGAAATTGGCAGTTTCATATTGAATGAAATGTTTCTACTCCTTATGCGCTTCCACTGAATCATATAAAGCAAATATTAAGAAATGTGTTCACTTGGGTTATTTTATTTTATGTAGTGTCAGGATAGTTCTCATTTTATTTAAATTTTTGTTTTTCGTTAGATATTTATAAAGCTGATGTATAGGAAATTACAGATGATATGATTTGGATGGCAAAAATAACATAAGTAATTTGTTGATGGTTGATTAATCATGACTTATAAATTAACACTTTTATACTTTGTATATAAAGGAAAGGCCACTTTGCCTATATATATATATATATATATATATATATGTATATATATATATATATATATATATTGTGCAAAGTAATTCTTTGAAAAGTAGTTTATTCGGTGATAAGACATTAAGGATTTTTGAGTCATTGCATCATTTTGAGATTTTAGGGACCATGAATAATATTATTTAATTTTAAAATTATGTAAACAGCTGATTCAAAAAGAATGCGAGAGAGCACATATATTTTTTTGTTTCTATGTTTGTCAAGGTTGTTGTATATATTTAGGGTGGATTGGGCACTATTTTTCAAATTAGGCCATGACGAACACGCTTTTGGGTTGAAACGCGTAGACGAATAAATACTTTCATGCAAGGATGCAGATATGCTGAGTGTGGCTTTTCCTTTTGGTGGGACCACGCTGAAGGATTTTTTTGTGATTTAT
This sequence comes from Pleurodeles waltl, assembly GCF_031143425.1. NCBI lineage: Eukaryota > Metazoa > Chordata > Amphibia > Caudata > Salamandridae > Pleurodeles > Pleurodeles waltl. Next base: position 109,372,422 of record NC_090436.1, on the reverse strand, counting down.
AAACGGTATCCACACCAGTTTTACCAGCACTAGTCCGTTAGGTGGATGAAGCCGGAGGAAAGTAGAAATGTGCTGTACCTATATATATATATATATACAAGGGTTTCAAGTTAGGAAATAGAATTTAAAGAAACAGAAATTCACTTAAAAAAGCAGGGGTTACAGGGACGTTATAGCTAGGTTCTGAATTTACTCGTATAAAACCTTAGAAATTCACCAGTTATAGTTATATTTATTTCAAGTAACTATAACTTGTGCCCTAAGGTTAATATAAGTCGTGCCCGCCATAACATCAACTCATTTTCCTTACTACATGTTAATCCAACCACCACAAAGCATGGCCTTTGGCTGTGCAAAGCATGGGTTGACTGCAGGGCCTGGCTAGGCCCTGCGGCCAACTCCTATAACCATGCAAACCTGCCTTTGAGGAGAAAAAGTCTTCAATGTTTCCTCACTAGAGATGTTTAACAGTCAAAACACTAAACAATAAACCGACACACTGTCATGAGATGCTAGGATTTGAACATTCAACCTACTGATAGTCCAAGAGCTTTACTACTAGGCCAGAAGTGACCCTGGTCTGCTGTCCATCAAAATGTAATTATAATATTTGGCCCAAACATCTTGCTAGTTTGAAGCTTTGAAGCCATTGCATGGAGTGGCCATTGCAAGAACAATCTCACTCTCTCTCTCTCCCATCCCATTATGGGATGGAAGAGAAAGAGAGAGTTATAGGACTGCGGCGGGAGCCTGAAGGCCACGTGGTCCTAACTAGCTCCCCACATCCTGTGGGAGTCCATATTTGACAAGACCATGTCCACTCACCTGATTTCCAGGTTCTGCGGGAGTGAAGAGAATAAAACCCTCATCCCTAAATACTATTCCCTTGTATCTGGAATAAACAGGGAACAAGCAAATAGCCTCCAGGGGAAAGGGATAGGGAACAGGGATTTGGGAAGGGAAGAGAAACAAAACACTGGTTCATGAAGGAGCGTCACTGTTGTTCTAAGAAAGTTGCCTCAGGGCTTGGTGCAGGAATTCTAAGACCAAAAACAAATCAAAAACAAGCACTACAAATATCACAGAGTCTTTCAGCAAAATAACAAGAATTAATATCATTCGATTGGGCAATCACCAAGTTTTTCAGCAAAGTCACAATAACTATTACCGCTCGATTGCTCAACTATTAAGCACTCTTTTGTAACTCACAACAAAATAGTGATAAAATCAAACTTATGAATTTGTCTTTTGTTATTTGTTTTCACACAATAGACCTGGCCCACCGAAGGGCTTCATAAAAAACCACAAGAGTCACAGCAAAAACAAAATGCTTTTTTGCCCTTGGGGCTGTCCCACTGGGACCCCAACACCAGAGCTAAGGAGTCATGGTGCTCCTTCCTGGTTGAAGTGTTGGCAGCCAATCAGAGCTCTGAATTTCCCTGCACGAACTCATTGTTATTTGCAAATCTTACACTCCCATAGATATCTATATATATCTATATTCATTTTTCTTGTAATATCTCAAAAATCTACTGAACAGATCTACACCAAATAACATAAAGCACTCTTTCTTTACCAAGAGCTACCTTTCTGCCAAATTTGGTGTAATTCCGTTTATTGGTTCAGGCTGCAGTCATGTCTAAAATCCCTACGAGAATTATAATGGGAAAATCACTTGATTTGACCCCCCATTTTCTTGGCACCTGCTTGACAGATCACCCCCAAACTTCCCATGTACAGCAAGATTCACGAGAACACTTTTTAATTTCAGGAAGATTCATCAAATGGCTGCAAAGATATAGGTAAGTGTAAAAAATTTTTTTCAATGGAAACATGATCCTAACTATACCTACTGGCGACCACCAGTAGGTTATATATATATATATATATATATATATATATATATATATATATATATATATATATATATATATATATATACATGAATCACATCTGGGTAAAAATAAGGGCTACTAAGCAAATGTGAGATGCAACATTATAGTGTTTTTAAAAGAGGCTTTCTTTGGGAAACATTTGGTTTTGGGAAAACAAAGGGAGCACATGTGCTAGAGACTGAGATTATGGGAAAGGAAGGGTGATGAAATTAAGCTAATATAAGGATGTAAACCTTTAGGCTGAGCATGCAAACTGGTACTTTTTACAACTCGAAAGCCATGGAGTGAAAAAGATGTTCTTGCATATCCTTTAGGCACAGCTAGCATGTGCAAGAAAATATGACTACAGCAAATACAGTTCTGATAGGACATTTTCAACCTGTCTCTCTTACGCTATTCTGCCATTTATGACACATCAATACTCATTAAATTTACTTAAATTAACTTCCAAAGTTAAATTTACTTCCAATTCATTTAATGGTCAAAAATGTTTTAAGAACCATAATCTAATTTCCAATCCATTTTTATCATTTTTATCAATTGTTTTCAGTGAGTAAAATGAAGCGGTATCATTGACCGAAGCAAAACAGTAATAAAAACTCAAACAATAATGCAGTTTAGCCAGGATAAAATACTCAACCCTTCAAAGACAGCCCAGTCATCGAAAGTGTGTATTTCTCAACATTTTCACATATTTCAGTAATCTCTTCATGTATGCCTAGAAAGACATTAATGTGCAACTTTCAGAAACCATGACTGCAGATACCACCTTTCCTTTGACAGCCAGAACAAAATAAAGAGCCATTAAATTCTACAAAATTATACTGTGTATATATGTATGTATATATGTGTTGTTTCAATAGCGTAAACCTAACCAAAAGGCAGCGGAGGACCGCACACGGTCAAAGACAAGAATAAAGTCAACAACAAAGAAGAGATGGAGCTGGGTTGAGGACGAATAATGAGCTGTGATGTAGCAATCTTAACCTCGTCCCTGCCAGGCCTTTCCCCCCTCCTGTGGCAAGCCTTTTTTTGGCTATTTGGGGTAGTTCTATCTTAGGCCCTCATAACCTTTTGTCCATATAAACTATCCACGCCAAATTTGCTTCCTTTTTTTCCCAACATCCTAGGGATTCTAAAGGTACCCAGAGTTTGTGGGTTCTTCTGGAGGAGACCAAGAAATTAGACAAAATACAGCCACAATTAGTTTTTGGGGGGAAAAATGGGAAAGAAAGTGCTGCAGAAGAAAGTATGTGTTTCCTTCCCTGCAAATGGCATCAACAAAGGGTTTGCGGTGCTAAAATCACCATCTTCCCAGCTTTCAGGAAAAGGCAGACTTGAATCAGAAAACCACATTTTTCAATACAATTTTGACATTTTACTTGAACATACCCCATTTTTTCAATTTTTTGTGCTTTCAGCCTCCTTCCAGTTAGTGACAGAAATGGGTGTGAAACCTATGTGATCCTGGACAGCTAAACATTTCTGAAAAGTAGCCAAAGTTCTAAATTCAATAAGGGGTCAGTTGTGTAGACCCTTCAAGGTTCTCATACAGAAAGTAACAGCTGAAATAAAAAGATATTGAAACTGAGTTGAAAAAAACAGCCATTTCTGTCCACATTTTCTTCTGTGAATTAGACACTCGATGGAGTCCGGGGAGGTGTGACTTGCGTGGATCCCCGAGTGTTTTTTTACCAGGAATCCTCAGCAAACCTCAAATTTAGCTAAAAAAATCACATTGTCCTCATATTTCTGTGTGGGATCACCGCATTGGCACAAATTTCCTACTACCCAACGTTCCCCTTGGTCTCCTGATAAAAATGACACCTCACTTGTGTAGGTGGGCCAAGTGCCTGCGACAGGGAAGGGCCAAAAACATGTCTAAATTGAGAGGGAACCAAAGCGGGTTGAAAAGCACAGTTTGAAAAACAACGTTTTTTAGGCTGACAAGTGGGACAGAATTTTTGCCAGTATAGATGCAACAATTCTGATGGATGGTAGGATTTTATGTATTCCTGCGGATTCCGGAAGTTTCCTTCACAAAAATGTTGGGAAATTGCGTGATTTCAAGCAAAGTTGAAGGCTTCCAGGGCACTGTGGGTAAGGAAATGGTATGGGGTGCATGTGCACACACCACCCTGGACTCATCCAGATGTTTAGTTTTCAGATGTGTCTAGGTCTGGTAGATTTTTCTAGGTGGCAGTGTCCCAAAGTTAAATAATTGCAGCCGCTCACCATTCCAAGTGGGATGATATTGGAAGTTAGCCAAGGTCTCTTGGCCCAAATGTAAAATCAAAACCCAAAATAATCGAATGTTCTCTTGCTTGCCATTGGGATAAAATCCTTTAGTTTGCAGGAGGGGGCTGAAAGACTGTTACCCCCTTCAGTTGATGTGGGGGGCATAACCGTGCCCCTACTGGGTGGCAGCACCCCACCCCTCTATTTTATTTATTTAATTCCCTAGCATCTAATAGGCTTTCTGCCCCCCCCCCCACAGGGAGTGGATCGGGGGTAATTACCACAGCTGCTCCCCGGTGGGCAGAACAACTTTGTCCCCATTTATTTGGGGTTGGGGGTTATGGCCATACCCCCACTGTTGGAAAATGGGTTATTGGTAGGGCAGGTAGGTACCTACACCTAGCAACAAGCCACTAACCTCCACATAGGTACAGTTAGGTCTCAGTAAATTAATCCCAGCTCAACCCTTGGTAGCTTGGCAACGAGCGTCAAGGCTTAACTTAGGAGACAAAGTGTAAAGCATTCAAATATCACAAAACAGTAATTAAATAAAACACAGGAAACAGTTTAAAAATCCAAAACCAATTTATAAAATTGTTTATATTTTTATCTTTAAAATGACACAAAAACGATTAAAATCGGTTCAGGGGAACCGGAGATATGAATTTTTAAAGAATTATTACTTTTCTAGCGCTTAGAAACAAAAAGCGCCAATCGGGTCATCTGGTTGCACCTCGACCGGGGCAAAGTCAAACTTTCAGGCTGACCGCAATGGAGCCCTGCTCGGCTACAGGTCGCGGGAGGCCTCGGTTAAAAAGTTACCTTCTGACTTAGTCTTTATTTTGAAGTTTTTCTTCACCGGGACGAACCTGCCAGTTGAATCCGACCTCCTGGAGCCCTTGTCCGGATACGCGATGTGGGTTTCCTCGGTGGAGACTTTTACCTTCGGACTTAGTCGTTTTTTCGAGATGAAAATCCTTCGACCGGGGTAAACCTGGATCTTGATCCGACATCCATGGAGCCCTTCTCGGATACGATGGCTGGGAGGTCCCGGTCAACTTTTCACGTTCGGACTTAGTCTCTTTTTTGGATGTTTTTCTTTACCAGGACGAACCACGAAGTCAGGCCGGGTCGCGGTTGAGGCAAGCCGGCTAGAATTTCCGCGGCGGGTCGGTCCCTCTCTGGAGCTTTTTTCCAAAAATTCTCAAATCTTTTCCAAACTTCTGGGGCTTCACCCAGATGTTCTTTTAAGGTTCTTTTGGGGTCCACAGCTCACCCCAAGGGTCCAGAAGTTCTGTGATGGTCCTTGGGGGGTGCGGACTTCAACTCCCCAATGCACCTGGCGCAAACTCCTTTTTGGCCACTGGACAGTGGTCAGCTGGTCGCTTTCTTCAGGAGTTGGTGCAGGGGACTCTGGTTTAGCAATTTTTCACCTGTAGCAAACAGGGAGTCCCTCCTTGAACCAGTTGAAGCCAGGCAAAGTCCTTCTTGTGGTGAAGCCCAAGTGTGCAGCTGGTGCAGTCCTTCTGAGTGCAGGGTCCAGGTGCAGGCCAGGGGTCCAGCAGGGCAGTCCTTCTTCTTCTTTAGTTCCTTTCTTGTTGAATTCTGGAGGGGATCTGAGGCGTGGGTGCAGGTCTGCCAGTTTTATCCTTGCTCCTGGGTGAAAAGCAGGGGGGCCCTGGTTCTCCAATCAGGGACAGGGTCGTCCCCCTGTGATGACCACTTCCTGGGAAGTGTGGCAAAAATCCATCCCAGAAGGCAACAGTCTCTAAAAATCCAACATGGATGAATCTGATTTTTGGAGGTTACATCTGGCTGAGCCCACCCACTGGTGTGGCTAAAAATCATAAACACACCCCTCTCCTGCCCTCTCCTAATCTAATCAAGGGGGCACCTAATTGTCTGGGGTTGCAGGATGTGGGGGTGTTGCTGGGTGCTGCAAATGTCCTTCTCTGCCTTTGAAGACCAGTTTGGCAGCCCTCCCCCTTCCTGCCTCACCATCTGCTGAGGGGAGATTCTCTCCCCCAAGCACATTCCTTTGTGTGAAGTCAGGCCACTTCACACCTCATCAAGGTAGCCTGGCAGAAGCTGCTGCAGGCTGGCCAATCAGAGCACAGCAGCAAAAACAATGCAGAGCTGAAATTGGCAACTTTTTAGGTAAAGTCTAAACTTTTTACCTGAACTAGTTATATTAAATCCAACAACTGGAAGTTGTGGGATTTATTACAACAATCAATTTGATACCAAATTCTTGGTATGTAACATTTAAGGAGACTTTAAAATTTAAAATAAAGTCTGCCCATTCTAGCCTATGAAGGCCATTTACTTCAATGAGGGAAAAACGAATTTGGCTGTTTTTACCTCACCAGGGCTTATAAATCTATTTTTATAAAGTCCCTGCTTATAGTTACATGGCACCCAGCCCTAGGGGCACATAGGGCACACCTTAGGGGTGACTTATATGTAAAAATAAGCTAGTTTAAGACTTTGGAAGTACCTTTAATTCCAAAGTCGAATTTGCATATAACTTTAATTTAAAAGCAGCCAGCAAGGCAGGCTTGCTTTTAAAATGACACTGGGCACCTCAGCAGTGCACCTAGGTGTGCACCACCTATGCTGTGGTCCCTAAACCTACATGCCCTACCATATACTAGGGACTTATAGGTAGGTTAACTTAGCCAATTATAATTAGCCTAATTTGCATATCCATTTTACACAGAGCACAGGCCCTGGGACTGGTTAGCAGTACCCAGTGCACCATCAAAGTCAGGAAAACACCAGCAAAAAGAGGAAAATGGGGGCAAAAAGTTATGGGGCCTCTGCAATCAGCCCTGTTTTCTCACACAATCCCCCCCAGCCCACACACCCAGGAGACTCAGCCCAACCCTGGGAGAGTCTTCCTGGCTTGTTAGGCGAGGAAGACAGTGAAGAAAACTGGCTGTCCCTTTGCAGGGCCTACTCTGCCTTATATCCTCCTGTCAGGGTCACTCCCTATGGGTAGTGAAGCCATCCCAACAGTAAAAGGACCCAACTCAAACTGAAACTTTCCTCTAGGGGGGTCTTCCTCCTTTCTCTCTGCCAACTTGGGTAGTGAGGTGCCCACCTCCCCTACTCCAAACTTTGCTAGGGCAACACCTAGCTTACCCAAAGAGGTCACCCAACACTTGAGCAACCCCACCATGACCAATAGGGTCAGAGGGCCTACTTTACTATTGGCCCTGGGGTCTGCCTCCCAGGTCAAGTACAGTGCTGCCAGGAAGGCTAGCACCCAGCAGAGGCTACTGACAGCTGTCAGTAGCCAGAACCACACCCTAAGCTCTCCACTGACAGGTGGCTGAGCTGCTTTAGGGGCATCTTTGGGGTCCTGGCACCCCTCTTGCTGTCTAGAGTGGGGGGCTACCACCTCCTGTGGCAGACACCCTCCTTCCACTCTCCCTTCTGTCAGTGCAGGGGCAACACCTTGCATCTGGACAGCTGCCTGACTACTCAGGACTTCCTTGGGGTCAGGTGAGGCCTCACCAGTGCCAACTCTGGGCTCCCCCCCTACTGGGGCAGAAGGCCTTTGGCTCCCTGGAACTCTCTTTAAGAGTGGCCTACCCTTCCTTTTCTTCTTTCCTTTTCTTGGGGACCCCTGTCTCCTAACTGTAGGGACTGACTCCCCAGGACTTTGGGTTGGGGGGGCGCCCTGGGCGACCACCCCATCTGGGACCAGACTCACCTCTGGGAGGTCATTGCCCAGGATACAATCTAGGGGGAGGTCAGCACTGACTACCACCCTAATCCAGTCAAGGATACCCTCCCTCTCTAGGGGCACTATGGCTACAGGTTTGGAGGTGACCTCCCCTGTGGCTATCCTGACTTTCTTTGTCTTTCCTGGGACATACATGTCTGGCGTACCTAACCGGTCACTCACTATAGTGTGACTGGCACAGGTGTCCCTCAGGCCAGTGGTAGGGATCCCATTCACTTGAATGTGGTGGAAGTGCCTACTCCCACCCTCAGGGATCACCAGCTTACCATCTGGTCCTGTCTCCCAGCACAATGCTAGGAGGACTTCATCATCTGAGGAATCCTCCTCTATGGCTACACTGGACAGCCCAGTGCTAACCACCTTCTTTGGACAGGCTGCATCTCCTCTGAAGTGACCTGTCTGCTGACAGTCAAAGCAAGCCCTACTGTCCAAGAGCTTTTTTAACCCTGGGTCTAACTGTCTCTGCTGGTCAGAGTGGGAGTGGGATTTACTCTCCTCCTTCTTAGGGTTCTGGGGTACAGAGGGAGTCTCTGTGGTGGGCTTACCACCTCCCTCCTTAGGTTTTTGGGGACCTGTCCCCCCCTTCTTGGAGTCTCCCCCCTGGGACTTGACAACCACCCTGGTTCTCAACCACTCATCAGCTGCCTCCCCTAGCTCTCTAGGGTTGGTCTGCTTAGAGTCCACTAGATGCTGGCGTAACCTTTCTTGGATACAATTGGTCAAGATGTGCTCTCTCATGATCAGATTGTATAACCCCTCATAAGTATCTACTTTGTTACCAATAATCCAGCCATCTAGTGCCTTTAGTGAAATGTCCACAAAGTCAACCCAAGACTGGGTACTGACCTTCTGGGTGTCCCTGAACTTCATTCTATATTGCTCTGGGGTCAGACCAAACTTCTTGGCTAAGCACCTCTTCATACTAAGGTATGAATCTGCCTCCTCCCCCCTTAAGGTCAGAAGCCTATCCCTCCCTGAGTTGGGGACCAACTCCCACAAAAAGGAACCCCAGTATTGAGGCCTAACCCTTCTCATTTGGAGTGCCCTTTCAAAGGCCCCCAGCCACTTATCTATGTCATCCCCTTCTACATAAGCAGGAACTACCCCCTTGGGTAACCTGGGGCAAACTCCCCCACCCATGGACACCTCAGCTTCTTTATCGCTGCCTCCATCTCTTTTCTCTTTGTATGCCCACTTTTTTTTTTCTAGGGCCAGCTTCTCTGCTTCCAAAGCTATGTATGCTAGCTGGGCCTCCAGCTCTCTTTCTCTGATGGATGGGTTCTCTCCTCCTGAAAGGACCCCCTTCCCACCACTAGCTTTGGATCTGCCCCTAGTGACTGTATTTACTGAGGACCGTTCTTCCTCATCCTCACTTGGGCTCAGATGCCTTCCCTCCCCTGAGTGGTTAGAGCTTGCATCCTCCCCTTTTTCTTCCTCCTCTGGAGCTTCCTCTGTGCCTAGCTCTTGGGCCTCAGCCCATGCTGTCAGGGATGTGATCAGGATTTGCATCCTGAGGTCTGTGGTTGCAGGCAACCCTCTTTCAGTACACAACCCCCTAAGCTGGACTACTGTCAGTGTGGGTAGGCTAGCCAGATCAAGCTCCATGGTTCCCTAGTTTTGTCAACAAAAACTTTTTTGCAAAAATTGGAAACAAGAATTTAGAAAAATTACAAAAATTCAATAATTGAAATTAATCCAAATTTAAAAATTAAAAACAATTTTTGCACTAGGACAATTTAAAGGATTTTTCATTTGTTTTACCCAAAACTGTAACGTGATATTGAACACAAGTACAGGATCCCGTCGCTGCTTCCAATTATGTTGGAAAATGGGTTATTGGTAGGGCAGGTAGGTACCTACACCTAGCAACAAGCCACTAACCTCCACATAGGTACAGTTAGGTCTCAGTAAATTAATCCCAGCTCAACCCTTGGTAGCTTGGCAACGAGCGTCAAGGCTTAACTTAGGAGACAAAGTGTAAAGCATTCAAATATCACAAAACAGTAATTAAATAAAACACAGGAAACAGTTTAAAAATCCAAAACCAATTTATAAAAATAGTTTATATTTTTATCTTTAAAATGACACAAAAACGATTAAAATCGGTTCAGGGGAACCGGAGATATGAATTTTTAAAGAATTATTACTTTTCTAGCGCTTAGAAACAAAAAGCGCCAATCGGGTCATCTGGTTGCACCTCGACCGGGGCAAAGTCAAACTTTCAGGCCGACCGCAATGGAGCCCTGCTCGGCTACAGGTCGCGGGAGGCCTCGGTTAAAAAGTTACCTTCTGACTTAGTCTTTATTTTGAAGTTTTTCTTCACCGGGACGAACCTGCCAGTTGAATCCGACCTCCTGGAGCCCTTGTCCGGATACGCGATGTGGGTTTCCTCGGTGGAGACTTTTACCTTCGGACTTAGTCGTTTTTTCGAGATGAAAATCCTTCGACCGGGGTAAACCTGGATCTTGATCCGACGTCCATGGAGCCCTTCTCGGATACGATGGCTGGGAGGTCCCGGTCAACTTTTTACGTTCGGACTTAGTCTCTTTTTTGGATGTTTTTCTTTACCGGGACGAACCACGAAGTCAGGCCGGGTCGCGGTTGAGGCAAGCCGGCTAGAATTTCCGCGGCGGGTCGGTCCCTCTCTGGAGCTTTTTTCCAAAAATTCTCAAATCTTTTCCAAACTTCTGGGGCTTCACCCAGATGTTCTTTTAAGGTTCTTTTGGGGTCCACAGCTCACCCCAAGGGTCCAGAAGTTCTGTGATGGTCCTTGGGGGGTGCGGACTTCAACTCCCAGAATGCACCTGGTGCAAACTCCTTTTTGGCCACTGGACAGTGGTCAGCTGGTCGCTTTCTTCAGGAGTTGGTGCAGGGGACTCTGGTTTAGCAATTTTTCACCTGTAGCAAACAGGGAGTCCCTCCTTGAACCAGTTGAAGCCAGGCAAAGTCCTTCTTGTGGTGAAGCCCAAGTGTGCAGCTGGTGCAGTCCTTCTGAGTGCAGGGTCCAGGTGCAGGCCAGGGGTCCAGCAGGGCAGTCCTTCTTCTTCTTTAGTTCCTTTCTTGTTGAATTCTGGAGGGGATCTGAGGCGTGGGTGCAGGTCTGCCAGTTTTATCCTTGCTCCTGGGTGAAAAGCAGGGGGGCCCTGGTTCTCCAATCAGGGACAGGGTCGTCCCCCTGTGATGACCACTTCCTGGGAAGTGTGGCAAAAATCCATCCCAGAAGGCAACAGTCTCTAAAAATCCAACATGGATGAATCTGATTTTTGGAGGTTACATCTGGCTGAGCCCACCCACTGGTGTGGCTAAAAATCATAAACACACCCCTCTCCTGCCCTCTCCTAATCTAATCAAGGGGGCACCTAATTGTCTGGGGTTGCAGGATGTGGGGGTGTTGCTGGGTGCTGCAAATGTCCTTCTCTGCCTTTGAAGACCAGTTTGGCAGCCCTCCCCCTTCCTGCCTCACCATCTGCTGAGGGGAGATTCTCTCCCCCAAGCACATTCCTTTGTGTGAAGTCAGGCCACTTCACACCTCATCAAGGTAGCCTGGCAGAAGCTGCTGCAGGCTGGCCAATCAGAGCACAGCAGCAAAAACAATGCAGAGCTGAAATTGGCAACTTTTTAGGTAAAGTCTAAACTTTTTACCTGAACTAGTTATATTAAATCCAACAACTGGAAGTTGTGGGATTTATTACAACAATCAATTTGATACCAAATTCTTGGTATGTAACATTTAAGGAGACTTTAAAATTTAAAATAAAGTCTGCCCATTCTAGCCTATGAAGGCCATTTACTTCAATGAGGGAAAAACGAATTTGGCTGTTTTTACCTCACCAGGGCTTATAAATCTATTTTTATAAAGTCCCTGCTTATAGTTACATGGCACCCAGCCCTAGGGGCACATAGGGCACACCTTAGGGGTGACTTATATGTAAAAATAAGCTAGTTTAAGACTTTGGAAGTACCTTTAATTCCAAAGTCGAATTTGCATATAACTTTAATTTAAAAGCAGCCAGCAAGGCAGGCTTGCTTTTAAAATGACACTGGGCACCTCAGCAGTGCACCTAGGTGTGCACCACCTATGCTGTGGTCCCTAAACCTACATGCCCTACCATATACTAGGGACTTATAGGTAGGTTAACTTAGCCAATTATAATTAGCCTAATTTGCATATCCATTTTACACAGAGCACAGGCCCTGGGACTGGTTAGCAGTACCCAGGGCACCATCAAAGTCAGGAAAACACCAGCAAAAAGAGGAAAATGGGGGCAAAAAGTTATGGGGCCTCTGCAATCAGCCCTGTTTTCTCACACCCACCCTCTTTTTTAAAAGAGTGGTGTCTAGTGAGCTTTCTGCCCTCCTTGGGGGCAGATGGGCCTTACAAAAATAGGCTGATCTGTCCCTAGGAGGGTAGAAATGGCCATCAGTAATATACCCCCATGGGGAGCGACCATTGCCCAAGGGGTCGTGCCCAAACAAAAATACATACACTGATCCCTGGTGCCTGAGTTGTTACTGCCCCCCTTGGGGCAGAAGGGCATCATAAAAAATAGATGATCTTCCCCCAGGCGGGACAGATATGGCCAACAGTAAGGTGCCCCCAGGGGGAACGGCCCTTGCCCAAGGGGCCACTCCCCTTATGTAAAATTTCTTGTTTTTTAAATGCCTGGTGTCTAGTGTTTTCTGCCCCCCTTGGGGGCTGATTGGCCTAATAAAAGAAGGCCGATCTAACCCCCAAGGGGGTCAGAAATTGCCTAAAATATTGTGCCCATCTGGGGAGCGACCCTTTTTAAAAAAATGAGTATCCCTGGCATCTAGTGGTTTCACCCCCCCTTGGGGGCAGATTGGCCTAATAAAAATAGATTGATCTGCCCCCAAAGGAGGTAGAAAGGGCCTTCAAATAAATTGCCCCCCTTGGGGAGCAACCCTTGCATAAGGGGCCGCTCCCCTTATTTGATTTACAAAAACAACAAACTCTAGTGGGCATTCCTGTAGCACAATCGCTATGTGATCGTGCCACAGGAATGTTCAGAGAGACATGAAAAGGAAAGGAAAAACCTTTCCTTTCCTTTTCATGCCTCTCTGATCTTCCCTTCCCCTGTCCTGATGAGAAGCTAATCAGTTTCTCCTCGGATGCGCTGGAAACTATGCTTCCTGCGTGAAGGAGGCGACCTCTGATGAGGTCAGCACGTGATTGCACGTTACATCATTAGATATCACTGGGAGGTGGGGGGAGTTGGGGGCGGCAGCAGAAGCAATTCAGCTGCCATCCCTGCCCAGGGGGTTGGGTGGGAGGCCCATGGGGGAGCGCTAGCGCTCCCCTCGTGGGCCGGTACCAGGACATATTGGTTACGTCCTTGACATTGAAGGGGTTAAAAGAGGTGAATCTTCAACTTGCTATGTTCTAAATTGGATCAAGCTCTAATGGTCACCAGGTGGAGTCCCATTGAGAGTTCTTGTTCCTGAAGATCAGCATTTCTATCTGGTCACAGTTGAGTTTCAGGCAATTTGTTATCTTCTAGTTTGCTACATTAATCATGCAGTTGGTGTTGGTGATGGTAGGCCTGTTGATCAGAGAAAGGATGAGTTGGGTTTCAGTGGTGTAGGATTTAATGATGATGCCTTAGGAATATGATGATGTTGCCTAGTGGAGTCATGTAGATGGAGATGAGGGTGGGACTGAGAGATCTACCTGGAGGTACTCCGCAGATTAGATTCTTGCATTCCTATGTGTAGGGTGGTAGTCTGACCCACTGTGTACTCCCTGTGAGGAAGGAGGCTATTACATTGTTTAAATTGAGGACTTGTCCTTGCTTATGTCATGCAGTCTTCTGACAAGTGTGGAGTGGGAGACAGTATCGAAGGCTGCAGAGAGGTAGGATGAGGGCTGCGGTTTTTTCATGGTCCTGTACAGTGCGGATGTTGGTGAGGCTGCGCTGAGGGCTATTTCGGTGGTGTGGTTCCTCATAAATCCTGATTGGGTGTGGTCTAGGAGGCTGTGGAGTTGGAGGTGGCTGGTGAGTTGTTGTTGATGGCTTCCTCATCAATTTGGAGGGGCATAGGAGACAAGAGATGGGTCAGAAGTTGCTCAGCTCACTTGAAGGCCATTGCCTGCTGCATGCTTCCAGTCTTCCAGAAATGTAGCAGATTTGATGGAGGTGTTGATGTGGGTAGGTTGTTGCTGATTGGTGGTCATCCAAAGTTGTAGATATGGTGAGGGCATGGGCCCATTGAGGCGGCAGAGTGTTCTGTTTGCATGATTGCTGCAGTGTCTTATTCGGTAAGTCTTTTCTATTCAGTCAGGTATCTGTTTTGGTTGATGGAGGTCAGGTTAGTGATGATATCTTTGTGGTTTGGTTGTTAGAAGTTACTATAGATCCTTGCTATTTTGCTGTGGGAGATGTTTTTTGCAGAGTTCATGTGATGGTGTTGGCTACCGAGTTGTGAATATTTTCACGATTAAGAGGATCTCCTTGCAGCTGTTGGAGCTCACCTCCCTGTTTTCTGTAAGTGCCCATTTTTTTGGTGTCTCTCAGAAGTTGGTGGTATCCTCTGAATAAAGCCGTGTTGGTGGTTCTGGAGTAGGCATCTTGGCTGATTCTCCATTTCCTTTCTAGCTGCTTGAAGTATTATTTAGATTCCCAGAGTTTGTCTCTGTACCAGCTGGCTTGTTTATTGGTTTTTCTTTGTCTGTTGTTTTTGATGGGTTGCAGGGAATATGTGCAGTCCTTATTTGTTGAAGTTGGTGATGTCGTTGTTGAGGTTTTTGCTAGTGGTGGGTTGGTCTGCCTCTGCTACTTTGCTCCAATTCTGATTTGGTAGGTAGGGGCTGGTGGGTGTGATGACTTGTGGTGTGGTGATTTCGAAGTGTATGATAGAGTGGTCGGTCCATGTGAGTTATGAGACGGAGTTTTACATGATCATGTTGCTTGATGCGAAGATTGGAAGCAGAGTATGTCCTGTGATGTGTGTAGAGTCTGTGATGAGCTGGGTGAGTCTGATGTTGTTCAGGCTTTTGAAGGAGGGCTAAGGAGCAGGGGTCCGTCGGGTCCTCCAGGTGGAAGTTGAGATCACAGAGGAGACCACAAAGTCCTTTAAGATGATGGTGAAGGGAGTGACTAAGGCCCACATTATGAACATGTCAGTGTAGGCCACCATGCCAGTGGTGCGGTAAATCCTGCCAGCCGGCATGGTGGCCCACACCGCTTCATAATGAAGCCATGGAGGGCCACCATAGGCGGCCCTCACTCACTGCCAGGCTGCCTCAGTCAGGCAGTCTGGCTGTGGACGGCACCATTATCTGACAGGTGCCCCTCGGACACTGATCCCAAATCCCCCAGCATTTCCCTGGTGGGTTTTCTGGCCAGGGAAAGGCTGGCAGAAGGGGTGCTCCGGGGCATCCCTGGGGGCCCCTGCACTGCCCATGCACTTGGCCCCTGTGCAGTGCCCCATCGCACAGGTCACTGCCCGATTTATGGGCAGTGATCTGCGTGACGGGTGCAGCTGCACCCACCACAGAGAGGCATTGGCGGCGGCTCCATGTGGAGCCACCGTCAACGTCCCGGACAGGCATTCCTCTGGGCCGGTGGGTGGAAAGAATGTTTCCACCCGCTGGCCCAGAGGAATGTCCATTATTATACGGCTGGCGGGGTTCCGGGGGAGCTGGCGGTCACTGGGAAGACCACCAGCATGAACACGGCGGTCTTGACCGCCGTGTTCATAATGAGGGCCTAAGTCTCTGAGGTTGCTGAATTTGGTTTGTGCTCCTTGTGGCCTTGAAGTCTGAAGTGCATGTGTTCCATGAGGGGGGTGTTGATGTTCGTGTATGTTGAGCATTTGATGGTGTCCTTGTGGATGACTGCGAGTCCTCTTCCCCACTTGTTAAGGCAGTCCTGTCTTGTAGTCCATTGGGCTAGCCACATCAATGCCAACGCAATATTGAGCCAGGTTTCCGTAAGGATGAGGAGGGCTGACGGGCTGTTGCTGAAGAGAACCCAAAACTCTATGGTGTGTTTGCTGAGAGAAGCATGCCTTTGGGCTGCCTTGGGTTTGTGCCTATTTCACAGCCATGCTTTGGCTGTCATTAAGTAGGTCCTGGGAGAGTGGAGGTGCACAGGTGCAGGTGGGTGTACCTACCTGGATTGGGAAGAAGCAGCAAGAAGACACAGCAAGACAGCAGATAAGGAGCAGGGGAGGATGGAAGAGGCACGGGAGGGGGCACATGGAGCGCAAGGCATGAACAAGGGTAAATACAGTGCAAAAGTAGAAAAAGGCCAGTTGGTAGGAGCAGTGAAAAAACCTGAAAAGAGTTGGGGGGGGGGGGGCAAAAAGGAAAGCGCCATGAAGAAACAGAGGAGGAAAATGCACAAAAAGTGAGGGTGAGAAGTATGAAAGTGGCATAAAGAGGATGAAAATGGAGGAGATAAAGCATAGTAGGGAGAAATGAGAGCTACAAAAGATGGCACAGGCCCAGAAGAGAAAGAACACATAGGAGGAGAAAGAGCTGCAGCAGACGGGCAGGAGTCAGCATTAGAGAGTCCGGGAGGCTCAGGTGAGGAGCCAGATCCGAATGGGGCTTGACTGGTTGGAGGACCAGTCCAGGAAAGCATGGAGCTGGGCCTTGGCACCTGCTTGATAATAGTGACATGGAAGGATGCTAGATTTTAGTGGTAAATAGCAGTCCTGTTATGACATGATACACAGCAGCAGTGAATTAGGGGCCTAACACAATGTTTTATGAAGCTTCAACTAAATGAGTAGCAGTGGCCACTGCATTCTGGAATGGAGACAACTCAGCTGTGACAGCATCAAGGGCAAATAAACAGAAGGGTATTGGTTTTGTTCTAATACCATTATCCTGAACCTGAATAGTCAAAGCAAAACCTTCTTTTTCACAGCAGTACAGTGTGAATGTTTGGAGTAAACAGACTAATGAAGGTGCAGAGGGCAATGACAAATGCTTGTTCTACCTTTTGAACAAAGGGAAAAGTTTTGTGTATCTTTTAATATTCAATCTTGCAATAGTATGACAATATTAGCATAAGTCAAAACCCACTGTTGGCAACTAGATGCTATTTCTAAAGGGGACTGTACAGGGAACATGGTAAGGGATCTGAGTAGCTTACATATAGCATTGATTCAGTCAAAAGACAGTTACCACTACCACTCAGAAAGCTAATTATCACCATCAGGTACTACCTGCCACAATGTGATAGAGAGGTTCTAAATATTATGAATAGGCACATCATTTTGGCACAGTTAGTGTGAGAAAGAACATGTCTACAGTAATTACAGTTAGTCCAAGGCAATCATTTACTTTATCTATTTGTAAGAGTCATTAATTTTTGGCCTCTGTCATTGCTCTTCCAGCATTTTCTGAAAAGATCTTGTGGCTGGGCCCAGATTTGTGCAGTGTACTTCTGTAATTAGGAACAGAACAAAGGTATAGCATTCTTGTGTGGTGCATACAGTCACCTCCATTCAGTCTGTTTCTAAAATGACAGTGAACTATTGATTGTATACCAACACATATCTTTGCTTTAGTCCTGCCTTACCTACTTCATATTTATGAGTTTATTCAAAGCCACGCAAAGTGGCTTTGTGTGGCCTCATAGATATGATTTTGTAGTTTGGGTGCCCCTAAATGTAGACTCGCAATTTGCAATTCTCAAAAAATTAGCTAATTGCAAGTCGCAAAACAAAATGGACGTTGATCTGGCTCCAAATCAACTACTACGCTTCTCTGCCACTAATAAGAAGATGGTGGGTATGCAAAATTCTTGAGTGAAATTCCACTCTACGCTGCTATGAGATGGCTTTTAATTGGTAACTGGTTTTACCAGGTGCAGGAACTATGGACCAAATATTACAGCCTGGCAAACAAAGCTTGGAAGATCACATTTTGAAAGGGGTATATTGAAGCCCATACCCATTTCCTTGCCCCCAACAGATCCTCAGCCAAGGCTGTGGGGAGCATAGAGTTCTCCTCCTTGTCAGGAAATAGATTTCCCTTTCTTCACCTGCTCTTCTCACACCCAACCTCGAGGGACATATGAAACACATATGAGCCCCCACAGCTAGCAGTAGGTGAGAAATAGTGCTGGAGCGTAATTATTTTTACATTCCGGTGGCGCAGTGTGCCAGCCCATATTTACAATGCCACACAAAGCCACCTTTGCGTGGCTCTTCATGGCCTTGTAAATATGGACCCCTTTCATGCATAACGATGGGTGTTGCTCCTGGTGATCCCACGCAACACCCATGGAACTCTAAGGAATCTGATGCATTCCCAGATTTACAAGTCTGGGAATGTGTCAGATTCTTACACAACCTCAGGGGTGGCATAAGAATGATGCAACGGGGACAAATATCTTTATTTCTCCCCATTTTTTCCTTTTTCTATATGCGCTGCATAGAAAGAGGAAAACACCTCCCTGCACAAAAACAATTATCCCCACAACACAGGCACTCTTGAACAATGGCCACCATTCCTGTGATTGTTGCCATGGTGCCTGCATTGGTGCTAGACAGCAGTTTGTGCAATAGGGCAGGGGGAGAGGACAGCAATGTGCTGTATCTTGTAGATACAGTGCATTTCTGCCTTTTAACAGTGGCGAGGGTGGCGCAGCAAGGTACTTGCTGCCCCGCCCTGCACCACAGGCCTCGTAAATAAGGCCCTCAGAATGCACAAATTGTCTAAATCATAATCTTAGCCCTGGTAGTGCCTTGAGCCCCTAGCAATTTTTTTAGTAGACCAGTGCCTTGCTGTGTCTAAAAGCTGGTCATGTTCTTATTTAGAGAGCTCCCCTGATTATTTCCACCTCACTCTAATATAATCTAGAAAAAAGGGTTTTGTGAGCTGATTTTTGGATTGCTCATATGTACATATGCATAAATAGGTACTTGGAAAGCACAGACCTACATGCTACAGAACACTATGTATACTACGAGGCACAAATCAGCATTCTGCATAATTAGGATAATACCTTGATGAAGGTGAGGATGTGCTGTTTTCCATTCAGGTCTGATTTGAAGAGCCGAATACCTTTGGAATGGTGGCTGAGGTACATACCTGGTGACAGGCCCCCCCCTTTGAAATAAGAATGTTTGGATGTTTCTGAAATGCAGCTGTGTGAGGTAGCCCGATACAGTTAGATGGAATGTATGGGAACAATTTGTAAAACTTCACTTACGTTATACTTTAATTTTTTGTACATCACAACATCTGGGAATTACTTTGGCTCTTACACAAATTAGGAACTTATAATATTATTGAAGTAGGTATTGTCATGTAGCAGGTGATCATAAAGACGTTGGTGCAAAAGCAGATTAGCGTTATTTATCATTTGCATAATTAAGAAAACACTAAATTACAGGCAGAGGTTCGCTTAATCAAAGGACTCATCCTTCTAAAGCCCTGAAGCATATGGTAATAAGATGTGACAGCTGCTCAAGAAAATGTAATGCATAATACCTAACACTGAAAATGTTTTGCTTTCATACTTACAAAATAATATGCAGAATAAAGGAAAACAACTTCTGATGCCTAGTCTTTCTGACATATTACTACAAAAAAGCAATTCTGTCAGCATAGTTTAACCATGCCACAACAATACTTGCAGTAGCTCTATAACTGGTTTGGTACCAGAATGTTGTTGCCAGAACAGTGTCAGACATAAATATAATGCCCTGAAAATGTTTAGACACATATCACCCCATTATATTTAATAACAGGAAATCTGCACACAATTGGACACTATGGGACTCATTGCGACTTTGGCAGTCTTTTCAGAAGACCGCCGTGGTGGTGGTCGCCAAAAGACCTCCATATTGGTGGTAATCTGACTGCCACATTACAACTCACACCCTGAAGACCACCAAAAACCAGCCACAAATCCGACACCGCCAGGACATTGGAGGGCAGGAAAGAAGCGGTTCCACCACCAGCACCGCCACGCAGATACAATTCCACCC
Source organism: Pleurodeles waltl (assembly GCF_031143425.1). Taxonomy (NCBI): domain Eukaryota; kingdom Metazoa; phylum Chordata; class Amphibia; order Caudata; family Salamandridae; genus Pleurodeles; species Pleurodeles waltl. Next base: position 109,352,568 of record NC_090436.1, on the reverse strand, counting down.
ACCAGATCAGCACATCATTTTTTTCACTGCAGAAAACCATTGGCAGAGCGAACCACCATGCTCAGAATCCACTACACTACCTACTCACAGCACTATATAACACACTCCAATACAACCCACAATCCTTTACCACAAAATTGACTTACACATTTATAGAGATTAGGCAAATACACACATATAGCACCATTACACCATAGGCACAGATACACATCCCACCCAGCACACGCAACACAACTGCACTACCAACACAAAACACACATAATGACCACATACACACCACAAGCTTCCATCACCCACTATGCACCACCCACACCCAATCAATCGCCACACACTGCACCCTTACACATACAACACCTCCATCCCACATAAAACTCCACCACCACCATTTCCCTGCAAAAGCACCCACGGTTCACATATGTTGATTTGAGGGTTATGGTGGATGAAATTATCAGAGTAGAGCCACAACTGTTTGGAGCATAGGTCCAGCAAAACTCGACTGCCAGGAAAATAGAGTTGTGGCAGAGAATAGTCAACAGGGTCAACTCAGTAGTCAGCCATCCATGCACAACAGAGGACATCAGGAAGAGGTGGAATTACCTCAGGGGGAAGGTGCTTTCCATGGCATCACAACACTAGATCACCGTGCACAAGACTGGTGGTGGGCTCCCACCTTCTCTCCCACAATTCACATCTTGGGAGGAGAAGGTCTTGAACATCCTGCATCCCGGGGGCCTGACTAGAATACCGGTGGACTGGACCCTGGTAAATGCACACAGCCTCCATGTCACACAACTGTCTTGCACTGCATGCTTCCTCACCACCCAAATTCTCCCCAATGTACTGGATATCTCACTACACATTCCATCTATCCACCTAATGCCCATCTCCTGCATGCCACACCTCCACTCAGCCCAAATGCCCACAAAGGCCCTTGGCAAAAGGTACGCCTAGCATAGGCTAACACCAACACTACAACACCCACAATGCACAAGCCCATATACCTAAATACCTGGAATGTGCACATAAGATCACATCCCTTACATGAATGCCTCTTGGACTAGCCATACTAACTAGATGTTACGACAGAGGACCACAACATGGCAATGACAGCAATGCAATGGAACCACACAATGCCAAACAAGGCTAAACACAGCTGCAGCACTGTGACTGATCCAATTGGCCATTAATCAGGATCCACAACCCAGAAAGTCACCCACCATGTTATCGTATGTTTCCTGGGAGCATACCAACAATCCTAGGACAGGATGGGCCAGATCATAACCATGTTGTGGGAAAACCAAAGGCTGCAGAGGGAATACCACCAGAAGGTCATGCAGCATTGGCAGGCCCAGAATAGCACAATGGCTTCCATTGCAGGGGTGCTGAGGGATATCAGCACCACCCTGCATGCTTCTTCCACCCACCAGCAGGCCCCTTCTTCTACCAACATAACACCAAACTCATCAACCTCAGCGGTAGCCAGCGGAATAGAGGCCCTGCCAGGGGAAGCACAAGTCTCAGACACCCCTCCCTCTGTAGCTGATGAACCCCCCCCACAAATGTGGACATCTATCCAGACATCCGACTGGCCACTGAGACACCTTGTTGTCTGTTCACTGACATAACTCAAATTGGCAATTGGACACTGGACCTGTGCAACCAACAACTGTACCACCTACTCTGATGATTTCATCTACCATAACTCCACTCGTTATCTGTTGGAAAATGTTTGCACCATATATGTTTGGTACTATTTCAATATATGCACTATAAACACCAATGGAACACAGCTACTGTATAAGTGTCTTCATTACAACATCAACAAATGTCATGATTGCCATATGTGGCATGGTTATGCACACCTACATCCAACAGGCAGAGTAGTGGATAGGAGAGGGAGGCATCCTCAGCAGGAGACACATTACATAAGATATGTTCCAGGACACATGTCAGACAGTCCACAATCCTGAGCCACATAAGGGTTTATTCATCAAGCAAACCTGCAAAAGCACAATTACAGAGAGTACCATCAGGATGGAACGCATGGAGCCACACAAAGCACATATGCAGCATATAGAGGTCACTCCCAGTGTGGATTATCACCTAACCACTGTCCCCCAGAGATTACCTATACAACACAAGTCACAGAATATTCATCATGTCACACTGTAGCTTGCATCTGTCATTTACAACTCTAAATTCTCTAACAATTCAACTAAGGCTAGTGACTATAAAAGCCCAAGCCATAGGTAGAAGAGGCACATGTATTTTGAACACAGTACGTTGGTGGAATGACATGACTTCAGGAGAATGCAGCATACATTGCTTATTACTGGTCTGTCCATTGGAGATTAAAATCAAGGAGACTTTAGTGGGTACACTTGTTAGATATGAGAAATTGTTACTGTAAATATGACATATAAATAGCCCTCTCCCTCAACACACACATAGGGATAGGACCACATTACACCACTTATGAGTTAACTCTGGAGAACTATTGTCAGCATTTCATGTGGACATTCAACACTTGCCAAACCAAAATCACCATACCTGTAGGTCACTGGAAGTACTGATTGATGAGCTCAGTCCTAGAGTCAGCTGCCTCCTCATCACTTGCCATGTCAGCATTAACAGCCACTGGTCCAGCTGCCTCACCCTCATCAGCTAGCAATGTTATCTGACATCTCAGGGCTAGATTGTGGAGCATGCCGCAGGCTACTACTATCTGGCATACCTTTTGGGTTGAGTAGAGGAGGTCTTCTCCAGATAGGTCCAGATACCAGAAACTGGCTTTCAGGAGGCCAAGTGTCCTTTCTATTACACGCCTCATCCTCCCATTGGCTTCATTGAAATGGACTTCCCCATCCGTGGCAGGGTACCTCACTGGTGTCAGCAGCCAGGGAAGGTTAGGATAGCCAGAGTCACCTGTGTGAAAAAATGTAGGACCAGCGACATAACAGGTACAGCAACAGGGAAGAATATGATGACAGATGCAACTACAGTGAACCACATTCAAATGTATACATACCAAGGAGCCAGGCCTTCTCTGTGTCTAGTCGTGCCATCATGTGTGGAGCATTGCTGTTCCCCAAAATGAAGTAGTCATGTACAGACCCAGGAAACCTGGCTGTGACCTGTGAGATGTACTGGTCTGCCACACACACCAGCTGAACATTAAGAGAGTGGTAGTTCTCCCAATACACCTGTTCATTGGCACTGGGAGGAACCAGAGCTATATGGGTGCCATCAATGGCCCCTATCGCATTAGGGATGTGTCCCATATCATAAAAGTCTGCCTTCACATAGGCCAAATCTGCATGTTGGGGGAACCTGATGTAGCTGTCCATGTGTTTCAACAATGCACACAGTTTATCCTGCAACACTAGACTGAACTTTGGCTGTAACATCCCTGTTGCCAAACGCACTGTATTCTGAAAGGAGCCTGTGGCAAGAAAGTGTATCACTGACAGGACTTGTACTGTGGGGGGATGGAATAGGGATTGTGTATGGCTGGTAACAGATCAGGCTCCAATTGTGTACATAGATCTATGATGGTCTGACAATTCAGACAATAAGGGGCATATTTATACTCTGTTTGCACCTAATTAGCGTCATTGTTTTAAAAATCTAATTCATTGCAAAACTAACTCCATATTTATACTTTGGTGCTAGACCCGTATAGCACCAAATTTATGGAGTTCAAGTCATTTTTTGGAAGAAGAAACCTACCTTGTCTTAATGAGATGCAAGGTAGGCGTTCCCGTGCAAAAAATTACTCTATGGCCTCAACGCCATATTTATACTCCTGTGCAAAAATGATGCATATTTTAATGCCTGGGTCAGGGCAGGCATTAGGTGACCTGTGGGCCTATTTCAATGGTGGAACACCAGGGACAGCGGAGGATGGGGGACCCCATCCCAGGTAAGTACAGGTAAGTATTTTATTTTTTATAGTGCCATTGGGGGGTCCTGAAATGGGCCCCCATACATGGCACAGGATGCAATGGCCATGCCAAGGTTCCTGTCTCTTCTAAGACAGGAGTCATGTGGTATGGGTGGTTTTGCATCAGAAAATGACTCTAGGCAGGTTAGGTATTTTTACTCTAACCTGCCTAATGTCATTTTTTGGTGCAAAACCCCCTTCTTCCATACCGCCAGCCCCACCCAACTAACATCATTTTGTTTTAACACTAGCCTACCCTTTGCACTGGCTTGCACCATAAATATGGTGCCCGGCTGGTGCACAGAGATGATGCAATCCGTTGCTAAACTTTTTGGTGCAAAACTGCGTTAGTGCAGTTTTGCCCCAAAAAATATAAATCAGGGCCTAGGTTTCTATGATATGCCTGTCCTCCAGGTTTGCTAGGTCAACTAGTGGACAATACACTGGTGGTTGTCTCAATCTCCTCATGATATCAAATCTAGGTAGAAAGCAGAGAATGTACTTTGAGAAAAGGACTTTACACGTGTAAGCTGAACATTTCAAAATTAGCACACACCTAACACCATCGGACATGCGTAGCACTAAAGATATATACATACATGGGTATGCAAATGCGCTTTGGACACCAGCCTTACAGCACAATGCTGAACGTGTAAGTAGTTTAGGACACGTCACATGTGTCAGCACTACCATGATGGCACAACATTGGGTTACTCCACAATTTGTTCTAATATGCACATGGCACACTTAAATTGGCACATCAATGCATGAGATGTGCACAAAAAGGCAGCTTTATGTCCTGCAGCACTGGACAGAAAGAAGTGACCTAAGTCCATCAGCGTACATCGTCATGGCGGTAGGCAGTCGCAACAGCTGTGCAACTTGTCATTGGTTAACATTGCTGCCTATGGGGGATTGGGGCCAATGGTGATGCCACTCGGTGGTGACGGTCCTGTATGTGGCGGCCGTGACTGGCATTTTCTGCAGCCTTGCTCACTTTACTCCTGATACTGTTGCCAGCAACACCTCCACGACCTGAGCTGCTGTGTACTGTCTTTGGGAGCCCTCATGCCATGTTCTGCAGGTGATAGGGCCCTAGCCTTCACACCAAAAGAGCTGGAGAAGCTTGTGGACGGGGTCCTACTCCTGTATGGACAGCTATATGGGGCACGAGAGGAACAGGTGATCCCAATGCAATAGTCATGTGTGATAGGCGGGCGTGTGACAGTGAATGCGGTAAGTGTACCGGTGAGGGAGCATGCAGAGGACATGTAGTGAAGGCTTGTGGGCAGTGAGGATGGGTATGTGTGGGCACTTGGTGAGTCTGAAATATATAGGCTTCTCCTGGTAGTATGGTACCAGTGTACATTACTTTCTCCTTTTGTTTGTGTCATCAATGCAGGTGAACGCCAATCAAAAGAAAAGGATCTGACGTGCCTTTGCCAAGGAAGTGCAGACCCTGGGAGTCCATAGCGGGCATAGCACCCATTGTAGCAAGCAATGGGAGGACCTGAGGCTCTGGGCCCAGAAGACTGCAGAGGCCCAGCTAGGGATGTCCTCCCAATGAGGGAGGGGTGCCCGTTGAAGCCAAACCTCCCTAATAGCCTGCATATTGGCGGTGGCCAACCCTGAGGTGGATGGGCATTTGAGGGCTGCACAGCATCACTACAAAATGACACAACACAGGTTTAGAAAAATAGTAAATATTTTATCTAAATAAACAAGATCAAATACGATAAAAATCCACAATACACCATTAAAACTATGATCTTAGCACTTAAAAGCACAAAAATAGTGCCTAGAGGCACAAATGTTGCAAGTTGGTATCAAGTGGCATTGTGATGGAGTCGTTTTCCACAATGCGACACCACTGGCGCCGTTTACGGAGTTGTACGGACCACCAGGAACAGTACTTTTGTAACAAGTAGAAAACAGGCCGGTGCACGGAGTCAGAGAGCAAAGCGTCGCTGGATCCGATGCGGCATCGGTTCTGGTGCTACGGAATAGAGGAGCAGAGGTGTCGGGAAGAGGTGTTAGGTCCTTACTGCAGAGCGCAGGAGGTGAGGTGGCGTCAGTTGCAAGATGTTGGTCCCTTGGTTCCGCAGATACGAAGTTTGGCGAAGTCACGATGCTGCGGGCAATGTCACAGGGCTGCAGGCTCTGCGATTGCATCGGATGTCACAGATGTCGAACTTATGACACTGATCTCAGCGAGGTTGTGCGGGATCAGCGGCTGCAGTGATGCGAGTCATTGCGCTTCTGTGAAATCCATGGTTTCGGGGCAGGTGGCGTTGCAGTTTCCGTGCAGCAGTGTCCTTAACAAAGTCACACAGCGTCGTCCGGGGTCGTTAAAAAGGATTTCACCAGAAATTCACTTTTGGGGGCCCAGGGACTGTAATGACACCCTCTGGCAAACTAGAGTCCACAGCATGTAGGATGGTGAAGCCTTTGCTGTCCCTGAGGCTTCAAAACAGAAGGCAAGCTCTACTCCAAGCTCTTGTCGATACCTCTCAAGCAGGAATGCACAACAAAGTCCAGTCTTTGTCCCCTTTCACAGGCAGATGCAGCAACTAAAGAATAGCCCAACAAAGTACAGTCACATGCAGGGGCAGCACTTCTCTTCAGCTGTTCAGCTCTTCTCCTTGGCAGAGGTTCCTTTTGATTCCAGAAGTGATCTAATTTTCAGGGGTCTTGTACCCCTTTCTGCCTTTGAAGTTGGTAAACTTCAAAGGGAAGTCTCTTTTGTTTCCAAGATCCTGCTTTGCCCAGGCCAGGCCCCAGACACACACAGGGGGTTGGAGACTGCATTGTGAGAGAGCAGGCACAGCCCATTCAGGTGTAAGTGACCACTCCTCCCTCCACTCTAGCACAGATGGCTCATCAGGATATGAAGGCCACACCCCAGCTCTCTTTGTCTCACTGTCTAGAGGGGATTCACAAACAGCCAAACTGTCAAACTGACCCAGACAGGTAATCCACAAACAGGCGGAGTCACAGAATGGTTTAAGCAAGAAAATGCCTACTTTCTAAAAGTGGCGTTTTCAAACAAAAAATTTAAAAACCAACTTCACTAAAAGATGTATTTTTACATCGTGAGTTCAAAGACCCCAAACTCTGAATTTCTATCTGCTCTTAAAGGAAAACTGCACTTTAATAATATATAAAGGCAGTCCCCATGTTAACCTATGAGAGAGATAGGCCTTGCAACAGTGAAAACAGAGCTCAGCAGTATTTCACTGTTAGGACATGTAAAACACATCAGTGCATGTCCTACCTTTAACATACACTGCACCCTGCCCATTGGGCTACCCAGGGCCTACCTTAGGGGTGCCTTACATGTATAAAAAGGGAAGGTTTAGGCCTGGTAAGTGGGTACACTTGCCAAATCGAATTGGCAGTTTAAAATTGCACACACAGACACTGCAGTGGCAGGTCTGAGCCATGTTTACTGGGCTCCTAGTGTGGGTGGCACAACCAGTGCTGCAGGCCCACTCGTGTTTACATGCCCTGGGCACCTCTAATGCACTTTACTAGGGACTTACTAGTAAGTCAAGTATGTCAATCATGGAAAACCAATTACACATACATTTTACACAGGAGCTGTCAACACACAGCTGTGCGCGCTCTAGGGCCTGCCCCTACCTGGTGCTCATCATTATGCAGAAGGGAAAGTCCTTCTATATGCCATCACGCTAGAACACCAGCTGATAATCTTTTAGCACCTTGTGAACCATTAAAGGTACCGAAAGTCAGCTACTACCAAGACAGTAAAAACGGGCCAATTTATCATGAGACAATAGGAAGAGCAAGACTTATTGCATACAGAGATAAAACCGGTATTCTCATAATTGTTGGCGTATTGATTCTTGTTTCCACAGGTCTCCTTCCCAACTGTTTCCTTCCCTCATTTTCCCTTCCTCCAGCTTGGCCACTCTGAACTTGGCACTATTATAGCAAGTAGAGTTCGAGGTGCCAGGAGGTGGGCCTATTAACAACAGCTTGTACACCCTGAGTATTGGCCTCTCTGATAGAATAGTGAGCCGACTCATTTATTTCCTCCTTGTTTACACATGGGTTGTTAATATGGCCGCCCTGGATGATCTATTTAAGGTGATTACACAAATACAGCAAGACTGGGTTGACTCAAAGAATACCACTACCGCATTAGCTGACAAGGTTGCGCAATTACAAGATAGAGTGGGGAAAAAGGAAAAAAGTCCTTTGGGAACAGGATGGCATACTGTTCCTCCACAAACATCAGGAGCGAACCCCCAACTAACATTTTGCTCACCGTTCTTACACCAATTCCTTTAGCTGCACCTGAACGATTCTCAGGAGATCCAAATAAGGTACAATATTTTCTGACACAAGTGGAACTTCACTTCACGTGTAGACCAACTACCTTTCCGGATCCACAATCTTGAGTAGCATTTCTAATCTCTTATTTATCCGGAGATGCTGCCACATGGGCCGTTCCATTGGTTCATCAAGATAGTCTGTTACTGTACAACTGGAGAAGGTTCGTGCAAGAGTTTGAGAACGTCGAACAGCAATTACCCTATCAGCGGACCGAGAATTACTAGAATTACAGCAAGGGAATAAAAATCTAGTTTCCTACTTACCCAACTTCAATCGCTTAGTAGCAGAGACAGCCTGGCCTAAAGAAAAAAAAAAAGCTTTTTTTATCAAGGTTTGAAAGACAAATTAAAGGCTGTCTTGGCACAAATTGACCCTCAACCAAAAGGTTGCTCAGAGCTCATCAACCTTGCTTTAAGGTTGGATCATCATCTTGCTGCGAGGAAAGAAGAATGAATTAAAACCTGAGAGAGGCAATTTGCATGTAGATAAAGGTAAATCTCCACAACCACATAACGATAATATCCCTGAAGCAATGGAAATAGGAGCAGTAAAACAGCCTTTGACCAAAGAAGAAAAAGAGCAAAGCCGGAAAAACAGACTATGCCTGTATTGTGGCCGTAAAGGTCATTTTATAAAAGAATGTGCTGTAAAATCAAATAATAAGATGCCTGTAATAAAAAAGACCTTAGAAAATATTGATGTCAAAGTGGAAAACTAGAACACCCAAGATGTAAAGAAGGGTTCCTCTTGGGTGTACTCCTTAAGCCTTCTCAAGAAAATGATCAAATGCATATGCCAGCAATATCACAACATTTACAAATTGATACAAGAAGAAACTTATTCAGGCAAGGTTTTAGTGGACTCTGAAGCCACCGGTAACTAGATGCACACATAATTCAATTGTGGAATATCCCATGTGAGAAAAAGGGAACACCAGAGGTGGTGCAAGCAGTTAATGGCAACATTTTGTCAGAAGGGCCAGTGATCTTACAGACTATTCTGTTACTTATAACCAGTCATGGACAAAACCTAAGAACTAAACATGTTAAATTGATAACATTCCATGTAATTCATGCCCCTCAGTATGGGATAATTCTTCACAATCCCCAGATCTACTGGAAAGAAAGGAGAATAACATTCTCATCTTCCTTCTGTACCAAGAAATATATTAAGGCAACATATCCTGAAGTTTCCACTGAATCATATGTAGCCACAGCTGCAGAAAAAGACATAGCATTACCCTCTCAATACTCATCATTCACCAACATTTTTGATGAAGAGGAAGCAGAATTCTACACCCGCACAGACCATATGACTGCCAAATTGATATATTACCGGGAGCCTCAACCCCTAGTTGTCGTATAGACGCCTCATCTGTACATGAAAATCAACATCTTAGAAAGTATTTAGATCAATTTCTAGCCAATGTATTTATTCGACCCTCTAAATCCTCAGCAGCTTCTCCTCTTTTTTTTTGTTACCAACGCAAATGAGATCTGAGAACCTGTATAGTTTATAGAGCTCTCAATAAAATCACGGTGAAGAACAGATATCCACTACCTTTGAATCTGGTCCTTTTAGACCAAGTTAAAAAAGTGACAATTTATAAAAAACTAGACTTAAGAGGGGCACACCATTTAGTCAGAATGAGAGCTGCAGATGAATGGAAAACTGCCTTTAAAACTCAGTATGGCTTGTTTGAATACACTGTAAAGCCATTTGAACTTTGTAATGCCCCAGCAGCATTTCAGTTCTTTTTGAATGATGTTCTGCAAGAATATTTGGATCTTTTTGCAATAGTGTATATTAATGACATACTTATCTATTCCAGTAACAAGAATTAACATGAGCAACATGTGAATAAGGTTCTTTTAACTCTTCAAAAGCATCACTTATGTTGCAAACTGAGTAAATGAGAGTTTCACATTACCACCATTAAATTTGTGGGTGTAATACTTACTCAAAAGGAATGAAAATGGAAGAAAGAAAAATTCAAGCTGTCACTGATTGGCCTATCCCCAAAACAGTACGAGAATTGCAATGTTTTCTTGGCTTTTCCAATTTCTACCGCTGGTTTATAGATCATTTTTCTCAAACTGTATCACCCATTACCAAATTATTAAGGAAAAAAAGAACCCTTTTTGTGGTCACCAGAGGGAGACAAAGCATTCTTGACTCTTAAAAAAGCTTTCTCTACAGCTCTTATCCTAGCACATCTTGACACGAAATGTGCATTTATTGTAGAAGCGGATGCTTCAGATATTGCTATAGGTGCAGTACTTTCTCAACGCAATAAGGAAACTAGCCAACTCCATCCAGTAGCGTACATGTCACGTAAACTGAATGAGGCAGAACAGAATTATGCTATAGCTGAGAAAGAACTTCTAGCAAAATGTGATGCCTTTAAAGAATGGAGGCATTATTTATTGGGAGGACAATATACCATCACAACCTATACAGGCCATTGTAATCTACAATTCATGATTGCAGCACGTCTTCTGATGCCTAGACAATTATGATGGATGTTATTTTTTGCAGAATTCAACTTTGTTGTAACCTTCCGCCCTGGTAAAGCCAATCGTAAGGCTGATGCATTATCCAGACAAGATTCCACCACGCTACCCATAGCTCAACCACCTCAAGCTATAATTGCCCCAGAAAAGGTTCTACGCCTTATAAAATCTGAAGACTTTTAAAAAAACATTTGTAATTATTATACCATTGAGAAGTGGCAAGAATGGGTTCAAGCGAATCCTAACAGAAAAATCAAACAAGGTTTACCGTTTCACTAATTCTGCTTTTTGTCCCAAACACTAGTCTGCGCAAACTGTTTTTTCATTGGTTGCACAGCTTTCCAGTAGCAGGACATCCAGGAAGTCGAAAACCACTTCAATTAGTCCAAAGGTATTTTTGGTGGCCAACCATAATAAAGGATATTAAAACAATGGTTGCAAATTGTGAGACGTGTGCCCAGACAAAAACAAGTCATTCGAAACCCAGAGGACTCTTGCAACCCCTCCCAACCCCAAGTAAACCATGGGAAGATATATCTTTAGATTTCATTACTGGTTTGCCACCAGTGCAACATCATTCTGTGATCCTAGTAGTTGTAGATAGCCTCACTAAATATGCACATTTCATTGCTTGTACAAAATTACCAACCTCTAGTCAACTGGCAATCATTCTCTTACAACAAGTAGTTTGTCTTCATGTACTGCCTAGAGTAATGCTCTCCGATTGAGGGTTTCAATTTTCCTCATGTTTTTAGCAAATATGGTGCAAGGCTCTACAAGTCACATCCACTTTGTCCACCAGCCATCATCCACAAACAGATGGGCAGACCGAACAATTAAATCAAACGTTAAAACAATATTTGTGATGTTATGCAGAAAAAGCTGTCAATTCATGGAAGTCAATGCTCTGGCTAGGTGAATTAGCCTACAACAACTCTCACCATGCATCCACAGGCTCAACACCCTTCTATGGGGTATTTGGACATCATCCAATTACTCTACCTGTTAAACTACCTCAAGAAGTTTCTCTTACACCCACAGCCTCAAATGCTGTACAACAACTTCATAACATTCAAAGGCAAATTCGACAGCACTTGGAAAAGGCCAAATTGATATTAAAAAAACATTGACAAAAAACACTGTGAAGGCCCTCAATATAAACCAGGAGATGGGGTGTGGCTTTCAACATGTCATATTGCCTTTAAAAAGAGCCAGGCGTTCCACCCCAAGTGCATTGGCCCTTATAAAATACTTGTTTCCACTGGTCTCCTTCCCAGCTGTTCCCTTCCCTCATTGTCCCCCCCCGCTTGGCCACTCTAAATTCGGCGCTGTTATAGCAAGTAGAGTTGGAGATACCAGGAGCTGGGCCTATTAACAACAGTGTGAACACCCTGAGGATTGGCCTCGCTGACAGGAGCACCTTCACTTTAGCACTGGTTAGCAGTGGTAAAGTGCACAGAGTATCAAAAACAGCAAAAACAGAGTCCAGCACACTTCAACAACCTGGGAAGCAAAGTTAGGGGACACCACGCCCAGGGTGCCAAGTCTAACAAACATAGAGTATGGGGTAATCGGTAGTATCCACCCGGCCTGAGCATTAGTTGTAGATGTGTCTTGATGGTTTGCTATCAATGGATGTACTTCTCCTATGTCCAGCATTCTCCATGTCTGCATTGTGGAGATGGACTCATCAGATTGGCGCATGTGTGACTCCTTCCTGCCTTTAATATGGATATAAGCTTGTGTACCACTCTAGCCATTGAGTATTACCTGCTCCATCCATTGGCATCTAGGCATTTGTGGGTCTAAGGTATCAGTTCACTCCCATCTATATGGCACGCCTGTACATGAACAGTGTGAGTCAGCTTTTATCATAGGGACAATAGTAATCAGGTAATGGTGTTGACTCCATGTGAGTCAGCCATTACATTTCCACCACAGATATGGCTTGTGTATGATTGGACTAATGGCCTGATACTTATATCCCCATATCTTGGTAATCTGCTATCTATTGGATATGTGAAGGTTAGTCAAGTAGGCTAATTGTAATGTAGCTTTGAAATGGTCTGATTGCAAACATCATGCATTTCTAAGTGCTAGATTTGTGGGGATGAAACCTTAGACACAATGGAATAGTACTAGAGGTGGTAAGTGCCTAGACAGACCCCTTCATTCACAATGTGTAATCTAAATACGATGTATGCCAATGTCCTAGAAATTACAATGCTGCATAGCTTATTGTCTGCCTACATCATATCCCAATTGTTACTTAGGGGCACATCTGATGAAGTGTGAACCTGTCAGCTAGCCTTGGCCCAGCTGAAGTGGGTGATTAGGACAGGATTGGTTTTTGTATTACTAATGATATGTTGATGTGAGATGTATGTTGCATTTCCACTGCTGAGAGAGCCCTATGTAGTGGTGTGATGTGTTGTCAGTGCCAAGACTGGGCTGTTTGGCCATGTATGCATATTGCAACTGTGTACTGAGTGTCAGAGATGTGTGTTGTCAGGAAGTAGGTACAGGTATTCTCTAATTAGGAATGGTGTGATTCAGGGTGGTGTTATGATGTTGTGAAGTCCTACTGGTGAAAGTGCATGTGTGGTGGTTTTGTCTGTGAACCATGATGTTCATCAGTTGTGACACTGCACTCAGTGAATGAGTATAGATGTGTTATATGTGCAATATGGGCCATTATAGATCCACTTAGATGTATGGTTAGTTGTGATAGATATGTAATTGATGTTTGGAGATGTTCCTCTGTGATTGGTTTAGACCAATCACATGCCTGAACCCATTACTTGTAATGTACAAATCACATGTCACCTGTATGGATGTTCAGCTTGTAGTGGCTTAATCAGTCATTAGTGAGAAATTACCATTATTGCACAGAGTGTTATGTCAGCCATGTAATGTGACAGGCAGACGCTGTGTGGTGTGTGAGTGTAGTAGTATTCACTGCCATTGATATCTCACAAAGGATATGTACTGATCAACCGTTGTAACTATACAGCCCTGATGTGCTAGGTTTATTCAGCTACACTTCCAATAGGTGATAGGAGTATGGAGACCTCTTATGTGAATTCAGGTAGACATTTGTACATCGCCGAGGGCATGATGTGCATGCAAACATGGCTATGGTGGTGATCATGTGGATGATCCAGTGTGTAGATTAATTTGGATGTTGATGTGGGTGTGATGGTTGGTACAAAGGGGTGGATATTGGTGACATTTTGTGACATGATGTAGGCCATGTGTATTGGCACCTGAGATTGCCTAGGGAGGATATGTTTAGTCACAGATGTGCTTGCTTACGAGTGTGTATATGAAGTATGTGTTAACCCTCTCTCTCCCTATCTCTCTCTCTCTCTCTCCCTCCTTTGCTCTCTCTATTTGTGTGCATGAGCATCAGCAGGCAAAGGAGAAGGGGGACAGGGGAGCGGGGATGCTGCAGGTCACGGGAGCCGGAGAGCTTCTACCAGCAACAGCGAGGGACCCAGTGCCATGGAGGGCGAGGGGAGTGCTACTAAGGAGACCGGTTCATCAACATCATCTTTAGAATCCTCCTCCAGTGGACACTCCCTGGCAGAGGCAGACCTTTCTGGGACCACCCCAGCACCATCATTGTCTGCCACCCCCTTACTACCTCCACCCTCCCTGTAGCTCCCCAACCAAGTGCCTGTGCCCGCTCACTGAAGAGGGTGGGCATCTCCTTCCCTGCAGGCTGCTCTGCCCCTGCCCAGTCAGCCCTTCTGCCCTCAGTGAGGAGGCTATTGACCTCCTGAGGTCGATCTCTGTGGGTCATTCAACCATAGAGAATGCCAACCAGGAACTGGCAGCTCAAGTCCAGCAGAGCAATGCATTTCTGGAGGGTATACACAGTACACTGGCTGGTCTACAGAGATCCTTTCAGGCTCTAGCCTCCACACTCATCGCAGTCAGTCACCTTTTGTCTACTGTCCCCGCTCCACCTACCTCTACCCAAACCCAAGCCCCTCTTCCCAAACCCAGCCAAAGCACACAGACATACAAGCATGCATCCACCTCAACTGCCAAAAGTACCACTGACAAACACAAGCACCACAAGACCCACCACTGGCATGCACACAAACAACACCCACCTGCAGACACACCAACATCTCCTACCTAGACCGACCCCCCACCTCCCTCCCCTTCACAGACACTACACCAGACACACCTGCACCCACTACACCAACTTTGACAGATCCAGCCACAACTCTGATCTTACCCACAGGCAACACAATAGCAGACCTGCAGACATCCACTCCAGTCACCACATCCACAGCCACAGACACCACAACCACTGACACACCCACAAGCAGCACATCTACCATACCTGCAGTCACCACCCCTACAGACAGTCACCCATCCAGCAAAGCATCTCCCACAACCTCCTCCATCCCTCCTCCCAAAACACATAAACGCCGACACTCACCCACCCAACAGACACCCACCTCCCACAAACATTAATCGCATGCACTTGCACCCAAGACATCCACACCAACATCTCCTACAACTACTCCCTGTACCTCCACATCCAAACCCTTTCACCATGACTGCCCGTGTGTCTAAAAAGCATTTCCTCTTGGAGTTTTCCCTTTTCTCTAGTCCTCTCCCACCCTGTAATACCCCAAAACAGTCAGTCTCCCTCCCCATGGCCAGCCTTTCTACCTCCAAGTCCTCCCCTGCACTTCCTGCTAGTACCCATGCCCCTCCACCTGCCAAGAAGTCGATCCCTCCCAAGCCCAAGCCTAAGGACCCTCTTCTCAAGCCCAAGCCCAATCCTAAACCACCCCTCCACCTACCATCCCCTGAGGTGCCTGCCTGCCCCCTTGATGCTCCTATCCTGCGGAGGTCATTTGGCAGTCAGGAGTCAAGTAGGGGCACACAGAGGTGCCATTTGTGCCTTTAGCACTTTGGACACTGGACTGCCCAATGGGCTGATGTTTGTATATAGGTATTTATTTTCTTGCCAAACAAATGCTTTTAATACATCTGGCCCAACCTGTTGTTGGCTTTGAGGGTAACATACTTGTCTTACCTTTCTTTCCACATGGCTGTATTGATTTTGGTGTCTTTGGTTTGTTTGTGTGTGACATGTGTGTGGGTTGTGGTAGCTGTAGTGTTTGGCCTGCATGTGTGTGTGGCCCTGTTTTTGTCCTGCTGTGATGGCTGTGTATTGTGTTTAGGATATGGTTGTGTTTGGTACATGCATGTGTGTAGATAAATTGTGCATTGTTTGTACTGAGATGTGTAATGGTGGTGTTGTATGTCCTTGTGTGGTTGTTGTGTGAGTGTGGCTGTGTGTGGTGATGGATATGTCATATGCGTTGTGTGTTGTGTAAGCGTGGTATGACATGAGTTTTGTTGTATGGCTGTGTGATTGTGTATATTGTATGTCAGGTGTTGTTACATACTGTAGTATGTATGTGGTGTCATGTGGAGATGTGTACTGGAAGCGCTTGAAAAAGCTTTTGTGTAGTTACAGTTATGGTGTTGTGTGAAGCGGTGCTGTTGTGTATTGTTGTGTTCGACTGTGTTGGTGCTGTGTATCTGCGAGTTGCTGTGTGTTTTGCACATGTGTGTTGGCCGTGGTGTGTGTAGTATGGGTGTGCGTGTGAGTAGTGTGTGTATACGTGTGCGTATGTAGGTGTGTGGTTATGTGTGTGTTACCGCCACCTGCTACCCTGGATGTGTATGTTGTGTGTATGTGTGCCCTTTAGGTTTTCCATACAGTGTCAGGTAGGTGTGTATACTCACGGTTGTTGTCTTTGTCACTGGTTCCAGAGTCCTTGTGCAAGCAGGAGCAGTAGGAGGACTTCCAGTTCGGGTTCCGTGGCGGCTCCAGACAGGTATGTGTTCCTGAATGTGAGTGTCTCCTTTTATAGAGTTGGTTTGCACCAGGGTTTTTGTGGTGGTTCGACCGCTGTGGAAACCTTAGCAGTGTGCAGCCTCATAATTGGTCCTGCAGGAACATGGTCCCCGCTGGCCTCAAAGTGTCTACCGCCGTCCACTGCGGCCTGACCACAATGGGTGTACTGGAAGTAGTTTGCCTGTCTTCTGTTGGGAAGACTGCCTTGCTCATAATTTGGCGGTCTTCTCACCGGCCCGTTGGCGGGAAGACAGCCGCCACCAATATGGCGGTCATGGAAACGCCAAACTCATAATGGCCCCCTATATATGCAAAAGAAAATTAGGACACAATATTTATGTTAGATGACATTTCTGTAGGTGATTTTTGGCATTCATCCTTACATCTAGCTAACTATGCCATCCAGCAGCACTAACACTTCAGATGGGAAATGGACAATTGCTTAAGCTTATAGGAAAAATCTAATTATAAATTCATACAGCACACACACTGATGCACATCTGAATGTAGGATAAATAGTCAGGATATCCATATGAGACACAACGCTATACAATAAATCTGAAAGACATTCATTTAGATAGCTACTGATTATCCTGAAAATCTGTCATGATTCAGGCACTCCTTGACTACACTGGACACTCCTGTACAACTCCTTCACAAAGCAATACACCATACAGCCTTATCTTCTCTTCACAGATCCTTTACAGCTATGGGCAAATGGTGTTGAGTTTCTGAAAGAGTGAATCCATGCAAGTAGAACAAAACACTGTATAAACTATTGTATATGTCATACATCATAAGGATATATTAAGTCACCAAACTGTTCCTTATATGGTTATGGATCTCCAGAGTGACTTGCAATATCCTTATCATGTATAGCAGGGGCACTTTATTCCTTATAATACATAATCACACACCTCCTTTCCCATAAACCACTTAAATTATTGTTGTATAGCTATTGCAAAGAGAGAGCATGTTTGCAAACTTGAAAAATAAAAACAGAACCTGTGGTGCAAAATGAACACATCAAAAAAGCTATTAGTTATTTGTTGCAAAATAAAATTAGAATCAGTTTGATACAAATTATTTTTTTTAAGAAAAAAAGGTGATGCAGCTCGGAATGTGTGGAAACATGCCGAAAGATTCTAACTTTTCAAACATTGGCTTAGGAATGAAACAAATAAAAATGTTTCCATAAATATCTCCCTTCTGCTTGTCACTATACAACAAGAAAAAGAGAGCAGAAGAAAGAAAAGCAATGCTTCAATAATAAGTTATATCAGTTGAATTCTGTTGTCATTTCTTTATAAAAGGAAAACTGGGCCTGTCACGAGTTACCTATTATAAAAACATAAGAGATAGATTTTTATACTGGGATTGCAGAATCCCATGTATTTATACAACATAGCAAAGATGCCATGGCATGAATAACTTTGACCGCAAATAGCAACCATTATCATCATATAACTCATGTTGATAAGACATGGGACTCCATGATGACAGAACTGTCAGCATTACTAGAGGAAATGTTAAACTAGTGTTCAATCATAAATAATAAAACAAGTGCAAGTATACCAATACTCATTTCTGCTTTTTCACTTTTTAATTTAGAACATTTAATCCTAAGTGTGTGTTCTAATAGCATTACTGCCCTCTGCTCAGTGTATACTTGGTGTTATAGGCTTGAGTGAAAGTGAGAACCTCTAACTCAGGTTCAGAGCCTTTAACAACTCATATTTCTCTCAGCGTCTGTGCACTTTACCATTGCTAACCAAAGTTATAGTGTTTCTGCTCACTCCCAAAAACATAGTGAAATTGCCTTACACCCGATTGGCATAGTTACTTATAAGTCCCAGTAAAGTTGTAAACCATATAGCTTGGGCCTGGAAATTAAATGCTGTTAATAGGCCTGCAGCACCTATTGTGACACGCACTTAGATAGACCAATAAAACATGGCCTAGGCCTGCCATTCTATCCGGAATGCAGTTTTAAACTACCAAATCGACTTAGCACTTTAACCCTTTGTCAAGCCTTAAAACTACCTTTTCATTGAATTTAAATCACCCCCCCAGGTAGGCCCTAGGAAGCTTATAGGCAGGATTCATTGCAATTTAGAGGTTGGACATGTGCCTTTAATTTTTATATGTTCTGGTAGTGAACCTCCCCAATACACTTTTCACCACTGTGAGGCTTACCTCTCTGGTAGGATAACATTGGTTTTCCTTATTACATGCAATAAATGAAAGCTTTTAATAGCGAACAGGTGAACATTTCATGTTTGGTGTCTGAGAAATTGTCATGTAAAATCTTCCTTAACAGCAAAGTTGTATTTAAAGTTATAATTTTAAAAACTCCACTTTTAGAAAGTTGCCATTTTCCTGCCCTATTTGGTGCCTGCAGCCTGTTCCTGGGTCAAATGACTGGGAATAGGTGGCAGTTTGACTTTGTTTATTTCTCCCAGACAGCCACATAAAAGAGGGACTAGCTGTGTCTGGATGGGCCACCACTGGCAGAATGGAGGCGGGGCGTAGCTGGGCACAGCCCTACTTGCAACTGTATAGGCTGTGCCCTGCCTTCATTGAAAGGACTTGTCACAACCACATTGTTCATGCAGGCAGATTTGAACCAGGGCAGTGGAGGCAGGAAACTCCAAGCACTTCAAAGGGAATTCCTTAGATACTTCTACTTCAAAGAAGTCACTAGGTATAAAAATAGGGCCCTCAGACCCAATCTTCAATTCAGTTTCTGGACCTGTGGAAGAACTCTCAGAGGACCGCATGCTGCTCTGACCACCTGTGTACTTCAGAAGACTGATTTGCTGCACCTGGGTGGGCTCGTTTGCAGCCCGAAGCCTGCCTTGAACACTCAGAGGTTTGCCCGGATGATCCCACCCTGTTCCACTGCTGGCCCGGGTCTTGTGCGCTAGATGTCTGCAGTTGGCGTTTTGCTCTTTTAGGCACTAGTTTTTACTTTAAACTTTAAAACTTCATACCTCTGGTTCTAATAATTGGATCATTGCCATTTTGGTGTCAGCAATGTATTAAAATGTAATCTATTTCTTTAAATTGGTGTGAGATTTGTCATGTGTTTTTTTTCTTCACTTTATTGATGTTTGTATTCTGTGTAAATACTTTACAGATGGACTCTAAGCTCAGCCTGACTTCTTTCATTCCAAGCTAGAAGACGGTTAAGCACAGGGTAATTTTGTGTTTTTGGTGTTCACCCTGACAGGGATTGTGGCTCCTGATTGAGCAGGGTTAACACCCCACTTTCCAACAACACAGTTTCTCACATGTGTTATAAAAGTAGGTGCATGACTCTGCTCTTGAAGGGAATGTGACATCCTTTGGAAGGTGGTTGCTAGAGAATGTCACAAAGATGCAAGAGTAGCCATGATATCATTTCAACAAGGACATAGTTAGATATTATGGCAGTATAATTGTATGAATAAATATAAGTGTTGGGAAGGCAATAATTAATCTATTACTGCGGTACTACCAAACACATTTGTATATAGCTTACATTTATAGTGTTTCTAGATCTCTGCATCTTCTTCTGCAGATTTTATGAAGCGTGATGAGAAAAATACTAGCCAAATGTATTATAATGAGTGAATGTTTAATTGTTTAAAAGTATAAAATGTTGTGCGACATTTCATTGTTCCAGGACTTCTCTCTATATGGTAAAGGTACTGTAGTATTGGCGTCATGGGATAATAGTACCCACAAAAAAAGAAAGTGACCTAAAGGATGCTAAATACTATTGCTTAATTTGTTTATTGCATGGGTGACAGATATTAGTGAAGGAAGAACATGATTATCCTAAATAATTAAGACAGAATGTGGAAAGTATCATACAGTCTGATTGTATAGAATATGGTCCTCTAATCACTAGAAGATATCCATGTAGCAAGCATTGGGGTAGGGGTTTTATTTGCATATCACCTTTATAGATAATTCCCACGTGTTTCATTCGGTAAATAGAAGCATGCTGTGGGCCAAATTAGATTGTATAGCAATTGTTCACGGTGAGTGAAAGTCATACCAATAATTCAGACATCAGTGTTTCAGCACATGCAGTCTGGAACTGTTACCAAATGAAAGGTTATAATCAAATAGAGGAGTTGGCAGACCTGCTGTTTGACCCCTCTTTTGTTTCCTTCACATCACCTTCATTTCAATGGAAAGGCTGCCCATATGTCTCCCTAAATGTCCAGATGTGGTGTTATCTATCAAACAATCAACAGAAGGGCTGCAAAAATATTGAGACGACCCAAGATTATTTTAGTGCACACAATGTTGAATGCAAAAGAAGAAAACGAACATCGTGCACTTGTTAAAGGACGAACATGATGAAGTAACTGTAGCTTGTTTTACTTGCATAGGTCCCACATTTTCAGGTAATGGGCGAAGGTCCATCCTAGTAAAAAGAAATCTCAATTGTCCTAAGAGGCCTAATCAGATTACATATAATTACAGATGCAACTATTGGAAGGATGTAGGTACTGCTTAACAAAAGTGAAATGGGCTACTAGGCCTATGAAGACAATATTCGAGGCACGTTCTATATTCTAAAATTTAAAGGAAAATCGCATGACTCATCCAGCAGCCCCCACACAGACACAGGGCGAGGGAAATAACACATCTCCCTTTCACACACAGAAAATTGACACAAGTCAAACACCAGAGCTTGATGATACAGGAAAATAATTACAATGACTGGAACCAAAGAATGTATAACGCAGGACAATAAAATAAAAGAAACTAGGAAACAATGTAAGAAATATATTACAGACAGATGTGGTATGTGCAGTAAAACATTTTGTACCTGTAGAGTAAGCTCACATTGTGATGCATACTTTGTCCTCCTGATCATCTTGTGAATCCCCAAATGACCTTCAAGGCCTCCATCTTCTCAACTATTGTCATGGCCACTTGAGATTTCACCACAGCCTTTTAACAACTCAAAGTCATTGTCTTTAACTTTCGTATGCAGTTCACTACTATGGTTAACCTTCATTTACTAAACAGGTTCTTGATGAACGCCATATCTACCTGCTTCATTCTTTTCATATCTGGTAACACACATTCACACACACGCACTGTGACCATCAAAATGACTTTCTCTTTCTTTGACTCTCCTACACCCTATGAAACACGCTGATTTCCTCCTTTAACTTCACTGTTCTTAGTTCCTACTTTACTCACCAGGCCACCCTCAACAAATCTAGGGTCAAATGTGATAAGAATTCTTGCTATTGCAAAGGGACCAATTCAAAGAATTCCGTAATTTACAATTGCAAAAATGCCTTTTCAGATGTTCCATCATCAAATTGTGATTTAGAAGCTTTTAATTTTGAATGCAGTCACTATTCCTTTAAAGAAAATGAGCTGCATTTTTTAAACATTAATTTATTAAAAAACAATCACAGATATGATGGTCTGCTAACCTAAGTTCCTAGTGGGTTGCAAATTGGGATCTACCTCAATAATGTTCGGGTTGATTTGTGACCCAGTAGAAATCACTAATTTAAAATTAAACTTAAAATGTTTATACATTAGGAATAGTGAATTCCTATTCGCAATTTGAAAATTGAAATGTGGAAATCTCTATTCCCAATGTTAGGGCATGTGGCCCCTAGTGTCTCCCTACCTTACAAAGTCTAAAACTATGTTACACTAATGACACAATGTGGAATGCTGCAATATTCACAAAACATGAACATAAATAAGTCTGCCAGCACAACTCCTTTTACCACAGCACACAGGGCACACACTCTGACCAGCCTGTTAGCTCTCTCACCCATGGCATTTTCTGATGGGTCATGCATGTAGCACATTTTGGCCACAGCAAAGTCAAGAAAAGTGACACAAAGCAAAACATTGGCTTGCAAGGGTATTTACAATATAGTGCAAAACGTATTTTGTGTAGGAAAAGTACATGGCTGTTACTTGGTCAGATCTGCAAAAACACCCATATTTCTTGTGGCTAAGCCTCATAACAAATATAGCCAGACCAGGATTTGCATCAAAAACCCATGCCTCTGTTAAGCAGGCACTAACAACAAGAAATGTTTTTATTCCTCTGAATATTCTCCACATTGCATGTGTGCTGCATTTCACACCACACATCATATGAGAAACTGGGTTATTAGTCCGTGAAACATGTGAACAATTTACAAGTAATAAGTCCACAATTGTCTTTTTACTGCGAACCAAAGGGCTCATTACGAGGCTGGTAGTCATGAGACCACCAGTCTTGTGGTTATGGTCGGACCACCTCACTCCAGGCAGTCCGACCACCACATTACAACCCTGGTGGTCGGACTGTCAGGGACATGGTTCCTGATGGGCTGATGGTGGGCTGAATTGTGGTCAGCCATGGTGGTGCTGCACTCAGTGCCACTGTGCTGATTACAACTCAACTTTCCACAAGCCTTTTGATGTTGGGGACCCCAACATGAAAATGCTGGTGGAAAGCCAGGGCAGGGGGACCCCCTGCCCAGCACCCTTGGCATGCGCAGCCGAGGAAGGACATTGTGATACGAAGGAGGGACGCTGCCAGCATGGCAAGCGCATCCTTCCTGCGAGTTTGCCCATCGGCTCGTCCAACAGCCAAACCCATAATGAGGCCCCAAGTATCTCATATTAGCACTTGACTCTCTCAGGGTACTGAAGCAGAGCAGTCCAAGGCCTACTAAGGGGAGGTGGCATGCGCTGATAATCCCAGCTCTCTGACAGGCAACAGCAACACTCAATATATCATTGTTTAGTCAGTGCTTTTTTTTTTTTAAAGGAAAAGTACATATATTACTACAGTATTAAATACTACACTTTAAAATACAAATATGTATATCAGGTAGAAGGAAATACCATTGGTGACATTCTCATATCAACTCATACCCCTAGTGGGTCCTGAACCCTATAACCACAGTACCCCCAGGCTAAATTCAACATTACAACATGCGTTTTTCAGGGTGCCACCACATCAGTGAATGGGAACATTTTCAGTATTCAATAGCATGTTATGAACCACCAATGGAGTCATTGGGAGTTATACCATTAGTCAGTAGAACTCATTATACTAGTAAATCTTACATTGTCATCCATTACCATTATGCAGAAAGCATTACAATTAATATTGATACAGTTTGTCATTTTCCTTTGTCTTCTGAGTCCGATGAATTGGAGTCCTGAGGGGTAAGGAGAAACACATTCACTCTATTAAATGACACCGTATTCCATTTGGTCACACATTCATTCTCAGAGACAAACAAAGTTTAGAAAGGGATTTAATATAGAGTCAAACTTACGTATAAATGAGATAAATGAGTCTCAGAAACATACAGTACAGGTAGAGAATCACCAAAGGAAAATTAAAGTGTTGTACAATATTACATTTCACTAACATATAAAAGACCAAAATCTCAATGGAAAAAAAATACCTAAGATTAGGAAAAATGTATGATTCTTCAAATTCAGGATTAGATTTTCCTGCCTAATCATTGAATCTAAGTTCCTAACTATTCTTATAAATTAAGGGTAAGTTCAGAGAAAAATGTCAGTAATACAGAAACCTCATTAGAATTTCTGTTAAAAGAGAAGTGCACAGCATAAAGTCACATACTCTAGCAAAGAAAGAGGTAAGGTAGCTCTCTAAAGGGCCTGCTTTAGTCAAGGGGGCACAGGGAGTCTTAATCGTAAACTAAGTAAGCCACACTTCAGTTGACTTCAGAACCTTCTAGTAGCTTACATCACAGCCAAGATATCTCCACTGACAGGAGACCATTGTGAATTATATCCAATTAACCTTCATTCTCTCTGAAGCACATCTGCACAACCATGGATTACTCTCATGCTCATGAATTCGAAACAGGAGTTTGTTCTTACAGCCCCTCGATAATGCTTCATGTCCTTGGCAACCCATCTTCACGCCACCTCATCTGTACTGTGCAATAAGCTTCTCATTAGTTGAAGACTGGTACTGAGTCACCTGGAAACCAAATGATTAAACAAGAAGAACAGGCCTTGCATTGAAAGGGTTATTGCAAAACAGAAATTCAGGCCTTAACTCCAGCCTGTTCAATACATATATTTAACATGCATTTGATTATGAAGTTATACGTGCAATTCACATAGACACAATATAAGTGAGAATGGTTATAAAAATACATAGTTTTTAAGACATTTTAACACTAATACATGTGAATAATATTGGCATGAATGCAATTTACATAAGATATTCCCAGGCTTCTGCTTATGCATGCACTTCAATAATATGGCTTTGCAGTGCTCTACGTTTATATGAAAGCGGTCTACACACGTTTTATAAATAGCTGATAGCTCTGTCTCAAAAGCATAATGGCAGAGCCAAGTTATGCTTTTTCGACCTCCCCTCTGATGACATATTGTTGTCACAATCTTTTTTTCTCAAATGAGACTCTCTAGAAATTTGTAGTTTTCATCAGCTTTTGCCTAGACTCTTCCAGCGTTTCACATCATTGTCATATTTACACTGACTGTCTTTCAATTCAACATTGGTTCTCTTTGTCTTTTTTCCTTCCTGAACTTTCACTTTCTGGAAAACATTATATCCTACCACCAAAACTGTTGCACATATGGCAATGACCAACAGATGCTTCAGAAGTAAACCTACAACTCCACTTTCTAATTTTCTAAACCACCTGCCTATAGCAGAAAGTCCATCTCCAATTGATTCCCATGCACCTGTAACTTCCAACTCCTTCAAATCTTTAGTCAACCCAGAAATATTCTGAATATATTTCTCCAAATCCTTACTCTTGTCTAGAATGTAAATACAGTATTGGTGAACCTTCAGCATCCAAAAGACTCCGCCCTCCTTTGCAAGTAACATATCTAATGCAAGTCTATTTTGCAAAACCATAGATCTTACTGCTATCATCTCAGAGTTCATGACCAATAAAGCTCCTGTTGTGCTAGTATCTAATTTATTCGCTATGGTAGACAGCCTTCTGATCTCCAGATCATTCAAACTCAGCCTCACAGATGGAATCAATGCACCAAATATGTCACCCACCAATTCTCCAGCACTAACACCTCATTTAAGCCTTGAAGCTTTGGTCCAAACAGGATCATCAAGATGCTCTACATGATAAATATTGGGAAAAACTATACCTAAATAACACATACCATACCATCCCTTGGGCAGCTTAAAATAAGCATACTCTCCACAAATAAAATAGACTCCAGGAATTACAGCATCTTCACCATCCAAATACAGCTTGTAAATCCCTCAGACCTAAAAAGTATGTTCACATTTGCTCTTTCCTACAAATACATTGTCCAGTTAAGAGCTTTCTATGCAAATGCACAATCTTCCCTTGTGTTTCCAATCTAATTCTAATGCAGCTAAATTACCAGATAACTGATGTCCAATCCCCTCCTTAGTCCATTTATTCTAACTTCAGAAATTTTCATCAAATTTTGAGCTAGCTTCCAGTTCCTTTCTTTGATCTGCAACCAAATTAAAAAAGTTCTTCACAACATCTGTCAACATACATGTTAAGTTATGTCGGTGTGGGTAAACTGTGTTTATTGTTATTTCGGGTTTATAGAACCTTGCAATTATTTTGCACTCTAAAGGAGCTGGACGTTGGTTTAAATGTTCTAATATAGATATCTCTGAAAGGATTGAATCATATTTATTAAAAAAATATTGGAAATGGCTTGTCCCACAAAAAACATACTGAACAGGTGACTACAGGAAATCCCCTCTGACACAGAAGCAGGTAATTATGTACATACATAACAATCCCTTGCCTTCATTGTGTCAATTTATTCCTAAAGCATCCTAAAATATACATTTGCATAATAAGCTCCTCTAAATCGATCTAGGTGTGAAGCTTTCTCATCTGAATTATACAAATTACTATCCCTAGGGATTGGTATTGGCTGGAAAATACTAAGTATAGATTTTTTCTCCATAGAAAGTGTAGGTGAAAACTCTCCTATTAACAACACTACTGATCCAGTGAGAAGGATAAGCAATATTGCACCCACTATATACCTTTGTCTACTTATCTGATTTGGCTCCTTTACTTCTCCAAAATCAAATCTAAGATTGGGTGGAATGCAGCAGCAACAGAAGAAATTTCTGTTAACACCCCCTCTGCAAACAGCAACTAAAGTTCAAAAGATTTTGGAAGTATATACAAATCTTTGTGAGACTCTGTGTTCTTTCAAGTAGCAACCCTCTTTCTTCTTCTACTTGGGCCTAGGTATTCCTTTAATTTCCCTATCCCAATCAGAATAAATGTCTCTAATGATTATACAGTTCAAGCTCATCGATGGCAATGAAAATTCAAGATTCATTTTAAGCAAAATGTTCAGTTCATGGAGGATCAGTTGAACTAGAATCGTGAGCCCTATATTTCCAGAACTCTTTATCTGCATTATTTACAAAATAGGCTCACTCAGGTAAAGAGTACCTCTGACTGGGCGCTCTCATTCTCGCAAGTCTCCTCCCTGCCACACTCATCCTCGCTTTCACTTAAATCAGAGTTCTCAGTATCCTCAGGTATTGTCTATGGCACACACTCTTCAAGCAAGGCCACTCTTTCTCTCTCTTGTCTTCTGGGCCATAGGTCCTCAGCTTCCATTTGTCTTTTTACAGCACTAGGTCCTTAAACAAGGTATGAATCCGAACTTGACTCATTCACGATCATGGAATAAGAGTCAGTTTGCTCAGCTTCAGTTTTGGCAATGGCTTGTTTAAGACACCCCTCAGACCGATCAAGTGGTATTTTAAGCTTTGTTTGACCCCAGACAGCTTGACTAAACTGTTTCTCGCATCTATCTGAAACCAGCGGCACTTCTGGCACAGGTGCTGTCATATCAAGGGGACATTCAACTCTGCAAGTATAGGAAGTGTAAATCCACTTTATAACAGTCACGGTGACCAGAATCACCTGGAATGGCCCACACCAACAAGGTTCCAGACATGTCTTCCTGACATGTTTCTTCACCAAGACCCAATCACAAGGACTGAGGTCATGGCACTGTTCCTAATGCAAGGAAGTTGTAGAGCTCTAACCTGATGGGGCACAGATCACACCACATCAGCCAGGCCTTTGGAATAGCCAAGGACCATATCACAGGTAATGTTCACAAGTGCATTTGCAGGAATTGCTGGCCGTCTGATCTCATGGGAGGACAGTCCAGTCTTTCGATCAGGTACACTCCGTAAACTCATCAACACAAGAAGCAGCGCATCAGGCTACTTCAGAGATGTTGAACCATACACCTTTGCCAATCTGGATTTCATCGTATCATTGACCTGCTCCACAAGGTTCAAAGCCTCAGGTCCCTATATACAATGTAGCTTCTTTTCAACCACAGGGCACAATAACATCAAGCCTTCATTATTGAAATGAGTTCCGCAATCTGATTCCAGAGAAGTAGGGAAGCCAAACCTAGGAATGAGCTCCCTCAACAACAGCTTGGCTACTGTGAGGCTATTGTTTCTTCTGGTCATGTATGCTTTGATCCAACATGAGAAGATACACACAATCACCAGGACATATCTCAACCTGTTACAAATAGGTATCTCAACAAAATTCAACTGCATCCTATTGAAAGGTCCTTCTGACGTCCCTGTGTGACTCAGTGTTACTGCAGTTCTCTTTCCAGTGTTATTCTGCTGACACATGACACACCTGTGACACAAAGCTACTGTCATCAATCTGAATTTTGGACTCAACCAGATCTGCCTAAAGTGCATCACCATGGCATCCCCACCGACATGATCTCGGCCATGGAAATGTCTAGCCATTGGGGCCAACAGACTATAGTCTGGTCCAACATTGCTGATCTTCCTCTACCACTTCCTCTTGAAGTCTCTTGACTTCCTCCCAGGTATCAGCTGTAGTCAAACAAAAAGTTGCATCCCTACCAACATGAGCTGGGCAATGAAAATATCTAGCCATTGGGGACAACAGACTATTTGGCAACACTGGTCCTCTACCCATTGAGACCCAAATGTCATCATCTCTTTTAATAAAACCTGCTCTGACCCAACTTTGTAATGTTCCTCTGACACTTCCTCTTGAAGTCTCTTTACTCCTCACAGGTATCAGCTATAGTCAACAAAAGGTTCTGGTTAGTCTTATCCGTCTCCTCTGTTTATCCTAGCTTTAGGATCTGATACTTTAACTCCGCATCTGATGTTCTCAATGATTCTTTGTCTCTCGGGCATCTTCTGCAGCATTGGAAACATGCTGTCCTTAAGCCCTTACTAAAAAACGTAATCTTGATATAACATCACCCTGCAATTACAGATCAATTGCTCTTCTCCCTATCACATCAAAAATAATCGAGAAACACATCAATTCTCATGGGTTAGGCTTTCCTGAGGAACTTAATCTTTTCCATAACACCCACTACACAGCACAGAAACTGCCCTGCTGGCTGTTACTGAAGATACTAGACAACCCCTAGATGCGGGCAGATATGCAGCAATCATCCTACTTGATCTGAGTGCTGCTTTTGACACTGTGGATCATGAGGTCCTACTTCACAGAATTTCTCAAATGGTAATTGAGGGTATCTGCCTTAAATGGTTTGCATCATATTTGAGTCAGAGGACTTTTCAAGTCCTTGACCGGGCACACTACTCTGACATTTTTCCTCTTACATGGGGGTTTCCACAAGGCTCATCCTTAAGCCGTATGCTTTTCAATATCTATATGGCCCCTTCGGCAAAGATCGTGGAACCCCATGGTTTATCCCTTGTTTCCTATGCCGATGATACCCAATTGGTCTTTTCTTTCTCCACTGGCACCAATTCAGAACATGCCAATCTTTCCTCCTGTCTGTCGGATGTTGCCAGATGGATGGCAGACAGCAAGCTTAAGCTAAATGACAAGACAACAGAGGTTATGTTGGTAGGGAATTTTGTCCGCCTTAAGTCCCATGCCCCAGTCTCAGCAGGATTAAACAATCTCCCCTCGCCTAAAGATGACATAAAAAGCTTAGGCTTTTGGCTAGACGCCCGTCTCACGATGGAATGTCACTCGAAGAAACTTGCTGCTACTTGCTTCAATTTGTTGAGGACCTGCAGGAACATTTTTGCATTCCTTCCCTTCTTAGCTAAAAGGCTCATTGTTCAGGCTTTCATATTGTCTCACCTGGACTACGGGAATGTTTTATTAATGAGCTCTCCATACAAGGTCTTAAAGAGGCTGCAGGTGGCACAAAATACTGCTGCCCACTTTTAATGGGCACTCCCAGATACCATCCTGGCAAAACCGCCATGGCCTCTCTGCAATGGCTCCCCATTGGATAGCGTATCAACTTTAAAGCTATTTGTTTTATTCACCGGGCACTTCATAAAAAGGGTCTGGCCTTTCTTAGGTGGATTATAACTCCCTATACTCCCCAAAGATCAATTAGGTCCTTATCTGCTTTTGTGATTAACTTACGTTGTGTTAAGAGAGTAATATGAGGAGGCAGATATTTTGCCTTTAAAGCAGGCAATTTATGGAACTCCCTCCCACTGGAACTCCACCTAGAGAACTCAGAACTTTCCTTCTGTAAAAAGTTGAAGACTTTTCTTTCCCCTCTATAGGTGGTCAGCTTTGCCTGTTTCAAGGTCTTGCATCAGCACTGGGAAGCTTCTGGGTAGCCATGCGCTCTATAAATGTAATAGAATAGAATCCATTCTCTCATTGGTGTACTCCCCATTAAAGGAGGAACATTGTATGGACAATA
Source organism: Pleurodeles waltl (assembly GCF_031143425.1). NCBI lineage: Eukaryota > Metazoa > Chordata > Amphibia > Caudata > Salamandridae > Pleurodeles > Pleurodeles waltl. Next base: position 109,322,111 of record NC_090436.1, on the reverse strand, counting down.
CTTTGCAACCTTGTCAGGGCAATTATAACCCAAAGTCACACAATCAGTGCCAGTGGCAAGTGCGGGGCACTTGACCACTGCAACCCGCTCAGGCAATTGTAATGTGTCGAGGATGTTTCTCACTTGTTTGCCATTCTGGATCAGGTATCCAGAGGAGGTCATGAACCCTCTCTGGGACCATAGTTGTCAGAATTCATGAACGACACCAAAGCTGTACTGACTGTCGGTAATGATTGTCACTTTCAATCAATTCAGCCACTTGAACACAGAACGCTCTTTGAAGACAAGAAGCTTCAACAACTCCTGAAAGGGGAAAGACAGCATAAGCTGCTCACAGACTTCCTCCACTGTCTCATAAACATTAACCATCTACTTAGAGCACAAAATCAGATTCAGGTGATCGTTCATCTCATATATCTGGTATTGGTTTGGTGCACACCTCAGTGAAATCGAGACAATCATGGTCCACTTCACATTCTGCATCACTTTCACCATCCGGCACAGGCTGCAAAGTTGAGGGAAGTTGAGGGATGTGTAAATACCACAGAGCTTTAAAGTTACTTTCTCAGCCACCAGAATCGTCTCTTTACATTTGGTAATATGGCTGCTTGTCACATGTTGGGTTTTAGTCTGAGTCAACAGTAATTCAACTGAGTGAGACACATACACAGTTAACCGGTGACCCATTAAAATATTTTCACATCTTTCTATGCTTGTGCTGACAGATGACACACCCCTTGAGACAGCCAGGCAATGCACAAACCCACAGAAATGCCAGGAGACTTGTGGCTTACTTCTCTGCTGCATTAGATCCCGTAGCTTTGTCAACACCAGAGCAGTACGTGCTTTATTGGCGACAAAAATGCAAAAACCCAGCACTCTCAAAACAAAGTAATTTATGCATTGTGCTTATATGTTGTGGTTTAACCTTTTGCATTGCAGAGTTCAATCCTGAAAACTTATTTTTAATATGCTTACAAATACTGTTCCTTTGCAATGTATTGCTACAGGTTTTCAGAATGTGTTAGGGTGTGGTCCCTTTCCAGGGCCTTCCAGAGACTTTCCCTGCAACATGCCTGGGCGTGATTCTGGGCTGGGCCAAGACTCTATAAAAGAGAGCAAGCCCAACTCCCAGTGCTCACTATTCAAAGGTCCCGGTGCAGAGCAGCAGCTTCTTCCTGAGCTCCTGTCCCGGGGGCCTATTTGGATTTTCCAGTCTTCTGCCCTTCATCCTTCATTGGTGATCATTGTACCAGGCGGTAAGACGGTGGTTGGACTATCTCGACAGCGTTATTGAGAATTTTCATATTCTTGGTTTGATTCTTAAATGAGTAACAGATTACTTGCGCGCTACCATTTCTTGACATTTATATGGTAGTTTACAAATAAGCAAGACGCGTGATTTGTTTCATAAAGGTTTGACTTTGTTATTCATTGCGTGCTACCATTTCTTGACATTGGCATGGTGGCTTAAGAATCATCAAGACGCGCGATTCGTTTTATGGTGTTTAAACATTGTTGTGTATTGGGGGCTACTATTTCTTGACATTTAAATGATGTTTTACGAATTGGCAAGACACGCAACTCGTTTCATGAGGATTTAACTTTGTTGTTCATTGTGCACTACCATTTCTTGACATTTACATGCTGGCTTAAGAATTGGCAAAAGAAGCGCGATTCGTTTCATTGTACTTCGATCTTGTTATTTATTGTGAGCTGTTATTTCTTGACATTTGCATCGTGTTTTACAAATCGGCAAGACGCGCGATTCGATTAATGATGATTTGACTTTGATATTCATTGCGTGTTACCATTTCTTGGTATTTTACATGGTGTAGGAGGCTGGACTGGCTTGTAGTGAGTACCAAGGGGTACTTACACCTTGCACCAGGCCCAGGTATCCCTTATTAGTGTAGAGGGGTGTCTAGCAGCTTAAGCTGATAGAAAAGGTAGCTTAGCAGAGCAGCTTAGGCTGAACTAGGAGACGAGTGAAGCTCCTACAGTACCACTAGTGTCATATGCACACTATCATAAGAAAACACAACACACAGATATACTAAAAATAAAGGTAATTTATTTTTATGACAATATGCCAAAAGTATCTCAGTGAGTACCCTCAGTATGAGGATAGCAAATATACACAAGATATATGTACACAATACCAAAATATGCAGTAATAGCAATAGAAAACAGTGCAAACAATGTATAGTCACAATAGAATGCAATGGGGGCACATAGGGATAGGGGCAACACAAACCATATACTCTAGAAGTGGAATGAGAACCACGAATGGACCCCAAACCTACGTGACCTTGTAGAGGGTCGCTGGGACTGTAAGAAAACAGTGAGGGTTAGAAAAATAGCCCACCCCAAGACCCTGAAAAGTGGGTGCAAAGTGCACCTAAGTTCCCCAAAGAGCACAGAAGTCGTGATAGGGGAATTCTGCCAGAAACAACAACACCAGCAATGCAACAACGATGGATTTCCTGACGAGAGTACCTGTGGAACAAGGGGACCAAGTCCAAGAGTCACGATCAAGTCGGGAGTGGGCAGATGCCCAGGAAATGCCAGCTGTGGGTGCAAAGAAGCTGCCACTAGATGGTAGAAGCTGTGGATTCTGCAAGAACGACAAGGGCTAGAAACTTCCCCTTTGGAGGATGGATGTCCCACGTCGTGAAGAGTCGTGCAGAAGTGTTTCCGTGCAGAAAGACCACAAACAAGCCTTGCTAGCTGCAAGGGTTGCGGTTAGGGTTTTTGGATGCTGCTGTGGCCCAGGAGGGACCAGGATGTCGCCAACAGATGAGGGTACCTGTGGAACAAGGGGACCAAGTCCAAAAGTCACGACCAAGTCGAGAGTGGGCAGATGCCCAGGAAATGCCAGCTGTGGGTGCAAAGAAGCTGCTACTGGACAGTAGAAGCTGAGGATTCTGCAGGAACGACAAGGGCTAGAAACTTCCTCTTTGGAGGATGGATGTCCCATGCCGTGGAGAGTCGTGCAGAAGTGTTTTCCTGAAGAAATACCACAAACAAGCCTTCCTAGCTGCAAGTCGTGCGGTTAGGGTTTTTGGATGCTGCTGTGGCCCAGGAGGGACCAGGATATCGCCAATTGCGTCAGGGGACAGAGGGGGTGCCCAGCATGACAAGGAGCCCTCTCAGAAGCAGGCAGCACCTGCAGAAGTGCCAGAACAGGCACTATGAAGAGGAGTGAAATGGTGCTCACCCGAAGTTGCACAAAGGAGTCCCACGCCGCCGGAGGACAACTCAGGAGGTCGTGCAATGTAGGTTAGAGTGCCGTGGACCCAGGCTTGGCTGTGCACAGAGGATTCCCTCGGAAAGTGCACAGGAGCCAGAGTAGCTGCAAAAGACGCGGTTCCCAGCAATGCAGTCTGGCGTGGGGAGGTAAGGACTTACCTCCACCAAACTTGGACTGAAGAGTCACTGGACTGTGGGAGTCACATGGACAGAGTAGCTGGATTCAAGGGACCTCGCTCGTCGTGCTGAGAGGAGACCCAGGGGACCGGTGATGCAGTTCTTTGGTGCCTGCGGTTGCAGGGGGACGATTCCGTCGACCCACAGGAGATTTCTTCGGAGCTTCTAGTGCAGAGAGGAGGCAGACTACCCCCACAGCATGCACCACCAGGAAAGCAGTCGAGAAGATGGCAGGATCAGCGTTACAGAGCTGCAGTAGTCGTCTTCGCTACTTTGTTGCAGTTTTGCAGGCTTCCAGCGTGGTCAGCAGTCGATTCCTTGGCAGAAGGTGAAGAGAGAGATGCAGAGGAACTCTGATGAGCTCTTGCATTCGTTATCTAAGGAAATCTCCAAAGCAGAGACCCTAAATAGCCAGAAAAGAGGGTTTGGCTACTTAGGAGAGAAGATAGGCTAGCAACACCTGAAGGAGCCTATCAGAAGGAGTCTCTGACGTCACCTGCTGGCCCTGGCCACTCAGAGCAGTCCAGTGTGCCAGCAGCACCTCTGTTTCCAAGATGGCAGAGGTCTGCAGCACACTGGATGAGCTCTGGGCACCACCCAGGGGAGGTGCAGGTCAGGGGAGTGGTCACTCCCCTTCCCTTTGTCTAGTTTCGCTCCAGAGCAGGGCTGGGGGATCCCTGAACCGGTGTAGACTGGCTTATGCAGAAATGGGCACCATCTGTGCCCATAAAAGCATTTCCAGAGGCTGGGGGAGGCTACTCCTCCCCTGCCTTAACACCTTTTTCCAAAGGTAGAGGGTGTAACACCCTCTCTCTGAGGAAGTCCTTTGTTCTGCCTTCCTGGGCCAAGCCTGGCTGGACCCCAGGAGGGCAGAAACCTGTCTGAGGGGTTGGCAGCAGCAGCAGCTGCAGTGAAACCCCTGAAAAGGCAGTTTGGCAGTACCCGGGTCTGTGCTAGAGACCCGGGGAATCATGGGATTGTCTCCCCAATACCAGGATGGCATTGGGGGGGCAATTCCATGATCTTAGACATGTTACATGGCCATGTTCGGAGTTACCATTGTGAAGCTACACATACGTAGTGACCTATGTGTAGTGCACGCGTGTAATGGTGTCCCCGCACTCACAAAGTCCGGGGAATTGGCCCTGAACAATGTGGGGGCACCTTGGCTAGTGCCAGGGTGCCCACACACTAAGTAACTTAGCACCCAACCTTTACCAGGTAAAGGTTAGACATATAGGTGACTTATAAGTTACTTAAGTGCAGTGTAAAATGGCTGTGAAATAACGTGTATGTCATTTCACTCAGGCTGCAGTGGCAGGCCTGTGTAAGAATTGTCAGAGCTCCCTATGTGTGGCAAAAGAAATGCTGCAGCCCATAGGGATCTCCTGGAACCCCAATACCCTGGGTACCTCAGTACCATATGCTAGGGAATTATAAGGGTGTTCCAGTATGCCAATGTAAATTGGTAAAATTGGTCACTAGCCTGTTAGTGACAATTTGGAAAGAAATGAGAGAGCATAACCACTGAGGTTCTGATTAGCAGAGCCTCAGTGAGACAGTTAGTCATAACACAGGTAACACATACAGGGCACACTTATGAGCACTGGGGCCCTGGCTGGCAGGGTCCCAGTGACACATACAACTAAAACAACATATATACAGTGAAATATGGGGGTAACATGCCAGGCAAGATGGTACTTTCCTTCACATGGTGACACTCGAATCGGCAAGACACACACTTCTCTCCTCGAGTTTATTTCATATTGTTTATTGTAGGCCACTATTCTAAGATATTTATTATGTAATATTCGAGTTGACAAGTTATGTGATTTGTTTCCTGAATCCATATTGTGTTATTCTTGGTGCACAATCCTTTTATGGTGTTTACTATATATATATATATATATATATATATATATATATATATATATATATATATATATGTATCTGCAATATGTGCAATTTGTGTTGAAACATTTTAAGAGTACACAGAAGGCCAGAGTTTCTAGATGCAATATTGTATGGTCCTAGTATACATTCTCAAAACAGGATTTATCTGACTGGTTTAAAATTTAGTCAGAATGTTTTTTCTGATTCTCATGTAAAGGAAAGTACTTGAATAAGAAAGTTTTTCATTTAATTCATCTTGATTCCCTTACAGGTATCCGGCCATCTTGAAACTTAGGCCCGTATTTATACTTTTTGACGCTAAACTGCGCTAACGCAGTTTAGCGTCAAAAAATTCTGCGCCGGCTAACGCCATTCTGAAGCGCCATGCGGGCGCCGTATTTATTGAATGGCGTTAGCCGGCGCAAGCAGACCGGCGCTGCCTGGTGTGCGTGGAAAAAAACCACGTACACCAGGCAGCGCCGGCGTAGGGAAAAATGGCGTTAGGGCGTCTTAAAAATGGTGCAAGTCAGGTTGACGCTAAAAAATCGCCTCCACCCGATTTGCGCCATTTTTAACGACGCCCAGACGCCATTTACATGACTCCTGTCTTAGTAAAGACAGGAGTCATGCCCCCTTGCCCAATGGCCATGCCCAGGGGACTTATGTCCCCTGGGCATGGTCATTGGGCATTGTGGCATGTAGGGGGGCACAAATCAGGCCCCCCTATGCCCAAAAAAATTATACAAAAAAAAATAATTATACTTACCTGAACTTACCTGAATGTCCCTGGGATGGGTCCCTCCATCCTTGGGTGTCCTCCTGGGGTGGGCAAGGGTGGCAGGGGGGGTCCCTGGGGGCATGGGAGGGCAGCTGTGGGCTCATTTTGAGCCCACAGGTCCCTTAACGCCTGCCCTGACCCAGGCGTTAAAAAGCGGCGCAAATGCGGGTTTTTTTGACCCGGCCACTCCCGAGCGTGATTTTTGCCCGGGAGTATAAATACGACGCATTTGCGGCGCAGTCATTTTTTGGACGGGAACGCCTACCTTGCATCTCATTAACGCAAGGAAGGCGTTCACGCAAAAAAATTACGCTCTTTCCTCCTACTTTGGCGCTAGACGCGTCTAACGCCAAAGTATAAATATGGCGTTAGTTTTGCGCCGAATTTGCGTCGAAAAAAACGACGCAAATTTGGCGCAAACGGAGTATAAATATGGCCTTTAGTCATTTTAAACTTAACTCTTAGATTGTTCATGTTTTCAGAGTGACTAGGCTTAGAATCATAGTCTAGTATTGATTTCAGGAGTTATAATTTTCATATCGTGTGTTCTAACCTTTTTCTTACTACAGGTCTCCTTCCCAGCTGTTCCCTTCCTAATCCCCTCTTCCCCTCTTGAACTCTCTCAGTCTCTGTGATTTATCTATCAGAGTCTTGGAACTGTTCAGTCGTGGACGTGTTGGGAACGTGCACAGACCCCGAGGATCTGGTGACTCTGACAGGAAGTTAACTCTTTCATTGAGGTAGGTTGGGCCGGTATTGTGGAGGGATTTGTGTGCGTGGATGAGGATCTTGAATGTGATTCTCTTGTCTATGGGGAGCCAGTGAAGGGATTTGAGGTGTGGTGAGATTCGTTTGTGGCGGGGAGGCCAAGGACGAGGCGTGCAGCTGTGTTCTGGATTCTCTGTAGTTTGCGTTTGAGTTTGAGTGTGGTGCCGGCATAGAGGGCGTTACCGTAGTCCAGTCTGCTGCTGATGAGTGCGTGGTTGACTGTCTTTCTGTTTTCTGGGGGAATCCATTTGAAGGATTATTTTAGAGTGCGGAGTGTGTGGAAGCAGGAGGAGGTTAGAGCATTGATTTGCTGTCTCATGGAGAGGGAGGGGTCGAGGATGATGCCGAGGTTGAGTTCATGGGTTGCGGGGTGGGTGCGGGGCCTAGGGCGGTGGGCCACCAGGAGTCTTCCCATGTGGTTTTGTTGGGGCCAAAGATGATGATCTCGGTTTTGTTTGAGTTGAGCTTGAGGTGGTTAGTGGTCATCCAGTTGGCAGGGTCGAGGAGAGCGGCGTGTAGGTTGGTTTTGACGGTGGTGGGGGTGCGGGTGAGGGAGAGGATGAGTTGGGTGTCATCTGCATAGGAGAGGATAGTGATTCCGTGTGCTCAGAGGATGTTGGCTAGGGGGATCATGTAGATGTTGAAGAGTGTGGGGCTGAGGGAGGACCCTTGGGGGACTCCGCAGGTGATCTTGGTAGTGTTGGAGTGAAAGGGCGGAAGGCGGACTCTCTGGGTCCGGTCGGTGAGGAAGGAGGTGAGCCAGTCTAAGGCTTTGTGGTAAATTCCTATGTTGTGGAGGCGTGTGCGGAGTGTGTGGTGGCAGACGGTGTCGAAGGCTGCGGCGAGGTCTAGGAGGATGAGTGCGACAGTCTCGCCTTTGTCGACTTTGTTCCTGATATCGTCAGTGCATGCGATGAGGGCGGTTACTGTGCTGTGGTTCTTGCAGAAACCAGATTGTGAGGGGTCAAGAGTGTTGTTTGCTTCGAGGAAGTGGGATAGGCGGGTGTTGACTAATTTCTCTGCAACCTTGGTTGGGAAAGGGAGGAGGGAGATCGGGCGGTAGTTGGAGAGGATCTCTGGGTCGCTTGTTTTTTTTTTAGGAGAGCTGTGATTTCCGCGTGCTTCCAGGGGTCTGGTTAGGTGGCGGAGTTGAAAGAGGAGTTGATTATGTTGCAGAGTATGGGGGCGATGGTACCAAATAGAGGATTTGGTATACCTGCTGCTTTACCCCCTCTTTTGTTTGTCTCACATCACCTTCATTTCAATTGAAAGACGCATATGTATCCCTAAATGTTCAGATGTCCCCTAAAAGGGTTGCAAAAATCTTGAGAGGACCCAAGATTATTTATTTGCACACAACGTTGAATGCAAAAGAAAAAACACAAACATGGTGCACTTGTTTAAGGACACACATGATGCGGAAGTAACTATTTAATCTGTAGCTTGTTTTAATTGCAAAGGTCCGATCTTTTCAGGTAATGGATGAAGGTCCATCCTAGTAAAAAGAAATCTCAATTGTCCTAAGAGGCCTAATTAGGTTACCCATCATTACAGAGCCAACTACTCGAAGGATATAGGTACTGCTAAACAAAAGTGAAATATGTTACTTGGTCTATGAAGCAATTCTTTCATAGTTCATAAAACAATATTCTAGGCACGTTCTACATTCTAAAATGTAAAGGAAAATTGCATGACTCATCCAGCAGCCCCCACACAGACACAATGCAGGGGAAATAACACATCTCCCTTTTCTCACACATAAAATTGACAAAAGTCAAACACCAGAGCTTGATTATACAGGAAATTAAATAGGACTGAAACCAAAAAATTTATAATGCAGGACAATAAGGAGACAATGTGAGAAATATATTACAGACAGAAATGGTCTGTGCATTGAACATTTTAGGTCATATTTACAAGAACGTGTTGGATCACTAGTAATGCGCCACTTTTCTTGCTGCCCCCTTGTGTCCCCTAAAGCCACCATGGTAGCACCAGATTTACAATACAGCGCACCATGGTGCATGTTAGGGGCAATGGCGTAATTCTTTTTACCCTATTGTAACTCTATACTGGATTAATGAAAAAAACATTATGCTAATCCAGTATAAAGAGGCCCATTGAAATCAATGGGATCCTCCTTTTAACACCTGCTTTAAGCGGGCATTAAAAATGATGCTAGAAATGGTGCAATGGAATCTTGTAGATTGCATTGCGCTATTTTTAGCGACCCTCTAACGAGAGAACGCCCCCTTTGCATACATCATGCATATATTATGCATGATGTGGTGCAAAGGGTTTAAAAGGTGGCGCAAACCTAGTTTGCGCTAACTTGTAAATGTGGCGCTTTGGCAGTGGCCCATTAGCGTCACATTTGCTGCAAAACCTTTGCCGCAACTTTGGCTTTAAGGGGAGCAAGGGCCTTGTAAATCTGGCCTTTTGTACCTGCAGAGTAAGCTCACATTGTTATGCATACTTTGTCATTCTGACCATCCTGTGAATCCCCATATGACCTTCTAGGCCCTCATCTTCTCAACTATTGTCATCACCACAGCCTATTAACAACTGAAAGTCATTGTCTTTAACTTTTGTATCCATCATTTCACTACTATAGTTAATCTCCATTTACTTTCCAGGTAACTTGATGCACGCCTTGTCTACCTTCTTCACCTTTTTCATATCTGGGCACACACATTCACATACACGCACTGTGAGCATCAAAATGCCGTTTTTCTCTTTCTTTGACTCTCCTGCACGCTATTAAACATGTTGATTTCCTCCTTTACCTTGACTGTTATTAGTTCCTACTTTACTAGCCAGGCCAGCTACAAAAAATCTAGAGTTGGATGTTCTAAGCATTCCTGCAATCACCAAACGGAGCGATTCACAGAATTGCGCCATTTACGATAGCAAAAATGCATGTTCAGTAACACGTAACCAACTCAGAATTAGTATTTTCCATTAAAAAAATTATTTGATATTTAGAAGGGGTGTCTCCTTCCAAATACTGAATCCGAATGGTATGTCTTAATGTTTTGTGAATAAATTCAGGTTGCAAGACATCAATAATTTACCGACTACAAACAAGCTGTGTAACCCATGGGCATATAGGAAGGCATTCCCTGGGGAACTCCTTCCCTTTGTTAATGTAAAAAAAACATTTGTTTAAATCAGAGGCAGTGGTCCACAGAACAGCTGTGTCTTCTAAAACAAACAGAAAAAGAAATAAACCTTTGATTTTAAATCCAGTCACGTTTCGATTAAGGGAAATGAGATGCATTGTTTAAAAAACATATTAATTTGTTAAAAAGCAATCACAGACATGGTGGTCTGCTGACCTAACCAGGCCACCATCGCTCTAATGGTGCCAATTCCAAGTGGGTCGAAAATTGGGATCTACAACATTAATGGTCATGAGGTAGGTCCATTTGCGACCCACTAGAAATCACTAATTTAAAATTAAAATGTTCATAAAATTGGAATAGTGATTTCCTAGTCAACGTTTGGAGAAAATTGCAATTTGGAAATCGCTGTTCCCAATGTTAGGGCATTTGGCTCCCCGTATCTCCCAACCTTGCAAAGTCTTAAATGATGTTACACTAGTGACACAATGTGGTATGCTGCAATATTCACAAAACATTAACATAATGGAGTCTGCCAACGCAATTCCATTTACCACAACACAGAGGGCACACTCTCTGACGAAACCATGGCATTCCCTGTTTGGTGATGCAGGTAGTGCATTTTTGCCATGGGAAAGTCAAGGAAAGTGACACACAGCAATGCAAAGGCTTGCATGGTATTTACATTCCAGCACAAAAGTATTTTGTGCATGAGATGTGCCCTTTTCCCAGCACAAATAGTGTTTTTGTGACTTTGCATCAACAGGGGCTTTATATGGCTGTTACTTGGATGGATCTGCGAAAGCACCTACGTTTTTGTTGCTAAGCCTAATCTACAAATATAGCCAAACCAGGTTTTGCAACAAAAACCCATGCCTCTTTTAAGCATGCACTAACCATAAGAAATGTTTTAATTTCTCTGAATATTCCCCACATTGCATGTGTGTTGCATTTCAAACCACACATCCTTTAAGGAGCTGGGTTATTAGTTGTGAAGAATGTAAATCATTTACAAATAATAAGCCCGCAATTGCCTTTTTACTGAGAATCAAGTATCTCATTTTAGCACTTGACTCACTCCGGGTAATGAGAGCAGTTCATGGCCTACTGTGGGGAGGTGGCATGAGCTAATAACCCCAGCTCGCTGGTAGGCAACAACAACACTCAATAAATCATTGCTCAGTCTTTCTTTTCAAAAGGAAAAGTAATTTCATTGTCACAATACTAAATACTATACATTAAAATACAAATATATATATCTGGTGGAAGGAAATACCTTTTGTGACATTCTCATGTCAGCTCATGCCCCTAGTGGGTACTTTGGTTTTAGGGTTCAGGACCCACTAGGGGCAGAAACTGATATGAGAATGTCACCAAAGGTATTTCCTGAACCCTATAACCACAGGACCTCCAACTTAGATTCAACATCGCAACATAAGAGGGTGTTGTTATCAATAAGGCCTTCTGGCTTTTTCAGGGTGTCTTCACATCACTTAATCAGCCTTCTGTGATAATTCATGAAGGTAACACAACTGACATCAGTGATTTCCAATATTCACTAACATGTTATGAGTCACCATTTGAGTCATTGGGGGTAATACAATTAGTCAGTAGAACTCATTATAATAGAAAACTTTACATTGTCATCCTTTTCCATTATCAATAAAGCATTACAATTAATATTGATCCAGTCAGTCCTTTTCCTTAGTCTTCTGAGTCTGACAAATAGGACTCCTGGGGGGGTAAGGAGAAAAGCATCCACTCACTCTATTAAATTACATTGTAACCCATTTGTTCTCACATTAAATCTCAGAGACAAACTTAAAGTTTAGAAAAGGAATTATTATAAACTCAGAGTCAAACTTACATTAATGAGTGTCTGAAACATACTATTTGTGTAGAGAATCACCAAACAAGAATTAAAGTGTTGAACAATGTTAAATTTAACCAACATATAAAAGAATCACCAAAGGAGAATTAAAGTGTTGAACAATGTTAAATTTCACCAACATATAAAAGACGAATATCGCAATAGCAACAATACAGAAAATAAGGAGAAGAGTATAATGCTTTGAATTCAGAATCAGATTTATCTGCCTAATCATTGAATCTAAATTTCCCACTATTCTAATAAACTAAGGGTAAGTTCAGAGAAAAGTGTCAGCAATACAGAAACCTCAGTAGAAGTTCTGGTAAGAGAGATATGCATAGCATAAAGCCACTTAGTCTAACAAAAGGAAAGAGGTCTGTACCTCTCCAAAGGGTCCGCTCTAGTCAAGGTGCAAAGTGAATCTGACTAACTAAACAACACTTTAATCAACCTAAGAACCCTCCAGTAGCTGACATCACAGTCAAGACATTTGTCACTGACAGGACACCATTGTGAATTATATCCAATTATATTCAATTAGCCTTCATTCTCTTCGGAGCACATCTGCATGACCTTGGATTATTCTCATGCTCAGGACAGGAATTTAAAAGTTTGTGCTTGCAGCTCCTTGTTACTGTTTCACGTCCCTAGCATCCCATCTTCATGCCACTTTATCTGTACCTTACAATGAGCTTCTCATTAGCTGGAGACTGGTGCAGAAGCACCTGGAAATCAAAGGATTAAGCAACAAGAACAGGCCTTGCATTGAAAATGTTAACAAAACAAAAACTCAGTTCTTATCTCCAGCCTGTTCAATGCATACATTTAACACACAGTTGAATGAACGTATATGTGCATATCTCATAGACACAATATAGGGGAGAATGGCTATAAAAATGCATAATTTCTAAGACATTATAACACTAATACATGTGAATAATATTTCTATAAATGTGGTTTACATGAGACATTTGCAGGCTTCTGCGTACACTTCAATAATATGGCTTTGCAGTGCACCACGCTTCCATGAAAGCAGTTTACGCACATTATATATTTAGGTGATTGCTCTTTCTCAAAAGCATAATAGCACATCCAAGCTATGCTCTTTCAATTTCATGTGTCTCAGAGCCTTACTTTTAATTAATCATGTTAGACTGCAGAAAAACCTATTTCCATACTCTCCTGGAGCGGTTCTTCTGGCTTTCAAAGCAGTCTCTGAGCCTGAGTTTTTGCACATGGGCTTGGAGTGACTGGACCTCTAGTGGTTGGTCCTGTGACTGCAGGTGATGAGTTTATAATATTTGTTTGGTGGGGGTGCTGCTGCTGGTTCTGCAGCCCGGCAAATACTCTTTAAGATGGTTCCCCTGCACTTCGAGGGGCACCACAAAGGGAGATCACTATGTAAGTTAGCCATGCGCTGGAGCTTATGGGTTGCTCCTCTGGTCCTGGGCTGGAATATCTACTTAGCGGCTTCCCTGTCACATCTGCATCCTTAAATGCAGTCAAAAGCCTTTGTTTTTACCATTTTATTTTTCACATCAAGTCTCCATAGCCTCCAGGCACCTGAGTGCTATCAGGTTTCTTGGGGGCTGCTGTGGGGACCAATACCACTGTGGCCACTTGTGGCTCCCCACCCACCTTTCTGACCAGGCCCGTGAGCCGGCAATACACTCTTTGGCTCCTGCCTCTTGATGGAGCAAACAATTCTCTACTGTGATCCCACCTGAGGTGAGAGACAAGCTACTTGCTTCTTTGGCTCCTAGCTGGAGGCAGGAGCAATGTATTCTTCTCCTGCTTGCGCAGGCAGTGGACAGGAGGCAGTATGCTCACATGCCTGCTTCCCCAGGCACAGGGGTTGGCAATGTGCCCAGTCTTGGCATCCTCTTCTGTGACCCAAGAGATGAGGTCCCTGGAACACTCACACTTGCACCAGGCCCAAGGAGATAGGCTCAAAGGGACCAAATGTTGACTCTGGAATGCAGCCCCATGCACATTGCCTCCCCATCAAGATGTAATGATTATGGTTGCACTGTCCCCTGGGCTCTGGCCAGGTACTGGGGATAATTTGGAGAATTTGCTGTGATGCGCTACTCGCTTCATGCTCTTCTCAGTTCCCTGGTGGACAATCCGTAACTTGGGCCCTGCAGGGCAAATTCACTAATTGTGGGGTTGTTTTGTGTGCTAGTGGCCAGCACTAGCTGCCAGGAGCCTTTTCTTCAGAACGTTTGTCATCCAAAAGGGTGCCTGTTGAAGTAAGTTTAGTGTTCCGGCTTACTACAACAGACCTGTCTTCTGTTGGCTCCTCGTGCTCTCTCCTACTTGATGGATGTCTTCCACAGCCCCTCAACATCATCCAGCAGAACACCCTCTCTGCCACATTCCTTAGGTCCCACAGCCTCCTGGCTATTTGCCTGGCACCTGTGTGTCAGCGGAGTCATAGGCCAGTCCACAGAAGTCCAAGGGGAACCATCTATGGTCTACCAGCAGGTCCATTCCCCAACTCCTATTTAAGCAGACCAGTGCCACGGGTTCTGGAGAAACACATGCTATCCCTGAGAATCAGCTGGAGTCTAACACCAAAAGTTCTTCTTTGCAGGAGATTCAAGTAGCTTCTCCTTCGAGCCGGGCATTTGTTTACTTGCATCTTTCCCAGGTGCATTGTCTTATCATCTGTCTCTAACTTGCGCAGGGGTTTTTAAATTGGGGTGGAAAGTTGTTGAAGCCTGGCATACCTGGCTAATCCTAGGAATCCACAACATCACTCTATCTTCATTCCAACCATCTTGTGCAGCATTATGGGACAATCCAGTATGGTGACTTTAAGTTGTTAAATCGAAAAAGCTTCCCTGAGAATCTCAATTTCGTTCCCATCTAAAACAGATGCCTGATTCCTTACCACCAAAACTTCAAAAGCAAGTCCCTCTTGGGTTGGCTTCAGAGGTATAGCCCTCCTTTTTTGTTTTAGGGGGCATGGGCTGTCCCAGGCCAGGTGCATTTGGAGACGTTAATTAACAGATGCATAATTCCTTTCCAACCCTTCCTTTTCCAGGAACTGGTTTGAACACTGTTAATAGCGCTATTGTGTGGGGAGGCATTTAACCCTTCTGCTGAACAGCAGGGTAATTGAGTGGGCTCAGTAGGTGGGACTGGAATCTGATTATGAGATGAGCCAACGTAATAGGACGCTCCATAAAGTGCTATAAGGAGTGTATGATATTAAGGGCTGTAAATCTATACTGGGGTGCATGTTTACCCATAGTTTGGTATTTTGCTCGACTGTGTAGGCCTAAGTAGCACAAAAGTGTACTTCGAAGTGTAAAGTGTACTTTAAAGTGTAGTTGATTCCAAATTAATACAGTGTAAGAATCACAAACCTTAGTCAGCACTACAAACCTCCCCTATCGATGCCCACTCAGATTTTAAAGCCCACACAACAGCAGTATCAATCCTTGAAGAGTCCCTTCTAGAACAGGCTACCTGTATGTAGATACCAAGCTAATCAAGACTGTAGTCTCACACATGTGTCGTCACATGTACATATGTTCATGTGTAACCCGCCCACAGATCTACCCTAGCTGTGTGTCAATGGTATTATCTTAAACGCTGGACACTGGTGGTTAGCACTTTCAGTCTATTTACCTTTAATTTACTGTGAGTGAGACTCAGGTGGTGAGATTCACCCACAGTAAAAGTCCAAAAACAGGGTAGTCAAATGCAAAAAAAATGCACAGGAGCCTTTATAGGGGAACCCGTTTGCTAGGCATGTAATGTGTAGAATGTTTCTGTTTGTGTAAGCAGAGGTTTTTGCATTGGAAGGCTATGCTTTTAGTACAAATCCAATGCTAGACAGCACTCACATACATAGCATAATGGTGCAAAGGCTTTGTTTGGTGCATGACAGGCCCTACTGTGTGTCAGTCAAGGGGATGAGAGCAGCAGCAGGCTATAGTTAATAAAAAAGTAATAAATCTGCCCTTTTTATTATATCCAACGCCTGGCAACGTTTCTTAATCTCCCTGGACATGAATTGCACCCCCTTAAGTAACACAAATGACCCTAGAAATCCTTCAGGACAGAAATTGTAACTTAACAAAATAGAACCACTTTGATATCCAGTTCTCTTACTTAACATACAAAAAATATGATCATTGACCAACTAAAATAATGAGATTTCTGTGAAGCAGTTAAGATATCAAATGGATCAAGAAAGTCTATTCCCACCTTCTCTGGAACACCTAGCTCCGATATAGGAGGCACTATCCTCCTCAATCCTTTATCATTCTTCCGAAAGACAAACAGACATCCCATCTTCATCTCGACATATGGACCCAATCCTGTGCCACTATCACTCAGTGTATACCTTCTTTTCATTAAGAGTCATGCCAAAATGACCTTCATTTGTTATACTGAGAAACTGTTCTCTTAAGGCAACCATTTGTACAATTTATTTCCTCAAAAAACAGATTATCTTTAATAGAAAGTTCAGATTCAACATTCTTATCTTGTGAAAACCAAATGACAAGCTATCTTCACTTGGCTACACATCTCACAATCTTCTTTAACTCAGTATTAGTGACCATGTTGTCCCTGTGTGTTTCCACCATGATATATTAATGGAAGAGACCATACTTCACTAAGCTCCAAACACTCCACGTTCTCTTTTTCCTCCACAAAGATCCCATTTACCTCAGAGAAAGAGGGCACAGTTCCCAACCTGTACTCACTGCACTTGCTGGAATTCATCAACAAATTTATCAAATATGCATGCACATAACTCCTGGTGACTTACTCGAATGATTCTTGGAGTTCTGGTTTAACAGCCTTCTTTATAATTACACGTCAACCCAGCCGCCAGCCATAGAAGAACACATTACTTCATCATATCTTGCATCCTCCTCGAATTGATTTTATTTTTGTGATTTTATATAGCACTGACTTGGTGCAGAGGCATCAAAGCAATTTACAATAAAGTATAAAATCATCAAAAACAATTGGATAATATACAGATACACCTCATACCATTGAGAAAAAAACAAAGACTATGGTAAAACCTTATATGTGATATGGATTATTGTAACCATATCCAGTAATTTTATTAAATGCTCATTTTATCACATAATATTCATATCGAACTTTATTTTTAATATGGTGAAATCTCAATACAAATACATTATTTACAATGGTGAGTGCTAGTGCTGTTTATTTTCCTTTAATCTTCGGGGGGCTTGCCAATATGACTGTCCAAGTGTGATGGGAAAAATAGCACTAGGCATTTTCTGATCATGTACAAGTATGATTGGTACATTTGTTAATACTGATCCTGTTGTAATTTTTTTTATTATGTACAACCTTAATGTTCAAAAGACATTTTTATCAATCACCGGAAGAAAGGTCAATCCTATTCCTTTATTTTTCCCCATTCCTTTGAATGAAACAAGCTTCAGATATACTGATTCATTGTGCTTGAAGATCAAGAGATGGGTTTTCAGAGGGTATGTTCTTCTTCCATGGTCCTCAAATATTGTCATATTTTTCTAAGACATCCTCTACTTTGTACAGAAACCAATCCATGTTAAGTTACCAGTGTGCCATGATCTGTACGCTGAGGCACTCCTTCTCCTATCTATGAGCCTCTTTACGAGTTTAGCAATCCGTGGACCGCCATGGCAACGTTGGCAGTCTGACCACCATCAGTTTGGACAGGCCGGTCAAGCCAGTGTTTCCACCGGACACATTATGAGGTTGCACATCGCCAATGTGATTGTGGCGGTCCAACCCCCACATCTCAGCAGGTGGAAACAGGGAGTATAAAGGGAGACACTCACCTGCAGACAGCCTTAAACATCAGGTGCCGCCATGGAGCTCATCACACACACATCCTGTTTCTGATGATGATCATCAAAGGTGCTCAAAATCCATGCCGCTGTTGATGCAACCGATCGTTATGAGCACCAAGTACACTAGTCATTGTGTCCCTGGTGGGAATCATACACAAGGAAGAACACATTCACAGTGTTGGACCTGGCCCTCTTTGCTGGTTTCAGGGTTCTGGGCACTTTACCACTGCTAACCAGTACTAAAGTGCATATGCTTTCTGCATACATTTTATGTGTAATTGGCTTTTCCGTGATTGGCATAATTGATTTACTAGTAAGTCCCTAGTAAGGTGAATTAGAGGTGCCCAGGGCCTGTAAATCAAATGCTATACTAGTGGAGTCTGCAGCACTGGTTATGCCACCCACATGAGTAACCCTGTAAACATGGCTCAGACCTGCCACTACAGTGTCTGTGTGTGCAGCTTTAAACTGCCAATTCGACCTGCCAAGTGTACTCACTTGTCAGGCTCTAACCTTCTCTTTCAATGAATGTAAGGCTCCCCTAAGGTAGGCCCTAGGTAGCCCCATGGACAGGGGCAGTGCACGCTAAAGGTAGGACATACACTGGTGTGTTTTACATGTCCTAACAGTGAAATACTGCCAAATTCGTTTTTCACTGTTGCAAGGCCAATCTCTCTCATTGGTTAATATGGGGATCCCTGTGAAAAACCTTTAAGTGCAGTTTTCCTTTGGGAGCCGATAGAGCTATGGCGTTTGAGGTTTCTGAACTCACAATTTAAAAATATCTTTTGGTAAAGTTGGTTTCTAAATTACCTGTTTGAAAATGTGACTTTTAGAAAGTGCCCATTTTCTTGCTTAAACCATTCTGGTACTCTGCCTGCTTGTGTATTGCCTGTCTAGGTCAGACTGGCAGTTGGGCTGTTTCTGAATCCCCTCTAGGCAGTACCATAGAGGGAGCTGGGGTATAGCCTGCATATCCTGATGAACCATCAGGGCTAGAGTGGAGGGATGAGTGGTCACTTACACCTGTATGGGCTGTGCCTGCCCTCACACAATGCAGCCTCCAACCCCCTGGTGTGAGTCTGGAGCCAGGCCTGGGCAAGGCATAGACTTTCCTTTGAAGTTTGCCTACTTCAAAGGCAGAAAGGAGTATAAGTAGTGGACCCAAAACCCAAGTAGTCTGGATTTTCAGCCTACTTCTGGAACCAAGAAAAACCTCTGCCAAGGAGAAGAGCTGAAGAGCTGGAGGAGGAGTACTGCCCCTTTGCCTGTGGCTGTGCCTTGCTGGGTTGGCCTGCAGTTGCTGCTTCTGCCTGAAAGAGGACAACAACTGGACTTTGTGGTATATTCCTGCTTGTGAAGAATTTCCAAGGGCGTGGATTGAGCTTGCCTCCTGTTTTGAAGTCTCAGGACCATCTAAGACTTCCTCTGCCAGCATTTCAACTCTTTGCTGAGACTCCTACCCTGCCAAGTGGTGCCCTATCCAGTCCCTGGGCCCTTGAAAGCTGAAGCTGGTAGAACAAGTACCGAAATCCACGCACAGGAAACCGTGCGAGGAAAATGTCAATGTAACACCCGCTTACGACTGTTAAAATCTATGCTGACCCCACGCAGTTTTCCATCACCTTTCGGCCGGATTTCTCATGCATCATCACTGGATGTCAAAATCACTATGAACCTGTGCGGATCCAAGGTGCCCTGTCTGGATATCGACGCATCGCTGTCATGCATCATCTACCTGACCAGAAAAGAAACGACGCACAGTCTAACTTGCGAGGAAGGAATTGATGCATCACTGACTTTTCCGACGCGCGCTCACCTGTGTTGGCTTTATTTTTTACACAAACGAGGTACTTTGTGTAACAACAACATTTCAATTGTTTTCTATAGAGTAAGTCTCTTTTTACTTTAAGCATTCGTAACTTTACTTGTGTATGTTGGATTTCTTTCGTTTTGGTCTTGTGTGATTTTGATAAATATTGCCAATGTTTCTAAACTGGTGTGGTGTCCATTTGTAGTGTTTTCACTGTATTACTGTGTGTGTTGGTACAAATACTTTACACATTGCCTTTGAGATAAGCCTGACTGTTTGTGCCAAGCTAACCGGGGCTGAGCAGGGATTATCTTAAGTGTGTATGTCCATTGCCCAGACTAGAGTGAGGGTCCCTGCTTGGATAGAGTGCCAACTGACTGCCAACCAGAGTCCCCATTTCTAACACAGAGGCACAAAACGCCTCCTTTTGCAAGGCCACTCGCACTGCAACACAACACTACACAAAATCACACGTCTACTCATCTCAGGCACAGGGACAGTGAAGTGTACACAACATAGTATCACACAATACAAACAACACAGCAACATCACATCTACAAATACAACTCACACACTCATATTGGGCGCATGCCATGGGCTGTTGTCACATTCAACACATATATGAAATGGTGTGGCATGGAACACAAACACCACTCTTGTTAAAAATCCCTGCAATGGATACACACATCTCCCCCACATTGCGACACAATGGAAGGACAATGGGATGCACAGTAGACAGAGAGACAAATATCCCAAACTCACTTTGCAAAAAATACCTGCACAATAGGGATAGGGGCATCAGGTACACTCAGGGAAGGAGGCTGCCCTGGGACACATATCAATTTGCACATGCCCCTTAAACAAAATTTTCACCGGAAATGGCCCTACATGTATCTCACGGACGAACAACAGTAGAGCATAGCTGCATAATGTGGAAGTGCAAGTCAACACAGCACATACAACTCCAACTCCATTGTACATACATCTACATGAACTAGCTGCAAGGTACAATCAACTAAATGGACACATGCAGTCAAATGCAAACAAAGGTAGCACAATTGAACACCTTCTATGTCTGCACAAACAAAACTCAAGCTGCCACACATATGATGAATCTATAATTCATATCATGAGGACAAGTGTGACACAATACATGCTCACATTGGATAACACAAGATTAAATACATACCATATCACACATTGCATTTACACTCACATATCCATACAGTCAACATATACCCTTGTCTTGGGAAACACCAACATTGTCCACAAAGTCAGATACTGCAAACAACAGCAAATGGATCAGCAAGCAGACTGAAACACACACAACTGTAGGCAGATAACACAAGTTTCTCAGGAACAGCATAAACATAGAAAAGGAAATACAGGACAAATGTATATCCAAAAAACAACTGTGTGAGTTTATTTTCAAACAAATTTGAAAAGTCCAAGGCCAATGGATAGTCCATATGGCATTTTACAGGCCCATCACTGTGCTTTCACTTGACACATTTACTGACAGGAACCTCCACAGGAAGTGGGCAGACAGGCACCTGAGGGGTCATCCTTGAGTCTGCTTTTGGATGGGTGGGGTTGGGTTTGGGAGGGTTTGACTGCATCTTTGGAGGGGTGGGCTTCTTCTTAGGGGGAGGGGTATGGGTGCTTTCAGGGGGCAGGTGTTACAGGGGAGGACTTAGAGGTGGAAGGGAAGGTTTGGGAGGTGGGTTGGGCCTCTTGGGTTTGGGATGGGGCAGAGGGGGCAAGGGAAATAGCAGGCTCAAACAAAAAATCTGACTTAGGATCTTGGGGATGGTCATCAGAAAGGGGGGAGGTTTTGGAGGTTGAGGGAGTGGCTATCTGCTGTGTCCGTGTGGATGTCCTGGGTGTGTGCATGTGGGAAGTATGCTTGTATTTGGGTGGTGTCTGTTGCATGTGTGAGTGTGGGAGTGCACATATCTTGGGGGCTGGGAGGTGCTGGGTGATGTGGGAGCAGTGGATATATGTGTGACTGTTGGGATGGTATCTGCAGGTATGTTCATAGTGGCAGATGTCTGTGTCTGTTAGGGAGGCGTCTGAGGGTATGGTGGATGTATTTGTGTCTGTTGTGGTAGTATCTATGGGTATTGTGGGTGTGGTATGTGTGTCACTAACTGTTGTGGTGGTGCCTGTAGGTATGGTTGTTGTTGTGAGCGGTATGGTGGGAGTGTCTGGGGAAGTGATGACTGATGTTGCGGGTGTGGGTTTCTGATGAGTGCTTGCATGCCGGTGTGTTTTGTGGTGTTTGTGTCTATGTGTGCTGTTCTTGTGCATTGAGGTAGGTGCATGCGGATCGGTCTGTGTGCTTGGGGTAGATAGGGGAATGGGGAATTTGGATTGGGAAGAGGGAGGTGGAAGGGGAGCGGAATGTGATGGGGGTGACAAACGCGAAAAGAACAGTAGATGGACAGAATGTAGAACAAATCAAACATTCACCCCCAGTCACAGATCTGGGTTTAATCCATCAATTTGTTTGCTCACCATGCCGTTCCAGTTTGGATCCAACCATATGCAAATCAGTCTTGACCCTGTTCCCTGTGGGAACAGTCCAGCCCAAACTGCCAGACCAGGTCCTCCCTGGACCAGATACAAGCATCCTGGGACCGGTTTCGGGGTATCACCCCTCTTCAGCCAGGCTAGCTTGAATTTGGTGGCATAGTGAGTACGGGACCCACGTCTGGGCATACCCATCCCACTTGGGGCGTGTTGGAAAATGGGTTATTGGTAGGGCAGGTAGGTACCTACACCTAGCAACAAGCCACTAACCTCCACATGGGTACAGTTAGGTCTCAGTAAATTAATCCCAGCTCAACCCTTGGTAGCTTGGCAACGAGCGTCAAGGCTTAACTTAGGAGACAAAAGGGGTCATTCTGACCCTGGCAGCCGGTGACCGCCAGGGTCACCGGCCACGGGAGCACCACCGACAGACCGGCGGTGCTCCGAAGGGCATTCTGACCGCGGCGGTTCTGCCGCGGCCAGAAAGGGTAAACCGGCGGTCTCCCGCCGGTTTACCGCTGCCCTTGGAATCCCCCATGGCGGCGCAGCTTGCTGCGCCGCCATGGGGGATTCTGACACCCCCTACCGCCATCCTGTTCCTGGCGGTTCGCCCGCCAGGAATAGGATGGCGGTAGGGGGTGCCGCGGGGCCCCTGGGGGCCCCTGCCGTGCCCATGCCAATGGCATGGGCACGGCAGGGGCCCCCGTAAGAGGGCCCCGCAAAGTATTTCAGTGTCTGCTGTGCAGACACTGAAATACGTGACGGGTGCCACTGCACCCGTCGCACCTTCCCACTACGCCGGCTCCATTCGGAGCCGGCGTCCTCGTGGGAAGGTTGGTTTGCCCTGGGCTGGCGGGCGGCCTTTTGGCGGCCGCCCGCCAGCCCAGGGCAAACCTCAAAATACCATCAGCGGTCTTTGGACCGCGGAGCGGTATTTTGACGGGGGAACTTCGGCGGGCGGCCTCCGCCGCCCGCCGAAGTCAGAATCACCCCCAAAGTGTAAAGCATTCAAATATCACAAAACAGTAATTAAATAAAACACAGGAAACAGTTTAAAAATCCAAAACCAATTTATAAAAATAGTTTATATTTTTATCTTTAAAATGACACAAAAACGATTAAAATCGGTTCAGGGGAACCGGAGATATGAATTTTTAAAGAATTATTACTTTTCTAGCGCTTAGAAACAAAAAGCGCCAATCGGGTCATCTGGTTGCACCTCGACCGGGGCAAAGTCAAAGTTTCAGGCCGACCGCGATGGAGCCCTGCTCGGCTACAGGTCGCGGGAGGCCTCGGTTAAAAAGTTACCTTGTGACTTAGGTGGTCATTCTGACCCTGGCGGTCTTTGACCGCCAGGGCGGAGGACCGCGGGAGCACCGCCGACAGGCCGGCGGTGCTCCAATGGGGATTCCGACCGCGGCGGTAAAGCCGCGGTCGGACCGGCACCACTGGCGGGGTCCCGCCAGTGTACCGCCGCCCCATTGAATCCTCCGCGGCGGCGCAGCTTGCTGCACCGCCGCGGGGATTCCGACCCCCCCTACCGCCATCCAGATCCCGGCGGTCGGACCACCGAGATCCGGATGGCGGTAGGGGGGGTCGCGGGGCCCCTGCAGTGCCCATGCCACTGGCATGGGCATTGCAGGGGCCCCCGTAAGAGGGCCCCTACATGAATTTCACTGTCTGCTGCGCAGGCAGTGAAATACGCGACGGGTGCAACTGCACCCGTCGCACAGCTTCCACTCCGCCGGCTCGATTCCGAGCCAGCTTCATCGTGGAAGCCTCTTTCCCGCTGGGCTGGCTGGCGGTCTGAAGGCGACCGCCCGCCAGCCCAGCGGGAAAGTCAGAATTACCGCCGCGGTCTTTCGACCGCGGAACGGTAACCTGACGGCGGGACTTTGGCGGGCGGCCTCCGCCGCCCGCCAAGGTCAGAATGAGGGCCTTAGTCTTTATTTTGAAGTTTTTCTTCACCGGGACGAACCTGCCAGTTGAATCCGACCTCCTGGAGCCCTTGTCCGGATACGCGATGTGGGTTTCCTCGCTGGAGACTTTTACCTTCGGACTTAGTCGTTTTTTCGAGATGAAAATCCTTCGACCGGGGTAAACCTGGATCTTGATCCGACGTCCATGGAGCCCTTCTCGGATACGATGGCTGGGAGGTCCCGGTCAACTTTTTACGTTCGGACTTAGTCTCTTTTTTGGATGTTTTTCTTTACCGGGACGAACCACGAAGTCAGGCCGGGTCGCGGTTGAGGCAAGCCGGCTAGAATTTCCGCGGCGGGTCGGTCCCTCTCTGGAGCTTTTTTCCCAAAATTCTCAAATCTTTTCCAAACTTCTGGGGCTTCACCCAGATGTTCTTTTAAGGTTCTTTTGGGGTCCACAGCTCACCCCAAGGGTCCAGAAGTTCTGTGATGGTCCTTGGGGGGTGCGGACTTCAACTCCCAGAATGCACCTGGCGCAAACTCCTTTTTGGCCACTGGACAGTGGTCAGCTGGTCGCTTTCTTCAGGAGTTGGTGCAGGGGACTCTGGTTAGCAATTTTTCACCTGTAGCAAACAGGGAGTCCCTCCTTGAACCAGTTGAAGCCAGGCAAAGTCCTTCTTGTGGTGAAGCCCAAGTGTGCAGCTGGTGCAGTCCTTCTGAGTGCAGGTTCCAGGTGCAGGCCAGGGGTCCAGCAGGGCAGTCCTTCTTCTCCTTAAGTTCTTTCTTCTTGAAATTTGGTGGGGATCTGAGGCGTGGGTGCAGGTCTGCCAGTTTTATCCTTGCTCCTGGGTGAAAAGCAGGGGGGCCCTGGTTCTCCAATCAGGGACAGGGTCGTCCCCCTGTGATGACCACTTCCTGGGAAGTGTGGCAAAAATCCATCCCAGAAGGCAACAGTCTCTAAAAATCCAACATGGATGAATCTGATTTTTGGAGGTTACATCTGGCTGAGCCCACCCACTGGTGTGGCTAAAAATCATAAACACACCCCTCTCCTGCCCTCTCCTAATCTAATCAAGGGGGCACCTAATTGTCTGGGGTTGCAGGATGTGGGGGTGTTGCTGGGTGCTGCAAATGTCCTTCTCTGCCTTTGAAGACCAGTTTGGCCGCCCTCCCCCTTCCTGCCTCACCATCTGCTGAGGGGAGATTTCTCTCCCCCAAGCACATTCCTTTGTGTGAAGTCAGGCCACTTCACACCTCATCAAGGTAGCCTGGCAGAAGCTGCTGCAGGCTGGCCAATCAGAGCCCAGCAGCCAAAACAATGCAGAGCTGAAATTGGCAACTTTTTAGGTAAAGTCTAAACTTTTTACCTGAACAAGTTATATTAAATCCAACAACTGGAAGTTGTGGGATTTATTACAACAATTAATTTGATACCAAATTCTTGGTATGTAACATTTAAGGAGACTTTAAAATTTAAAATAAAGTCTGCCCATTCTAGCCTATGAAGGCCATTTACTTCAATGAGGGAAAAACAAATTTGGCTGTTTTTACCTCACCAGGGCTTATAAATCTATTTTTATAAAATCCCTGCTTATAGTTACATGGCACCCAGCCCTAGGGGCACATAGGGCACACCTTAGGGGTGACTTATATGTAAAAATAAGGTAGTTTAAGACTTTGGAAGTACCTTTAATTCCAAAGTCGAATTTGCATATAACTTTAATTTAAAAGCAGCCAGCAAGGCAGGCTTGCTTTTAAAATGACACTGGGCACCTCAGCAGTGCACCTAGGTGTGCACCACCTATGCTGTGGTCCCTAAACCTACATGCCCTACCATATACTAGGGACTTATAGGTAGGTTAACTTAGCCAATTATAATTAGCCTAATTTGCATATCCATTTTACACAGAGCACAGGCCCTGGGACTGGTTAGCAGTACCCAGGGCACCTTTAAAGTCAGGAAAACACCAGCAAAAAGTAGAAAATGGGGGCAAAAAGTTATGGGGCCTCTGCAATCAACCCTGTTTTCTCACAGGGCGACAAATGCAAAAAGAACAGTAGATGGACGGAATGTAGAACAAATCAAACATTCACCCTCAGTCACATATCTGGGTTTAATCCATCAGTTTTTTTGCTCACCATGCGTTCCAATTTGGACCCAACCATATGCAAATCAGTCTTGCCCCTGTTCCCTGTGGGAACAGTCCAGCCCGAACTGCCATGCCAGGTCCTCCCTGGACCAGAAACAAGCATCCTGAGACCGGTTTCGGGGTATCACCTCTCTTCAGCCAGGCTAGCTTGAATCTGGTGGCACAGTGAGCATGTGCATGTCCTTTATCACCCCTGTTAGGGAGGTCATGTTGGTATTGTAGTCCTCTGCATGTTCTTTCATGTCCCTATGCGTGTCCCTCTGTAGCTGCTTTATTTCCCAGAATTCAGTCAACACCTGGCCCATAACGCCTTGAGACTCCTGGTAAACCCCCAAGACATGGCTGATGGTGTCATGGCCCGGAGCAGCCCCTTTGGCCTCACCCCACTGGCCCACAGCATCCCTCCCATGCACCCTAGCCCCAGGGGCCTGTGCCCTAACCATAGGGTGCCCTTTCCTATTGGTTCCTGGACACTCATTGTCCTAAGTGTTCTGCTGCAAGTCAGGATTCAGGACTGGTTGGTACAAGATGGTAGACACTGTGCTAGGTACACATATTGTGGGGTGAATGCTTGCTTGGGATGTTGAGGCAACAGGGCTGGGAGGTGTAGATGTGGCCACAGTGAAAATCACTTTTTGTGGTTGACCAGGTTGCCCAGATGGGTCAGAACCTTCCCCCACGTCCAGTCATCCAGGAGTGTCTACTTCACTGAGGGCTTTACGCTGAGGGGGTAGTGGTGGTCCTTTCTATGGCCTCTGTGTGCCCAGTGGCAGCTCGACCTGTTGATGTGAAAGATACAATGGTACTAGTTGTATTGTGACATCTACCTCCAACAGTTTAGTGTTACATTAAGCATAGCTCTTGTGCACAGTTAGTTTGCAGTTAATCCTATTGTGGCAAGTACCCATGGTATTGGTTGTATTGACATGACATTTGTGAAGCATTCCAATTCCATTTAAGTTCAGCAGCTGCTGAAATGTGCAGATCATTAGCACTTGGGAGGATGGCCTGAGAATGTCATCTTGCCACCAGCGCAGGCAAAACAGTGGGAATGCAAGTTATGTCTTTGGCTATTTTGAGGCCTAGTTGATTTTGATGCAGGCAGACCCTGGAGTCTGTTGTATATGTGACTGGAGTCGTCATGTGGTCAATGCAGTATGAATGCGTCTGCTGCCAATACCATTCTGGTTATGTATCTTGAGGCCTTTGGGATCATTGTTTTGCACACTGGGTAAGCTGTTCTTCTTGTCCTCAATAGTTTATTCTTGAGTTAGCAGGTCAAGATGGAGCTAGGTATCCAGACACATCTCAGAGTTGAGCATGAACAGTATCTTGGTCAGTCCCAGGTGAGTAAACTTCAATTGCAATTGAGCATGCCTGGGTATTTGGACAAGAGACCACTGATCTGGTGTTTGGAGTTAGAGAAAGAGTGCCTTCTGGAAGTTGCTGTCATGCAACTCTCCATACTACAAACACTTGACAAATGTTATCCTCCCAGGTGAGTAAACTTCATTTGAGAGTTCACGAATAGATGGATTTGGGCAAGTGAACACTGGTTTTGTGGTTGAAGTTAGAGAAACAGGGCCTATTTGGCTTTGCATTCCGGTCACTCTCTC
This sequence comes from Pleurodeles waltl, assembly GCF_031143425.1. Lineage (NCBI taxonomy): Eukaryota > Metazoa > Chordata > Amphibia > Caudata > Salamandridae > Pleurodeles > Pleurodeles waltl. The sequence goes on along the minus strand of NC_090436.1, from coordinate 109,294,384 downwards.
TACTTTCAACTACCATGCAAATGTCATCCTCCCAGGTGAGTAAACTTCAATTGAGAGTTGACAAGCAGATGTATCGGGGCGCATGACCAATGTGCTGGTGTTTGTAGTTACAGAAGCCCTACCTGCTGGGATTTTCAGTCATTTCAGTCCCTATACTACACACACTATACAGATGTTATCACGCCTGGTGAGTACACTTCATGTGTGAGTTCCCAAACAGGAGTCTTTGGAGAAGAGGACACTGGGCTGGTGAGTGAAGTAACAGTGACAGAGCCTCCTGACCTTAGCAGCCGTTTCACTCCTTCAACTACACATACTAATCAAATGGTATCCTCCCAGCTAAGTTAACTTACATTGAGAGTTGCCAAACAGGGATCTTTCGACAAATAAACACTGTTCTGGTGTTTGAAGTCAGGGAACAGTACCCTTTTGAGTTGCAGTCAGGTTATTCCATCTAGTTCACACTCTTTTCCAATTTTATCCCCCCAGGTGAGTAAATGTCATTTGGGAGTTGACACACAATAGTCTTTGAACAAGAGAACACTGGGCTGGTGTTTGGGGTTATATAAACAGTGCCTTCTGTGAGGTGCAGTCATGTAACTCCCTGTAGTACACACACTATGCAAATATTATCCCCCCAGGTGAGTATACTTCATTTGTGAATTTCCAAAGAAGGGTATTTTGAGAATAGAACACTGAGCTCATGGTTGGAGTGACAGTATCAAAGCCTTCTGAGAGTTGCACTCATGTGACTCCTTGTACTACACACACTATACAAATATTACCCCCCCCCAAGATGAGTACACTTCATTTGTGAGTTTCCAAAGAAGGGCATTTTGAGAAGTGAACACTGACTGGTGGGTAGAGTGACAGCAGTAGAGCCTCCTGGGAGTTGCAGTCATGTAACTCCCTGTACTACACACATTATAGAAATGGTATCCCCCAGGTGAGTATACCTAATCTGTGAGTTGCCCAACAGGGGTATTACGGAAAGTGACCACTATGTTGGTTTTTGAAGTTACAGATACAGGGCTTGCTGGGAGTTGTAGTCATGTCACTCTCTCTGGTACACACACGATACAAATGGTATCCTCCCAGGTGAGTATAATTTAATTGAGAGTTACCAAACAATAGTATTTAGACAGGAGAACACTGGGCTGGTGGTTGGTTGTTCAGACACGGCCTTCCTGGCCTTAGAAGTCATGTCACTCCCTCTACTTCCTACATTTGACAAATGTTATCCTCCCAGCTCAGCAAACTTAAATAGAGAATTGCCAAACAGAGGTTGTTAGATAAGGAAACACGGTGCTTGTGTTTGGAGTTGCTGAAACAGTGCCTCCTGTGAGTTGCAGTCAGATAACTCTCTCTAATACACACACATGACCAATGTTCTGCCTCCCAGGTAAGTACACTTCAGTTGAGAGTTTACAGCCGAGGTATTGTAGCATGTGACCACTGTGCTGGTGTTTGTAATTACAGGACTAGTGCCTGCTGGGCACTATAGTCATGTCAGTGCCTGTACTACACAAACTTGACAAATGTTATTTCCCAAGGTGTGTACCCTTACATTGATAGGTAACAAACAGGGGTATTTGGCCAAGTGACCAATGGTCTGGTGTTTGGGGTTATGAAACAGTGCCTGCTGGGAGTTGGAGTCATGTCAGTCCCTATACTACACACACTATACAAATGTCATCTCCTGAGATGTGTACACTTCAATTGTGAGTTGTGAAATTGAGGTCTTTGGACAGGTGAACACTGGGCTGGTGAGTGGAGTGACAGTAAAAGTGGGAAAAGGTGAGCTGTGAGCATGCATGACATATCATTTTGGTGACAGTTTTAGTGATGTGTCTTACCAGACTCTACTCCCCCAGGTATTACTGTCAAGCCCTCAGGATGCAGGATGACCAAGACCTTCTCCCAGGGAAAGAGATGTATTGGGGCAATGGGAGGATCATTGCCAGTCTTCTTGGCTTGCAGCTGGTACTTGGAGGCCAGGGAACAGACCTTGCCCCTGAGGTTTTCCATCTGTTCCTACTGTTCTCCTTTGTGTGCAGGGTAGTGCTTAAAGCATTCACGGACATATTTATACTTTTTGATGCAAAACTGCACTACCGCAGTTTTGCATCAAAATATATAGCACTGGCTTGCGCCATTCCTGAGGGTTAGCCGGGCGCCATATTTATGAAATGGTGCAAGCCAACGCAAAGGGTGGGCTAGCGTAAAAAAATAAAATTATGTTAGCCATGTGGGGGTGGCGGTATGGGAGAAGGAGGTTTTGCACCAAATAATTACGCTAGGCTGGTCAGAGGCAAAAAAAATGCCACTTACCAGCCTAGCATCATTTTCTGATGCACAACCATCCATACCACATGACTCCTGTCTTAGAAAAGACAGGAGTCATGCCCACCACCCCAATGGCCAGCACCATGGACCAGTGTTCTCTGGGCATGGCCATTGCACCCTGCCAAAGTAAAATGAGGCCAAGTGTTCCTTTGCATGATCATGATCCCTGGATGGTAGAACAAATTATTATATTTAGGTAGTTTGGTGTCCCACTATATTATGCAAAATACAGCAAGTGGATATTAACATGACACATAATGGGATATTCAAGCACTTAAAAGTATCATTCCAATGTATCAATATTCAGGAACACAACTATTATTGTGTCTATCGGGCTTTAAAGTTCCCTATAAACCACGCATTATTGAGAAAGGGGGAGGAGCGAGTATTATGTACAATGAAAAATTGAAATGTTCCACTCTCCAACTCTATGAACTAGGAGGCCCAGAAATGTTGGGATTCCCTATGAAATTCGGAACAGCCAGTGTCTATTCAGGGGTTCTATGTTATAGACCTTCAGGATTCCCAAACCCACATCTTCAACGATGAGCACAAAAATATTGTTATCCTGTACTTATGTTTGAAATAACAAAAATATTGAATTTTTTTTTACACTGTTATAACAAAAATACAAAAATATAGTTTTAAAATATATATAATTAACAGTAATATAATGTTAATTCAATATATTTAAACTATATAAAAATAAATGTATACGTATACAAAAACAAAGACACATACATATGTATGTGTGTATGTTTAATCACACAAATATAATGTAAAACTATTAATAAAATATTATTTTTAATTTACATTATAATTTATCTTGTTTTTTAAAATTTAATAATACAACAATAAGCGATAAGAATTGATTGCTGCTGTGTCCCTTATTTCCATTTTGGAATATTAAGGCGAACTGAAACAGAGAACTATTTTAAATTTTTTACATTCTGTAATGAATTTTCCATCTTATGCAGGAAGATTCCAGTTGTTTGTAAAGATTTTAAATATTCATACAATAAAGATTTATGACAGTAATGACGTACCAATTTAATTACACATAAAAAGTAAACAATAATTTATTTATTTTTTACTAAAAATATATTAGATATTACCGACATTACTGAGTTAAAAAATATAAATGAAAATACACAGTAATATAATAACAATTTAATTTTAAACAATATAAACAAAACTATACAATTTCTGGACATAGCACATATAGGTCCTCATTACAACCCTGGTGCTAAATCCCACTTACCGCCGTGCTGAAGGCCGCCAACATACCGTGGCCACGGCGGAAATCCGCTACAGGTATTATGACCCACATCTCGTAATTCCCCACGATACAGACACCCACACAAGTCCGGCACACCAAAGGTCAGTGATAAACTGGCGATAGGGAAACCCACACCGTTACGTCAACAAGAATACACCCACACTATCACAACCCACGAATCTACGTGGCGGTCTTTCAACCGTAATCCATTGGTGGTACACACCACCGCGCTCAAAATACACACACATTTACAAAACACAACCACATTGGACAATTCTAAATACACACACCTGATACACATACACACACCACACCCACACAACTATAAACTACACACCCACATTACCCACAAGCCCTTAAAACCACATTTTTTAGAAGAATCACAGCGAGAGAATAGCCAATACTACACCAGCATCCACAAGCATACCACACCATCACTCATACAACATCCACACACCTCAAAGGACACACACCAACACAACATTTCACACAGCACAACAAACATCACCTCACACATCACCCACACAACATCATGGCACCTCAAAGACACCCCAGGTTCTCTGAGGAGGAGCTCAGGGTCATGGTGGAGGAAATCATCTGGGACGAGCCACAGCTTTTCGGATCACAGGTGCAGCACACCTCGATTGCTAGGAAGATGGAGCTATGGCGGAGAATCGTCGACAGGGTCAACACAGTGGGACAGCATCCAAGAACGCAGGATGACATCAGGAAGAGGTGGAACGACCTACGGGGGAAGGTGTGTTCCATGGTGTCCAGACACCAGATTGCTGTACAGAGGACTGGCGGTGGACCCCCACCTCCTCCCCCACAACTAACAACCTGGAAGGAGCAAGTCTTGGCAATTCTGCATTCTGAGGGCCTCGCAGGAGTAGCAGATGGACTGGACTCTGGTAAGTCAAATCTCAATTACTGTATCCCCCCACCCCACCTGCATGCCATCACATACACTCCCCCTCCCCCTCACCCCCATCACTCCAACACCTCACATATGCCCCACTATCACAACCCAGCCATCCCAATACCAAGCCCTGCATGCAACACCAAAGCACGGACACCCATTGCCAAAGCATGTCCAGTACAGACACCCACACAGACCCCAAAACACTAATCACACAATGGCAAACAAGGCAAGCACAGGAGTAGAGGGTAACTCACCCAATGCACAAGATGGCACACACAGATACTAAAACTATTCATTTACACCCCAACAAGACCCATACCCAACGTCACTGGACAGGAGGTGCCAGACATATCCAGTCCCCCCACAGAAGAGGCCCACAGTGACAACATCAGCTCTGCACGCCTGGATCTGGATGACCAGCCCGGCCCATCAAGGACCTCTGGACAGTCGGTTCCCCTGCCACAGTCACAAGCCACCACAGAGCTTCCCCCCTCAGGAGACACCACCACAGCACCCACCCAGTGGGCCCATCCCTCTGTCCCCAGGACACGTCAATCAGCAGCGTGTCCACCACTACAGGGATCCCAGGCCACCCCACAAACACAGGACAATCAGAGACCTGGGGTCAGTGGCAGTGGTCACACAGTTCAGGGGACAGAGGCACAGGACAACAGGGAAGCTGGGAGGACTGCTGTGCGACAGGGGGAGGACAGGCCCAGGGAACCCACTCTCCAGGAGGCACTCACCGCAATGCTGGGAGCATACCACCATTCCCAAGAGACGATGGGCCAGATACTGGACAAGTTGCAGGAGAACATGCAGGAGGGACAGTATCTGGAGATCAGGGAGGACTTGAAGAACATCAACACCGCCCTGTCACCATTGCAGGGGTGCTGGCAGACCTGGCCAACACCATGAGGGACACAGTGGCACACATACGGGCCCCTGACACTGGCCTGGATGATGAACAGCCCTCCACCTCCACCAGCGCTAGTGGACAGGAGGCCCGCCACAGGAACAACAGGACACCAGCACCCCACCCACTGCAGAAGGAGAACCAGCCCACAAACGGTCCCTGAGATCCAGGAACAAGACAGAGAACATTGGCAAGACCCCCGCCAGGAAATAACACTCTCTTGATTGTCACCCTTCTGTCCCACTTTGTCACCCTGTCCACCTTAAACTGCCATTGCTCCCCTTCCTATGCCCCATTGGACAATGCACCTGTGAGACCAAGAAACTGAACTCTACCATGGACATTCCTCCACCATCACCCCAGCCCATTGCACACCCCCTCCACTTTTCAGCACAGAAATAAACACCCTTGAATCACAAATCAATCTGGAGTCAGTCTATACTTTTACAAATGTGTAATTGCAACCTTTCGGAAATCTAGCAATGTCAATGTTCATGTTCACATACCATAGTTACACAGTTGTTGGGCAGCAGTAAACATAGCAGAGGGCACAAAGTGGGACCCAGATCTGTGAAATGGAAAGCCAAAGTGACATGTCAGGGCCCATACACAGAGGTAAAAAGGCAAATTTATACTATGTCCTAAGGTAGTATAGATGTGAGAAGCAGTGCCATCTTCTTACCTGTGTCTCACTGGAAGTATTGCATGATGATGTTGTTTCCGTTGTCTATATCTTCTTCTTCTGCCTCCTCTTCTTCACTGTCCACAGGCCCCACAGCTGCCACAAGACCAGCATCAGGCCCATCCTCCTGCAGAAAAGGCACCTAGCGTCGCAAAACCAGGTTGTGCAACATACAGCATGCCACGATAATCTGGCACACCTTCTTCGGTGATTAGTATAGGGAGCCACCTGTCAGACGGAGGCACCGGAATCTGGCCTTAAGGAGGCCGAAGGTGCCCTCTATTATCCTCCTAGTACACCCATGTGCCTCATGGTAGCGGTCCTCTGCCCTTGTCCTGGGATTCCTCAATGGGAACAGTAGCCATGACAGGTTGGGGTAACCAGAGTCACCGGAAAATATTGAGGGGCAACTGTTAGACATCCTCCAACCATTAGGGACTCTCCCATACCGAGACATCTATTTAAACTGTGTGGGGACCTTGGGCTCACCTATTAGCCACACACAGTGCCTCTGGAGTTGCCCCATCACATAAGGGATGCTGCTATTCCTCATAATGTATGCGTCATGCACAGAGCCAGGATACTTGTCATTCACATGGGAGATGTACTGGTCTGCCAAACACACCATCTGCACATTCATAGAATGGTACCTTTTCCGGTTTCTGTACACCTGTTCATTCCTGCGGGGGGAACAAATTGTCACATGTGTACCATCAATGGTACCAATAATGTTGGGGATATGTCCCAGGGCATAGAAGTCACCTTTCACTGTGGGCAAATCCTCCACCTGAGGGAACATGCTGTTGCTGCGCATGTGTTTCAGCAGGGCAGACAACACTCTCGACAACATGTTAGAGAACATTGGCTGTGACACCCCTGATGCCATGGCCACTGTTGTTTGAAAGGAGCCACTTGCCAGGAAATGGAGCACTGACAGGACCTGCACTAGAGGGGGTATTCCTGTGCGATGGCGGATAGCTGACATCAGGTCTGGCTCCAACTGGGCACACATTTCCTGGATTGTGGCACAATCAAGTCTGTAAGTGATAATGATGTGTCTGTCTTGTCGCCAGGTCCACCAGGGGTCTGTACACCGGAGGATGCCGCTATCTTATCACCTGCCCCAGCAGACGTGCCCTATGGAGGAGAAGGGTGAGCAGAGGGTCAAACACCACATAGGTTTCACAAGGCTGTTTAGCACAATAGTGAAATAATCTTTGTGTGCCTTTGTCTGTCCGTATTCCTGGCCAAAATTGCTGTGATGCAGTTAGTTGGCCTGACATGTGGCCACCTGAAATGGCAGCTGCCTGACCTGTAAGGTGGGACAGGGGGAAATGAGGTAACTGTGCTGGCGTTGTGCAGCGTCGCATTAGGCGGACGAAGACCGCTGCGCAATTCAGCATTGGTTATCATTGGGCCCTATGGGTTCCAGGAGCTAATGACGATGTACGCACCGCCGCGGATGTGACCGCCATTTTCTATCAGTTCCCTCACTTGATACCTGTCCTTCAACAGGAGAGGACCTACACTACAAGTGCTGCTGTGACCTGCGTCTGGGAGCGACAATGGCTACAGTGTCTGGAGAAAGGCCCCTGCCTTCACTGTGGAGGAGTTGGACAAACTGGTGGATTGTGTCGTCCCCCAGTACACGCTCGCTACTCTACGGTCCTCCAGACAAACAGGTGAGTAAACTGTGTGCATGGTGGATGGCACATGATTGTATGGAGTGTCGTGGATGGAAGAGACGGAGGGGGGGGCACAGGCCAGCATGTGAGGATGGTGAGTGTATGCATTTCTGGGCCAGGGTGGGAAGTTTGTGACCAATGAGTGAGAAGAACTGTACAGGGGAGTAACATCCATTTTTACTTCACTATTCCTCTAGGTCAGCGCCCACCAGAAGAAGGGTATTTGGCGTGCCATCGCCAAGGAAGTGCGGACCCTGGGGGTCTACCATAGACGGAGCACCCACTGCAGGAATGGAGGACCTGCGCTGCTGGAGCAAGAAGACGGCAGAGGCCCAGCTGGGGATGGCCTCCCAACATGGAAGGGGTGCCCATTGCACCATGACCCCCCCTGATGTACCGGATCCTGGCGGTGGCATATCCTGAGTTGGATGGGCACTTGAGGGCATCACAGCAGCCACAAGGGGGTGAGTACAGTCTCATTCAGCTGACTCAGCACGCTTGACGAGGTGTCTGGGAGGGGGAGGTGGGCATTGGGTTCCCCTAGGCCACGGCAGACGCGCCAAGGTACATCCATTGTTTTGCAGGCTCAGTGCCACTCCAACCCCAAAGGTGGTAGTTGCCCTCTACACCTAGTCAGGCTTCTATGGGCTCCAGCTGTGCATGAAATGGGTCTAGACAGAGTCCCCCATGGGCATGTGCTTTTCCCCTGCACTGTTAGTGCATGCGCTAGTGCATAGGGCTGCTCCCTGTGTGTTGTGTCCGCCAACAGTAGTGGTGTTGCAGGCATTGACCATGTGTCTCTTGTGTCTTTCCCCCCTTTTTGTTTTCTTCACCCTGTCCTTGTGTGCATTAGCATCATCTGGTGGAGGAGCATTTGCTCCGGAGCAGGATGGAGCTGCAACCCACTTGGCCCCGGATGGTGAATTTACGGAGTCTCTAGGCACCAGTGGGACGGAGGACGAGGGGAGCTCCACGACGGGGACAGGAGCAGACACCAGCGACAGCGACTCCTCCTCTGATGGGAGCTTCCTTGCGGTGGCGGGCACCACTGTGCCCACCGCAACAACAGGTACAGCCGCCACCCCCCCTACCAGCACCGCCCTCCCAGTAGCCCCTCATTGAGTTTCCCACGCCCGCTCACCCAGGAGCGTGGGCATCTCCTTCGCCCCAGGCACCTCAGGCCCTGCCCCAGTCAACCTGCTGTCCTCACTGAGGAGGCTATTGACCTCCTGAGATCCCTCACTGTTAGGCAATCAACCATTCTGAATGCCATCCAGGGTGTCGAGAGGCATTTGCAGCAAACACAAGCATACCTGCAGGGCATTCATTCTGGCATGGCAGCCCAACAGAGAGCATTTCAGGTTCTGGCCTCAGCACTGATGGCAGCCATTGTCCCTGTGTCCAGCCTCCCTCCTCCAACATCCACTACCCAGACCCAATCCCCTGTACCTCAGCCTATCCCAAGCACACCTTCAGACCAGCGTGCACACTCATCAATGCTCAAGAGTGGACATGGCAAGCATAAGCACCACACATCCCACAGGCACTCACACAAGCACCAGACCCATGCAGACACACCAACTTCCACTGCCTCCACTGTGTCCCCCTCCTCCACATCCTCCTCCTCCTCCCTCCCAGTCTCGTCTCCAATCATACCTGCATGCACTACATCCTCAGCCCCTACCTCCATCACCAGCACGCCTATCACCACACACCGCTCACGTGCACTCACCACCCCCACTACCATGCACATGTCCCCTGTGTCCTCTCCCAGTGTGTCTGTGAGCCCTCCTCCCAAAGTACACAAACGCAGGCACACACCCACCCAACAGCCATTCATCTCACAACAGCCTCCGGCCCATGCACCTTCACCCAAATTCAGCAGACGTACACCTCCTACAACCAGTTCCTCTTCCTCCACTCCCAAACACCCTCCATCTTCCTGTCCCAGTGTGCCTAAGAAACTTTTCCTGGCTAACATTGACCTCTTCCCTACTCCTCCCCTCCTGTCCTTCCCCTAGGGCCAAGATGTCCAGGTCCCAGCCCAGCACCTCAGCCACCAAATCCTCCAGCACTGTGTTCTCAGAAGTCCGGTCACATCGCGGGCGGCACCCATCAGGGCTGCCAGTGTGCCACCTAGCGAGGCCAAGGATCAGGTGAAGAAGGTGCCCACATGCCGTAGGGAAAAGCCGCACAACCACCCAGCAAGGCCTCCTCCAAGGCAAAAGGGGACAGCGCCAAGGGACCAGCAGTGACATCCAAGGTGGGGAAGGAACACAATGTGAAGGAGAAGTCAGGACAGGGCACGGAGCCTCCGGCTGAGGGACTAGAGTCACCCCTTCTGGCAACCATAACAGCAACCTATACGGCGGTGGACACCGCCACCTGCACCGCCACCTGCACGTCTGCTGCCTCAGCAACAGTCCCCGGCATCATTCCCAGTGGGCAGCCATCCGAGGCTGCAGGAGACGTCCTGCTGTCTACCTCCACAGGTGCTGACACTTTCACCATCGGCAGCATCTCCGCCACAGACACTGCCGTAACCACCGCCACCAGCCCCGCGATGTGCTCAGACAGTGCTACCACAGCCGACATGGCTAACATTACAAGTGGACAGCCGTCCGAGGATGCAAGAGACATCCTGGACCCTGCACAGCGTACATGAGGCACAACACCCAACACTGTTTGTATCAGCAGGTGGCAGGCAAAGTCGCAGCAGGGTGGAGTGTGTCTCTGCCTTCATGGAGTATCATGCTACCTGTTCCCAGGCAATCTTGTGGCACACACCCCCAGGTGAGGGAAAGGGACCTGCCACACTGAATGTGAAGCAATCTGGGCACCAAGCCCCCTCCAGAACCAGTGGAGAAAAGCATCCACAACCCCAATTCTTGGCAGGATGAAGTACACTGGGCACCAAGCCCCCTCCAGAACCAGTGGAGAAAAACATCCACTCACACAGTCCTTGGCAGGATGAAGCACTCTGGGCACCAAGCCCCCTCCAGAACCAGTGGAGAAAAGCATCCACTACCCCAGTCCTTAGCAGGATGAAGCACTCTGGGCACCAAGCCCCCTCCAGAACCAGTGGGAAAAAACATCCACTTACACAGTCCTTGGCAGGATGAAGCACTCTGGGACCAAGCCCCCTCCAGAACTAGTGGAGAAAAGCATCCACTAAGGAGACTGTGGCCTTGCACTCCCCAGGACCAAACAGTGGGCAACCCACCCACTTGAGAGACTTGAGAGACTGTGGCTTTGCAATCCCCAGGACCAAACAGTGGGCAAACCACCCACTTGAGAGACTGTGGCTTTGAACTTCCCAGGACCAAACTGTGGGCATGGAGCCCCCTCGTGGAGCAGTGGTGTAGTTAGTTCATCCGGCTGAGGTGCCCCCCTCCTGCTACCCCTGAGGTGCCTGGTTATTTTCGATCTGATGCCCCAGCAGTGTTCTCTCCATTTCGAGTCAGGTATCCCGTGGGCTTCGCTCCATGCATTTTGGGACCACTGGTCCATGGACAATGATTGCAATACTATCCGGACTTATGTAGTTGCTGTACATATTTATATATACTGATGATTTAAAGTTGTCTTGGCCTATCTGATTTTTCAATGATTACACTTGTTACAATCATTTCATTTTGTCCTTGCATTCTTCCAGGGGGTGACGGGGTGTAAATGTCATGTTGCTGCATGTATTTGTGTGTATGTTGTTGTGGGTGAGGGTAGAGGTGTTGCGTGTTGCATGTGTGTGTGTCACTCTCTCTTTCCTCCCCCCTCCCCTGTGTGCTAGGTGCAGTACTCACCATGGTCGTCGCTGGCGTCTTTGCTGCTCCTGGTAGAAGAGGAGGTAAACCAACATGGGCAGGACCTGTAACTCGGGCTCCATAGCGTCCCTGATCCTCGTTGGGTGTCGAGAGGTGAGTGGTTTCTGTTCCAAGTCCTGTTTCTGCCGTGCTAGGCCTGTTGTAATACAGTGGGCGGTACATTGTGTTCCACCTGTCTGTTGGCGGTTACCGCCGTGGTGTTTGCTTCTACCGCCGGTGAAGGGGACCACAGAAGGGGGCCTGGAGTAGGGTCCTCCTGCCCAGCACCCTCGCAATGTGTGCTGTGTGCTGTGCAGTCAGTGCGCATTAGGAGGGGGCCCTCTGCGGGTGGCAGCGTTGCCTCTGGCTCATTTATGATCTGGTCAGCCCAGTGGTAAGGTCTTAATACGGCCGGCAGATAGGTAGCCAACACGGTGGCAACCACCCCCTTGGGAGTTCGGCGGACGGGTGCTCCGGTCAGCCAAACTCATAATCGGGCCCATATTATTCACAGTCCAGTCTGTGCAACAGTAGGGAAAGCGGACTCAGGAGAGGTAAAATTAGCTATTCCCACTCCAGTCGGTGCAACAGTAGGGAAAGTGTGGGACTCAGAAGGGGTAAAATTTACTATTATCACTTCAGTCTGCGCAACAGTTGGGAAAGCATTGGACCCAGTAGGAATCACATTTACTATTCCCATTCCAGTCTGTGCAACAGTAGGGAAAGCATTAGACTCAGGAGGGGTAGAATTGGCTTTTCTCACCCCAGTCGGTGCAACAGTAGAGTAAGCGTTGGACTCAGGAAGGGTAAAAGTAAAATTCCCATTACAGTCGCTACAACAGTAGGGAAAGTGTTGAACTGTGGAAAGGTAAAATTTACTATTCCCACTCCAGTCAGTACAACAGTAGGGAAAGTGTTGGACTCAGGAGGGGTAACCTTTACTATTACTTCTCCAGTATGTTAAACAGTAGGGGAAGCGCTGGACTCATGAGGGATGACAATTACTATTCCCACTCCTGTCTGTACAACAGTATGGAAAGTACTTTACTTCAAACACATAATTTATTTTAATACAAGTATTAATTTCATAAAATCATAAAACTATTAACAGAAAATTAAATACATACTTTAAAAACAATTAAGCAATTGAAATAACTATCATTTTTCATAAATAACTAATATAAGAAGAAATGTTATTTATTAATTATTTCAATACATTCTCACACTATAGAAACTCATTAAAGATATTGTAAATTTACAAATTATAATAATTACACAGTTTACGCAATTATTCAACAATTAGTTATAAATAAATCATTTATAATTCAACAATTAATATTTAAATAGCTTCCTACCCTATACCCCTACAAACCCAACAACCAGCACCTAAAATGTAAATAAAAAAAGTACAATTAGACAATTTACATAATTAACTATTAATTAATAATTTGTAAATAATTAATAGGAGATTATTTATTATTTGATAATCTTCCCACCCTATACCCTTACAAACCTGCACCTAAGTTATAACTTAAAAAAATATTATTTGCACAAGTTACATATTTAATAATCAAACAAATAAATATTTTTAATTTAGAAATATATAAATTAAAATATAATTAATTAACTTCCCACCTTGTACCTCTACAAACTTCACAAACAGCTATGACACTATAAAAGTACTATTTTACAATTAAATTATAAATAGAAATAGCTTAAAATTCCAAACTGTATTTAAAAACATTAACAACAGTTATACAAACAATGTAAAACATAGTCAATTAAAATATTATTTAAACACAAACTTAAAAAACAGTTTTTATTACCTTAAAACATCAATATTTTTGTCAATGATATTTTTACCCACAATATTTCTGTGTCACAATATTTAAAACTCGATATTTCTACAACTCAATATTTTTTAAATTATATTTTGTCTGAACACCCTTCAACCACTTATAGAAGTCAAATCCAACATGGCTCTGGCTCATTCTAATTTCTATTTACTGGAGGATTTACATTTGTGGGCTGAGGGGGCCTATGACTCCAGTTTAACGAATTGCAGGGTTCCTGTGAATTCCTGGGATTGCAGCAATTAGTGCAAAGCCCCACCCATTGGGGTGGCCATGCTCCTGATCTTATCTTTTCTCCAGTCTGCTCTCCATGAAAGAGATTACAGCCTTGTGTTGGAGTGACCATGCACAAATATATTTTCACCTCTTCATTAGGAACCCTACCTTCCAAAGATGGTCACAGCCATAACGAGAAAAGGAAGGGCATGGCATAAACTTAATAAGCCAATGCATGGACCATTTTTTAACTGTTCTAATACATTTGATCCTAGGAACTCAGTAGAGACCAACTGAATATCATTTGAGAAATGTATCAGCATCATTAAATAAAGAAATTCACTTCACTAATTAAAAAAATTATTGCCAACCATTTGTCCCTTGGTACACTGAATCACCAAAAGCAGCAACACTAGTGTGTAAGAAACTTGAAAGAAAACAGTACAGGTTCTACACAGAAGAAGATATAAACTAATTAAAGAACTCTCTAAACGAATATAAGAGAAAGGTTTGCAAAGCAAAGGCTGATTACTATGTCAGTACTATTCTTGCACACCCAAACTGTGACAAAAGTCCTGATTGTCTAAAACAGGAAATAATACCTTTGCAATATCTGTTATAATCTCACTGACTTCTTTGAGAAGATCAGCAAGATTCAGAAGGATATAGGAGACCCCTCCCAGGCGATAATCTCCGGTCTGGATAACTTAAACCCTAATGGAATTGTAGCCACAGGCATAGCTATTCATTCCTAAATAGAAGCACCAGTGATATGTAATACCAAGATATATGACTGGCTATACCAACACAAGACTCCCTATTGTAGGTTTGAAACCTTCACACCTATCTCTGAGGAATGCTTTGATGCATCGCCATGTCCACTTCTTTGGCTTCTCCCCTAAACCCTCTACCACCTAAGATGTGGAAAGGGATGGTGAGAGTGCTAACCACTCCAACACTGCAGCTATGTAATCAATCCCTGGAAACGGGCATAGTAACAAGAATATGGATATTAACTCCCCCATCGAAAAAATCTTTGGCTGGCCCCCTGGTCCAAAGTAACTATAGCCCCATATTGCTCCTTCCCTTTCCAGTGAAAATACTGGAGTGCTGCATTATGAGGAAGTTGTCTGAATTTCTGGAAACTCATTCTCTCCTAGCGGAGGAACCATTCAGCTTCAGACCAAGGTATGGTCCTGACTTGGCTCTACTCGATGCCAAGGATGAACTCTGGATGAAGGTGGAGAGCGACTAGTTAAAAGTTTTGGTTCTGCTCGACTTGTCAACTGCTTTCAACACACCATCCACAAAATCCTTCTGGTTAGATTAGCTTCGATTGGAGTTGGTAGTACGGTGCTAAAGTAGATGGAGTCTTACCTTCTGGATCCATGTCAGGCGGTTGCCTTAGCCCTCTCCTGCTCTGAATTGAAAAGCATTCAACACAGAGTCATGCAGGATTGGCACTTCACCATGTCTGTTCAATATCTATATGAGACCAATCATCACTCTTATAAAAGCTCACAATATTAGGATAGTTAACTATGTTGAAGATATGCAGTCAATCCTGTCTTTTAACAACAGTCAGCAGGATGTAATGGATGCTTCCAGAACTGCCTGTCTGATTGTCAATTGAATGAATACAAATTCCTTCAAAAAGAACGGGGATAAATCTGAATTCCTTTGCTGTTCTGTGAGAAAAATCCCCATGATACTAACCCCCATTTGTTTGCCTCTCTCAACAGGTGAGGAGGAGGGGTGGGTGGTAAGCTCTGCTCCGCTGGAAGAGCTTACAAGAGTTTTGGCATCAGTTCGGCCAAAAACTCTGCTAGTCCTGCCAGTGGAGTGGAGCTCATCTCATGCCACTCCAGCCCAGCAGTGCAAGCTCAGACAGTCTGTGCTTGCACTGTGTAGTCCATAACTGGGCTGCAATGCACACTCACCCAATGTGGCGTAGAGCTGCTCACTGGTGGCCCAGCTCTGCAGCTCCGGATCCAGGGCCAGGAGGCAGAGAAGCAGCCAGATTGTTGGCAATGAAGACCCCCTGGGAATGAGGACCCAGATAAGTCCTTGCTTTTTTATTTTTGAAGTGCACACTGGTGTACAAAAGACCTGAAACGGCCCTGGCCTTAATTCAAACCAGGGCCATTAAAAGCTGCAGTTTCAGGCGTCTTGTGCATCGGCCTGCCCTGTGTGCAGTCCGTTCAACACAAAAACTATCACAAATCTTCAATGTTCGGCAGGCTCATATCTCACCTTTGGCCACTGTGTTGTTCATCTACTTTTCCAACATGCAATACCCAGAGTTGAAGAGATGTAAGCTTGTCAATGTGCATTGTACTACAGAACCTCACATGTATCAATCCTGATTACATGCCATATATTGAAATGGGGTCTGTAAGGTGCGTATTTACAAGAAAGTGGTGTATTGGTCCTGATGCAGCACTTTTCTTGCATACCTCCTTCCCCACCTAATGACATCATGGTTGCGCTGTATTTACAATTCGGTGCACCATGGCAGTAGTTCGGACAATAGTGTTAAAATATTTGATGCTATAGTGGCGCTTTGCTGCACTAACATCAAACATTTTGATGCTAGTGCAGCAAAGCACAGGGAGACTCATTGATTAAAATGGGTGCATCATTTTAACACTTACTCTGAGCAGGTGTGTGCTGCTCAAAGCATTTTCACAGTATAGGACATAGCACAGACTGGTGCACAGTAACTGTGACTGTGCAACTGAGGCACTCAGTCTACGCCCTGTAGACCTTCTGATCCTTGGATGTGGCCAACATTAGTCTTCAGAAGCAACATTTGGCCTGAATGATTTTACAATGACTACATTAGGAATGGAGACTGAGGTAAACACATGACCTCAGACTTATTTCCATTGACCCTCATTGTCATTGTGTTTCATTGCCTAATGACAGGCCCTTTACTCCCACACATCTGTTCCAGAAGTCATATTTGTACAGTACAGGCCTATTGCACAAGTGACAAACGAACAGTGCAGATAGCTGTTAAATGCAGGGGAGATCATGGCATGTGAATCACTAGCTTTGTTACATGCAACCAATCAGACCAAACATCCCTTGGTATGTTGAATGTCATCTCTGCAGGAGTACCACATATGGTAAGAGGTGTTTCCTGAGATACCATTACATACCACACAAACCCACTCAGATGTGATATGAGATTCCATTATGTAGACCACATTCCCACACATCCACAGAGAAGAAACTTTCAATGAAACCCATGCCAGCCCTTTCATTGTCACCTAAGGCTTACAGTGTAGTTTGTACCATGGTAGTTGCCTGTATGAACCGTATGCAGCAAGTCAATGTGCCTGGTTCTACAAGTAGTTTTCCCATCAGAAGGTCACAATTGTGTGTTGTGTTTCATAGTGGCTCATATCACAGTACATACTGCTTGGCCCTGGGCTACATGATATCAGTGGGCTTGCTTAGTTGGTGTAGGCCATGACCAGGTTTGTGGATAGTCAGCAAATGACTCCAGAAGTGTGTATTAATGTCCCTGTTCTTATCACCATGTGTGCTTTACAAATGTTGTGTGTTGACAATTACAAAATGCTTGTGCTAGGTGTTTCCTAAATGTGTTTTAAACAACCTGTTTTCCTAAAAAAGTACAACTGTGACCTCTTCTTTTGTCTATTGTATCCATACAGGTCAATTCCCAGCAGAAGCAAGGGATTTGGAGAGCCATCACCTGGAAGGTGTGACCCTGGGGGTCTATCGCTAGCAGAGTGTCCACTGTTGAAAAAGGTGGGAGGACCTGAGATGCTGAGTCCAGAAGATCGCTGAGGTTCAGCTGGGGCTGTCTTCCCAATGTTGATGGGGTACACAACGGACCCTGACCCCCCCAATGGCCTGTATATTGGTGGTGGCCTAACCGTGATTGATGGGCATTTGAGGGGAGCACAGCAGCTCAAAGGGTGTGAGTCCTGGCCAGACTCATACCTGTTACATTGCAAATATGATCTGTTAGAGGCAGCCGTCTCCCATGAATATTGGGGATGGCCAATGTGTGATAAACAATATGAGTTATTGTTTGTGTAGGTATGGTAGTTTGAGCATGGTGATGTGCCTTGACTCTTAACCTAGTGACCAGGGATACAACAGAGTAAAGTCCACAACAAATATGCTCTCTTGGGCAGACACATGGCTGAGTGCAGTGGTCAATCATCTTAGGTTGTTTCATTTTGTGGGTGTCATCTGTATACACTTGTCTTTAGTATGTCAGCCCCAAAATCAAAAGCCATGAGGTAATAGATCACTGTACTCTAGAGTGCTGGTGCCTCACTGCTGTCTCTAATGGGTGGTGGCCATCATACATGTGACAGTTAAATGATTTAGTTAACACCACTGTTGGCATCTTTATTTGTGCCTACATGTTAGCATGTGTACCTTGCACTTTTGTAGTACCATTTCCACTGCTGTTTCATACATGGTCTACCTGTCTTCATGGGATGATGTTTGATTCCATCAGATATGTGTGCAACCCAAAATCTCTTGGAAAATAGTTTTACATGATGGGTATATACTTCATGTGGTACCACAGACAGGAGTGTGTCAACCTTGTTTGTGGGTCACACATGCCCCAAACCTGTTACACTATGTCATTTATCATGAACAATTGCAGAAGCAACGTAGGACATGACAGGTAGAGCTTCAGTACTTGCTCACAATGTGCATTCACATGCTATTTATGCTGATACATTTGGCTAAGTGCTTTGCAGATGGCAGTTGTTGAAGGTTCATTACCTGACTGTTGATATGCACCAGGGAGTGACATGCAGAAATGTTGGAAGCATATGGGAGAGGGTAATCCAATGAAATCTGTGTTTGCATGACAAAAAGGTTCAGAAGGTTCAGAGATGTGCCTTTCCATTGAGAAACATGTTAAAGGCCCTCTTCAGATATTGGAGATTCCCTGAGCCACAACAACATTCAATGGACTATTGCCTTTTAGTAATGCAAATATAGAAGGGTGCTCTGAGCAGTACCAAACAGGTGATTTCCTTAGGTCTAGCAGATTCATTGTGCTTTGGATATTTGTAGACACATTTTCTGTGCAATATGTGTTATCTAGCAAAGCAACATTAGTACATTTTCATTGACACTATTTAGATAATATACATATTGGGAAATTACCATTGGTGAGTTTTTACAGTGTGACAGGGGTGTTTCAATGTGACCTTCTTTGGGCTACTATACTTCCTACTGCAACATGGCTGGATTATTTTCCCATCATTTCATCATGATGTGGTGTTGAGTATATGAACATTTGCTAATTGCAGGGCCTTGTGTGGAATCCATGAGAATGTCCTTGGCATTGCCATTATATTTGATGCCAACAGGTTAATAAGGGATGCTATAAGAGCTAAACCATTCAAGGTGAAAAGGTCTCCTACTTGTGATTTGACAACTTCCCTCATGCAAATTAAGTTGTCTATGATTCTGATTTTCCTGTGTGCACAGTTCGTGTAATAGGCATGATTGTGGTATTGCAAATGTTGGAGGAACGTTAGAGGACCTTGTGGCTGGGGACTACTGTACATTAAGGTAATGTTGTTTAATCAAAGCTGTTGTTCAGGTGTGTTCAGAAACTGATTCTATTTGTATTTGTAATTTCAGAATCAACAAAGGCAAGTGGAGGAGGCATGGCCTACATCAGTAGGGCAGCAGCTGGCAATGGTACCTTCGGTCATGAAACATTAGACACGGAAGGACCCAGTGGCCTAGTGGATGAGGTAAGTGCTATGGAGGAGACCGGCTCCATATCATCTTCTTCTGAGTTGTCCTCCAGTAGACACTCTTTCATGGTGGCGAACACCCAGGACCTACACCTGCTCCATCCTTGTCCACCATCCCCAGTTCCATCTCTACCCTCACTGCTGCTCCCCACCCAGTTGGCCGGCCCACTCCCCCAAGAGGGTAGCGGTCTCCTTTGTACCAGGCACCTCACCCCTGACCCAATTTCCCCTGCTGCCCTAGTGAGGCTGCTGACCTCATGAGGAGAATCTCAGTGGGTCAGACTGCCATTCTGAATGCCATCCAGATGCAGGGCACCGAGTTCCAACAGATAGTTGCATACCTGGAAGGCATTTACAGTGCTATGCCTACCCTAAAGAGATCTTTTGAGGCTTTGGCCTCCTCCCTCACAGCAGCCTTACACCCCCCCAGAATTCTCCCCCACCACCTTCCTCTTCCCCATCCAATTTCCCTATTCCTATACTTGTCGAAATCACACTCGCATATATGCACACACATACCTCAACAACCACAAGCAGCACACAAACACAAACACCACAAGACACACAAGCATGCAAAAACTCAGCAGTCACTCGCCCCACTGACAACCACCACCACATCAACCATACCCCCAGACACCATCCCAATACCCGCAGACACAGCCACCACATCCACCATACTGCCAGACACCACCCAAACACACACAAACACATCCACCATTCCCACCTTACCCATCACAACCACATCACAGCCCAGCAAAGACGCAAATGCCCACACGCACACATGCAACAGACACCAACAAAACACAAACATACTTCAGACACACACACACCAATACCCAAATCCAGAGCTGACAAAAGTACTTCCTCAACCTCTCAACCCCTATTCCCCCCTTTACACCCTTCCCATTTTCCCAATGAAAGTTTCCAGTTTGGCGTTGCCCTTTCCCCTGGCAATCCCCCAAAGTAAAAAGGACCCCTCCCACACCCCAACGCATCCCTTCCATGTCCAAGTCCTCCCCTGTGACACCTGCCCCCACACCCAGCCATATCCCACCCAAACCCAAAAAGAAGCTGACCCCTCCCAAACTGAAGGCCACCCATCCCAAGACAAAGCCCACCCACTCGAAACCACATCACCCCACCCAAGGGTGATCATTGAGGTGCTTGGATTTCCAGCTAGATGCCTCTTCCTGTGGAGGTTCCTGTGGCAGTGCTTTGTGAGGCAAATTGTGTGGCACAGCAGTATGCTCAGCACACTTTTTACCAAGGACTGGCCATTAGCCTTTACTCCATTTTTGGAGTGCTGTAAATAAAGTTCAGTTGTTTGCTTTGCTACACATAATTCCGGTCATTACTTTTCTACCTTTTAGATGTTAATGAATAATTTCTGATGTATGACAACCGTTGTGTCCGTTTCACCGTGATTGTTGAACCACTGAATGTGGTTGTTAAAATCTGACTTTGAAACCAGTGCTAGAGCCTCCCAGGACAAGGGGATAGGTTTGATGGATGTATGTCAGGGATGTAGTCCCATTGGGCTGGCATTCTTTGGGTGTTGTATAATATAGTAAGTATGTCTTATTGGCTTGGCCAATGTCAACATCTATGGGGTTATATTTCTCCCCCAATGTAGACTGGACATTTGTTTAATGTATGTAAGCTAGAAGTTTATTTGTCCACTCATAAAGGATGCTCAATTGTGCTATAATCCTATGCATTCATATGGGTATGTGTCCATTTTAATGTGTGTCCCTCACACCTTCTTAATCTTAATGGGTGACCCATGCTATTACTGGTGTATTTGCTTTCTAGACTTGCACTTACACATTTGCCACATGGACATGACACTTGGTTATACTATTGGTTGTTCCTGATATTCATCAGGCCACAGTTCCTGTGCAAGTGGTGTTTTTGAGGCATGTGCAAAGTGAAATGTGTCCCAGGGCAGTAGCCTTCCTGGGGTCCCCGAGTGCGGCCATGCCTATTCTGTATGGATTGTTTACACCATGACATGTTGCCAACGTGAGGGTGTCCCTTCAATTTGTAGGTGTGATATTGCTAAGGATTTGCTGTTGTGTGACACACTGTTATGAACACATCAGTATTCCTGAAACTGGGATGTACACACATATCAAGTTTTGTAGAGTACGGTGGTGCAGTGTAAATGCCCTGGCCAATGGGAGTATAATGGGGCTGTGATTGAGGCATAAACTGTGCCCAACTCCTAACCAGGACACATGACACATATTTGGGCCAAGGAGCACAGCCCACATAGCAGGTCAATGGCATCCCGTCAGTTTTCTGTAGAGTAGGAGAAAATAGGTAGGTGTTTGGTTTACTGTCAGTTGCATCTATGACAACACCAATTTTGTGCACCATCGAGCAGCACATGCAGCAGCAGGACCTGTTGGATTTGCTCCATGTTGGCACAGGATGTGTAATGCTGCCTACAGGTGAGTTTTGACTGGGACAGCGGTATGACTGGCGGCCCGCACTCCAATAGATGCATTGACCTATCTCGCCAATGCGGCAATCCAGATTTGCTGGCGGTGTGAGCAGGACTGCGGCGGTCTTTCGTCTATGTAACCACATGCATCGTAATACAGCGGTCGGGCCGTCACCGTGGCGATCCCTGGACTGCAAAACTCATAATCAGCCCCTCCCTTTGTCTTTGCTTTTTTTAACTTTAGTGTTGACTACAGCTTCCTGGCTTTTCACAAAGAGCAATAATACATAAAGTAGTTCCCTTCAGTGCCAGGGAGTACTATGACAACACTTGCTTTTTTGAGACCACATCTGCCTTTTGCCAATGTTTCTGTTTGAATTGATGAGTATATCTTGCCAAACAATAAAGATTTTCAATAACTATGACAAAACAATCAAGAAGTGCCAAAAAGCTGTCGGTCAATGCCAATGCTTGTCTAAACTGGAGGCCCTCATAATTCTCTAAATCCCCAAACCACCTTTTTGAATATTAATAGATGTTTTGCCTAATTATATTGTAATGGAAGCCTTTTAGCATGAAGGTTTAGACAAAATCCCCACATTGGATGCTATACAGGGTGAGCCAAATGCAACTGCATTATAATAGTTGAAGTCATGTTTATAGATTTCCATTGTTAAAATGTCAGTGCATTTTTAAATATTTTGTACACAATACCCCAGTAGGTGCTAAATTCCTTCAACTTCACATACTAATAATAGCATTTTTTCACTTTAAACGCTGTAGGTAATCTGCCTTTTCTGGTGGTCACCCTAGATTTCTTTCTCTTTGGCTGGCCCAAATATCATTCCTGGCTTTAGAACTCTTTGCTCTTTGCCCCTGCTAACCAGTTGTAAAATGCCTTTGATATGGTTGAATGTGCATACTTCTAATTGGCATATTTAGCTTACCTTAACTCCCTAGTATATAGTACAAAATGTACCTAGGATCTAGTGCACTGCATTGCTTATTATTCCATCCACTATAGTGGCATTGTAAACATGGTTTCAGACTAACCATGTAGCCTGACTGTAACTGCACAACACATTCAGTGTTACTCGTCAGAGTAGCTAGCTTTTGACAGGTAAAAACCATTGTTTTAAATATTAGTAGGTCAACCCAATGTTGTTACGCCACAGGTCTGCGGCCGACCCACGGTGTCCTATTTTTCAACCACTGGGGCATCCGCAGTTTGTTCTTTGAACAGTTGGGCCCACCACAGCCCTTCTTTCGGCCTGTGATAGCATCGCGTATATCTTTGGCGACACACACATTTCTAAATAAATACTCACTGTGGGTTGCTGTGCACCCGTGGTGACTCATTTCTGTCACAGTGCTTCTTTACCATTGAAATCCCTGAGGCCATTTGTTTGTGTTCTTTCCTGGTCTTGATCATGGGGCCATGTTCTGTCTTTTCTTTCTCCAAAGGTTCTTTGGACATGATTCCCAGCAGGCTGTGGGGTGCTTTGTTCTTCCCAATCCACCATGGCGTTTTCTCTATTTTTTCTTATGGAGCACTTCCCTATCCTTGCTTTTTGGAGTGTCCTCGCTCCTGCTGACTGTGGTTGCTGTTCCAGTTGGCATTTCCTATTGACTTCTCCTTCTTGCTCCTGGTCCTGCATCTCCTTCATGGTCTCTGGTTTTTGGTGTCTCTCTGAATCCTTCCATCTTGGAGTTCCTGCTTTCTGGAGGCTTTTTCCCTTCAGGGTTTTTCCTCTGTGGCACTCCTTCTGGGAGGCACACTCTGCCTTGGCGTTCTCATTGTCAGCTGCACCGTGGCTACCAGAAAGGATTGCCCCTACTTGGGACAGACCAGGATGTACAAGAACTGAAGTCAAGTTCTTATCAAATCCAACAAGAGTAGTAAGAGGGGATCAGAATGTGACAAATGTAAGCCTTGTAGCCCACAAGGCATGGAGCATGGCATTTAAAAGTAGGACATGTAGGAATTTAAAATTAGCATATCCTTACAGGGATTAGGGTCCCAAAAGCTATTTTCACTCTAGGAAGGCTGGATGGCTGGCTGTTAGAGAAACACTAGGAATCATTTATAAATATTAATACTCTGTTGCAGGAAAGGGACCAGCTAGAAAAAAATAAACAACTGTTTTAATAGTTATTAAATATCCAATTAAATGGAGAATTAAGATTCTTTAGTTAGTATTGACAAAAAGTAATTCTAGGAAAATTAGCTTTTACCTGTCTAAATAATGAGGGGGCTAGTTAACATGAGCCTCATCCAGTACCCAGCCATTGCCATTAAGTAGACTTGAATAGGTGTGAATATGTGTGAAATGCCTCTGAGGAGCAAACCTTAGGCTGACCTGAATAAGCAAAGATGAACTCCACAGGAAATGCAGGGTGGGTGTTGTGGACATCCTTTTTTATGCTGTGTCAAATCCTGCTTGAGTATCAAATCCTGCCTGACAGGTTTGCTGAGTGTAGGAAATTGGGCTACTAGTTGAGGTGGGTGAAACTCTACTCAAGTAGCAGACACAATGCGTGTAAGGGTAAAACACTGACAAACTACAAATTAACCTGTGCTTGCCCCTCTGGTAGCTTGCACAAAAGCAGTCAGATTTAATTTACAGGCAATGTGTAAAGTATGTATGTAGCACTCATAGCAGTAATAACATGAAGACACAATACAAATAAAATCTGACACCAATTTAGAAGAATAGAGTCAAATTAAAAAAATTATTCAGGACTAAAATGACACAAATCTAATTAGTAGAACTAGAGGTATCCAATTTCAAAGTTTTGAATAAAAATAGTGCCTCAAAGCACAAAGTGTCAACTGCGGTTCTCTGGTCAAGTCAGAGTAGGATATAGTCTCAAGTTCAGGCCAACTGTGATGGCTCTCAGCCTGGAAACAGGGACCAAGTTAGGCCTGCTGAACAAAATACCTTAAATCCTGGTTTGTGTAATGTTGCAAGATCCTGCGTCGAGGATATGTTGGGCAGCAGTTGCTCCAACGAAGCTGTGGTGCTCCAATCCAGAGCCTGGCATCTTCATCATGGAGGATGCCATTGATGAGAGGCTTGCAATGAGAAGGCTTGTGTTGAGTGTGTCACGCAAGCAGAGGTACCAAGGGAGCTAAGAGGCTGTGATGTGAAGTCCTGCTTCGTTGCCGAAGACACATTGATGAGGGCTTTTAAGTCGATTATGCAGCGTTCGTTCAGAGGAAGCTTCAAGCTGTGATGCGAAGTCCTTCATTGGGGATACATCCTGCTGTAGCGGTCCGCATATGGCTGCAAGGAGATGCATTGCTCTGCATTATTTCTGCCCACAGGACCACAGCTGGGCTGGCAGAGCACCTTCAGGCCCATTTCCAATGGTCCAAGACTGGGGTGGTACCACATGGGAGGATAGGGCTTACAGAAGAGTCTAGGTGCTGGGAACAAGGTGATTGGAGCCCTTTCGGTCCCAGAGACTCTGATCATGAGGACAGCCAACTAGCCCTTGGACTCACTATGGAGGTCCTGAGATCAACATACAGGTTCAGCCCATCTCCCTCAGGCAGCAGGGCAGTAAGGTAGCAGTCCTTCTTGCAGAGCAGCACATCAGTCCTTTTGAAACTTCCACAGGTCCATTGGTGTACTGAAGTGTTAGGTGTTCTAGGGTCCATAATTTATACCTGGAGCCCACTTTGAAGTATGAGAAGTTTCTAGAGGCTTCCACTCCCTGACGTGCATGGAATTTCCTGTCTCTCTCTGCCCTGGCCCCAGATTCCCTGGGGTCATAAAAGACTTTGGGGGTCATTACAACCTCGGCGGTCTGCCATTGCGGGCGCCAGAATACCGCTATTGCTGGTGGTATGGCTGGCTCCCTATTTTTACTTTTCTGCTGGGCCAGCGGACGGTAACAGAGTTACTGTCCGCTGGGCCAGCGGAAAAGTCACATCAACATTGCCGCTGGCTCGTAATTGAGCCGGCGGCAATGCTGATGTGCAGCGGGTGCAGTAGCACCCGTCGCGCATTTCACTGCCCGAAATTCGGGCAGTGAAATGCGTGACGGGCTCTGCCTGTGGGCCCCTGCACTGCCCATGCCAAGTGCATGGGCATTGCAGGGGCCCCCGTGAGTCCCCTTACCGCCAGCCTCTTCCTGGCGGTGCAAACCGCCAGAAACAGGCTGGCGGTAGGGGAGTCATAATCCCAGCGCTTGCCCTGGCGGATTATCACCGCCGGGGCTGAAATGGCGGTATACCGCCGGCCCCGGCGGTGCGCCGGGAGGCACCGCCAGCCTGTTGGCGGTGCTCCCGTCGTTTTGACCCTGGCGGTCTAAGACCGCCAGGGTCATAATGACCCCCTTTGTGAGTGTGCTCAGGCAGAATCTTTGTCATGTGTAAGTGTAGTAGGCAACAGCCTATCCCCCTCAACAAATCAGAGAAAGCCCATCCTGCCAACACCTATTACCCATTTGTCTCACCATCTGTGAGTAACTCACAATGGCCAACTGCCAGCTGCACCTAGCCATGTGACCCAGGAAATAGGCTGAAGGCACCAAATGGTTAGGACAAGAAAATGGCAACTTTTAAAAATTGGCATTTTCAGAATTGTGACTTGAAATACAATGTCACCATTAATGAGGGTTTTACATTACAATTCTTTAGAGACCAAACTCAACATTTCTATTGGTTCCCAATTGTACGTTACCACTTATTGAATGTAATAAGTTTACCTCATGCTATACTATGGGAGAGGTTGGCCTTGCAGTAGTGAAAAATGAATTAAAGAGTTTTTCACTACAAGGACATGTAAAAGTGAAAAATACATGTCCAACTTTTTAACCACACTGCACAATGTGTGGCTTGGGATCTCATTATCCTAATGAGGCTGCTGGATTTGGGCGGCATCATCACCTCAATTGTGGAGAATTGAGTCCATCCCCACACCATGTGACAACTGTCAGCCTAATCCATTTCCAGCCAGCTAGCAGTGCCTCATCTCTGCCCAAGAGCAGGGAAGAATTGTGGCAACCGGGAGCATGACAAGATGACTTCTGAGAGACATCGTGGTGGATCAGATCTCATTCTTTTCTCTCAGTTACATTAGTCTCACGCATGCAAAGACAGAGGCAAAAAAATGGTTCAATAAAATGTAATCAAATAGCTGCATCTTAGATAAAATGGCATGAATTGCAATAACTAGAATGATGAAACATACTAGAAGAAAAAATGGTGACAAGGAAAGTGAAACAGAAGAAAAGTCCCACAGCACTGTCACTTTGCGTAATATATGCGATTCCTACCTAAGCTATGTTAAAGCACAGCAGGACAAGCACTAATCCACCCTTCAGGATTCCCCACTGGGAAGACATCATCCCCCATACCTGAGCGAGGAAGCCTGTTGTCCATAGAGACACCATCTCCATATAAGCCAGGGAACCGGTGGTCTCAGGAAACAGCTGTAACGAAATCAATCAGCATGCAATTGTGGTCATCTGGCTGGACTCTCCCTCTAACATGCATTGGACAGGAATTTTGTTTTAATAACACATCTGATGTTCTGAGAAAATGTCCCCACATGAGGATGTGTGTGTTTCTGTGAACATTGGAGATTCAGTGTACCCCCTGTGACAGCAATCCAATCTCACTGCAGCCTTGAGGAAAGCACAAAGTGAAAAAAAATGTCTTGCTAAGAAATGCAACGCTTTCCTAGGCGAAAGTATAACTAGTTAAAGCAAATAAAACAACACCACAAATGTGACCGATTCTGAAATAAAAACAAACATTTGCAATGCAAACGGTCCCATGTTTGCTTGAGCACGAGCAATTAGCATTCTAAACTCCTAACCAGACTTTTCTTGCCACATAAATTGAAAATGAAAATAAAGCAGTTTCACATAACTAACTGAACTTTTCTTGCCATATAAACTGAAAAGTAAAAGTTTCACATAAGCGAGCTGACAGCCGCCATCAAACGGAAATAACAGTTCACTCGTAGTGAAACCTATTGGCAAAGTGCAATTATCTACGTAACTGGCAAAAGTTCAATTAACTATGTAACAGAGTCGATGTCATGCAAAGCGCTCAACTTCTGCCAAGCGAGATCGCGCTGCGAAAAAAGAGAAAAAGTAGTCTACAAACTGGACGGAAAACAGCGAGCCATGTATGTTTTCAGTACTTGGTAGCTGCGCTCGAGGAGGGCTAACCACCGGAAAAGGCATGACTTATGCATGACTTCCACTAATTAAAGCAAGCAGACAAGCCCACGAACCAATGAAAGACACTGACGTGACATGGGCGTGGGTTGAAGCCCAAAGAGAGATAACAACACGGATCGGAGCGCTTTGCGCTCGCCCGTAAAAATGAAGCAGATTAAAATGTTACTAGGCTAAAGGGCACAAGCAGCAGGCCTAGGTGCTAAAATAATGTGCTCAGAGACATCACTAAAAATGACTATACACCACCCTTCCCTTGCCGGTTCAGAAGTGGTAAAACAGCCTAATTCCCAATTAAAAACAACTCAAATGCAATACTTTAAAACAGATATACATAAATGTGAATAATGACAAGTTGAAATATACTTGAGCATGTGAAATATTGGAAGGGGGCAGTGGTGCCAATAAAACCGAATTTAAAAGTCAATGTAATTTGTGAAATCTCCAATTACAGTTGAGACAATTGAAGAAAGGAAATGTTCCACTTCGGCAGGTGATAATGTGACCAAATCGTTGCCAAGGAAAACCAAAGAGCACTCATGTTCCAAAGCCTGAGGTCCAGCTGAGGCAGCAGCTTTCCGTGTTGTGCCCAAGGTTGAACCAAGAGCTGCATGATCCACGAAGAGCAACTTATAGCTTCCTGCAGCAAATTTGGGGTGGGCTATTTTTCTAACCCTCACTGTTTTCTTACAGTCCCAGCGACCCTCTACAAGCTCACATAGGTTTGGGGTCCATTCGTGGTACGCATTCCACTTTTGGAGTATATGGTTTGTGTTGCCCCTATACCTATGTGCTCCTATTGCAATCTATTGTAATTCTACACTGTTTGCATTACTTTTCTTGCTATTACTTACCTAATTTTGACAGAGACCAGTGCACTCCAGTTCTTCTGAAATACTGCATCATGCGTTCACTACACAGTTACACTGGTGGAAGCACTTTCAGTCCTCCTTGTTGTAAAGGGACAGGCATTGCGAATAAAAAATAGCAACAACAAGATGCCACATTTTATAGCCAAAGTATTTGGAAATCCCCTGAAAACCCTTGAAAAAGTTGAGTGTATAGCTGAAGGTATTAAGCCAAATATAGACAAGAAGGTGTAAATGAAACCAGAATCAACAGCCTTAAAGAAATGTACAATACCAGTAGTACTGGACACATTAAATATTCGTCCCACGAGTTCACCAAAGTGTCTTGGAAAGTTTGTATTTAAAAGGGACTGTATTTCTGCAGATGACCTTGCCAGAGAGCATAGATATTGCATGCAGATGTCAGTGCCCCATGTTTCTGGAACAATCAAGCCTTTAGTCTGCTCAACTTGTCAAGATTTACATTTGAAGTAGCAATGTGAGGCCAAATATCCACTACTTTCATCTGTTGAGTAGGGGAAAAAGAACATTCCTGCAACAGGTGACAATTTGAGAGACCGAAAAGACGTAAGCTATTCCGGCTCACTTTCCACAACAGCTCTCACTGTTAAACACATAGCTTCCATTAGAGAGCACCTGGAATGCAGATCTAATCATGAGGTCTGGAACTCTCTTCAGATAGCAAGTTATCTTTGCTGCCAAAGTGTTACACGCCCTGTGCAAAGACAACTGCTTTACAAACCATTGAATTGCTCACAGAAGTCTTGCATTCACTGCCTGTTGGACTTTTTTCCTTTGCAGGGTCATCTCCAATCTTTTTGCCTCCTATTTTTTCTGACCTGTTTTTGTTGGCTTTTGAACTCTGAGCACTTTACCACTGCTAACCAGTGCTAAAGTGCATATGCTCTCTGTGTAAATAGTATTGTTGATTGGTTTTTCTATGATTGGCATATTTGATTTATTAGTAAGTCCCTAGTACAGTGCACTAGAGGTGCCCAGGGCCTGTGAATCAAATGCTTCTAGTGGGCCTGAAGCACTGGTTGTGCCACCCACATTAGTAGCCTTGTAAACATGGCTCAGACCTGCCACTGCAATGTCTGTGTGTGCAGATTTTAATTGCCAATTCGACTTGGCAAGTGTACCCACTTGCCAGGCTTAAACCTTCCCTTTTCTTACATGTAAGACACCTCTAAGGTAGGCCCTAGATAGCCCCAGGGACAGGGTGCAGTGTATGCTTGAGGTATATATGTCCTGACAATGAAATACTCCCAAATTCAGTTTTTACTGCTGCAAGGCCTATCGCTCTCATAGGTTAACATGGGGGATGCCTTTAAATATGATTAAAGCGTAGATTCCCTTTGGGAGCAGATAGACATGTGGAGTTTGGAACTCACAATTTAAAAATACATCTTTTAGTAAAGTTGGTTTTAAGATTGTGTGTTTGAAAATGCCACGTTTAGAAAGTAGGCATTTTCTTGCTTAAACCATTCTTTGACTCTGTCTGTTTGTGGATTCCCTGTCTGGGTTAGTTTGACAGTTGGGCTGTTTGCACCTCTCTCTAGACAGGACACAAAGGGAGCTGGGGTGAGGCCTGCATATCCTGATAAGCCATCTGTAATAGGCGGGAGGGGAGAAATGGTCACTTACACCTGAAAGTGCTGTGTCTGCCCCCACAAAATGCAGTGTCCAACCCACTGGTGTGTGTCTGGGGCCTGGCCTGGGCAAGGAAGGATTTCACAAATAAGAGAGACTTTCCTTTGAAGTAGGCCTACTTCAAAGGCCAAAATGGGTATAAGAAGAACACCCAAAACCACAGATTTTAGATCACTTTTGGACATCAAGAGGAACCTCTGCTTGGAGAAGAGCTGAAGAGCTGAGGAGAAGTGCTGCCCTGTCTGTAACTGTGCTATGTGTAGCTATCCTGCAGTTGCTGCTTCTGCCTGTGCTAGGGGACAAAGACCGGACTTTGTTGTGCATTTCTGCTTGTGAAGAAATCTCCAAGGACTTGTCCTGCGCTTGCCCCCTGTTGTTGAAGTCTCAGGGCCAACAAAGACTTCTCCTGCCGGCACCTGGACTCTCTGCTGAGACTCCTGCCCTGCCAAGTGGTGCTCTTTCCAGTTCCTGGGGCCTTGGAAGGTGAAGCTGGCAGACCAAGATTGAAAATCCACGCACAGACCGCCGTGCTGGGAAAATATCGATGTAGCTTCTGAGACGCGGCTGAAAAACGACGCGCCGCAGGGTTCACAGCAGAAATCGACGCTCCACCGGCATTGAGGCTGGAAGATCGATGCACGTAGCTGGAGAAACAAAGCGCAACACCCACTGACGGAGGCTGATCACATCGCAACTCACATAGCAGGGTTTTGCTGAAACCGTGTGGCAGGATTATCAAAGCAAACCTTACTGGACATGTAAAAATGACACAAAGCCTGCCCGGACCCGAGTGCTGGCCCGGATCGACGCATCGCTCTCCTGTGGAGAGGAAAAATGACGCACGCCGACCCAACCAGAGGAGGAGAATGACGCACGGTCTAGCTTGCGGGTGAAAAATCGACAGCTCGTTAGCCTTTTCCAACGCACACTCACCTGTGCATGTTATTTTTACGCTAACTGTGCTTTTACTGTTTTCTCAAGGATTTAAGACTCCTTTGCTTTTAAAACTAATAACTTGACTTGTGTATGTTGGATTTTTGTCATTTTGGTTTTGTTTTGTTTAGATACATATTTCCTATTTTTCTAAGCCCGTGTTGTGTCATTTTGCAGTGTTTTCACTGAGTTACTGTGTGTGTTGGGAAAAATACTTTACACCGAGACTCTGAAGAAAAGCCTGCCTGCTTGTGCAAAGCTACCAAGGGAATGGGCAGGGGATATCTAAGGGTGATTCTCCTTTACCCTGACTAAAGTGAGGGTCCTGCTTGGACAGAGAGTAACCTAACTGCCAACCAAAGACCCCATTTCTAACATTGCCTCTAAGAAAGACCTCTTTCATGCCATTGAAACATTTCATATCTGCATGAATTGCAATGTTGAAATAGGCAGATTAATAGCCCCATGTATGAACCGTTCAGCAGATGACATTTCAGCCACAGCAAAAGGCAACTTTTCTAATTTCTCAATGTTTAGCATAACATAAAGTTGCTTCCTTCTTAGCCATTATTTGTTGCTGTTGCATCAAATTAAATGCAGAGAGTGTATCCCTTGAGCTGACATCTTGCCAGGGAATGCAACCTGATTTCAGTGTTTGTAGTGTCCAACCTAACTGCATAATTGACCTTAGCTGACTCGGTCCATGTTGTAAGAATGACATGTCTATTGCAGAAGAAACAATGTTGTTTAAAGTGTATATGCGGTCAGATAAGGTGGTAATCCCATTATATAAAATGGCTAATGCTTTCTGTAAATTTTCCTTATCTATTTGCCTTTACCAGGCAGCGGCTTCTTGTTCGGGAAGGTTTACAAAATTAATTGTAAAATGCATATAAGAAGTGCTTTTTATGTTTTCTTCTGGGGCCTAACAGGAAATCCTGCAAATCTGTGTTGATAAAGAGGAGGCTGACGTGTTCTTTGTCAGCATCTAGTGAGGAACTTTTTAACCATTGCTGGCATAGTTTCCCTACACTGCATGTTGTTACTATACCCAAATGTTCTGATGACAAATAGCAAGGGTCTGGCCTATTTGTTCGAAAAACCCTTGTGGAGTTTGCAGCACAACCATTTGTGTCCACTGGCCACAATAACCACCTTCCAGGACGTGAAAGTGATGTGTTAAATGTTCAATTTTGGACCTGCTCATGGAGCTGATCTTCAGTTGCATTAACATATTTTTGGCATTTGTAAAAGTTAGCACGGGCAGGGATAATAGACAAATTCAAGTCCTTAATTTTTGCCAAGCCTAAACAATTTGTCTGTTGTACAGTTTCATTTTAAAATATCATTTGAACAGGTATCAGGCATGCTGTAAAAAAGGCTTCCTGTCACCTTATTTGCTAATTCTTAGTTCCCCATACACTTTTCTTTTCAATTGACTTAAGCCAATATTCAATCCAATATTCCAATATAAATTTTGTATCAGTTAATAAGGTGAGTTGCATTTCCATTAATGGTATTATGCAAACTTTTCAGAATGTGGTTTCGAGCTCTCCATTTGCAGAGTGGGACAATGTTCCCATTATGTGTAATTAAAAATAGTCTTTCTGGTACTTGCTCTGTTAGTGTAATGATGTTCATAATAATTATAACAGAACATATCTCCATAATTTTCTTTTGATTGATAAACATATTCACTTTTAAATACAGTGAAATATTCTAATTCTGATAAAATAGACTCAACTGTTTTTACATCCCTGTGAGAGAGAAGCCTCTTTCTAGCATGGTTACCCCCTTTTTGACCTGTCTGTCAGTGTGTTTTGACTGTCACTGGGATCTTGCTAGCCAGGACCCCAGTGCTTATGGGTTGTGGCCTACTTTTCAGTATATTTCACTGTGTCACTGGAGTCCTGCTAACCAGGACCCCAGTGCTTATGCTCTCTCTGGTTCCAAATTTGTTCTTACACACTGGTAACCCAGTATTTCACTCCAAATTGGCATACTTGACACCCCCCCTTATAAGTCCCTAGTATATGGAGCATAGGTACCCTGGGCATTGGGGTGCAGCATTTCTTTTGCCACTCATAGGTAGCCAAATGCCATTGCAGCCTGTGTGAAATAGTGCATGCACTATTTCACAGCCATTTTCACTGCACCAGGTCACTTATAAGTCACCTATATGTCAGGCCTTCAGACCCTGAAGGCTGGGTGTAAAGTACTTGTGTGTGAGGGCACCCTTGCACTAGCAGAGGTGCCCCAATGTCATCCAGGCCCATTTTCCTGGACTTCGTGAGTGCGCTGATGCCATTTGAAATGTGCACTGGACATAGGTCAATACCTATGTACAGCTTCACAATGGTAACTCCGAGTATTGCCATGTGAGGTGTCCAACAACTGGGAATTATACCCTAATACTGATTCCAGTATTGGTTGCACAATCCCATGCACTCTGGGGGTTCCACAGTGGACCCCTAGTACTGCCAGACCAGCCTTCCAAGGTTTTCCAGGCAGCCCCAGCTGCTGCCACCTCGCAGACAGGCTTCTGCCCTCCTGGGGCTTGAGCAACTTAATCCCAGGAAGGCAGAATAATACATTTGTTTTAGGAGAGGGGTGTTACAAACCCTCTGGAAATGCTTTGAAGGGCACAGATGGTGCCCTCCTTGCATAATCCAGTCTACACCAGTTCAGGGATATGGCGTGAAACAGGACAAAGGAAAGGGGAGTGACCACTCCCCTGTCCATCACCATCCCAGGGGTGGTGCCCAGAGCTCCTCAGAATGTCCCTGGGTTTTGCCGTCCAGGATTCCAAGGTGGTGGGGCACTCTGGGAGCATCTGAGGGGCTAGTGCCAGAAGGTGATGTCAGAGTCCCCTCCTGATAGGTGCTTACCTGGTTAGGTGACCAGGCGGCATGGGAATCCTTTGAGTCATGCTGCTTGGGCCTCCATTTGCACCTTCTTTGTCCCCATGCTGTGGGACTCCTGTGCATGCTGCCTGGTCTTCTGAGGGCTCTCTGAGTTGCTGAGAGCCCCTTCTTCCTCCCCCTCCTGTGTAGAGTCGACCTGGTCCTTCCTGGGCCCAGGGAGCACCATTTTCCGCTAACTGCGAGCTTTGCATTTACCAAGGACTGTTGGTGGAATCCAGCAACGTAAACCAGACTGCATTCATCCATCCGCCATGGGACATCTTTTGCACTAATCAGCAATCCGCATCTATCTACTTTGGTGCAATACTGACCTTGTTTTCTGACCGGTGGTTCTTCTTTTGCAGCCTCATCTTGATTAGCAGGGGCTCCTGTTATCCATGGACTCTTCAGTGCTTATTGGACTTGGTCCCCTTCTTCCACAGGACTTCAGGTCCAGGAATCCATCATTGGTGTCTTGCAGTCTCTTCTGGTTCTTGACTGTCTTCTATCACGACTTCTAGTGTGTTTTAGGAAACTTGCTGTGTTTTACTCCTGCTCTCCTGGGCTCTGGGGTGGGGAATGTTACTTACCTTTGGTGTTTTCTTACACTCCCAGTGCCCCTCTACACACTACATGTGCCTAGGTGGGAAATCGACTTCAGCATTCCAATAGTATAAAATATGGTTTGTGTTCCCCCAAAAGCCCATTGCAGCCTATCGTGATTTTCACTGCACTATTTTCTGACTGTTTACTTACCTGTTTTTGGTTACTAGTGTATATACTGTGTAATTTACTTAACTCCTGTGAGAGGAGGCCTCTTTTGGCATGGTTAGCTCCCACTTTTTGCCTGATGTTGATATGTTCCAGAAGTTGGTAGTGCCCAGGGCCCCTGCTAAACAGGTTCCCTGGGCAAGAGCTCTTTCCCTAAATCTTTTGTGACGTTTCACACAATTGGATACACACTTAAATGGCCCCATAAGTCCCTAGTAAATGGGTACCCCAGTACCCAGGGCAAGAGATATTAAGAGTAGACCCCTGAGGGCAGCAGCACTAGTTGTGTTACCCTCCAGGGCCCTGCACCCAGATGCACCCAGCAATGCCATTGCAGGCTGAGTGTACGGGAACAAACCTAAAAAGGCAAACTGGACATGGCACACTCTCTGGGTGCCCTGTCCACCCTACACTGCATATACTGTAGGTAAGTCACCCCTGTGGCAGGCCTTCCAGCCCTAAGGCAGGATGCACCATAATAGGTGTGAGGGCATAGATGCATTAGCCATATGCCTCCACTGTGTCCTTGCCAAACCTAGGACATAGTGAGTGAACAGAGCAGCCATTTTATATTCATGTACTCGACACTGGTCAAACATGAGTTTCCTAGTTACTTGATGGCCACTCTGCACCCTGGATTGTTTGGTATCAAATAACTCAGAATGATAAATCCAAACTGGTACCAATATCAGATGTATTCCTAAATGTACCAAGAGATCACCTTAGAGATGCCCCCTGCAAAAGCTAACCCTAACTGGCATAGTTGCTGACTGGTTCCATATAGGCTGCCACGCCAGATGGCCAATATACAAACCTGGGGGAGAGACAATGCCCTTCCTGGGTGGAGGAGCTAACACCCTCTCCCTCAGGAATGTGCAAAATATTCTGGTGGTGAGCTTCAAAGGTCTACTGCCCTTAAAACTCGAGCCCCCAGGCCTGCTGCTAGCAGCAGATGTCTTCCCCCTTTGGGAACTCCCATATTTGGTGGGAGCAGAGGTGGAAAACCAGAAAAGAGTAGGAGGAGTGGCCTCACTGAGCACGCACCACCCCTAAGGGCTTGCATGAGAAGTGGACCCTCTATTTAATTTTTCTCCATGTTGGAATGGAGGAAAATAGCCAATGAGGTTTAGGGAAGTGACCCTTTCCACAGGAAGTGGTCACTGTAGTGGGTGTAGCCACCCTAGGGTAAGTGTCCTATTGGATACTACCAGGTTCACCCTAAAACGCCCACTAAATTCAGTATTTAGTGGACTCCCCTAGACCAAGATAGCAGATTTGAAAAGGATTAGAAGAAACAAAGAAGACCAGCGCCAAATAAGACCACAGCAAGAGAACTGAGGACCTGCTGCACAAAGAGAAGACACCAGACTCTGCCTGCTGCAACCAGGACCCGCAAATCACTGCTGCAGAGGAGCTGGGCACTGGACCAACCCTAAGAAACCCTGGGGACCCCAAGGCTTCAAGGTCCACCCCAGATCTCTCTTCTGAGTGGAGGCACCACTCGAAAAACAAGCAAGAACCAGCAAACCAGTGAGGATCACTTCACTGAATTGCCAATATCTCTGTGACCGGAAGTTGCAGCTGGACCCGACAACACACCAATGGCTGCCTGGATGTGAACCACCTCAGTGCCAAGTTTGGTGGCATTGCGCCCTCTAGTAGCAGAGTTACAACAATATGCTCGGTACTGGTCAGCTGACATTGGACCAGCAGAAAACCAGCTCCCCTCTGAGCTGAAAAAGGATCAGGAGGAATCCCTAGTCAACGGACTTCAAAAACACCCTGTACCTCTGACCAGAGTTCCCCGGTTGTCCTGTAAGCTGGCCAAGATACTCATCTCCAGTAGACTGCATTGCGCACTGCATCCAAGAACTCCAAAACATCCTACATCTGGCTGCCCTGGGCCTTGCATCGCGGTATCTGCTGGGTGCCCGGGCCATCAACATCGACAGCCCAAGGGGACCCCAAGGCACCATCTTTAAATCTGCAAACCAGCGACTTTCCCAAGTGGCCCATCCAGGTGTCCCTGTGCCTATGCCAAGAACCTCTCCAACGCTGCTCCCGCCAGAACCGGGAGCCACCCGAGACTCTCCAGCGGCATAAGGTGCCTACCGACTGCTGCGACCATCCTGCAAAATAAGAGACTGGTAACTCAACTGTACGATTTTTAATGCATTTTTAAAGATGACTGTCCATTGATTGCAATGGGGCGGAATTGCGAACAGAAAGACTAACTTTGTTGAAACTTTAAAAGGTCATATCTCAAAAAGTACTTAATGTATCTTAACGATATTGGTCTTTAAAATGATATAAAAGTCTAAAGTATTTTTATAAAATCTGGTCTTGAGTTATTCATTGAGTGTGTGTGGTGCATGATTGGATTTGTGAGTACAGTAAATGCTTAGCACATCTCCTGGATTAGCCTATCTGCTAGACCACCCACCTTAAAAATTGGAGCATTAGGTGGTCTAATTTTTACCTGTGGAAACCAACATGTGGTTGCCCGGACCTTCTGCATAGTGTACTCAATTTTGTACACTACATAGAGGGGCAGCCTCTAACATTTGGTGGTAGTGGTGGGATAGAGACTGTGCAGTTGCTAATACCACTTTTTCAATCGTGTTAACACAAAAATAACTCACTAAATTGTCTTTAGATAATTATGTTTAATTTTTCTAATTGACTAACAATTTTTTGCAAATTTCTAAAAGTAATTGTTAGGGCCCTGGTTAGATCCTACAATCGTAGAAAAGGTGTAAAAGTCCTTGCTTTAGTTGGTTATCCAAAAAGGGGAGTTCTAAATTCCAAAAAGATCCTAACTTTAGGGAGATAAAAATTGCAGATGCACAGTGCAGAACCCAGGAGCTCAACCTGGAACCTTATGAGGCATATATCTGTGACCAATTAAGGAACATCTGCAAGCCGTACAAACTTCCCACTGGTAAAAGCCCCAAAACTGAGAAACATAGGTTCCTGGTGGCCCAGTATGTAAGAGACGATCCCCCAGGTGAAGATAATGATGATGCCTCTGAGGAGGAGGAAAATACTGTGGAGAATGGGGATGAGGGTAGCTCCTCTATACCCAACAGCTCTAAAGCACCCACTGATAGAGACCTGTACTTTGCCAGGCTGACCAAAAGACTGGCTTTAGAAAGACAGCTTTTGGAGATAGAGAAGCAAAGAAAAGAGTTGGGCTTGGCACCCATCTCTGATGGCAGCATACAAGTGTTAAAAGAGAAACCCTTTAACATTCAACTCCCAAAAGGAGTTGTCCCTTCCTTCACTGAAGGGGATAATATAGTGAAAGGGTTTTCTGCCCTTGAAAGAGCCTGCAGTGGGTGGGAAATTTAAAATAAACAATGGGACACACTGTTATGGGAGTTATTCTCAGGAAAGTGCAAGGATAGGCTCCTGACACAGAATGAGACAGATTCTAAATCCTATGACCTCATGAAGGGTACCCTGAAGAGTACAGAATAAAGTTCAGGGAGGCTCGCAAATTTCAGAGCCAAACCTGGGTTGACTTTGTGGACTATTAAGTAAAAATGCTGGGTGGTCGGTTAGCTGTGAACAAGGTACAAGACTATGATGGGCTGTACAATCTGTTTATGAAAGAGCATCTGTTGAGTAATTATTCCAGTGATAGGCTACATCAGCATCTGGTAGACATGGGTCTACTTTCCCCTCAGGAATTGGGGAGGAAGGCAGACCATTGGGTCAAAACAAGGGTTACCAAAACTACCAGTGGTGGAGGAGATCAAAAGAAAGAGGCCAAAAAGCTCCACAAGGGAAAGATGGGACGAAGGATAAAAACAACAAAGAGTCTTCTCAAGGCCCCCAAAAACCTACACATGAGGGTGGGCCCAGAGACTTCTCACAGTCATGGGGAGGGTACAAAGAGAAGAACTTTAACCCCCAACAAGGCTTGGTGCCAAGATTGCAAAACAAATGGGCACCAAGCTGGAGACTCTGGCTGTAAAAACAAAAAGAATGCCTCTAGTCAACCTGCAGTAAATGCAGTTGCCAACATCCAGATGGGGTCAGAGGTGTGGCCTGACCATATCAGTGTTCCCACAGAGGCAACATTAGTCACTGAGGGATACAGGGGCTAGCATCGCTATGGTGTCTCTGCACCTGGTACCCTCAACACAGTTCCTGGTAGGGTGGTCTTACCATGTCACCAATGCTTACAATGAGACCAAGTTCCACCCTATGGCTATGGTAAACTTTGAATGGGGAGGAGTAGCAGGGGAGAAATAAGTAGTTATGTCCTCATCGATTCCTGTAGATTGCCTACTTGGTAATGAGCTGGAGCATTCTCCCTGGACTGAGGTAGAGCTAAAGACCCATGCAGCCGTGCTTGGGATCCCTGAGTGGGCTTGTGTTAAGACTAGGGCAAAGAGACAATGTTAGAGGGAAAAAGGAGAGCTGGATCATGAAATAGTGGACCAGCCTCCCAAGAGAAAGGGAAAGAAGACTGGGGGACCAGCTTCAAAAGAGACCCCAAGAGAGGACTCCTCTTCTCAGGAGGAGGAATCACTCACCGTAAAGGGAACTGAGCCTGCAGAGCTTGGGCCTTACCACCCAGAGCTCTTGGGCCGAGGGGGACCCTCAAGGGAAGATCTATGCCAGGTACAAACGGAGTGTCCCTCTCTTGAAGGCCTGAGACAGCAAGCTGCTAAGGAGGAGATAGGAAATGTCAGTGGTACCCACAGGGGCTACTGGGAGCAGGGGCTCCTGTACACTGAGGCCAGAGACCTCAAGCCTGGTGCAACCAGGAGGGTGGTAGTTCAGGGACTTCCTTCTTAATTTAGCCCATGACATTCCCCTAGCAGGGCATCAGGGAATAAAACATGGAGTAGGTTGGTTAATCACTTCTTCTAGCCAGGAATGTCACAAAAAGAGAAGGACCTTTGTCAGTCCTGCCCAGCTAGTGGTAAGGCAGGTGGGCACTTAAAGCCCCCTTTAATGCCTCTATCTGTGGTTGGGGTTCCCTTTGAAAGGGTAGGGGTTGATATTGTTGGCCCCATTGACCCTCAAATAGCATCAGGACATATTTACATCTTGGTGGTAGTGGATCATGCCACTAGGTATCCTGAGGCAATTCCCCTTAGGACCATAACTGCTCCTGCAGTTGCCAAGGCCCCCCTGGGTGTTTTTACCAGGGTTGGGTTACTTAAGAAGGTAGTATAAGACAGAGGGTCAAACTTTATGTCTGCATACTTAAAACACATTTGACAGGAATGTGGAGTGACTTATACATTCACAACCCCATACCATCCACAAGGAAATGGGTTGGTTGAAAAATTTAAGCAGACCCTAAAAGGCATGATTGGAGGACTCCCTGAAAAACTCAGAAGGAGATGGGATGTCCTACTTCCTTGCCTGCTGTTTGCCTACAGGGAAGTGCCACAGAAGGGAGTGGGCTTTCCATCCTTTGAACTTTTGTTTGGGCACCCTGTCAGGGAGACTAGCAAGGTAAGGCTTGGAGAGACCTCTCAGAGAGCACAAACAAGACATTGTAGACTATGTGCTTGACCTATGTTCTAGGATAGCTGAGTACATGGAGAAATCAGCAAAAACCTTCAGCCCAGCCAAGAGTTTCAAAAGCTCTAGTATGACCAAAAAGCTGCTATGGTGGAGTTCCAACCAAGGCAGAAAGTTTGGGTGTTGGAGCCTGTTGCTGCAAGGGCCCTCCGGACACATGGTCTGGGCCCTATCCCATTCTTGAAAAGAAAGGGGAGGTCACTTATCTGGTTGACCTAGGCAGTTGCAAAACCCCCAAAATAATTATACATGTCAACCACCTAAAACTCTAGTTTGACAGAGCTGATGTGACCATGCTCATGGTCACAGTTGAGGGACAGGAGGATGAGAGTGAGCCTTCCCCTGATCTCCTCTCCAGCAACCCCAAAGATAGTTCTGTGGATGGAGGGGTCTTGTCAGACACCATCTCAGGACAACAGCAGACTGATTGTAGGAAAGTGCTAAACCAGTATGCTGGACTTTTCTCTCTGACCCCTGGGAAAAAGAACTGGTGTACCCATGATGTGGACATTGATGACAGCCTGCCTGTCAAAAACAAAATTTACAGACAGTCTGACCATGTCAGAGAAAGCATAGAAGCTGAAGTGAAGAAAATGTTGAATTTGGGTGGCTTTGAACCCTCAGAGAGCCCTGGGCCAGCCCAGTAGTTTTAGTCCCCAAACCTCACTCCAAGGGTGACAAGAAAGGAATGAGGTTTTGTGTGGACTACATGGACCTCAACTCAGTAACCAAAATGGATGCACACCCAATCCCAAGAGCTGATGAGCTCATAGACAGATTAGGGGCAGCCAAATATCGGAGTACTTTTGATTTGACATTGGGGTATTGGCAGATTGGCCTGACCCCTGGAGGAAAAGAGAGGTCAGCATTTTCTACTCTTACTGGGGATTATCAATTCACTGTTATGCCCTTTGGATTGAAAAATGCACCTGCCACCTTCCAAAGGTTGGTGAACCAAGTCCCTCGGAAACTTTTAGTGCAGCTTACTTAGATGATATAGCTGTCTATAGTTCCACCTGGCAGGATCACCTGATCAACCTTGGAAAGGTCCTGGAGGCCCTGCAAAAGGCCGACCTCACTATCGAGGCTAGTAAGTGCCAGATAAGGCAGGGAAAAGTTGTGTACTTGGGCCACCTGGTTGGTGGAGGCCAAGTGCAACCTCTACAACCCAAGAGCCAGACTATTCTGGCTTGGGAGGATCCCACAACCCAGACATTACGGCACAATAGTTGCCCTCCTCACAGAACTTACCTCCAGAAATATTCCCAGAAAGATCAACTGGAGTTGTCAAGAGGCCTATGACACTCTGAAGAAAGCTATGTTCTCTGCTCCAGTACTACAAGCACCAGACTACTCTAGAGAATTCATAGTCCAGACAGATGCTTCAGAAATAGGGATAGGAGCTGTCCTCTCCCAAAGGAATGATGATGGGCATGACCCACCAGTTGCTTTTATTAGCAAGAAGCTACTCCCCAGGGAATAAAAATGGAGTGCCACAGTGAGGGAAGCATTTGCTATGGTTTGGGTCCTGAAGAATTTGAGGCCATACTTGTTTGGCTCTCCCTTCACTATTCAGACTGACCACAGGCCTCTCAGATGGCTACAACAAATGAAAGGTGAGAATCCCAAGCTGTTTAGGTGGTCCATCTCCCTACAGGGAATGGACTTTAAAGTGCAACCCAGACCTGGGACTGCCCATGCCAATGCAGATGGCCTCTCCAGGTTCT
Source organism: Pleurodeles waltl (assembly GCF_031143425.1). NCBI lineage: Eukaryota > Metazoa > Chordata > Amphibia > Caudata > Salamandridae > Pleurodeles > Pleurodeles waltl. The sequence continues at coordinate 109,251,867 of NC_090436.1, read as the reverse complement.
TCCACTTAGAAGATGAAGACTCACTAGGGAAAGGGTAGTCTCATCCTCTTTTGTATGGAGGGTAGTGTGAGAGGAGGCCTGGTTAGCCCCTACTTTTTGCCTGATTGTGATGTGCTCTAGAAGTTGGTAGTGCCCAGGGCCCCTGCTAAACAGGTTCCCTGGGCCAGAGCTCTTTCCTAAATCTGTTTTGATACAATTGGATACACTCTTAAATGTCCATATAAGTCCCTAGTAAATGAGAACTCCAGTACCCAGGGCAAGTGATATTAAGAGTAGGCCTCTGAGGGCGGCAGCACTGGTTGTGTCACCCTCAAGGGCAGTAAGCAGGATTTTCTGCCAATGTCATAATAAGGGCCATAGTGAGTGAACAGAGCAGCCATTTTATATGCATGTACTGGACACTAATCAAACACGAGTTTCCCAGTTACATGAGGCCACTATGCGCGCTGGGTTGCTTGGTATCAAACAACTCAGAATGATAAATCCAAACTGGTACCAGTACTGGATTTATTCCTAAATGTACCCAAGGGAAACCATTGAGGTGCCCCCTGCAAAAGCTAACCCTAACTGGCATAGTTTCTGACTGGTTCCATCCAGCCTGCCACTCCAGACTGCCAATATACAAACCTGGGAGAGAGCCATGGCTCTCTGGTTTGTAAGACAATGTCCTTCCTGGGTGGAGGAGCTAACACCCCCTCCCTCAGGAATGTGCAACAACCTGGTGGTGAGGTTCAAAGGGCTACTGCACTTGAAACTCGAGCCAACAGGCCTGCTGCTAGCAGCAGATGGCTTCCCCCTTTGCAAACCCCCACTTTTGGCGGGAGCAGAGGTGAGAAACCAGACAAAGGGTAGGAGGAATGGTGTCACTGAACATGCACCACCCCTAAGGGCTTGCATGCAAAGCGCACCCTCTATTTCATTTTTTCTCAATGTTGAAATGGAGGAAAATAGTTAATGAGGTTTAGGGAAGTGACCCTTCCAACAGGAAGTGGTCACTGAAGTGGGTGTAGCCACCCTAGGGTAAGTGTCCCATTGGACACTACCAGGTTCCCCCTAAAATGCCCACTAAATTCAGTATTTAGTGGACTCCCCTAGACCAAGAGAGCAGATTTGAAAAGGATTCGAAGAAACAAAGAAGACCAGCACAAAAGAAGACCACAGCAAGAGAACTGAGGACCTTCTGCACAAGGAGAAGGCACCAGACCGTACCTGCTGCAGAGCTGGACCAACCCTAAGAAACCTAGAAACCTCCAGGCTTCAAATTTCACCCCATATCTCCCTTCTGAGTGAAGGCAGCACTCTACAAACAAGAAAGAACTAGCAAACCAGTGAGAGTCACTTCACTGAATCACCGATAACTCTGTGACTGAAAGTCAAAGCCAGACCCAACAGCACACAAATGACCGCCTGGACGTGTCCCGCTTCAGTGCCAAGTTTGGTGGCACGGCGCCCTTTGGTGGTTGAGTGTAGGAGGCTGGACTGGCTTGTAGTGAGTACCAAGGGGTACTTGCACCTTGCACCAGGCCCAGTTATCCCTTATTAGTGTATAGGGTGTCTAGCAGCATAGGCTGATAGATAATGGTAGCTTAGCAGATCAGCTTAGGCTGAACTAGGAGACGTGTGAAGCTACTACAGTACCACCTAGTGTCATATGCACAATATCATAAGAAAACACAATACACAGTTATACTAAAAATAAAGGTACTTTACTTTTATGACAATATGCCAAAGTATCTTAGAGTGTACCCTCAGTGAGAGGATAGGAAATATACACAAGATATATATACACAATAGCAAAAATATGCAGTATAGTCTTAGAAAACAGTGCAAACAATGTATAGTTACAATAGGATGCAATGGGGACACATAGGGATAGGGGCAACACAAACCATATACTCCAAAAGTGGAATGTGAACCACGAATGGACCCCAAACCTATGTGACCTTGTAGAGGGTCGCTGGGACTATTAGAAAATAGTGAGAGTTAGAAAAATAACCCTCCCCAAGACCCTGAAAAGTGAGTGCAAAGTGCACTAAAGTTCCCCAAAGGACAAAGAAGTCGTGATAGGGGAATAAGGCAGGAAAGACACAAACCAACAATGCAACAACGCTGGATTTCCAATCTGGGGTACCTGTGGAACAAGGGGACCAAGTCCAAAAAGTCACAAGCAAGTCGGAGATGGGCAGATGCCCAGGAAATGCCAGCTGAGGGTGCAAAGAAGCTTCTACTGGACAGAAGAAGCTGCAGTTTCTGCAGGAACGCAAAGGGCTAGAGACTTTCCCTTTGGAGGACGGATCCCCCTCGCCTTGTAGAGTCGTGCAGAAGTGTTTTCCCGCCGAAAAAACGCCAACAAGCCTTGCCAGCTGCAAATTGTGCGGTTAGCGTTTTTGGACACTGCTGTGGCCCAGGAGGGACCAGGAGGTCGCAAATTGGACCAGGAGGTAGAGGGGATGTCGAGCAAGACAAGGAGCCCTCTTAGTAGCAGGTATCACCCGGAGAAGTGCCAGAAACAGGCACTACGAGGATGCGTGAAACGGTGCTCACCCGAAGTTACACAAAGGAGTCCCACGTCGCCGGAGACCAACTTAGAAAGTCGTGCAATGCAGGTTAGAGTGCCGTGGACCCAGGCTTGGCTGTGCACAAAGGATTTCCGCCGGAAGTGCACAGGGGCCGGAGTAGCTTCAAAAGTTGCAGTTCCCAGCAATGCAGTCTAGCGAGGTGAGGCAAGGACTTACCTCCACCAAACTTGGACTGAAGAGTCACTGGACTGTGGGACTCACTTGGACAGAGTTGCTGGATTCAAGGGACCTCGCTCATCGTGCTGAGAGGAGACCCAAGGGACCGGTAATGCAGCTTTTTGGTGTCTGCGGTTGCAGTGGGAATATTCCGTCGACCCACGGGAGATTTCTTCGGAGCTTCTAGTGCAGAGAGGAGGCAGACTACCCCCACAGCATGCACCACCAGGAAAACAGTTGAGAAGGCGGCAGGATCAGCGTTACAGAGTTGCAGTAGTCGTCTTTGCTACTATGTTGCAGGTTTGCAGGCTTCCAGCGCGGTCAGCAGTCGATTCCTTGGCAGAAGGTGAAGAGAGAGATGCAGAGGAACTCGGATGAGCTCTTGCATTCGTTATCTAAAGTTTCCCCAGAGACAGAGACCCTAAATAGCCAGAAAAGAGGGTTTGGCTACTTAGGAGAGAGGATAGGCTAGCAACACCTGAAGGAGCCTATCACAAGGAGTCTCTGACGTCACCTGGTGGCACTGGCCACTCAGAGCAGTCCAGTGTGCCAGCAGCACCTCTGTTTCCAAGATGGCAGAGGTCTGGAGCACACTGGAGGAGCTCTGGACACCTCCCAGGGGAGGTGCAGGTCAGGGGAGTGGTCACTCCCCTTTCCTTTGTCCAGTTTCGTGCCAGAGCAGGGCTAAGGGGTCCCCTGAACCGGTGTAGACTGGCTTATGCAGTATTGGGCACATCTGTGCCCAAGAAAGCATTTCCAGAGGCTGGGGGAGGCTACTCCTCCCCTGCCTTCACACCATTTTCCAAAGGGAGAGGGTGTAACACCCTCTCTCAGAGGAAGTCCTTTGTTCTGCCATCCTGGGCCAGGCCTGGCTGGACCCCAGGAGGGCAGCTGCCTGTCTGAGGGGTTGGCAGCAGCAGCAGCTGCAGTGAAACCCCAGGAAGGGCAGTTTGGCAGTACCAGGGTCTGTGCTACAGACCACTGGGATCATGGGATTGTGCCAACTATGCCAGGATGGTATAGAGGGGGCAATTCCATGATCATAGACATGTTACATGGCCATATTTGGAGTTACCATTGTGAAGCTACATATAGGTAGTGACCTATATGTAGTGCACGCGTGTAATGGTGTCCCCGCACTCACAAAGTCCGGGGAATTGGCCCTGAACAATGTGGGGGCACCTTGGCTAGTGCCAGGGTGCCCTCACACTAAGTAACTTTGCACCTAACCTTTACCAGGTAAAGGTTAGACATATAGGTGACTTATAAGTTACTTAAGTGCAGTGTAAAATGGCTGTGAAATAACGTGGACGTTATTTCACTCAGGCTGCAGTGGCAGGCCTGTGTAAGAATTGTCAGAGCTCCCTATGGGTGGCAAAAGAAATGCTGCAGCCCATAGGGATCTCCTGGAACCCCAATACCCTGGGTACCTCAGTACCATATACTAGGGAATTATAAGGGTGTTCCAGTAAGCCAATGTAAAATGGTAAAATTGGTCACTAGCCTGTTAGTGACAATTTGGAAAGAAATGAGAGAGCATAACCACTGAGGTTCTGATTAGCAGAGCCTCAGTGAGACAGTTAGTCACTACACAGGTAACACATTCAGGCACACTTATGAGCACTGGGGCCCTGGGTTACCAGGGTCCCAGTGACACATACAACTAAAACAACATATATACAGTGAAAAAATGGGGGTAACATGCCAGGCAAGATGGTACTTTCCTACACAACCCCCCCCAAACGAAGGACAATAAGACTAGCCATGACCTGATGAGTCTTCATTGTCTAAGTGGAAATATCTGGAGAGTCCATCTGCATTGGAGTGGCTACTCCCAGGTCTATGTTCCACTGTATAGTCCATTCCCTGTAGTGATATGGACCACCTCAACAATTTAGGATTTTCACCTTTCATTTGTTTTAGCCAAAGTAGAGGTTTGTGGTCTGTCTGAACAATGAAGTGAGTGCCAAACAGGTATGGCCTCAACTTCTTCAGAGCCCAGACCACAGCAAAGGCCTCCCTCTCTATGGCAGACCAACACTTTTCTCTAGGGGTCAACCTCCTACTAATAAAAGCAACAGGTTGATCCTGGCCCTCAGAATTAAGTTGTGATAGGACTGCCCCTACTCCTGATTCAGATGCATCAGTTTGGACATAGAATTTTTTAGAGTAACAAGGGCTTTTCAGGACAGTTTGCTGTCCATAATACCTTTTTAGGCATTTTCTTGGATGTGAGGTCATTAAGAGGGGCTGCAATGGAGCCATAGTTCTTAATGAACCTCCTGTAATACCCAGTGAGGCCTAGGAAGGCTCTCACTTGAGTCTGAGTGGTAGGGGGAACCCAATCAATAATTGTTTGGATTTTCCCCTGAAGTGGTGCAATCTGTTCCCCACCAACAAAGTGTCCCAGATAAACCACCTTACCCTGCCCTATCTGGCACTTTGAAGCCTTGATAGTGAGACCTGCCTTTTGCAGGGCCTCCAAAACTTTCCATAGGTGGACCAGGTGATCATCCCAGCTGGAGCTAAAGACAGCTATCTCGTCCAAATATGCTGCACTGAAAGCTTCCAGCCCTTGCAGGACTGTGTTCACCAACCTTTGAAAAGTGGCAGGTGCATTTTTCAAACCAAAAGGCATTACAGTAAACTGGTAATGTCCTCCAATGGTTGAAAATGCAGTTTTAGGTTGAGCATCTTCTGACAATTTGATCTGCCAATACCCTGCAGTCAAATCAAAAGTGCTTAGATACTTGGCAGATGCCAGTGTATCTATGAGCTCATCTGCCCTGGGTATAGGGTGAGCATCAGTTTTGGTTACCAAGTTGAGACCTCTATAGTCTACACAAAACCGCATTTCCTTCTTTCCATCTTTGGAATGGGGTTTTGGTACAAGTACCACAGGAGAAGCCCATGGACTTTCAGAGTGCTCAACCACTCCTAGTTCTAACATTTTCTGGACCTCTTGCTTTATGCAGTCCCTGACATGGTCAGGCTGCCTATAGATCTTACTTTTGACAGGTAAACTGTCTCCAGTATCTATAGTGTGCTCACACCAAGAAGTGGTACCTGGCACAGTAGAGAGGAGTTCAGTGTATTGATCTAGGAGATTTCTGCAATGGTCTTTCTGCTCAGCAGTAAGACAATCAGCCAAAACTACACCTTCCACAAGAGCATCTTGTTCTGTGGAAGAGAAGAGATCAGGTAGAGGATCACTGTCTTCTTCCTGTCCCTCATCAGTTGCCATGAGCAGGGTGAGATCAGCCCTGTCATAGTAGGGTTTCAGGCGGTTGACTTGAAGCACCCTAAGGGGACTCCTGGCAGTGCCTAAGTCCACTAAATAGGTGACTTCTCCCTTCTTTTCAACAATTGTGTGGGGTCCACTCCATTTATCTTGGAGTGCTCTTGGGGCCACAGGCTCCAAGACCCACACTTTCTGCCCTGGTTGGTACTGAACCAAAACAGCCCTCTGATCATGCAATTGCTTCTGGAGCTCTTGGCTGGCCTGAAGGTTTTTGCTGGCCTTTTTCATGTACTCAGCCATCCTTGATCTGAGGCCAAGTACATAATCCACAATATCCTGCTTAGGAGCTTTTAAAGGTTGTTCCCAACCCTCCTTTACAAGTGTGAGTGGACCCCTAACAGGGTGTCCAAAAAGAAGTTCAAAGGGGCTGAAGCCCACTGCTTTCTGGGGTACCTCCCTGTAGGCAAAAAGGAGGCATGGTAGAAGGATATCACATCTCCTGCAGAGTTTTTCAGGGAGACCCATAATCATGCCTTTGAGAGTTTTATTAAATCTCTCCACCAGTCCATTTGTTTGTGGATGATAGGGTGTTGTGAACTTGTAAGTTACGCCACACTCCTTCCACATGGCCTTTAAGTATGCAGACATGAAATTGCTTCCCCTGTCTGATACTACTTCCTTTGGGAAGCCCACCCTAGAAAATATTCCCAGGAGGGCCTTTGCCACTGCAGGTGCTGTAGTGGTCCTTAAAGGAATTGCTTCAGGGTATCTTGTGGCATGGTCCACTACCACCAAGATAAACCTATTGCCTGAAGCAGTAGGAGGGTCAAGGGGGCCAACTATGTCAACCCCTACCCTTTCAAAGGGGACCCCAACCACAGGCAGTGGAATAAGGGGTGCCTTTGGTGTGCCACCTGTTTTGCCACTGGCTTGACAGGTTTCACAGGACTTACCAAAATCTTTTGTGTCCTCAGACATTCTAGGCCAATGAAACAAGGGAACAAGTCTGTCCCAAGTTTTCATTTGACCCAGGTGCCCAGCTAGGGGAATGTCGTGGGCAAGAGTTAGGAGGAACTTTCTGTACTCCTGAGGAATCACTAATCTCCTGGCAGCTCCAGGTTTAGGATCCCTATGCTCAGTGTACAAGAGGTTGTCCTCCCAGTAAACTCCGTGAGAGTCACTGACATCCCCATTAGCCTGTTTGACAGCTTGCTGTCTTAGACCCTCTAATGTGGGACAGGTTTGCTGTGCCACACTCTGCTCCTCCCTGGCAGGCCCCCCTTCACCCAAAAGCTCAGCAGTGTCTGCTTCCAGCTCCTCTGGTGTAGGTTCTGCACAGGGAGGGAATTCTTCTTCCTCAGAAGTAGAATCCACTGTAGAGGGAGGGATAGTAGTAAGTGGTTTGCTTCTACCAGCCCTAGCTTTAGGGAGCACTTGGTCCATTGTTCCAGGATCCAAGCTTCCCTGTCCTTTTTGCTTTTTGGCCTGAGCCCTTGTCAAAGCAAAAATATGCCCTGGGATGCCCAGCATTGCTGCATGGGCCTCCAACTCCACATCTGACCAAGATGATGTCTCCAAATCATTTCCTAGTAGACAGTCTACAGGTAAATCTGTGGCTACCACAACTTTCTTTGGACCAGTAACCCCCCCCCCCAGTTGAGATTAACAACAGCCATGGGGTGGCTAAGTGTGTTGTTGTGAGCATCGGTTACTTGGTACTGGTGACCAAGTAGGTGTTGTTCAGGGTGGACCAGTTTCTCTATGACCATAGTCACACTGGCTCCAGTGTCCCTGTAGGCCTGAACCTCAACACCATTTATTAGGGGTAGCTGCTTGTACTTATCCATATTAAGGGGACAAGCAACTAAGGTGGCTAAATCAATAGCCCCCTCAGAGACTAACACAGCCTCTGTGGCCTCCCTAACAAGGCCAACCCCAACTAAGTTACCAATAGTGAGCCCAGCTACTCCCTTGGAGTGGCTATTAGTAGGTTTGCTCCCACCACCACTGCTATTAGTAGGGACACTAGGGGTAGCAGTAGGGGTTGTAGTGGTAGGAGGCTTGGTGCTTTTCTTTGGACAACTGGGATCTGTTGTACAATGGCCTTTTACTTTACATAAATAGCACCATGGTTTCTTTTCTTTGTTTTGATTAAAGGAGGATTTGGACCCACCACCCCCACCATAGTGTTTTTGTGGGCCTGATGAAGACTCATTTTTAGATTTATCCCCACCCTTGTCAGAAGACTTACCATCCTTCTTTTTGTTGCCATCTTTGTCACCCCCTGTATGAACTTGTCTGTTCACCCTTGTTCTGACCCATTTGTCTGCCTTCTTTCCCAATTCTTGGGGAGAGGTCAGATCAGAGTCCACCAAGTACTGGTGCAACAAATCAGACACACAATTATTAAGAATATGCTCTCTCAGGATCAAGTTATATAGGCTGTCATAATCAGTAACTTTACCGCCATGTAACCACCCCTCCAAGGCCTTCACTGAATGGTCAATGAAATCAACCCAGTCTTGTGAAGACTCCTTTTTGGTCTCTCTGAACTTTATCCTGTACTGTTCAGTGGTTAAGCCATAACCATCCAGGAGTGCATTCTTAAGTACTGTAAAATTATTGGCATCACTTTCTTTCACAGTAAGGAGGCTATCCCTACCTTTTCCACTAAATGATAGCCATAGGATAGCAGCCCACTGCCTTTGAGGGACATCCTGTACAACACAGGCCCTCTCAAGTGCAGCAAACCACTTGTTAATGTCATCCCCCTCCTTATAAGGGGGAACTATCTTGTGTAGATTCCTGGAATCATGCTCTTTTGCAGGATGACTATGGGGAATACTGCTGCTGCCACCATGGGTTTCTAAACCCAACTTCTGTCTTTCCTTCTCTAATTCTAAAGACTGTCTATCCAAATCCAGCTGTTGCTTTTTAAGCTTCAGTCTGGTTTGTTCCACCCTCAATTTATTGAGTTCCCTTTCTAACAATCTGTCATCAGGTTTGGTGGGAGGGACATTTCTAGATACAGAGGTATGATGGGAATGAACAGAAGGAGACCTGTCCCTTACAGAGGGCACCCTAACAGCTTGGCTAACAGAAACATCAGTACCACTGTGGTGTGAATAAATGCTTTTGCTATGATGTGAGACAACACTATTTGTATGGTGTGGCTCTTCATCATTACCAACTATGCTAGACTGTCTAGTAATGGGCAGGCTAGGAAGTTTCTTTCCTGAATCTTTTCCTGGGGAGTCCCTGGATCAGATTGGGAACCATTAGCTACTTTTTCAACAGATGGGGCACTTCTAGCCTTATCCTGTTCTCTAAGCATGTTAAGTAACAATTCCAAGGAAGGATTCTTCCCTACACTCAAACCTCTCTCTTGCAGAGACTCCTTGCTCCTTTCCAGCTAAGGTGATCATATGCAAGTTTGGACAGATCAACATTTTGGCCTGTGCCAGACATTTTTAGAGAGAGTTAAAGTGATAGAAAAAGAGAAAAAAGTTTGTCAGAGCTTTTAGAAAGACAGAGAAAAAAAACTTTTAAAACTTTTTAGAACTTTTTAGAAAGTTAGAAGTACTTTTCAGCACTTAGAAAAGAGTGAAACAATGCTCACCCGAAGTTACACAAAGGAGTCCCACGTCGCCGGAGACCAACTTAGAAAGTCGTGCAATGCAGGTTAGAGTGCCGTGGACCCAGGCTTGGCTGTGCACAAAGGATTTCCACCGGAAGTGCACAGGGGCCGGAGTAGCTGCAAAAGTCGCGGTTCCCAGCAATGCAGTCTAGCGAGGTGAGGCAAGGACTTACCTCCACCAAACTTGGACTGAAGAGTCACTGGACTGTGGGAGTCACTTGGACAGAGTTGCTGGATTCAAGGGACCTCGCTCGTCGTGCTGAGAGGAGACCCAAGGGACCGGTAATGCAGCTTTTTGGTGCCTGCGGTTGCAGGGGGAAGATTCCGTCGACCCACGGGAGATTTCTTCGGAGCTTCTAGTGCAGAGAGGAGGCAGACTACCCCCACAGCATGCACCACCAGGAAAACAGTCGAGAAGGCGGCAGGATCAGCGTTACAGAGTTGCAGTAGTCGTCTTTGCTACTATGTTGCAGGTTTGCAGGCTTCCAGCGCGGTCAGCAGTCGATTCCTTGGCAGAAGGTGAAGAGAGAGATGCAGAGGAACTCGGATGAGCTCTTGCATTCGTTATCTAAAGTTTCCCCAGAGACAGAGACCCTAAATAGCCAGAAAAGAGGGTTTGGCTACTTAGGAGAGAGGATAGGCTAGCAACACCTGAAGGAGCCTATCACAAGGAGTCTCTGACGTCACCTGGTGGCACTGGCCACTCAGAGCAGTCCAGTGTGCCAGCAGCACCTCTGTTTCCAAGATGGCAGAGGTCTGGAGCACACTGGAGGAGCTCTGGACACCTCCCAGGGGAGGTGCAGGTCAGGGGAGTGGTCACTCCCCTTTCCTTTGTCCAGTTTCGCGACAGAGCAGGGCTAAGGGGTCCCCTGAACCGGTGTAGACTGGCTTATGCAGAATTGGGCACATCTGTGCCCAAGAACGCATTTCCAGAGGCTGGGGGAGGCTACTCCTCCCCTGCCTTCACACCATTTTCCAAAGAGAGAGGGTGTAACACCCTCTCTCAGAGGAAGTCCTTTGTTCTGCCATCCTGGGCCAGGCCTGGCTGGACCCCAGGAGGGCAGCTGCCTGTCTGAGGGGTTGGCAGCAGCAGCAGCTGCAGTGAAACCCCAGGAAGGGCAGTTTGGCAGTACCAGGGTCTGTGCTACAGACCACTGGGATCATGGGATTGTGCCAACTATGCCAGGATGGTATAGAGGGGGCAATTCCATGATCATAGACATGTTACATGGCCATATTCGGAGTTACCATTGTGAAGCTACATATAGGTAGTGACCTATATGTAGTGCACGCGTGTAATGGTGTCCCCGCACTCACAAAGTCCGGGGAATTGGCCCTGAACAATGTGGGGGCACCTTGGCTAGTGCCAGGGTGCCCTCACACTAAGTAACTTTGCACCTAATCTTTACCAGGTAAAGGTTAGACATATAGGTGATTTATAAGTTACTTAAGTGCAGTGTAAAATGGCTGTGAAATAACGTGGACGTTATTTCACTCAGTCTGCAGTGGCAGGCCTGTGTAAGAATTGTCAGAGCTCCCTATGGGTGGCAAAAGAAATGCTGCAGCCCATAGGGATCTCCTGGAACCCCAATACCCTGGGTACCTCAGTACCATATACTAGGGAATTATAAGGGTGTTCCAGTAAGCCAATGTAAATTGGTAAAATTGGTCACTAGCCTGTTAGTGACAATTTGGAAAGAAATGAGGGAGCATAACTACTGAGGTTCTGATTAGCAGAACCTCAGTGAGACAGTTAGTCACTACACAGGTAACACATTCAGGCACACTTATGAGCACTGGGGCCCTGGGTTACTAGGGTCCCAGTGACACATACAACTAAAACAACATATATACAGTGAAAAAATGGGGGTAACATGCCAGGCAAGATGGTACTTTCCTACATTGAGTTACAGTAATACCCTGGGTACTGGTCAGCTGACATCAGACCAGAAGAAAACCAGCTCCCCTCCGAGCTGAAAAAGGATCAGGAGGAAGCCCTAGTTGAGGGACTTCAGGGACACCACTGGACCACAGACCGGAGTGCCCCCATTGTCCTGTAAGCCGTCCTCCAAGAGACTCATCTCCAGCTGACTCCTTTGCGCACTGCATCCAAGACCTCCAAAACATCCTGTACCTGGCTGCTCTGGGCCTCGCATCATGGGATCTGCTGTACGTCCTGGGTCCCCAACCCCTTGTGACCTTGACATCCCAAGGGGACCCCCAGGTACCATCTTTAAATCTGCAAACCAGCTCCTTTTCTAAGTGGTCCATCCAGGTGGCCCTGTGCCTGTGTCAAGAACCTCTGAAACGCTGCTCCTGCTGGAACCGGGAGCCGGCCAAGACTCTCCAGCTGCCATAAGGTGCCCACCGACTGCTGCGACCATCCTGAAAAAGAAGAGACTAGTAACTCAACTGTACAATTTTTAATGCATTTTTATATGTGACTGTCCGTTGATTCCAATGGTGCATAATTGCGCACAGAAAGACTAACTTTGCTGAAACTTTAAAAAGTCATATCTCAAAAAGTACTTATCGGATCTTAAAGATCTTGGTCTTAAAAATTATATAAAAGTCTGAAGTATTTTTGTAAAATCTGGTCTTGAGTTATTCATTGAGTGTGTGTGGTGCATGATTGGATTTGTGAGTACAGTAAATGCTTAGCACATCTCCTGGATTAGCCTAACTGCTAGACCACTCACCTTAAAAATTGGAGCATCAGGTGGTCTAATCTTTACCTGTGGAAACCAATGTGTGGTTGCCCGGACCCTCTGCATAGTGTACTCGACTACATAGAGGGCCAGCGTCTAAAAACATCTAAGGGAGTAAAGTCTCCAAAGTATTCTAATTTTTTTGTAACACTGAGTATTGTCTTTCATGTGTGTGACTACAGTGGTATTGCAAGAGCTTTGCATGTCTCCTAGTTCAGCCTTGGCTGCTCTGCCTACAGCTACCTCTAGACAGCCTGGCTTCTAGACACTGACTACATTTCACTAATAAGGGATAACTGGACCTGGTATAAGGTGTAAGTACCTGTGGTACCCACTAAAAACCAGGCCAGCCTTCTACGATTCCAATCATCAGTAAAAACTTCAGGTGTTATTACACCATTCATTGAAAGTTTAAATACATATGGAATTTCAATAACCTCTGTTGGACCATATATATCAAAAGGTACTTTATCCCAAACAATCCCATCAGGAATTGGTATATCTAAAATTATCATTAGGGACAAGTCTCTGTGGACTTTATGGGAGGAAAAATTTGGTTTTAGGACCTCATCCACCAGTTCAACTGTAGAGATTTCAGGAAGGGAATGACCATGTATGAATAGGAAAAAAGATGATAACGAGGCCAATCCAAAGAAGGAAGGCAAGTACAGTTAATAAAAGCAACAGGTAGTTCCATGGAAGAATGAAATAGTTAATTTTGAGCAAATTTATTGGCTTACATGCTCTTGATAGTCTTGGTATAGAAGAGGCAGATGAGTCGGTAAAGATGTCATTGATGTTGTCAAAAGATCCAGAAGCAGTTCATGCAAAAACTGGAGCCAAAATTAGGAGAGGAGAACTGGGAGAAGTCTCTCTTGGTGGTTCGTAGTAGACTATTCCATCTGTTTGAGTTGAAGTTTAGTAGAATCGCTCAATTTTGTTGACATTTCTTGTCACAGAAGAAGTTCATGGTATTAATGAAAGGTCATTTTCCACCCTCCCCAAGCTCAGAGGTGTCAGTGTTGCTGCTTAAAATCTGTAGAGGACATCCTGGTCTGTAGTGAGAGGGAGTCAGATACTACCCAGGAGTTCTCTAGCTCTGCTGTGCAGGGTCCGCCATATGGTGTAGCTTGACATTGCCAATGGAGACAAAGGGCCTCATTCCGACCCTGGCGGTCTATGACCGCCAGGGTGGAGGCCGGCTGAAGCACCGGCAACAGGCTGGCGGTGCTTCATTCAGTATTCCGACCGCTGCTTTGAAGCCGCGGTGGCCCAGCCGGGTCCGGCGGTTTTCCTCCGGATTTCCCCCGGCTGGGGGAATCCTCCATGGCGGCGCTGCTTGTAGCGCCGCCATGGGGATTCCGACCCCCTTCCCGCCAGCCTGTTTCTGGCGGTTTTCACCGCCAGAAACAGGATGGCGGGAACGGGTGTCATGGGGCCCCTGGGGGCCCCTGCACTGCCCATGCCACTGGCATGGGCAGTGCAGGGGCCCCCTAACAGGGCCCCACAAGGATTTTCACTGTCTGCATTGCAGACAGTGAAAATCGCGTCGGGTGCAACTGCACCCCTGCAACTCCGCCGGCTCCCTTCATTGTTGCAGGGCCTTTCCCCCTGGGCCGGCGGGCGATCTTTTGGCGGTCGCCCGCCGGCCCAGCGGGAAAGTCGAAATGACCCCCGCGGTCTTTTGACCGCGGAGCGGTCTTTCGACGGGGTAACTTTGGCGGGCAGCATCTGCCGCCCGCCAAAGTCAGAATGACCCCCAAAGTGATTTTCTTTAGAACTAGGCAGCAGTGCTAGAATAACAGTTCCGGCACTGTGTATTCCCAAGACTGGAACTGGTGCACGATAAGAAGGACCAAACTCCTTTTTCACAATAATCTTTTTACGCACTAGATCCCCAACTTTTGGAATCCAGACGGTAGGTGTTATTGGTGCATCCCCTATTCCCAAGAATGCGGCACTGGCAGATGCTTTGTCATCACAGAACTGTTGTAAGCCCTGCAAGACAGGGACACGTTCATTTATGTCAAAAGGTGCATCTGCCACCTCCACACCAGGACCATCAAGATCAGGAAGATACATTTGTGTTCTGAACATATGGGGTACACCCTCCCAGGGACCTTCTGGACAGATTATTAAGGGTTCATTGGACTTTGATTGGACTTTGACTATGCTAACCACGACCCGTGCCTAATACTCTAGCTGTTAAGATCACGGTTTCTTTGCTCGACAGCATTGTTACCCTAGTGATGATATGGAGATGAATTATACAGTGGGACCCAAACGAAACCATGGTGTCCCTGAATGCCCTTGAGGCAAAAGCAGGGCCCTGGTCTGAGTGGAAAGACACAACTGCATATGAGCCAATAAAGACTTGCAAATCTTTAGAAACAGTTTGAGTGTCAGTTAAGCATGGTGGCCATACCCATAGAAAGCTGAAGCATAAGACAACAACGACTAAGATGTATTTGTATGCACCATCAATTGTCAGGGAACCACGATGGTCCAGGTACACACATTGCAGAGATTTATTAGAAATTAGGAGGGGTGTCTGCAGTAGGCGTTTGATGGTGGACCTTTTTATTTGCTGACAGATGTCACATCAAAGGGCATACTGCTCAGTCTGTTTGTATAGACCTGGCCACCAGTAATGTGATTGTAATAGTGAAATAGTAGCAACCACACCAGCATGGGCAAAAACAACTCCTTCATGCTCTGCTTTAGTCAACTCAGGATTTTGATCTTGGATGGGGATCACACAATCACCCACCCCTGATATTCTTACTAGGGCAGTATTGAGGCTAGAGATGCGGTAGGAATATTTAGCAGGATATACTTTGGCCTCAGCTTGCCTTCAGCCGAAGCTTTCAAGGCAGCGAGTATTTAATCATCCAACCATGTCAGTGAACAAGTTATTACAGCAACAGAAGCCGTAGCTACTTCTGACTTGGCCACTTCATCAGCCAAGGTATTGCTGTTGGTGTGTATTCCAACACATTGATGTCCCAATGCATGAACTACGTAGATATTTGGTAGCATTTGTTTCAGATTTGCTACTTTCCTCCACAGTAATTGGAGTTTGATGATGTTACCTTTTAAATTTCTGAACCCATGCTGGCACCAGCAAAGCAGATATTCACTGACGGACTGGACACAGTAGAACGAATCACAGATGATTAATGTGACTGTCATGGATCCGTGTGTTCCAATGCCATCGACTGAGCCCTGAGCTCTACTAATTGTGCAGTGCAGTCCCCTAAGGTCTGAGTGCGTTATGAATGGAATTAATCATTTTTCATGTAGCCACTCAGGACCTTACAGGCAGCAGAGTATTGATGTTAAAGTGCCTACTGCAGGTTGGGCTGAGCCATCAGTGTACATAATTGCTTTATATTGTTCAATAGTGTTTGCTGAAACAGGGTATTCAAGTTCATATTGTAGAAATTCTTGAGTTTGTAGTTTTAGGTCAAAAACATATTCAACATCAGTGGCTGTCAGAGACGTTGCCCATTAAATCCAATGTCGATGTAATGCCTTAGCATTAGGATTGCTGGCTTTGGTGACAGCCTCAAGGGCTGGGATCAGATATATGCCAATGATGCGTTTCTGCTGGGCCAGAGGTCTCTCTTTAATTACAGCCATCTGAACATCAGTTAGAACTTTTTCTGTGGGAGCAAAGCCGTTGTTGAGCTGTGGAATACAAATGTGATTTGCATGCAATCGGGACGGTATCACGCTCATTGAACACTACATAGGTGAAACCAACAGCACCAGCAATTACTCTGATGACCAAATGTGTTTGTTGCCTCTTGTGTGTTTAGCTGCAAGCATGTCTTGTTGCAATGTTTTGAGTACGCATGTTTTCGACTGTCCAATATTTGCTTGAGAAGTCAGGACGTATTATGTCATATAATGGTTTAATGTGTTGTGCATAATCTGGAATGTATGTTCTGCCAAACTTTAAAAAGTTCAACAGTGACTGGAGCTTCTTGATAGTGCTTGTTGGTTGTAGTTGTGCACATTTTTCTAACAATTGGGGCACTAGGCTCTTGCTTTAATCTGATAGTTTGTATCCCAAAAAATGGGATGCGGCTTACCGATCTTACATGTTGAATGAGATCATCATCTGTAAGGTAGATGTCCTCTACGTGGGACAATACCTCAGGGTCAATGTCATGCAAAATTGAAGTAACACCTGCTAACAAAATCCTGGACTGTTTCTACAAACGTATGGGAATCAGCCACATTTTTTCTTTGAGCTTAAAGTGCTAAAAATTGGTAAGTGCCTACTTTCAGGCACTATATTTTGGCAGAAAGAAATTGGATTTATCCGAGGTTGCTGTGTATTTTCCACACACTATATTGTTAATAAGTGTGGTACTGTGTGCATTTTGAATGGCAAATGTGTGTGTATGACCGTTTAAATGTCTGTAGTTTAGGACTATTCTATATGAATGGTCTGTTTTGTCTACAGGGAACAACGGGTTGTTCATTGGCAACACTCAGGGTTCAATCACGCCCTGGTACTCTAGCTGTGTTAGGATTTCCCTCACAGATGCTCTAGCTTCATACTTTATTGGGTATTGGAGTTGAGGTTGGGGTTGTGATCTAGTTAGTACTATATGAGAGGGAGAATCTTTCTCCCACCCTACATGGTTGTTATATAATGGGAGTGGCTGCACCTTTGCCCAGTCAATTGCTCAAGCCTCCTTGAGCTCTCTGGGAACAAGGGGCAAGAAAAAGGGTTCAATTCATTCTTCCCTATATGAGAGATTACAGACAAGTTCTGGTGGCCAATCATTATCAGCCAAACAAATATCATGGATGGTAACAACGGGGTCCTAAAAGATTGGGTCTATTGTGCGTACAATGTCTCCTTTTAAATGTATTTTTAGTTTATAACCTTATCAGGTTTGGGGAGATGCATGTCAGCAGTCTCGACTTGTAAGAAGTCATCAGTTGCTTTCACCTCCAGATGTTCTTGAAGATTCCAGCGACATTTTGTGATTTCTGCCAGGCTGTCTAGCAGTGCCAGTGCCCACCTCCTGTGTGCCAGTAAAGCTATCATCCCGAGTGGCATTTCATATAGAAATCACTGCAATTTTTTTTTCTTTCTGAACTGAGGGTTCTTTTTGGGTAGTTTCTCTTCTTTCGTAACAGAAACTTCTGACATGCGTTGTGACTCCTTTCTTGGTTCTCGTACTCAGTTCACTGCTCTGTTCCCCCACCTGCATTTTTCTGGTGTGTCATAAAAGGAACAAGATTTGAGTGTATTAGTATATTGATATCTATCCGAAGTTTTTATATTATCTCTATTTCTAAGATTATAGCATTTTTGAGGGGTCTCTGAATGTGGATATTCTCCCCTTTTTTTTTTAGTTGTTTGTTTTTGTTTATCTCAACATTTTCTAGAACCCTGAGGTGGTTGCTTGTTGAAATCCTTATTGAATTTACCCTCTAATTGTGGTTTAGTAGGTCTGGCTCCCAGACTATCTCGACCAATACTACAGTAGGTCTCGGTGATAACCTTTGGCAACTCGCGTTCTTGATCCTGTACAGGAACGTCCCGCCGCCGCATGCGGACTGTTAGTGCAACTACTTCCTCTTTAATATTATTTAATATTATTGAAGACACAGTGGCAAAATTGCCAATTAATTTCATCCCCAAATCCAGGGCAGGGGCAGCCCTGTATTCACCTTGACTTTGTTTGAACACTTCCAAAAGATTGGCAAGTGTTGTACCGTATGTGGTAGTATGGAACGTGGCAAATACCGTACCTCAAGAATTGCAGCTATCTACTGTGGGAAACAATCCCAAATGGCAAGCACATAGTGAGTATTCTATGTTTATCCTGAGGTCCCCTATCGGGAAAAAGTGCTTCCAGCTATTTGTTTGTAGCCAACCAAAATGGAATCTCTTCCTGTTTGGCGGGTACTTTACCCAGGATCGAACGTACAGTTGCAGGGTTAATGCCTGGTGTGACTGCATGTGGTTGCACCCGGAGAAGTTCATGCTGGGTTAGTATTTAATGTTTGCATTACAAACTGTACTAACAGTCTGTATTTTGTTGTAATCTCAATGTATAAGCAGCAAACCACAGATATCGCCAAGGTGGTTGCGTCAGGATGCAGTGTATAGGTGGCCAATTGAGGCTAGGTAGGACCATCATTGCTCAGAGGACCTAACCTAACATGTGTTATTGTGTGTGGTAGGGCATCATCAAGCCAGTTATTATGGTCTTGAAAAGATAGAGGTATCTCTGAGTATGCCAAAGCTCCGTATTGTGTAGGTATATTAACAGGTGTTTAATGATGAAATGTATTAGTGTTCCCATCAACTGCTGGAAAGGTGACCCAAGAGTAGAATGTTTCTGTTCTATAGGCTGTTGAGCCTCAACTACAAAAGTTACAGGACCCCCCTGGGCTCTGAGGCCATTTGCTAGCAAATGGGCTGTGAGGGGATGCTGAATGTTTACCGCAATTACCACCTGTTGTGGGTTTGCCAAGGTGGATATACCTGTTCAGAGACAAGGACACCATATGGGGATTAATTCTTTTATGGTTCAAGCTTGAACAACCTACAGCATCAGGTAGGTCCTACCTACCTAACTGAGGAGGAAATCCTTACTACCACAGATGTCTCCATACATAGTACTGATGTGCCTTTAGCATGTAGTGAGACAGAGATAGGCTGCTGGATTTGGACAGCTCCATCACCTGAACTGTGGGGAACTGAGTCAAATTCCACACAATGTGACAACTGTCTGCCTTAACCGCTTCTGGCCAACTAGAAGCTCCCCATCTCCGCCCAGGAGCAGGAATGATTTGTGGCAAACGGGCGCATGACAAGATGACTTCTCAGGGAAATGGTGGTGGATCAGATCTCATCCTTTTCTCTCAATTACATTAGTCTTACACATGCAAAGACAAACAGAGGCAGAAAATGGTTCAATGAGATTTATTAAAACAGCTGCGTCTCAGATAAAATGGCATGAATTACAATAATTAGAATGATGAAACATACCAGAAGCAAAATGGTGACAAGGAAAGAGAAACACAGGAAAAGTACCACCATACTGTCACTATGCATAATATATGCAATTCTTAATAAGCTATGTTAGAGCACAGCAAGATAAGTCCTAATCCACCCTTCAGGATTCCCCCCTGGGAAGACATCATCCCCCATACCTGAGCAAGGAAGCCTGTTGTCTATAGAGACACCATCCCCATGTAGGCCAGGGAACCGGTGGTCTTCGCAAGCAGCTGTAATGAAGTCAGTCAGCATGCAGTTGTGGTCATCTAGCTGGAATCTCCCTCTAACGTGCATGGGACAGGGAAATGTTTCTATAATAAAACAGCTGATGCTCTGAGAAAATGTCCCCACATAAGGATGTGTGTGTTTCTGGGAACGTTGGAGACGCAGTGTACCACTTGTGCCGGCAATTCTATCTCGCTGCAGCCTTAATGACAGCACAAAGTGAAAATAATTTCCTGCTAAGAAACGCAATGCTTTCCTAGGCGAAAGTACAACTAGATAAAGAAAATAAAACAACACTACAAATGTGGCCGATTCTGAAATAATAAAAAAGAAGCAGATTCAAATGTTACTAGGCTAATGGGCACAATCTGCAGGCTTAGGTTCTAAAATTAATGCACAGAGACATCACTAAAATGGCTATACAACACGTGCCCTATGGCCAATTTAGGGCCTAGCAGAGGTGTAAAAAAGTACGTCAAGGCCTGGCAAAAAGTGTTTATCATGCCAGGTCCAAAAGGTAGATTAAAACTGTACATACAGGCTGCAATGGCAGGCCTAAGACAGGTTTAAAAGAGCTACTTAAGTGGGTGGCACAATAAGTGGTGCAGGCTCACTTGTAGCTTTTAATTTACAGGCCCTGGATACATGTAGTACCACTTTATGAGGGACTTACAGGTAAATTAAATGTGACAATTAGGTGTAAGCCAATTTTCTCATGTTTAAAGGAAAGAACACAGTCACTTTAGCACTGGTAATCAATAGTAAAGGGTGCAGAGTCCTAAAATCAGCCAACAAAAACAGGGACAGAAAACAGGAGGGTGAAGGCAAAAAGTTTTGGGATGACCCTGCAGAGAAGGCCAAGCCCAAAACTGGTTTTACATATAACTCTTGGGTCACAATTGAAAGGGGAGAGCACAGAAAGCCAAGACAATACCCATAGATCCTCTGCCTGGTTGATGAAATACTCTGCCTTTGTCCTGTCCAGACATCTGTCTCTGGTTTTATTGTGGGTAAAGGCTGCCACAAACTGGATTTTAGTGTTAAATGTGGGAGGATGCTGTGATTACCATAGCATATGCCAACACACCCCCACAGCCCTTAGGGCCCAAATTTAGGGTCAGATGTACTAAAAAGTGGCGCAGCGTGGTACTGTGCCAAAATTGTCAGCGCTGTGCTGTGTCACTTTAGAAATGCAGGGATGCTCCGTATTTACTAGAATACGGCACACCCCTGCATTTCCCCCTGCGCTGGCGCTAAATTGAGGTGCCTAGCGCCAACACAGAGATCCTTGCAACTTTGTGCAAGGATGTCTGTGTTGAGGGGTTTGATTGTTTGGGTGTGGGAAGGTGTCCTTAATGCTGATTTGGCACTTCTGTGTGTGCTGCAGAAAGCCAAAGCGTAATTTTGAAATTAGTGTTTATATGCAGGAAGGGACAGCTTCTTGCACATAAACAATAATTTCTGGCATTTTGCTCTTTCTATGCATGCTGCAGAATGCAGCACACATTGAAAAAGAAAAAAATGAGGAGGGATAAAAGTATTCCTCATCGTTGGGGCTAGCTAACGCCACCCCTCTACGGAAATCAATCTCTCTACTGTATGGAGAAACCCAGTGCATCACAACTCAGAACCAATGTATCTCAGCTCCAGTTCTTGGAACAGATGCACCGATTTCACTGCGTGGGACTGAGCGACGCATCACCATCCCTGCAAGTTCTGACCACACATCTCGCTGTTGTGACAAGGAAAGCTGCCTTGTTTACTGGGGCCTGCTTGGGTCCTGTAGCCACCTTATGCTCCATCGAGAGCGGCCCAAGCTTTGAGTTTGCCCAGGCTCACTGCAACCTAAAGTAACACATAAAGCGTTATTTGCTTCAAAGCACTACAACTCTATTTATTCTTCTAAAATTCAGAACTCAACATCTACTTATTGAATGCTTGTCTTTTGTTCATGTTGGTTTTATTTATAAAACTATTGTGTATTTTTTCAAATCTGTGTTGAGTCTTTTTGTTGTGTTTTCATTATGGTACTATGTGTGTTTGTGTGTTGCACAAATACTTTACACATTGCTTCTTTAGATAAACCTGACTGCTCTGTGTCAAGCTACCACAGGTTGAGCACACAATGGTGGTCATTCTGACCTCGGCGGTAAAAGGCGCTTACCGCCGGTCAGAAATCCTCCATAATTCCGCCGCGGTCGCGGTAATCCGCCACGGTCATTCTGACCCACAGCAGCCAAACCGCCGAAAATCCGACAGCCACAACAGACCGCCAGACCAGCGGTCGGCGGAAAAGTGGAGGTGACCAAACCTCCACCGTCACGCCAACAGAAATACGCCCATGCCATTCTGACCCACGAATCCACGCAGCGGTCTTTCAATCGCGGTTTTCCATTGGCGGTACACACCGCCGCGGTCAGAATACACACAAACGAACAAAACTCAGCAACATTGGACGATCTGAATTCCACACACCTGATACACATACACACACCACTCCCACACACACAATACAATATAAAACACACACCCACATCACCCACAAACCCCTTCGACCAAAATCCAAAAAGAAGCACTGAGAGACACAGCAGCGATCATAGAACACCATCACACAGAGGCACACTACACCATCACCCACACAATATCCACACACAAAACAACACACACCACCACACTCAACACACTTAACTACACATACTCCACCCCACACATCATACACACCACTCCATGGCACCCCAAAGACACCCCCGCTTCTCAGACGAAGAACTCAGGGTCATGGTGGAGGAAATCGTTCGGGTAGAGCCCCAGCTCTTCGGCACACAGGTCCAATACACCAGCATTGCCCGGAGGACGGAGCTATGGCAGAGGATTGTCGACAGGGTCAACACTGTGGGACAGCACCCCAGAAATCGGGAAGACATCAGGAAGCGATGGAACGACCTACGGGGGAAGGTGGTATCCAGGCACAACATCGCCGTGCAGAAGACTGGCGGAGGACCCCCACCTCAACCCCCACAATTTACAACATGGGAGGAGGAAGTCTTGAACATCCTGCATCCTGACGGCCTCGCAGGAGTCGGCGGAGGAATGGATTCTGGTAAGTTGAAGCTTCAATACTGCTTCCCCCCCACCTGCATGCCAAATCATACCCCAACCCTCACCCCCATCCTCGAACCCCACCCTCACCCCCACCCTCACCCCCACCACCATCCTCACCCCCACCACCATCCTCACCCCCACCCCCAGCACACCTATTCCCTGCCAATGTCTCACCATCACAACCCACACATCCCAAAACCTAGGCCTGCATGCGTCCACTAAGCATGGACACCCATCACCAAAGCATGCCCAATGCATATACACATCCCCCCCACAAGCCACCCTCACCAAAAGCCCCCACACACGAATGCCAGCACTTGGGGTCACGGGAACCCACAGATACACCCATATGGCACACATTGAAACTATAACCATACCTCTATACCCCTGCAGGACCCGACCGCCAACACACCGCCACGGAGGGCCCAGAATTCTCCACCCCCCCCACCCAAGAGGCCGTCAGCGATGACAGCAGCTCTGTCGACCTGGACACTGATGACCAGCCCGGACCATCGGGGACCTCTGGACAGTCGGTTCCCCTCAGACAGCCACAGGCCACTACAGACCCAAACCGCTCTGGGAACACCAGCACAGCTCCCACCCAGCGGGCCCATGCCTCTGTCTCCAGGGCGCGTCAATCAGCGGTGTGTCTACCACTACAGGGCACCCAGGATAACCCACCACCCCAACAACAACAGGGACCTGGGGGCAGTGGTAGTGGGCACACCGGCCAGGGGGCAGAGGCCCAGGGAAACAGGGGAACTGGGAGGGCAGCTGTGCGACAGGGGGGGGACGGGCCCAGGGAACCCACTCTCCACGAGGCCCTCACCACCATCATGGGAGCATACAACCGCTCCCAGGAGACGATGGCGACGGTACTGGCCAGGTTCCAGGAGATCCAGGTACTGCAGGAGGAACACTATCGGGGGTACAGGGAGGACATCAGAGCCCTCACCTCCACCCTGGTTACCATGGTAGGGCTTCTGCAGGAACTCATCAACACCAGGACGGACACTCAACAACAACAAAGGGCCCCTGCCACTAGCCTGGACCAAGAACAGCCAACCACCTCCGCCGGCGCTAGTGGACAGGAGGCCCCCGCACAACAGCAGCCCACCAGACCCCCACCTCCTGCAGGAGAAGAACCACCCCGCAAGAGGGCCCTGAGATCTCGCAAGAAGACAGAGTAGGATGTCAAGACCCCCGCCAGCAAAGGATACCACCTGATGTCATCCCACTGTCCCACATTGTCACCCTGTCCATCCTTGAACTGCCCATGCTCCATCTCTCCACAGGCCTATGGACAATGCACCTGTGTGACTGTTACTCTGGACTCTGCCATGGACATTCCTTCACCATAGCCCCCACCCACTTGAAACCACCCATCCCATTTTGAGCACTGAAATAAACACCTATTTTGCACAAAACTATCTGGAGTCTGGCTGTGATTTCAAAATATTGTAATTGACATGACAGTGCAAATATGTTCTTGTACATAGTGAAGTCAACAAACAGCTGCCACAAAGCTGTAGTCCATGGGGAAACGAAGCACAGGACTCGTAGTGGGGACCCCAGATCTGAAATAGGGAGGGAAAAGCCACAACTCAGTCATCATACACTGGGGCAAATAGACAGGCAGCAGAGATGCAGGAGAGTAGTTTACATTTACTAAATTATGTTTGAATTGTTACCTGTGTCCTATTGGAAGTACTGTGCAATGATTCTGTCCCTGTTGTCTGTTTCAGCCCCGTCGTCTTCCTCCTCGTCACTCTCCACAGGTTCCACAGCCGCCACAACACCACCGTCTCGACCATCCTCCTGCAGGAAAGGCACCTGGCGGCGCAAAGCCAGGTTGTGAAGCATGCAGCAGGCCACGATGATGTGACACACCTTCTTAGGTGAGTACATTAGGGATCCACCTGTCATATGCAGGCACCGAAACCTGGCCTTTAGGAGGCCGAAGGTGCGTTCGATCACCCTCCTAGTACGCCCATGGGCCTCATTGTACCGTTCCTCTGCCCTGGTCCGGGGATTCCTTACTGGGGTCAGTAGCCACGACAGGTTGGGGTACCCAGAGTCCCCCAATAGCCATACACGGTGTCTCTCTAGCTGTTCCATCACGTAAGGGATGCTGCTATTCCTTAGGATGTAGGCGTCATGCACTGACCCAGGGAATTTGGCATTGACATGGGAGATGTACTGGTCAGCCAAACACACCACCTGGATGTTCATAGAATGGTAACTTTTCCTGTTCCTGTACACCTGCTCACTTCCTTGGGGGGGAACCAAAGCCACATGGGTCCCATCAATGGCACCAATGACGTTGGGAATATGTCCAAGGGCATAGAAATCACCCTTCACTGTAGCCAATTCGCCCACCTCAGGGAAAAGGATGTAGCTCCTCATGTATTTCATCAGGGCAGACAACACTCTGGATAACACCTTTGAAAACATGGGCTGAGACATCCCAGAAGCAATTCCCACTGTTGTCTGAAATGACCCACTTGCCAAGAAATGGAGTACTGACAGGACCTGCACCAGAGGGGGAATCCCTGTGGGTTGGCGGATGGGGGACATCAGGTCGGGCTCCAGCTGGGCACACAGTTCATGTATAGTGGCACGGTCAAGCCGGTAGGTCAGGATAATGTGGCGTGCTTCCATTGTCGACAGGTCCACCAGCGGTCTGTACACAGGAGGATTCCTCCTTCTCCTCGCCAAACCCAGCGGACGGTGCCTAGGAAGGACAACATGGAACACACAGTCAAGCAACCCACAGGTACGTACTCACAGCTTGCACAGTAAACGATTCTCTATGCAGTGAATGGCGTGTATGAGTGGCTATGCAAGGCCTAGGCCTGTGTGACGCAGTTGAAATTGAGCCATGTGGACCCTCGAAATGGCGGCTGCCTGACCTGTGAAGTGTGACAATGGGATGTGAGGTCAATGCGCTGGCGTGGCACACCGCGGCGGTCGGCGGTCGAAGACCGCGGCGCGAAGCCGCATTGGTTAACATTGAAGCCTATGGGTTTCAGGAGCCAATGGCGAAGGGCGCCGGCGGTGGCGGTACGCACCGCCGCGGTACGCACCGCCGCGGTACGCACCGCCGCGGGCGTGACTGCCATTTTCTATCTACTTATTCACTCGCGACTTGAACTTTCACAGGAGAGGACCTATACTGCAAGTGTTGCTGTGACCTCGGTCTGGAAGGGACAATGGCTGCTGCGCCTGGGGAAAGGGCCCCTGCCTTCACTGGAGAAGAGTTGGAGAAACTTGTGGATGGGGTCCTCCCCCAGTATGCGCTACTCTACGGTCCGACCGACCAACAAGTGAGTTTAATTCAATATGGATTTGGGGCCACTGGCTGGCTTGGGGGCCTGGCGGGGGGCCTGGTGGGGATGGGGGGCATGTTGGGCCTGGCGGGGGGCCTGGCGGGGGGCATGGCGGGGATGGGGGGCATGTTGGGCCTGGCGGGGGGCATGGCGGCGATGGGGGGCATGTTGGGCCTGGCGTGGGGCCTGGCGGGGATGGGGGGCATGTTGGGCCTGGCGGGGGGCCTGGCGGGGGGCATGGCTGGGATGGGGGGCATGTTGGGCCTGGCGGGGGGCCTGGCGGGGATGGGGGGCATGTTGGGCCTGGCGGGGGGCCTGGCGGGGGGCATGGCGGGGATGGGGGGCATGTTGGACCTGGCGGGGGGCCTGGCGGGGGGCATGGCGGGGATGGGGGGCATGTTGGGCCTGGCGGGGGGCCTGGCGGGGCATGGCGGGGATGGGGGGCATGTTGGGCCTGGCGGGGGGCCTGGCGGGGATGGGGGGCATGTTGGGCCTGGCGGGGGGCATGGCGGGGGGCCTGGCGGGGATGGGGGGCGTTGGGCCACTGGCAACGAAAATGCAGACAAACTTGAACGTGGTATTTCTCCCTCCCTGTACGTGTCACATAGGTCCGCGCCCATGAGAAGATCGGGATTTGGCGTGCCATCGCCAAGGAAGTCCGGACCCTGGGGGTCCACCAGCGACGGGGCACCCACTGCCGCAAGAGGTGGGAGGACATCCGCCGCGGGACCAAGAAGACCGCCGAGTCTCTGCTGGGGATGGCCTCCCAACGTAGGCGTGGTGCCTGCCGTCAACTGACCCCCCTGATGTTCCGGATCCTGGCGGTGGCCTACCCTGATTTGGATGGGCGCGTGAGGGCAGCACAGCAGACACAAGGGGGTGAGTACAAGCATAATCTACTCTGTTGTCGCGCAGTGGAGGTGTCTGGGTGGGGGAGGAGGGCTTTGGGTCCCCCTAGGCCAGGGCGATATCTGTAGGCTGGGCACCCCCGTAAGCCCCTGTGTCCCCAGCCACCACCCTCAGTAGTGTGCCAGTACAGCCATCCCTGGGCCGTGTCATCCATGGGTGCAGTTGTCAACTCTAGGCGTGTAGGGCATGTTCCACGGAATGCGTAGCGGACCCCAAGTGCGCAACTTAGTGCAGGGGGCATCTGTGTCTGTCATGTCCGCTAACTGTACCGGTGATCCATGTACTCAAAATCTCTTTATTTCTCTCCCCCCCCCCTTTTTGTTTGTCTTCCTGTGCTTGTGTGCATCAGCATCATCAGGCGGAGGAGAAGTGGCATCGGGGCAGGAGGGAGCTGCATCTCACATGGCCCAGGAGGGCCATGCCACAGAGTCTGACTGGACCAGTGAGACGGAGGGCGAGGGGAGCTCCACAACGGGGACGACTGGACCCTGCAGCGACACGGACACGTCCTCGGAAGGGAGCTCCCTTGCGGGGGTGGCACCATCCGTGCCCCCCGCCATTACAGGTACAGCCGCCACCCAGCGCACCATCTCCGCCCTCCCAGCAGCCCCTCAGCGTTCGCCCCGTGCCCGCTCTGCCAGGAAGCCGGGCATCTCCTTCGCCCCAGGCACCTCAGGCCCTGCCCCTGTTACCCCCGCTGCCCTCAGTGAGGAGGTCATTGACCTCCTCCGAACGCTCATTGTTGGGCAGTCTACCCTTTTGAATGCCATCCAGGGGGTGGAGAGGGAGGTTCATCGCAGCAATGCGTACCTGGAGGGCATTCATTCGGCTCAGGCTGCCCATCAGCGATCGTTCCAGGCTCTGGCCTCAGCACTGACGGCAGCCATTGTCCCTGTCTCCTGCCTCCCTCTACTAACTCCCTCCTCCCAGTCTCCTGTTCCTCTGCCTGTCCCACCCACACCATCAGACCAGCCTGCACACACCTCAACACCCAAGAGCAGCTCATCCAATCATAAGCACCACAGATCACGCAGACATTCACACAAGCAACATTCCGATGCAGACATGCCAACAGTCACTACCACCTCTGTGACCCCCACCTCCTCGTCTCCCTCCTCCCTCCCTGTGACGTCTACACTCACACCTTCATTCACCTCACCATCAGCCAGTGTTTCCATCACCAGCACACCCTCCAGTCCAGTCCGCACACGTGCAGTCACCACCCCCACTGCCATTTACACGTCCCCTGTGTCCTCTCCCACTGTGTCTGTCACCCCCTCTTCCACACCACACAAACGCAGCCACCCACCCACCCAACAGCCATCCACCTCACGACAGCCTATCCCTCCTGCACCTGCACCCAAAGACAGCAAACGTGACTCACCTACAACCACATCCTCTCCCTCCACTCCCATTCCCACTGTACCTACCACTCTCCATTGTCCCAAGAAAATCTTTCTCGCTACTGCTAACTTCTTTCCTGACCCTGAGCCCCCCCCTCCTTCTCGTCGGGGTAAGAAGAGCACCTCAGCCACCACCAGCCCTGCAGCCCCCTTGACAAGGGTGCAGGGGTATTGGAGCCCACCAGCCCGCATGTCTGGATCTTCGCCCAGCAGCAAGGGGACAGGCAGCCCACCCCCTGGGAAGAGGAGCAGAAGGCGGAAGGGCCGCCGCAGGAGCCCGGGTTCTATATCCCCCCAGGACACTAGCCAGCCACCGTCAACAGCCACAGCTCCAAAGGGAGGAAAGGGCCACAGACTCCCGACTAAGGAGGGCAAGGGCAGCAAGGCGGAGAAGTCAGGCAGCAGGCCTGCTGCCCATGGAGGACCCGTCACAGCTGCCCAGGAGGAGCCCACAACCCCCATAGCCGCTGCCCAGGGAGGAACCGTCACAGCTGCCCAGGGAGAGCCCACCACCCCCATAGCCGCTGCCCAGGGAGGACCTAGCCCAGCTGGCCAGGAGGGCCCCACCACCCACAGCCCAGGTGGGCATTGAAGGAGCACCATCCCTGCTGCCCAAGAGGGCACCACCAGGCAATGAGCAGTTGGCCATAGAATGGCCGCCGTCTCCAGCACCGCTCCGCTGGGGACCGCCGTCTCAAGAACCGCTGAACTGGACCCTTCAAAGCAAAAACCGCTGAACTGGGCCCTTCAAGGCAAGAACCGCTGAACTGGGCCCCGCCGTCTCCAGCACCGCTCCGCTGGGGACCGCCGTCTCAAGAACCGCTGAACTGGGCCCTTCAAGGCAAGAACCGCTGGCCCTTTGGCAGACGTGGCAGGGCAGGATCTGTCTCGGGCAGGGCTGCAGGATGTCCTCTGGCCAACATGCCTCCTCCAGTGGCAGTGGAGTCTGTTATGGACTGTTTGGACTGTGGCTTTGCACTCCCCAGGATGGCCCAGTGGGCAGGCCACCCACTGTATAGACTGTATGGACTGTGGCTTTGTTCTCCCCAGGATGGCCCAGTGGGCAGGCCACCCACTGTATGGACTGTATGGACTGTGGCTTTGCACTCCCCAGGATGGCCCAGTGGGCAGGCCACCCACTGTATGGACTGTATGGACTGTGGCTTTGCACTCCCCAGGATGGCCCAGTGGGCAGGCCTCCCACTGTATGGACTCTATGGACTGTGGCTTTGCACTCCCCAGGATGGCCCAGTGGGCAGGCCACCCACTGTATGGACTGTATGGACTGTGGCTTTGCTCTCCCCAGGATGGCCCAGTGGGCAGGCCACCCGCTGTATGGACTGTATGGACTGTGGCTTTTCTCTCCCCAGGATGGGCCAGTGGGCAGGCCACCCACTGTATGGACTGTATGGACTGTGGCTTTGCACTCCCCAGGATGGCCCAGTGGGCAGGCCACCCACTGTATGGACTGTATGGACTGTGGCTTTGCTCTCCCCAGGATGGCCCAGTGGGCAGGCCACCCACTGTATGGACTGTATGGACTGTGGCTTTGCTCTCCCCAGGATGGGCCAGTGGTCATGGAGTCCCCTCGTGGATCTGGCGTCGTGTACTCAAGTGGCTGAGGAGCCCCCCCTTCCCTTCCCCCTGAGGTGCCTGTCCTTTTTTCTTTCTGATGCCCCTGCAGTGTTCTCTCCGTGGAGTTCTTGTCGTGGGACTGGGCCTTGCCCCTTTGCTCAGGACCCCTGTGGTCCACGGACAGTGGTTGGACTACATATAGTCCATTTTTCAATATATCTGCCCGTTTAAGATCTCTTCTTTTGGTCTTTGCATTATTTCGGAGGGGGGTGTTTGTGGGTTGTGACAGTGATCTGTGGGAATGCATTGATGTGTGTGTTGTAGTGGGTGTGGGTGGGTGGGTGTGTGCCGGTAATCTTTTCCCTCCCCTGTGTCGTAGGTGCAGTACTCACCGATGTCTTCCGCGCCGCCGGGCGTGCTCCTGGTACAGGAGCTGGTATAGGAGTGCGGGGATGACCTGTAACTCGGGTTCCATACTGCCGGAATCTCGCGTGGAGTATGTGGAGGTGAGCGTTTTCCCGTTCGTAGTCTGTTTCCGCCGTGTTTTTATCGGCGGGGCTCCCGCCCCGGAAAAGGTGGCGGATTGGTGGGTCGTTATCGGGTAGGCGGTACATTGTCTCCCGCCGGGCTGTTGGCGGTGACCGCCAGGCTGTTTGTTTGTACCGCCATGGCGGTCGGAGTGTTGAAGCGGCGGTCTCTGTTGGCGGTAACCGCCAGGGTCAGAATTCCATTTTTTGGACCGCCAGCCTGTTGGCGGTATGGTCGCGGCTTTAACACCGACCGCCAGGGTTGGAATGAGGGCCAATATCTTTAAGTGTGCATCTAGCTTACCCTGACTGCAGTGATGGTTCCTGCTTGTACAGGGTGCATACTCTGAGAACCAGAAACTTAATTTTTAACACACTAAGAGAGCATTTATAGTTACAAATTAAAACCAAAAAACATTAAAATTCCCCAGGATTTTTTTTTGTAATTTTGTAATGCATGGCTCCCTCTATAGGCAGTCTCTTTGCAGTTAGACCAAAGTGGAGCCTCTGATCTAGTCTTCAGCAGTGACTTTGATTACTGATAGTCCACCCACTCAAAAAAATTTAAATTGAGTATCTTAATTCAAAATGTTTCCTGTGAACACTATGTGTGCATCTGATGGTCATTGGCCATCACCAGGGAAGGTTAAAAACAATACTCTGGTGCAAAGCACTGAATAATTATTTGTATTCCCCCAAGGGGGAGTCACGGGTCACGCTGACATAGCAAACCCCCACCAGAGCAGCTTGGAGGAAGCAGGTGAGGTCTTCTCCTACATCTGTTGAGGTTTTAAATACCCCTCATGTTTGTGGGAGGTATTGCTAGAAGGGGAGAGTCTCCCCTTTCCAGCGATGCTTCTTATAAACAGATTCCTGACTGTGGATTGCAGTGTTCTGCGATCGATTACCAGTAATACCACTAGTAATCCCTGGGCCACCAGGGAGTAGACAAGGGGCGGTCAGCCATCATGAAAACAAGCCAGCCCCCTACTAAGGGGCCATTTTAAATAATAATGTGCTTTTTTCCCCCTGAGGGTGCAATCACGCCCCCAGGGGAGTATAATTTATTTAATTTTTTTTAAAAGACATGAATATGATAATGGGGTCAACCTTCGTAAAGAAGGGTGACTCCCTGTGGGTTAGCAAACATCACAGTTTCAAATATATTTAGATAGTGGATGCTCATAGGGATCATGAATTGATTATGGCCCTCATTACAACCCTGGTGGTCGGTGTGAAAGCGGCGGTAATACCACCAACAGGCTGGCGGAAACAAAATGGGATTACGACTGTGGCAGAAACCGCCTACATAGACAGCCACTTTAACACTCCGACCGCCACGGCGGTACAAACAAATAGCGCGGCGGACACCACCAACAGACAGGCCGGAGACCACCATATCACAACATGCCTATCCGCCACCTTTTCTGGGGCGGAACCAACGCGAATAAAAACACAGCGGAAACAGTACACAGAAGGGAAAACACTCACCTCTCCACACCCCACAAGGAACCAGAACGCCATGGAGCCCGAATTGCAGATATTGCCCGCGATGGTCTTCCTGCTCCTCTATCAGGAGCTCCAACGACGGCGGCGACGACCACGGTGAGTACCGCACCTACAACACAGGGGAGGGAGGAGGGAAAAGAGAGTGACACACACACGCAACACCCCCACCCCCACCCACAATACCATACACACAAATACATGCTGCATCATTACATATACACCTCCCACCCCCCCTTGAATAACGCAAGGACAAAAGGAAATTATTGTAACGATTGTAATCAATAAAAATCCATTAGTCAAAAGTCAAAATCCAGTATATACAATTATGTACACCAACTACACAAGTCCAGATAGTGCACCAATCCTTGTCCGTGGACCACTGGGCCCAAAATGCATGAGTGAGGCCCACACATGATACCTGACTCCAAACGGAGAGAACACTGGAGGGGTATCACATAGAAAATATACAGGCACCTCAGGGGGAGGGGGCACCTCAGCCTGATGAACGCACTACGCCACTGCTCCACAAGGGGGCTCTATGCCCATTGCTTTATCCTGGGGAGTGCAAAGCCACAGTCTCTCAAGTCTTTTCAGTGGGTGGTTTGCCCACTGCTTTATCCTGGGGAATGCAAAGCCACAGTCTGTCAAGTCTTTTCAGTGGGAGGTTTGCCCACTGTTTTATCCTGGGGAGTGCAAAGCCACAGTCTCTCAAGTCTTTTCAGTGGGTGGTTTGCCCACTGCTTTATCCTGGGGAGTGCAAAGCCACAGTCTCTCAAGTCTTTTCAGTGGGTGGTTTACCCACTGCTTTATCCTGGGGAGTGCAAAGCCACAGTCTCTTAAGTCTTTTCAGTGGGTGGTTTGCCCATTGCTTAATCCTGGGGAGTGGAAAGCCACAGTCTCTCAAGTGGATAGCAGTCTCCACTGGTTCTTGAGGGGGCTTGGTGCCCAGAGTGCTTCATCATGCCAAGGACTGCGGTAGTGGATGCCTTTCTTCACTGGTTCTGGAGGGGGCTTGGTGCCCAGAGTGCTTCATCCTGCTAAGGACTGAGGTAGTGGAGGCCTTTCTCCACTGGTTCTGGAGGGGCTTTGTGCCCAGAGTGCTTCATCCTGCCAAGGACTGAGGTAGTGGATGAGATACTCCACTGTTCTGGAGGGGGCTTTGTGCCCAGAGTGCTTCATCCTGCCAAGGACTGAGGTAGTGGATGAGATACTCCACTGGTTCTGGAGAGGGCCTGGTGCCCATAGTGCTCCATGTGCAGTGTGGCCGGAACAATACACTCTAGCAACACAAAAGGATGATGGACGGAGTGCTGAACAATGCAAACACTCACCCCCAGTCACAGATCTGGGTTTCATCCATCGTTCTTTTGCTCACCATGCCACCCCAGTTTGGACCCAGCCATATGCAAATCAGTCTTGACACTGTTCCTCATGGGTGTAGAGAGCCACCCGGACTCTCCTTTATGTTGCATCAGGTTCCGCCATCCGGATGGAAGGCGGAACCGATGTTTGGTAATAAATCAGGGGCTGTGCTGACGCAGTTCCCCTTAAGTTCAGAACCAGTGTGCACGTGTGGTGTGTTCTTCGCCGACACCGCGCACTGCCTTTCACCATGTTACAGTGGCGGCGAGCGGGTCCCACTACCCCCGCGAGGCAGGACGGGTCTGCGACGACCGAAAAAAAAAAAAAAAGAAGAAGGAACAGCAACCAGCACAGCGCCCTTGTGCCGTGCTGGAAGAAGCACCGAGCGTGTCCGACCAGAGAGGAAGCGCGCCGCGCCCTGCTGGGAGTGATGCACCCCGCCTCTCCCCTCCAGCGCGAGTCCTCCGGCTGTGCCCCGGTATGCACTAAAAGGAAGAACATATGACAAGCGGCCTCACCTCGGGCGCTAAGACAAACTCGGCGCTCTCACTCTGTGGCCTGGCAACATCTGACACCAACGAGACGCTCAGGCTGTGCTCCCCAGGGAGGGGAACACAGCATACAGAGCCAGAGGGGCAGGAGCCCCAGACAAGTAAGGAGAAGGGGCAGAGAGCCCTAGGAGAGAGAGAAAAAAAAAAGGGGGGGAAGAAGGACACTTGATAGAGAAAAAAAAAAAAGGCAAAAAAAAAATATATAAGAATAACCAACTGCAGGCCCAGAGAGAAAAAAAATAAATAAATAAAAAGAAGAGGTGGCACACCACGTGTATGACATAGCACACTCTAGAGAGAAGGCAACATTGAAAAAAAAAGAAATACCACTGTTATTTAAAAAAAAAAAAAAAGTAACACAGCAAAAGAAACAGCAAGACAACAACAAAGTGCCAACGGAGCATAAGACATAATGAGTGCCCCACCACAGGAAAACCCCCAGCTGCCTGTGCAAGCAGGCGCCAGTGTCCACTCCGTGGTCACTGCGACTGTGCTGCCCCCGTTCAGCCAACTGATTGATCCAGCCACAGCATCGCCAAGATGGCGCCTATGGTTGAACCGGTTAGAAAACTACTTCTGCGCCACAAGAGAGACAGACGGGGCTGTGCGCAGATCGCTCATGCTGCTTATGGGAGGAGATGAGCTGCAAGAATTGTTCGATGCACTCCCAAACACAGGTGATAAGGCAGATTTCAATGCGCCGGTGGAAGCCCTGAACAAGCATTTTGACCGACAGCTAAACTCAGACTTTGAACGCTTTAAACTCCGGCAGACTCAGCAAACGGATGTTGAGTCAATGGACATGTTCTATGCACGACACAGGAAGCTAGCAAGCTCGTGTGTACGCCTCAGTCAACAAGATCAGGGCACAGATTATTCAGGGATGCTGGTCGAATGCACTAAGGAAGCTCATCCTACGTCAGCAAGGCATGCCCCTTGACGACATCTTGGCTCTGGCACGGTCGCATGAACTATCAGCGGTGCGGGCGGATGCCATGGCGGCAGTAAGATGCCAGTCACTGGCAGCTGCGTTGACAACACGGCCAGTCCAGGTGGAAGAAGAGCAGATAGACGCCATCCAAGCTCGTCAACCGCCAGGGCGCAAAACGGACGCTGGCAGACAGAGTGCGCACCTGCAGAAACTGCGGGTATGAACACAAATCACCAATGGGGTGCCCGGCGAAGGAAAAAACGTGTGATAAGTGTGGCAAAGACAAACATTTTGCAAAAGTGTGTAGGTCAGGAAGAGGCTGGAAAGGAAACCAGAAAGGAAGGGACGCAAAGATTAGAAGTGTAACCAAAGAGACAGATGAACCCGGCGAAACCACAGTTCATAGAACCCCAGTCTTCGAAGAAGACGAGGATAAAGACATTTTTGTGATCTCGTTCACCGGTGGGAGACAACAAAAGAAACAACCACTGCCCATGAGCAACATCCAGGTCAACGGCACATCGGCGACAGTGCTCATAGATACAGGAGCATCCGTGAACGTAATGGATGATACTCTATTCAGGCAGTTGACTCCAACACCATCGCTCGCCCCAACGACCACTAAGATATATAACTACGGGGGCGAGAGCCGCTTCCTTCAAAGGGCACGGTGGAAGTGGCAGTATCCAGTGGGCATGTGTCAACCAATGCCAAATTCTATGTGGTGACTGGAGACCGAGGCACTCTGTTGGGGTGCCACACAGCGGAAGAGCTAGAGTTAGTATTCTTCACGCGACAAGTATATGACTCCCATGCTGAGTGCCTGATTAACGAATTCCCGCAACTTTTTGAGGGGTTGGGATGACTCAAAGGTACAAGTGTCAAGCTACACATAGACCACAGAGTTCCACCTGTTGCCCTACGACACCGATGTGTACCGTTCCATTTGCGACCAGCAGTGGAGAAGGAGCTACAGCTGCTTGAAGACCAAGGAGTGATCGAGAAAGTCGAAGGACCTACACCATGGGTCTCGCCGTTGGTGATAGCGCCGAAGCCCAAGCAACCTGACGCCATCCGTCTCTGTGTTGATATGTGCATCCCTAACAAGGCCATTAAAAGAGAGAGGCACATAACACCTACATGACATCATAGCGGATCTGAATGGGGCGCAGTGGTTCTCAAAATTAGACCTCAATGCCGGGTATCATCAGCTGGAGCTGGAGCTGGAACCAGATAGCAGGAAAATCACGACATTTTCAACACACGTGGGGCTTCGACGATACAAGAGACTGAGCTTTGGGGTATCTTCGGCAGCCGAAGTGTTCCAAAATGTAATTAGAGAGACACTGTCAGGACTGCAAGGGGTGATCAATCTGAGTGACGATATCCTCATCTACTCCAAGACCAGAGAAGAACATCATCGACATCTCAGGGCTACACTGCAGAG
Organism: Pleurodeles waltl; assembly: GCF_031143425.1. Classification (NCBI taxonomy): domain Eukaryota; kingdom Metazoa; phylum Chordata; class Amphibia; order Caudata; family Salamandridae; genus Pleurodeles; species Pleurodeles waltl. Next base: position 109,215,646 of record NC_090436.1, on the reverse strand, counting down.
GTTATCAGAAGCAGGGCTAACACTCCACAAGAAGAAGTGCGCATTTTATCAGACGTCAGTGGAGTTTTTTGGCTATGTCTTCTCAAAAGACGGGCTACAGGTGGACCCCCGCAAAGCTGATGCCATCCGGCAAGCGCCGATCCCAAAAAACCCCACAGAAGTAAGAAGCTTCCTGGGTATGGCAACCTATTGCGGAAGGTTCATTCCGCAACTTGCGACCATGGCGGAACCTCTCAGACAGCTCACAAAAACTGGGCATCGGTGGGAATGGAGCCCAATAGCGGACAAGGCGTTTGCTGATATTAAGACCGCGCTTCTAGACAAGTCAACGATGGCTTACTTCAACCCTCACTGACGTACCGAGGCGGTAGTCGATGCAAGTCCAGTAGGTCTTGGCGCTGTTCTTCTCCAAGAACAGAACCCGCAGGAGTGGGTTCCTGTTGCGTATGCGAGCAGAGCATTATCCTCAGTCGAAACCCGATATGCCCAGATAGAACGAGAGGCTTTGGCGATTTGGTGGGCATGCAAACATTTTCACCTGTATTTGTATGGACAAGAATTCCAGGTGGTGATCGATCATAAACCCCTCATCGCACTATTTGCCGGGTGCCCTCGCCAGGCACCCCCGCGAATTGAGCGGTGGACTGTTCTGCTGCAGCCTTATCGGTTTACCGTCATCTATCGACCGGGGGTGAACAACCCCGCGGATTATTTATCTCGCCACCCATCCCCAATAACGACCGATGACTCTCAAGAGAAGGACGGGGAGAGCACTGAGGTGTTTGTCAACATGGTGGTGCAATCGGCATGTCCCAATGCCCTTGGTGTAAGAGACATTGTGGACGCTACCAAGGCGGACACAACCCTAAGTAAAGTCATGGAAGCACTGAATCACAGGAAATGGAAGCTTTTCCTGGAAAAGACAAAAGCGGCCAATCACAAGTGCAAAGTAGCGATGAAGGGGATGTGGAGGGTGTGAGATGAGTTGTCCACGGATGGTCATGGTTTGGTTCTTCGAGGAAGGAGAATTGTACTGCCTCAGAGTTTGTGGTCCAGAGTCGTGGAATTAGCACATCAGGGCCATCAAGGGGCCGCGAAGACCAAGGCAAGACTGCAGGCAAAGGTGTGGTTCCCGGGCATTGACAGTCAGGTGGACGAGTTGGTGGGAAAATGCCACTCATGTGTCATCACATCAGGAGAACCACCCAGCTGCCCAATAATCACTGAGCCGGCTAGTCAGAAGCCATGGACAAAAATTTGTATGCATTTTGGGAGTTTCCCGGATGGGCTGCTGACCGTCGTCCTCATGAACTCCTACACAAAGTTTCCTGTCGTTGACGTTGTGTCATCCACGGCATTTGAGCATGTGAGACCAGTGCTTCAAAAGGCCTTCACCATGTTTGGGCTCCCTGATGAAGTCAGAACGGACAATGGGCCCCCGTTCCATGGACAGGAATTTCGATCTTACCTGGAAAGGCTGGCTATACATCATCGCAAGGTCATGCCCTACTGGCCGCAGGCTAATGGGGACGTTGAGAGGTTTATGCAGACCCTAAACCGAGCCCTCAGAATAGGTGTGGAACAAAGAGCGGACAGTGAGCAAGGTCTACAGCAATTTCTGGGTGCTTATCGCCAAACACCTCACAGCACCACAGGATGTGGGCCTGCCGCGCTGATGTTCAAAGTCCTGCCTCGGGATTGCATCCCATCTGGTCCTCAATGGACGTCACCAGAGCTGGATGTCGAAGCCACCCAGCAGCGCCGAGAACGCACAAATCAAAAGGCCACAGAACGACGGCGTGGTCGATACCGAGGTTTTCAGGAAGGAGATATGGTTTTAGTGAAAAACCGCCGGCCTAGAGAGAAGTTCCAAACTCCGTTTGAACCCGAACCCTGGCAGGTCATCCGTGTGAGGGGTGCCATGATAACAGCAGCCCGAGGCAGGAAGAGAGTAACCAGAAATGTATCGCACTTCAGGAGAGCAGGGGTTTTGGTTGCATCCGAGGAAGAAGTGAAAGTCGAGGACTCGATGGTTGCGCCCCAGGCTGAGGAGGTATGGGTAGAGGAGTCTCCGATAGTGGCGCCCAGGGCCCGACACCATCAGGGTGATGACGCTGGCCAGGAAGAGTCGATCCCCAGAGGTGGACGTTATCACCTACGACCCAACCCGGTGCTGAACAGCCAGCTCAAAGACTTTGGGTGTCATTCCAACCCTGGCGGTCATCGACCGCCAGGGTGGATGACCACAGAAGCACCGCCAACAGGCTGGCGGTGTTTCATTTGGGATTCACCCAGCCGGGTCCGGCGGTTTCCCGCCGGATTTCCCCCGGCTGGGAGAATTCTCCATGGCGGCGCTGCAAGCAGCACCGCCATGGGGATTCCGACCCCCTTCCCGCCAGCCTGTTTCTGGCGGTTTTTACCACCAGGAACAGGATGGCGGGAACGGGTGTCGTGGGGCCCCTGGGGGCCCCTGCACTGCCCATGCCACTGGCATGGGCAGTGCAGGGGCCCCCTAACAGGGCACCAGCATGATTTTCACTGTCTGCATAGCAGACAGTGAAAATCGCGATGGGTGCAACTGCACCCGTCGCACCCCTGCAACACCGCCGGCTCCATTCGGAGCCGGCCTCTGTGTTGCAGGGCCTTTCCCGCTGGGCCGGCGGGCGCTCCCTTGGCGGGCGCCCGCCGGCCCAGCGGGAAAGTCTGAATGGCCCGCGGTCTTCTGACCGCGGAGCGGGCATTTGACAGGGTAAGTTTGGCTGGAATGACCCCCATAGTCTATAACCTCAGTCCCTAGGATCTAATGTCGGGGCATCGCTGCCTGTTCACCTGATGGGTGTTATTCCCAGGACTTTTTATATTTTGGCAAGGTGCTGTTTGGTTATTATGTTGTTTCTTTCTCATTCCTGCGTTTCTGATTCTTTGGTATTTTTGTTCATTGAAGTCTCAACTAATCTGGTGTGGGATTACTTTTGATTGGATACGGCCTGTTTGTACATTTCTTTTCCCTTCTGTGTGAAGTAAAACATGGGAGGCATGTAGAGAGCCACCCGGACTCTCCTTTATGTTGCATGAGGTTCCGCCATCCAGATGGAAGGCGGAACTGATGTTTGGTCATAAATCAGAGGCTGCGCTGATGCAGTTCCCCTTAAGTTCAGAACCAGTGTGCACATGTGGTCTGCTCTTCACCGACACCACGCACTGCCTTTCACCACGTTACAATGGGAACAGTCCAGCCTGAACTGCCAAGCCAGGTCCTCCCTGGACAGGAAACAAGCATTCTGGAACCTGTTTCAGGGCTTCATCCTTCATCAGCCAGGCTAGCTTGAATCCAGTGGCACAGTGAGCAAGGGACCCACGTCTAGGCATACCCTTCCCACTTAGGGCAACTTTAGCAACACAAAAGGATGATGCACGGAGTGCTCAACAATGCAAACACTCACCCCCAGTCACAGATCTGGGTTTAATCAATCATTCTTTTGCGCACCATGCCACCCCAGTTTGGACCCCGCCATATACAAATCAGTCTTGACCCTGTTCCTCATGGGAACAGTCCAGCCCGACCTGCCAAGCCAGGTCCTCCCTGGACCGGAAACAAGCATCCTGGGACCGGTTTCAGGGTTTCACCCTTCAGAAGCCAGGCTAGCTTGAATCCAGTGGCACAGTGAGTAAGGGAGGACTTTGGATTTAGGCCCAGATCTCTGTACTGGGGGTGAGTGTTTGACATTGTTCAGCATTCCGTCCATCCCTTACTCTTTTTGCATTTGTCACCCTAAATGGGAAGGGTATGCCCAGACGTGGGTCCCGTGCTCAACATGCCACTGGATTCAAGCTAGCCTGGCTGATGAGGGGTGAAACCCCGAAACTGGTCCCAGGATGCTTGTTTTCAGTCCAGAGAAGACCTGGCCTGGCAGTTCGGGCTGGACTGTTCCCATGGGGAACAGGGTCAAGACTGATTTGCATAGGGCTGGGTCCAAACTGGAATGGCGTGGGCAGCAAAAAAATGATGGATTTAGGCCCAGATCTCTGTACTGGGGGTGAGTGTTTGACATTGTTCAGCATTCCGTCCATCCCTTATTCTTTTTGCATTTGTCGCCCTAAGTGGGAAGGGTATGCCCAGACATGGGTCCCGTGCTTCCCATGCCACTGGATTCAAGTGAGCCTGGCTGATGAGGGGTGAAACCCCAAAACCGGTCCCAGGATGCTTGTTTCCAGTCCAGGGAAGACCTGGCCTGGCAATTCGGGCTGGACTGTTCCCATGGGGAACAGGGTCAAGACTGATTTGCATATGGCTGGGTCCAAACTGGAATGGCATGGGCAGCAAAAAAAGATGGATTTAGGCCCAGATCTCTGTACAGGGGGTGAGTGTTTGACATTGTTCAGCATTCCGTCCATCCCTTATTCTTTTTGAATTTGTCGCCCTAAGTGGGAAGGGTATGCCCAGACGTGGGTCCCGTGCTTCCCATGCCACTGGATTCAAGCTAGCCTGGCTGATAAGGGGTGAAACCCCGAAACCGGTCCCAGGATGCTTGTTTCCAGTCCAGGAAAGACCTGGCCTGGCAGTTCGGGCTGGACTGTTCCCATGGGGAACAGGGTCAAGACTGATTTGCATATGGCTGGGTCCAAACTGGAATGGCAGGGGCAGCAAAAAAACGATGGATTTAGGTCCAGATCTCTGTACTGGGGGTGAGTGTTTGACATTGTTCAGCATTCCGTCCATCCCTTATTCTTTTTGCATTTGTTGCCCTAACTTGGAAGGGTATGCCCAGAAGTGGGTCCCGTGCTTCCCATGCCACTGGATTCAAGCTAGCCTGGCTGATGAGAGGTGAAACCTCGAAACCGGACCCTGGATGCTTGTTTCCAGTCCAGGGAAGACCTGGCCTGGCAGTTCGGGCTGGACTGTTCCCATGGGGAACAGGGCCAAGACTGATTTGCATATGGTTGAGTCCAAACTGGAATGGCATGGGCAGCAAAAAAACGATGGATTTAGGCCCAGATCTCTGTACTGGGGGTGAGTGTTTGACATTGTTCAGCATTCCGTCCATCCCTTATTCTTTTTGCGGAACAGATTGCCGAGGTACAGGTAGCATGATACGCCATGGAGGCAGTGACATAGCCCACCCTGCTGCGGCTTCGCATTCCATATGCAGGTGAAAACTGTGATGACAGTTGTTGGACCTGGCTTTTTGACGGGGTCATCCCCAAACTTTTTGCCTCCTTCCTCCTATTTTTTCTGACCTGTTGTTGTTGGCTTTTGACCTCTGGGCACTTTACCACTGCTAACCAGTGCTAAAGTGCATATGCTCTCTGTGTAAATGGTACTATTGATTGGTTTATCCATGAGTGGCTATTTAATTTACTTATAAGTCCCTAGTAGAGTGCACTATATGTGCCTAGGGCCTGTAGATTAAATGCTGCTAGTGGGCCTGCAGCACTGGTTGTGCCACCCACTTCAGTAGCCCCTTAACCCTGTCTCAGGCCTGCCATTGCAAGGCCTGTGTGTGCAGTTTCACTGCCACTTCGACTTGGCATTTAAAAGTACTTGCCAAGCCTAGAACTCCCCTTATTCTACATATAAGTCATCCCTAATGTGTGCCCTAGGTAACCCCTAGAGCAGGGTGCTGTGTAGGTAAAAGGCAGGACATGTACCTGTGTAGTTATATGTCCTGGTAGTGTAAAACTCCTAAATTCGTTTTTACACTACTGTGAGGCCTGCTCCCTTCATAGGCTAACATTGGGGCTGCCCTCATACACTGTTGAAGTGGCAGCTGCCGATCTGAAAGGAGCAGGAAGGTCATATTTAGTATGGCCAGAATGGTAATATAAAGTCCTGCTGACTGGTGAAGTCGGATTTAATATTACTATTCTAGAAATGCCACTTTTAGAAAGTGAGCATTTCTTTGCACTAAAATCTTGTTGTGCCCTTCAATCCACGTCTGGATAGGTTTAGTTGACAGCTCCTTGTGCATTCACTCAGACACACCCCAAACACAGGGTACTCAGCCTCACTTGCGTACATCTGCATTTTGAATGGGTCTTCCTGGGCTGGGAGGGTGGAGGGCCTGCCCTCACCCAATGGACTGCCACACCCCCTACTGGGACTCTGGCAGACAGGATTGAACTGAAAGGGGGCTTGGTGCATTTCTTAGACACTCTTTGAAGTCACCCCCACTTCAAAGGCACAACTTAGTATAAAACAGGGCCTCTGCCCTACCTCATCAGACACTTGCTGGAGAAGAACCCTGAATCAGAAACTAAAACCTGCCAAGAAGAACTGCCTGGCTGCTCAAAGGACTCACCTGTCTGCTTTTCTACAAAGGACTGCTGCCTTGCTGTTGGCCTGCTGCCTTGCTGAACTCTTGTCTGGCTGTGAAAGTGCTCTCCCAGGGCTTGGATAGAGCTTGCCTCCTGTTCCCTGAAGTCTCAGGACCAAAAAGACTTCTCTTTTTCACTTGGACGCTCCGTGCGCCGAAATTTTCGACGCACAGCTTGTTCCGCGGCAAGAAAAACACCGCACACCGATGCTGATCGACGCGACGCCTTCGGGACGACCGAAACTTTGACGCACGGCCTCGCAAGGACAACGCCGCCCGACTTCCAAGGAGAAATCGGCGCGACGCCTGCCGTGAGATCGAAACTTTGACGCACGGCCTCGCAAGGACAACGCCGCCCGACTTCCAAGGAGAAATCGACGCGATGCCTGCCGTGAGATCGAAACTTTGACGCACGGCCCCGCAAGGACAACACCGCCCGACTTCCAAGGAGAAATCGACGCCTGCCGTGAGATCGAAACTTCGACGCGCAGCCCCGCAGAACGACGCGCAGCCGGAAAACAAGCAGGAAAATCCACGCACAGACGCGGGACATCTGGTAATCCCCGCGATTCACAGAAAGAGACTGTCCGCGCGCCGGAAAACGACGCACGACTTCCCGCGTGAAAAATAACGACGCAAGTCCGTGTGTGCTGGGGAGAAATCGACGCATACACCCTTTTTCCACGCATCTCTTCTTCTGTGGCCCTCTGAGGAGATTTTCCACCAGAAACCAGGTACTTTGTGCTTGAAAGAGACTTTGTTTACTTTTAAAAGACTTAAGACACTTTATATCACTTTTCAGTGACATCTTTACAAATTCATATTGCAACTTTGATCGTTTTGACCTGAAGATATCCAGATAAATATTATATATTTTTCCAAACACTGTGTGGTGTATTTTTGTGGTGTTATATTATGGTGTTTTATGATTTATTGCACAAATGCTTTACACATTGCCTTCTAAGTTAAGCCTGACTGCTCGTGCCAAGCTACCAGAGGGTGGGCACAGGCTGATTTTAGATTGTGTGTGACTTACCCTGACTAGAGTGAGGGTTCTTGCTTGGACAGAGGGCAACCTGACTGCCAACCAAAAACCCCATTTCTAACATTGGTGATCAGCGGTGAGGATAGGACTTGTGTTTGTGCAGTGACATACAGTAACTAAGTATTTCACTACCTACCCACAGTTGAAGGTCAACTTGATTTTTCATCTTTTTTTGCTTTTGGTTCTCTGATGTCCTCCTGGATATACTATTGATATTTTGGACTTTGGATTTTGGTTTTTGCCAGTAAGACTTTATCAGCAATGAGATTGGTTACCTACTCACTCTTTGTGCCTACTGACCACCTCACTAAGGCTGACCTAAGGAGGCTTTGCAGAAAATGGGGTCTTCCTGTATCAAGGAAATCTACTAAGATGGAAATGCTACATGCCTACATAGTCTGGGGGGAAGAAAGATGGGCAGAGAGAGAGGCAGAAAAAAACCAAATGACTAAATACCCCCCAGATGAGGAGGGGGACTGCTCAAATGAGGAGGATGACTACTCAGATGAGGAAAGAGAACCAGTGAGAGATGAATGGCTCCTAGCTCAAGAGCGGTGGATGGAAGAGCTAGATGAGTTTCTTGAAAGGGCTGAGGCAGCAAGTCTCTTAGCCCTGGAAGAAGAAAAGATTGCAGCTCAAGAGCTGAGCTGTAAAGAGCTGAAACTGGAAGCCGGAAGGGCTGTGTCCAGTTCAGATGGTGGCAGCAAAAATCTTGCATCTAGTACTGCTGAAGAAGGGCACAAGCCCAGAGATGTGGTGCCCAACTTGAAGAAGGGAGTTGACACACCCCAGGCGGTTCAAGGATATGAGGTAGTTCCCGTTATCCACAGGGTCCCTGAGAAGGATTGGGGAACTGGCACAGGGAGTCATATTCCTACTGGGGGGAGGGACACTTTACTGACTCTAGCAGAGAGTGACAGAGAAAAGGGTTCCCCCCTGGTGGACGTCCTGGAAATAGAGTGTAGAGACATCCCAGAAGAGTATGGGTTGAGTGTCATGGACAGACAGATACTGTCTCACCAGTCTCAGGAGGGTGAGGTAGAGTGCTTTTCCAAGGCTGAGTTACTGGGTGGTTGGGTGAAGGGTACTGTGGTTAATACATGTGAAGGGCAGAGTGATGTAATTGCTGGAGAGCATATGTCTGGTCCTTATTTTCCAGAGCTACGCCAACACCAGGTGGAGTGTGAGTTCTCTGACCCCAGGGAACTTACAATGGAGGCAGACTTCTGGGTGAGTACCAGAAAGTCTGAAGAGGCATTTGGGGGTGCTCCTGAAGGGAGTGGTCTAGGTGGTTCCCAACCGAGTGAGGTGGGAAAGGATTGTAGTGTCCCAGGTAGGTCCCAGGTCCTAGAGGGTTCCATGAGGGAACACCAGGAGGGAAGACTAGCCTGTACCGTAGGGCCACCTTTTGAGGGAAGCCCCGCAGTGTCAGAATAACTTGGGGGGGGTGACTGTAGCCAGCATCCCAACAGTTCTGGTGTCTGGCAGTACCCCTCCTAGTGAGGGGGTGCAGAAGTCCAGACATAGAGTTGAGAGGGGGTTGCAGACCCCAGTGGAGTACCTTGAGAGTCAGGGGTCAGCTCTGAGAGCAGAGCCCCCCAGGAATGAACCAGGTGAAACCGTTTCTGGTTTGGGGGAAACCCAGACTCTGCCGGATGGGCAGAGGTCGGGAGACCTGCGCCAACCAGACTCTTGTGTGGCCCTTGGGGACGGTGTGTCCCTTGTGGGGGGTGAGAGTGCCCCCCAGGAAGTCCTGGCATGCCAGGCAAAGATTCAACCTCAGGGTGGTGACTCTGGGTTGGATACCCAGGTTCAGAGGTTAAACTCTGACCTGGTGGGAGGTAGGTGTGCCTCCCAAGAAGTCCTGCTGTGCCAGGCAATTGTCCAACCTCAGGGTGTTGACTCTGGGTTGGATGGCCAGGTTCAGAGGTTAAACTCTGACCTGGTGGGGGGTAGGTGTGCCCCCCAGAAAGTCCTGGCGTGCCAGGCAGTTGTCCAACCCCAGGGTGTTGACTCTGGGTTGGATGGCCAGGTTCAGAGGTTAAACTCTGACCTGGTGGGAGGTAGGTGTGCCTCCCAGAAAGTCCTGGTGTGCCAGGCAATTGCCCAACCTCAGGGTGGTGACTCTGGGTTGGATACCCAGGTTCAGAGGTTAACCTCTGACCTGGTGGGAGGTAGGTGTGCCTCCCAGGAAGTCCTGCTATGCCAGGCAGTTGTCCAACCTCAGGATGTTGACTCTGGGTTGGATAACCGGGTTCAGAGGTTAAACTCTGACCTGGTGGGGGGTAGGTGTGCCCCCCAGAAAGTCCTGGTGTACCAGGCAGTTGTCCAACCTCAGGGTGCTGACTCTGGGTTGGATAACCGGGTTCAGAGGTTAAACTCTGACCTGGTGGGGGGTAGGTGTGCCCCCCAGAAAGTCTGTGCGTGCCAGGCAATTGTTCAACCTCAGGGTGGTGACCCTGGGTTGGAGAACCAGGTTCAGAGGTTAACCTCTGACCTGGTGGGAGGTAGGTGTGCCTCCCAGAAAGTCCTGGTGTGCCAGGCAGTTGCCCAACCTCAGGGTGGTGACCCTAGGTTGGAGAACCAGGTTCAGAGGTTAAACTCTGACCTGGTGGAGGGTCAGTGTGCCCTCCAGGAAGTCCTGGCGTGCCAGGCAATTGTTCAACTTCAGGGTGGTGACTCTAAGTTGGATGGCCAAGTTCAGAGGTTAAACTCTGACCTGGTGGAGGGTCTGTGTGCCCTCCAGGAAGTCCTGGCGTGTCAGGCAATTGTTCAACTTCAGGGTGGTGACTCTGAGTTGAATGGTCAGGTGCAGAGGTTAAACTCTGACCTGGTGGGGGGTAGGTGTGCCTCCCAGAAAGTCCTGGTTTGCCAGGCAGTGAACCAGTCTGAGGGTACAGACCCTGGGCTGGAAGACCAGGTTCAGGGTGTCCCCCCGGACCTGGAGGGAGGGGCTACTGATAACAGTGCCCCTACCATGTTGTCTTCTGAGGAGGCCACTCCTAGTTGGAGGGTGCTAGACCCCAGAAGGGAGGGCAGGGAAGCCTCACCCCGGGCCCTAGTCCAACCTGAAGGTACAGACCCCAGGTTGGAGGGCCAGTTGCAGGTTAACAGCCCTGCACTGGTGGAGGAATGGTACAGGGCGACTTCTATAAGCACCCTGACCATGTTGGACTCTGGGGGTACCGCTCCAGGAGGGAGGGTACAGAGCCCCAGAGGGGAGGACCAGGTTCAGGCTGTCATCCCTGGCCTGGTGGAAGGGAGAGTGGTTAAAGGGTGCCCAGCACCTGGGGCTACCGCCCCCCACTCTCCACAGCCACAGTGGTGGGAGAGCTTTGAGAGGCCTGGGGCCTGGCTCTCATCCCTGGCAGCTGTCAGTAACCACTGTGGCTTGCTGTCCGGGTGGACAGAATTATCCCTGGGGAGTGGACAAGTGTCACACCCCGGGGGTAGAGTGGGCAACACCACTGTGTTGGTCATGGTGGTACTATCCTGCTCCTGGGATACATCTGTGAGCAAAGTAAGGTTAGGTGCTGCACAGATGGGATCCGCAGGTAAGGAGAAAGGTTCCCCATGGGTTGGCTTAGTGGGCCCTGAGAGTATGGACAGAGGGATCCAATTGGAGTCAGGAAGGCGAAGAACTGGAGCATGCCCCTGCTGTTGTGGGCCTGGGTCCTTGTTATGTCGCCTCAAACAGGGAAGTACATCAGGATAGTGATTGTTCTCCCCTGGCTTTTGGCTGGTAGGGGGTCATGTTGGACCTGGTTTTTTGACGGGGTCATCCCCAAACTTTTTGCCTCCTTCCTCCTATTTTTTCTGACCTGTTGTTGTTGGCTTTTGACCTAAGGGCACTTTACCACTGCTAACCAGTGCTAAAGTGCATATGCTCTCTGTGTAAATGGTACTATTGATTGGTTTATCCATAATTGGCTATTTAATTTACTTAAAAGTCCCTAGTAGAGTGCACTATATGTGCATAGGGCCTGTAGATTAAATGCTGCTAGTGGGCCTGCAGCAATGGTTGTGCCACCCACTTCAGTAGCCCCTTAACCCTGTCTCAGGCCTGTGTGTGCAGTTTCACTGCCACTTCGACTTGGCATTTAAAAGTACTTGCCAAGCCTAGAACTCCCCTTTTTCTACATATAAGTCATCCCTAATGTGTGCCCTAGGTAACCCCTAGAGCAGGGTGCTGTGTAGGTAAAAGGAAGGACATGTACCTGTGTAGTTATATGTCCTGGTAGTGTAAAACTCCTAAATTCGTTTTTACACTACTGTGAGGCCTGCTCCCTTCATAGGCTAACATCGGGGCTGCCCTCATACACTGTTGAAGTGGCAGCTGCCGATCTGAAAGGAGCAGGAAGGTCATATTTAGTATGGCCAGAATGGTAATATAAAGTCCTGCTGACTGGTGAAGTCGGATTTAATATTACTATTCTAGAAATGCCACTTTTAGAAAGTGAGCATTTCTTTGCACTAAAATCTTGTTGTGCCCTTCAATCCACGTCTGGATAGGTTTAGTTGACAGCTCCTTTTGCATTCACTCAGACACACCCCAAACACAGGGTACTCAGCCTCACTTGCATACATCTGCATTTGGAATGGGTCTTTCTGGGCTGGGAGGGTGGAGGGCCTGCCCTCACACAAAGGACTGCCACACCCCCTACTGGGACTCTGGCAGACAGGATTGAACTGAAAGGGGGCTTGGTGCATTTCTTAGACACTCTTTGAAGTCACCCCCAATTCAAAGGCACAACTTAGTATAAAACAGGGCCTCTACCCTACCTCATCAGACACTTGCTGGAGAAGAAACCTGAACCAGAAACTACATCCTGCCAAGAAGAACTGCCTGGCTGCTCAAAGGACTCACCTGTCTGCTTTTCTATAAAGGACTGTTGCCTTGCTGTTGGCCTGCTGCCTTGCTGAACTCTTGTCTGGCTGTGAAAGTGCTCTCCAAGGGCTTGGATAGAGCTTGCCTCCTGTTCCCTGAAGTCTCAGGACCAAAAAGACTTCTCTTTTTCACTTGGACGCTCCGTGCGCCGAAATTTTCGACGCACATCTTGTTCCGCGGCAAGAAAAACGCCACACACCGACGCTGATCGACGCAACGCCTTCGGGATGACCGAAACTTTGACGCACGGCCTCGCAAGGACAATGCCGCCCGACTTCCAAGGCGAAATCGACGCGACGCCTGCCGTGAGATCGAAACTTTTACACACAGCCTTGCAAGGACAACGCCGCCCGACTTCCAAGGAGAAATCGACGCAACGCCTGCCGTGAGATCGAAACTTTGACGCACGGCCCCGCAAGGACAACGCCGCCCGACTTCCAAGGAGAAATCAACGCGACGCCTGCCGTGAGATCTAAACTTTGACGCACGGCCTCGCAAGGACAACGCCGCCCGACTTCCAAGGAGAAATCGACACAACGCCTGCCGTGAGATCGAAACTTGGACGCGCAGCCCCGCAGAACGACGCGCAGCTGGAAAACAAGCAGGAAAATCCACGCACAGACCCGCAACATCTGGTAATCCCCGCGATCCACAGAAAGAGACTGTCCGCGCGCCGGAAAACGACGCACGACTTCCCGCGTGAAAAATAACGACGCAAGTCAGTGTGTGCTGGGGAGAAATCGACGCATACACCCTTTTTCCACGCATCTCTTCTTCTGTGGCCTTCTGAGGAGATTTTCCACCAGAAACCAGGTACTTTGTGCTTGAAAGAGACTTTGTTTACTTTTTAAAGACTTAAGACACTTTATATCACTTTTCAGTGATATCTTTACAAATTCATATTGCAACTTTGATCGTTTTGACCTGAAGATATCCAGATAAATATTATATATTTTTCCAAACACTGTGTGGTGTATTTTTGTGGTGTTATATTATGGTGTTGTATGAATGCACAAATGCTTTACACATTGCCTTCTAAGTTAAGCCTGACTGCTCGTGCCAAGCTACCAGAGGGTGGGCACAGGCTGATTTTAGATTGTGTGTGACTTACCCTGACTAGAGTGAGGGTTCTTGCTTGGACAGAGGGCAACCTGACTGCCAACCAAAAACCCCATTTCTAACAACAGTGATGCTTCATGGAAGCTGCCCAGGGTCCTGGAACTCACCACCAGCCTCAGACGACTGACCACTGGGGATGGTAGCCATGTCTGCGGTGGTGCCACTGTCTGAGGATGTCACGGGGCCGCTGGCGGTGGTTGCAGCGGTGTCAGTCACGGCGGTGCTTGCGGCGGTATCTGTCGCGGTGGTGCTGTCTGCGTGGTCTTTGGCAGTGGTGCTGGCGGCGGGGTCTGTGGCGGCGGTGCTGGCGGCGGGGTCTATGGCAGTGGTACTGGCAGTGGGGTCTGTGGTTGCGGTTCTGGCAGCGGGGTCTGTGGCGGCAGTGCTGGCTGCAGGGTCTGTGGCGGCGGTGCTGGTGGCGGGGTCTGTGGCGGTGCAGGTGGGTTGCAGGTGGCGGTGTTCTCTGCCGTACAGGTTGCCGTCGACGTGGACAGAAGGTGTGCCACTGGTCCCTCAGTCGGTGCAACCATGCCCTCTCCTGACCTGCCCTTCAGTTTTTGGCCCTTCCCCACCTTTGATGGAGGTGCAGCTGTCTTTCCACTATCCCCTTTCGTTTTCCCTGACCCCTTGGTGGCAGGTGTTTTTGGCTTCTCCCTCTGGGATGTGGGCACCTTTTTCACCTTGGCAGGTGGCGGAATGTCCTTGCCCTCACTCTGTGGCACACTGGCAGCCCTGATGGTTGGCGCACTCCATGACCCCACAGTTGCTGGCACCACTGTGCCTGGGATGTGGTGGCTGAGGTGCTAGGCTGGGACCTGGAAAGCCTGGCCCTAGGGGAAGGACGGGGAGGGGAGAGGTCAATATTAGCCAGGAAAAGTTTTTTAGACACACTGGGACGGGTAGATGGAGGGGGTTTGGGAGTGAAGGTAGAGGTAGTGGTTGTAGGAGGTGTACGTCTGCTGAATTTGGGTGAAGGTGCATGGGCTGGAGGCTGTTGTGAGGTGGATGGCTGTTGGGTGGGTGTGTGCCTGTGTTTGTGTACTTTGGGAGGAGGCTCACAGACACACTGGGAGAGGACACTGGGGATGTGTGAATGGTACTGGGGTGGTGAGTGCACGTGAGCGGTGTGTGGTGATGGGCGTGCTGGTGATGGAGGTAGTGGATGAGGATGTAGTGCATGCAGGTGTGAGTGGAGACGATACTGGGAGGGAGGAGGGAGATGTGGAGGAGGGGGACACAGTGGAGGAAGTGGATGTTGGTATGTGTGCATGGGTATGCTTGTGTGAGTGCCTGTGGGATGTGTGGTACTCATGTTTGCCTGAGCCACCCTTGTGTGTGCATGCTGGTCTGATGGTGTGCTTGGGATAGGCTGAGGTACAGGGGATTGGGTCTGGGTGGAGGAAGTTGGAGGGGGGATGCTGGACACAGGGACAATGGTTGCCATCAGTGCTGATGCCAGAGCCTGAAATGCTCTCTGTTGGGCTGCCTGGCCAGAATGAATGCCCTCCAGGTATGCATGTGTTTGTTGCAAATGCCTCTCAACACTCTGGATGGCATTCAAAATGGTAGACTGCCCAAACAGTGAGGGATCTCAGGAGGTCAATAGCCTCGTCACTGAGGGCAGCAGGGCTGACTGGGCAGGGCCTGAGGTGCTTGGGGCAAAGGAGCTGCGCACCCTCCTGGGTGAGCGGGCACGGGACACACGCTGATGGGCTGCTGGGAGGGCGGTGCTGGTGGGGGGGTGGCAGCTGTACCTGTTGATGCGGGGGCACAGAGGGGCCCACCGCCAAAAGGGAGCGCCCATCAGAGGAGGAGTCGTTGTCACTGCTGTCTGCTCCTGTCCCCGCCATGGAGCTCCCCTCGCCCTCCGTCCCACTGGTGGCTTCAGACTCCGTTGTTTCGCCCTCCAGGCCCAAGTGGGATGCAGCTCCCTCCTGCTCCGATGCCAATGCTCCTCCGCCTGATGGTGCTATTGCAAACAAGAACAGGGAGACCACAAAAAGGGGAGAAAGACAGAAGAAAGACATGTTCAGTGCATGCAAAACCACTACCGTTGGCGGACACAACAGACACAGCAGCCCTCTGCACTACGCCATGCACTTATATTTCCTAGATTAATCACATGCCCATGGGGTACAAGGCCTAAGCCCG
Organism: Pleurodeles waltl; assembly: GCF_031143425.1. Taxonomy (NCBI): domain Eukaryota; kingdom Metazoa; phylum Chordata; class Amphibia; order Caudata; family Salamandridae; genus Pleurodeles; species Pleurodeles waltl. Next base: position 109,200,129 of record NC_090436.1, on the reverse strand, counting down.
ATTGCTGCACACACGGAAGTCACAGGAGCCTGACTAGGTGTAGATGGCACTAACCACTAGTGCGGTTGGGGTGCCACTGAGCCTGCCTCACAATGGACCTTACCTACCAAGCTCGCCCTGGCCTAGGGGAACCGACTGTCCACCTCGCCCACCCAGACACCTCGAATTGCGCGCAGAGTCAGCTGAATGTGAGTGTACTCACCCCCTTTTGCCTGCAGTGAAGCCCTCAAGCACCCATCCAACTCCGGATACGCCATTGCCAGGATCCGGAACATCAGGGGGGTCATGGTGCGACGGGCACCCCTCCCACGTTGGGAGGCCATTCCCAGCTGGGCCTCCGCCGTCTTCTTGCTCCAGCGGCGAAGGTCCTCCCATCTTTTACGGCAGAGGGTGCTCTGTCTGTGGTGGACCCCTAGGGTCCAGACGTCCTTGGCAGTGGCACGCCAAATAACCTTCTTCTGGAGGGCGCTGACCTAGAGGAATAGTACAGGGGAAAAGGAAAATCTTTACCCGTCTGGACCGTCACACTCATTGGCCTACGTTCCCACCCTTGCCCTGACGCACATACACTCACCGTCCGCACATGCAGGCCTCAGTCCCTCCCCCCATTTATCTTCCATCCACACCACTCCAAACAGGTTTTGCCCATGCAGCATGCTCACAGTGTACTCACCTGTTTGTCTGGAGGACCGTACAGTTGTGTGTACTGGGGGAGGACCCCATCCACTAGTTTCTCCAACTCCTCCGAAGTGCAGGCAGGGGCCCTTTCCCGAGACACATGAGCCATCGTCGCTTCCAGACTGAGGTCACAGCAGCACTTGCAGTGTAGGTCCTCTCCTGTTGAAGGTCAGGTATCAAGTGAGCGAACAGACAGAAAATGGCAGTCACGTCAGCGGCGGTGCGTACCGTCACCGCCGGCGTACATCGTCATTGGCTCCTCGGACCCATACGGTCCAATGTTAACCAATGCAGGATTGCACCGCGGTCTTCCACCGCCTACCGCGACGGTGTACAACGCCAGCGCAGTTACCTCATATCCCCTTGCCCCACCTTACAGGTCAGGCAGCCGCCATTTCAGGGGGACACATGGCATTAATATTAACTGTGTCACACCAATGTAGGCCTTGAATACACAAAGTAACAGGCACATTGCGGATTACTAAATGTGTGTTGGCTGACTCTCTGCTCGCTGTTCTCATCCACAGGGTAGGTCTGCTGGGGCCAGTGATGAGATGGCGGCATCCTCCGGTGTACAGACCGCTGGTGGACCTGTCGACAATGGAAGAGAGACACATAATAGTCACCTACAGACTTGATCGTGCAACAATCCATGAACTGTGTGCCCAGTTGGAGCCAGACCTGATGTCAGCTATCCGCCATCCCACAGGAATCCCCCCTCTAGTGCAGGTCCTGTCAGTACTCCATTTCCTGGCAAGAGGTTCCTTTCAAACAACAGTGGCCATTGCATCAGGGATGTCCCAGCCAATGTTCTCTAACATGTTGTCCAGAGTGTTGTCTGCCCTGCTGAAACACATGCGCGGCTACATCATGTTCCCTCAGGTGGAGGATTTGCCCACAGTGAAAGGTGACTTCTATGCCCTGGGACATATCCCCAACATCATAGGTGCCATTGATGGGACACATGTGGCCTTGGTACCTCCCCCGCAGGAGTTAACAGGTGTACAGAAACCGGAAGAGCTACCATTCTATGAATGTGCAGATGGTGTGTTTGGCCGACCAGTACATCTCCCATGTGATTGCCAAATTTCCTGGCTCAGTGCATGACGCTTACATTTTGAGGAATAGCAGCATCCCTTATGTGATGGGGCAACTCCAGAGGCACCGTGTGTGGCTAATAGGTGAGGGCAAGGACCCTATACAGTGTGAATAGTTGTCTGGGTATGGGGTTGTCCCTATGGGTTATAGTGTGTCTAACAGTTGTCCCTCGACATTTGCAGGTGACTCTGGTTACCCCAACCTGCCATGGCTACTGACCCCAGTGAGAAATCCCAGGACAAGGGCAGAGGAACGCTACAATGAGGCACATGGTTGAACTAGGAGGGTGATTGAACGCACCTTCGTCCTCCTGAAGGCCAGGTTCAGGTGCCTCCGTATGAAAGGTGGTTCTCTCTACTACTCACCAAAGAAGGAGTGCCAGATCATCGTGGCCTGCTGTATGCTGCACAACCTGGCTTTGCAATGGTAGGTCCCTTTTCTGCAGGAGTATGGGCCAGCTGGTGGTTTTGTGACAGCTGTGGAGCCTGTGGACAGTGAAGAAGAGGAGGCAGAAGAACAGGATATCGACAACAGAAACAACATAATCATGCAATACTTCCAGTGAGACACAGGTAAGAAGATGTCACTGCCTCCCACATCTCATACTATAGTTGGAGCTAGCATAAGTCAGTCATTTTCACTCAGTGTATGGACCCTGACTTGTCACTTTGCCTTTCCATTTCACAGATGTGGGTCCCACTTTGTGCCCTCGGCTATATTTCCTCCAGCCCTACAGCTGTGTTACATCGGTATGTGAACAATTAAACTGACATTGCTATACTCCATGGTTATTCCAATTACACGTTTGTGAAAGCACAGGCTGACTCCAGATTGCTTTGTGCTTGAAGTGTGTTTATTTCTGTGCAAATAAGTGGAGGGGGTTGTAAAATGGGCAGGGTTGATGGTGGGGGAATGTCCATGGCAGAGTCCAGTCTATTTGTTTCACAGGTGCATTGTCCAAATGGGCTTAGGAAGTGGAGCAATGGCAGTTTAAGGATGGACAGGCTGACAAGGTGGGACAGAAGGGTGACATTCGGGGTGTTTCATTTCCTGACGGGGGTCTTGGCAATGTTCTCTGTCTTGTTCCTGGATCGCAGGGACCGTTTGCGGGGTGGTTCTCCATCTGCAGGGGGTAGGGTGCTGGTGTGGTGTTCCTGTGGCGGTGCCTCCTGTCCACTAGCGCCGGCGGAGGTGGAGGGCTGTTCATCGTCCATTCTAGTGTCAGGGGCCCTTTGTTGTGCCACAGTGTCCCTCCTGGTGTTGACAAGGTCTTGCAGCACCCCTGCAATGGTGACCAGGGTGTTGTTTATGGACCTCAGGTCCTCCCTGATCCCCGGATAGTGTTCCTCCTGCAGCTGCTGGGTCTCCTGAAACTTGGCCAGTACCGTTGCCATCGTCTCCTGGGAATGATGGTAAGCTCCCATGATGTTGGAGAGGGCCTTGTGGAGAGTGGGTTCCCTGGGCCTGTCCTCCACCTTTCGCACAGCAGTCCTCCCAGTTTCCCTGTTTTCCTGAGCCTCTGCCCCCTGAACCGTGCGCCCACTGCCATTGCCCCCAGGTACCTGATTTTCTTGGGTTGGTGTGTTTGCCTGGGTTCCCTGTAGTGGTGGACACACTGCTGATTGACCTGTCCTGGGGACAGAGGGATGGGCCCGTTGGGTGGGTGCTGTGCTGGTGTTTCCTGAGGGGGGAGGGTCTGTGGTAGCTTGTGACAGTTTCAGGGGAACCGACTGTCCCGAGGTCCCTGATGGGCCGGGCTGGTCATCTTGATCCAGTTGTGCAGAGCTGCTGTCATCACTGTGGGTCTCTTATGTGGGGGGACTGAATATGTCTGGTACCTCCTGTCCGGTACCATTGGGTTGGGGTCCTGCTGAGGTGTAAAGGCATGATTATTGCATCTGTGTGTGCCATCGGGTGAAATGGGTGAGTGACCCTGTACTCCAGTGCTGGCATTCTTGTCTTGGTCCTTGTGTGATAATCGGTTTGGGGTCTGTGTGGGTATATGTAGTGGACATGCTTTGGTGATGGGTGTCCATGCTTGCTGTTGCATGCAGGGCTTGGTGTTGGGATGGGTGGGTTGTGATAGTGGGGCATTTGTGAGGTGTTGGAGTCAGGGGGGGGTGAGGGTGAGGGTGGGAGTATGTGTTGGCATGCAGGTAGGGTGGGGGATCTAATAGTAAAACTTTGACTTACTAGAGTCCAGTCCTCCTGCTACTCCTGCGACGCCCTCAGGATGCAGTATTGCCAAGACCTGCTCCTCCCATGTTGTTAGTTGTGGGGGAGGAGGCGGGGGTCCACCGCCAGTCCTCTGTACAGCAATCCGGTGTCTGGAGACCACCGAACGCACATTCCCCGCAGGTCGTTCCACCTCTCCCTGATGCTATCCCGTGTTCTGGGGTGCTGTCCCACTGCGTTGACCCTGTCGACGATTCTGCGCCATAGCTCCATCTTCCTTGCAATGGGGGTGTGCTGCACCTGTGATCCGAATAGCTGTGGCTCTACCCGGATGATTTCCTCCACCATGACCCTGAGCTCCTCCTCAGAGAACCTGGGGTGTCTTTGAGGTGCCATGATGTGGTGTGGGTGATGTGTGAGGTAGTGTGTGTTGTGATGTGTGAGGGGATGTGTTGTTGTGTGTTGTTTGAGGTGCGTGGATGTTGTGTAAGTGATGGTGTTGTGTGTCTGCTGGTGTTGTTTATGGTGGTGTCTCTCTCTGGCATGGTTTCAGAATTCTGGTAGTAAGGGTTTGTGGGTGATGTGGGTGTGTGTTTTATATTGGATTGGGTGTGTGGTGTGTGTATGTGTGTCAGGTGTGTGTATTTTGAATTGTCCAATGTGTTTGTGTTTTTTTAAATGTGTGTATATTTTGAGCGTGGCGGTGTGTACTGCCAATGGAATACCGCGGTTGAAAGACCGCTGCGTGGATTCGTGGGTCGTGATAGTGTGGGCGTATTCCTGTTGGCGTGACGGTGGAGGTTTTGTTATCGCCAGTTTATCACTGACCTTTGGTGTGGCGGACTTGTGTGGGTGTCTGGATTATGGCGGATTCCGAGCTGTGGGTCGGAATAGCTGTAGTGGAATTCCGCGGCCGCAGCGGTGTGTTGGCAGTCTTCTGCACGGCGGTAAGCGGCATTTACCGCCAGGGTTGTAATGAGGGCCTATATGTTTTTACATTTTTAGGTTGTACAAATATTCAAATATTCAGTCCTCATCAACTGAATGGTATCTCTGTATACATAGTATATTTTGTAATTAATATCTTGTCAATGATAAAAGAAGGGTAGTTATAAGAAGGATGAGATGGTTGTAAATATACTAAAATAACCAAAATTGGAATAACTCACAAATGATGAGGAGTGGATATTTGTAGTACAACCTAATCATGATATTAACCCATATTAATCCATGTAATACAATTTTAAAATCAACTAATTACAATGCATACAGAGGTAATAATATTTAAACAGGGTTGAACAACATGTTTAAAGATGGCTACCATAATTGTGTACGAAGAAGGAAGTTTGTAGAGCCCATTGTTAATGTTGTTTGTTGTGTATTGAATCATGTGAATATAAAGAGAAGAAGGTATGGACAAGGTAGAATACCCCTGAACAAGGAACCAACGATTTCCGAAACGCGCCGGGTGGATATTTTGTTGCCATATTAAATAAAGCAGATTAATTATAACCCAAGACGAATGTGGCTGCAGAAGTTTTTCTTCCTTTAAGGACTTATGACTTTGGGTAGAGGAACAGTGATTTATGTATGGGGTTCACGACCCCGCCAAGGTCTGCCGTGTTTGGGCTTTTTTTGACTTGCCTAAATCTTTGGCACCATTTGACGAATCTTCAGAAAGTTTAAAAAAAATAATGCTCTCTAGTTGTGCATGGAAAGTTTCAGGGTGATCCATCAAGCGGGGACTGAGAAAAGGGGGGGGGGGGCTCAAAATAAATGTGTTTCCCATGCTAATTCCCATAGATTCTTTAGACGCACCTGCAGCATTAACCGCTGGACAGAATTACACCAAATTTGGCAGAAAGCTAGCTTCATTTCCAAAAAGTGCCCTTTTTGTTATTTTGTGTAAAATCTGTTCAGTAGTTTGAGTTATTAAAGGAAATCCAAATTTTGTATACCTAGGCGGAGCTTAAGCACAGATCTCACTGTGAGATCTGATTGGCTGTTAGCACTTCAACCAGAAGTGATGGCAGGCATCTTGGTACCAACATGCGTGATAGCACCCCATTGAAATGCATTGTAGTGAATAGCAGGTATTGAGGGTCACAAAAAGGAGAACGAATAAAGGGTTATAACAAATTTTAGTTTACAATAGAAATCATTTGTTGAGGGTACCATACTAAATGTAGTAATTGTGGTGTGTTCAAAGGTGATTTTACCCTACTGGGATTTCAAGAATCATGCTTGAGAGTAAACTGTTCTCTCATGGTTGTCTCATAGAGGTTATGGAAGGTGCTCCAGAAGCTAATATGAGAGCATATATTGCCTGTAAATATCTTTCTCAGCCATATCAGAATAAAGTCTGACATTCTCAGTAAAACATGAACTTCCGACAGAAGCTGTTTGTCAGTTGATTCCCTTGTGTTCTATTGCAGCCCCCCTAAGTGTTCTAAATAACAGCTAGAATGCTAACATACTTACTTATGGCAAACTTGTGACATACCTGAAACCATCTTGATTGAATCAAACTGGTAAAACTTAAATCATTTAATTTAGAAAGGAACAACATGGGGGTGTTCATTTTGTCATAGAAATTAAGGTTGTCGCTGTAGAAAATAAAAATAGGACAAGTACTAAGTAGGAGTGGGTGGCAAAGCCCGCTCCACGAGGCAATTTGTGGAGTTTTTGGCACTCCACTTGGAGCGTGCAGTTCGGCAAAACCTTTGCCACCACACATGTAGCTGAGTAACCGCCCACCCCAGATCCAGTTGCTTGTTAATGTTTTCCTGCTCCAGTCCATGCTCAGCTCAATGTGCCTGTGAGGATACTCGGGCTGACCCTGCCAACTCTCAGTCTGATTCGAGGGTGATAGCGGAGAGGGAATAATTGTGTGCTCTCAAAGCACCTCCCACAAGTGTTAGTTTTGGGGAAGCAGCAGTGTACCTGCAGAGATGCAGTGGGGAGGACACACAGATTTTGGCAAAATGTCATGGCAACAGCAGGCCCTCCTCTGCATTCGTAGCCCAAGTAGCAGCTGCCACGTATTTCCTGGGGTATCCTGGAGGAACGTAACTACTGGGGATTGAGATGAGCATGGGTACGTTTATTTGAATTGATTTTTGACTGGGCACACTATGGTCGCTTCTCGCTTACTGTATATTTTGTAAAAGACTACCAATAAGATTTACTGTAGTTGTGCAGGATGTATTTGTCCGGAAACCCGGAAACCTGGAATACATTTGCGGGGCATGAGAGCCCTAGAGGCAATTATTTTAAATATTGCAATACACAAAACTTCAAACCAAGCCCAAGCAAGTGAGTACAGTCTGTCAAAGTGCGTTTCTTGGAGCCTTTGCAGGAATATAAAGCTCTTTATAAGCTAATATAATGCATCATTGTAACCCCATTTAAATTTTTTTGGTCCATTCCTGTTTAAGAGAACACAAAGCATTGTTGAAGCAGTGCTGTTCACAAGTCACTGTTGTCTACTGATTTAACACCTCTGGTGGAATGCTGAATCACCATGGTTTTGTTCACAACAATTAATAACTTCCTCAGTAGTATTCATGCTGTTTAACAGGAACGGTGCTTAAGGCAAAATAGCATTTTGTAGCAGTATTTTTGTGGCATTTCTTTGTTTTATTGCACCTCCTGCTGATGCCCCAAAGCTGCTGACTTACTTGAAGTAAAGGTTAGTGACAGCCACTTCATAGCACTTGATATGCAAGGATATTTGCAGGGCCGGCATGAACGCTGGTGGCGCCCTGTGCAACAGTTTCTTTTGGCACGCCCCCTCTCATGACCACCTCCTTGGATTCCCTCACTACCACTTGGCAAATGTGACCCTCATCTCTCCAGAGCCTCTGTTTCATATACATTAATTTTTTATAAAAGCAGTTGTAAATGCTGGCTGTACTAATCCACTGAGCTAGCCACATAAAATACAGTTCTGTTCTTTGCAGCAGGCATATTAACCCTCTACGTTACTTTGTGGCAAGTCAAAGCTGCCACTAGACAAAAATTCCATCCCTCTCCCTAACAGGAACATTAATCACAATCAATCAATCAATCAATCAATCATAGTATTTATAAAGCGCGCTATGTACCCGTCAGGGTTTCGAGGCGCTGAGGGGGGAGGAGGGGTGGAGCGCTGCTGGTTTAGCGGTCGAAGAGCCAGGTCTTGAGGAGCCTTCTGAATGCGAGGAGGTCCTGGGTCTGGCGAAGGGATGTGGGGAGAGAGTTCCAGGTCTTGGCGGCGAGGAAGGAGAAGGATCTGCCGCCGGATGTCTTGCGCTTGATTCGGGGTACGATGGCGAGGTTGGCGGATCGGAGTTGACGTGTTGGGGTGTAGAAGTGGAGTCTGGTGTTGAGGTAGGAGGGTCCGGTGTTGTGAAGTGCCTTGTGAGCGTGGGTCAGGAGTTTGAAGGTGATCCTCTTGTCTACCGGGAGCCAGTGGAGTTCCTTTAGGTGAGGGGAGATGTGACTTCGGCGGGGTATGTTGAGGATCAGTCGGGCGGAGGCATTTTGGATACGTTGGAGGCGTTTGATGTCTTTGGTTGGGATGCCTGTGTAGAGTGCGTTGCCGTAGTCAAGTCTGCTGCTGACGAGGGCCTGGGTCACCGTCTTTCTGGTTTCTGTTGGAATCCACTTGAAGATTCTGCGGAGCATTCGGAGGGTGTTGAAACAGGAGGAGGAGACGGCGCTGACCTGTTTGGACATGGTGAGGGCGGAGTCCAGGATGAAGCCGAGGTTTCTTGCGTGGCTGGCAGGGGTGGGTGGGGGTCCGAGGACGGAGGGCCACCATGAGTCGTTCCAGGCCGAGGGAGTGCGTCCGAGGATGAGGACTTCCGTCTTGTCGGAGTTGAGTTTCAGGCGACTGTTGTTCATCCAATCGGCGATGGATTTTAATCCCTCGTGGAGGTTTGTTTTGGCGGTGAGCGGGTCTTTGGTCAGGGAGAGGACGAGCTGGGTATCGTCGGCGTAGGAGATGATGCTGAGATGATGTTGGCGGGCCAGTTGAGCGAGGGGGGCCATGTAGACGTTGAACAACGTGGGGCTGAGGGAGGATCCTTGGGGGACGCCGCAGATGAGGTTGGTGGCTTTGGAGCGGAAAGGGGAGAGACGGACTCTCTGCGTTCTGTCGGAGAGGAAGGATGAGATCCAGTGGAGGGCTTTATCTTGGATGCCGGCTTCCTGGAGGCGGGTCAGTAGGGTGCGGTGGCAGACGGTGTCAAAAGCGGCTGATAGGTCGAGGAGGATGAGGGCTGAGGTTTCGCCGTTGCCCATTTGATGTCTGATGTCATCTGTGGCGGCGAGGAGGGCGGTCTCAGTGCTGTGGTTTCGTCTGAATCCGGATTGTGAGGGGTCCAGGATGGAATTGTCTTCGAGGAAGTGGGTGAGCTGAGTGTTGACGATCTTCTCAATGACTTTCGCTGGAAAAGGGAGGAGAGAGATCGGATGGAAGTTTTTGAGGTCGTTGGGGTCAGCCTTGGGTTTTTTGAGGAGGGGTTGGATTTCTGCGTGTTTCCAGCTGTCCGGGAAGGTGGCAGAAGTGAAGGAGAGGTTGATGATCTTGCGGAGTTCGGGGGCGATGGTGGCGTTGGCTGACTTGAAAACATGATGGGGGCAGGGGTCCGTGGGGGAGCCTGAGTGGATGGTGTTCATGGTTGCTATGGTTTCTGCCTCGTCCACGTGGGTCCAGGCGGTGAGGCGGCAGTCGCGGGAGGAGACGTCGGGGGTGGGGTCTGGCGGTGGACCGGTGATGAAGCTGTCGTGGATGGTGGTGATTTTCTGGTGGAAGAAGGTGGAGAGGTCGTCGCAGAGTTTCTGGGAGGGCGGGATGTCGTTGGAGTTGGCTTTCGGATTGGAGAGTTCCTTCACGATGCCGAAGAGTTCTTTGCAGTCGTGGGCGTTGTTGTTGATGCGTTCGGTGAAGTGGGCGCGCTTGGCGGTGCGGATCCGTTGGTGGTGTTCGCGGTTGGCGTTTTTGAGGGCGGCGAGGTTGTCGGGTGTGCGTTCTTGGATCCATTTCTTTTTGAGTTTCTGGCAGTTGCTTTTGGAGGTGGTGAGATCGTCTGTGAACCAGGCTGGTTTTCTCTTTCCTTGGGTGGTGGTGGGTTTCTTGAGAGGGGCAAGGGTGTTGGCGCAGTCGAGGATCCATTGATGGAGGTTGATGGCGGCTGTGCTCGGGTCAATTGCGTCGGGTGGAAGGTTGTTGACGAGGGTGCTGGTCAGTTGTTCTTGGGTGATTTTGCCCCAGCGGCGGTGGGGAGGTAGCTGGATGCGGTGTTGCTCTGTGGTTTTCTTATAGGTGAAATGGACACAGTGATGGTCAGTCCAATGGAGTTCGGAGGTGTGGCTGAAGGAAATGTGGTTGCTAGAGGTGAAGAGGGGGTCAAGGGTGTGTCCGGCGATGTGGGTAGGTGTGTTGACTAGCTGGCGGAGACCGAGGTTGAGGAGGTTGGAGGTCAGTGACGCGGTGTTGACGTCGTTGGCATTTTCCAGATGGTAGTTCAGATCTCCCAGGAGGATGTAATCCGGGGAAGCGAGGGCGTGGGTGCTTGCAAGGTCAGCGATGGTGTCGTTGAAGGGGGGTCTTGGTCCTGGAGGGCGGTAAATGAGGGTTCCTCTGAGGGTCGTGTTGGGGTCCGTGTGGATCTGGAAGTGGAGGTGTTCGGCTGTCCTGAGGGTGTCGTCCGAGTGGGTGTGGATTTTGAGGGTAGCTTTGTGAGCGATGGCTATTCCGCCGCCGATTCCGTTGGTTCGATCTCTTCTGGTGATTTTGTAGCCGTCCGGTATGGCGATGGCGATGTCCGGAGACGAGGAGTCGTTCCACCAGGTTTCGGTCAGGAAAGCCACGTCAGGAGCAGTGGTGTCGAGCAAATCCCAGAGCTCGATGGCGTGTTTTCGTGCGGAGCGGGTGTTGATGAGGATGCAGTTCAGGTGGTTGGGGTTGGATGTTTTCGTAGTTGGATTGGTCGTTCTGATGCAGGAGAAGTTGCAGATACGGCAGGAAAAAGGTCCTTTAGTGTGCTTCGGGGATGCCCGGTAGCATTCAGTGGAGGGGCCGGGGTTGAAGGCGCGGAGTTCGTTGATCGAGTAGCGGATGCGGGGGGCGCAAGGGCCAGGGGGTGTGGCGCTGGGCGCGGTCCAGGCGCGGACGGGCGCAGACGGGCTTGCCTTTGGCGCGCCTCCGGCGCGCCAGCTGCGCGCCCGCTGCGCGCGGACGCGCAGCGCCAGCCATTAAGAAGGGAGGGGGGAGGGAGGAGCAGCTGGGAGGCGGGAGGCGGGAGGGAGCGGCAAATGGGGGCGCGAGGGGGGCGGGGCCGCAGGGAGGCAGCGGCAGGGAACGGGGAGCGCACAAGGGGCAAAACACTGAAAACGAGCAAAATACAAGCAGTTACAATAGGAAAAGCACACAATCAGAAAAACAAAATGGCACAATATACGATCGGGGAGACAGCAATCAGGGGGGCACAAAGGGGGCAGAAGCGCCAGCGGCGAGGCGCTGAAAAAAGCGAAAAAAATGAAAAACACTTACGGGACGGCGGAAAGCGGCACACGGGTCAAGTGAAGCTAGTCAGAGCCCACTAGACCCCAGGGATGAGGCGCAGGAGGATGCCTGCGGGTGGAGGAGGGCCTCGAACACGCAAACAGCAGCGTGGTCAGGGGACAGAGGCAGGAGGCAGCAGGTTGGTGCTGCGGTCGTGGGGGGCGAGCTCAGGACCTGAAACAGGTCAGAGGTCGCTCACTCGCGACGCGCAGCGCCAGCCATTAAGAAGGGAGGGGGGAGGGAGGAGCAGCTGGGAGGCGGGAGGCGGGAGGGAGCGGCAAATGGGGGCGCGAGGGGGGCGGGGCCGCAGGGAGGCAGCGGCAGGGAACGGGGAGCGCACAAGGGGCAAAACACTGAAAACGAGCAAAATACAAGCAGTTACAATAGGAAAAGCACACAATCAGAAAAACAAAATGGCACAATATACGATCGGGGAGACAGCAATCAGGGGGGCACAAAGGGGGCAGAAGCGCCGGCGGCGAGGCGCTGAAAAAAGCGAAAAAAACGAAAAACACTTACGGGACGGCGGAAAGCGGCACACGGGTCAAGTGAAGCTAGTCAGAGCCCACTAGACCCCAGCGATGAGGCGCAGGAGGATGCCTGCGGGTGGAGGAGGGCCTCGAACACGCAAACAGCAGCGTGGTCAGGGGACAGAGGCAGGAGGCAGCAGGTTGGTGCTGCGGTCGTGGGGGGCGAGCTCAGGACCTGAAACAGGTCAGAGGTCGCTCACTCGCGACGCGCAGCGCCAGCCATTAAGAAGGGAGGGGGGAGGGAGGAGCAGCTGGGAGGCGGGAGGCGGGAGGGAGCGGCAAATGGGGGCGCGAGGGGGGCGGGGCCACAGGGAGGCAGCGGCAGGGAACGGGGAGCGCACAAGGGGCAAAACACTGAAAACGAGCAAAATACAAGCAGTTACAATAGGAAAAGCACACAATCAGAAAAACAAAATGGCACAATATACGATCGGGGAGACAGCAATCGGGGGGGCACAAAGGGGGCAGAAGCGCCGGCGGCGAGGCACTGAAAAAAGCAAAAAAACCAAAAACACTTACGGGACGGCGGAAAGCGGCACAAGGGTCAAGTGAAGCTAGTCAGAGCCCACTAGACCCCAGGGATGAGGCGCAGGAGGATGCCTGCGGGTGGAGGAGGGCCTCGAACACGCAAACAGCAGCGTGGTCAGGGGACAGAGGCAGGAGGCAGCAGGTTGGTGCTGCGGTCGTGGGGGGCGAGCTCAGGACCTGAAACAGGTCAGAGGTCGCTCACTCGCGACGCGCAGCACAGGCCATTAACAAGGGAGGGGGGAGGGAGGAGCAGCTGGGAGGCGGGAGGCGGGAGGGAGCGGCAAATGGGGGCGCGAGGGGGGCGGGGCCGCAGGGAGGCAGTGGCAGGGAACGGGGAGCGCACAAGGGGCAAAACACTGAAAACGAGCAAAATACAAGCAGTTACAATAGGAAAAGCACACAATCAGAAAAACAAAATGGCACAATATACGATCGGGGAGACAGCAATCAGGGGGGCACAAAGGGGGCAGAAGCGCCGGCGGCGAGGCGCTGAAAAAAGCGAAAAAAACGAAAAACACTTACGGGACGGCGGAAAGCGGCACACGGGTCAAGTGAAGCTAGTCAGAGCCCACTAGACCCCAGGGATGAGGCGCAGGAGGATGCCTGCGGGTGGAGGAGGGCCTCGAACACGCAAACAGCAGCATGGTCAGGGGACAGAGGCAGGAGGCAGCAGGTTGGTGCTGCGGTCGTGGGGGGCGAGCTCAGGACCTGAAACAGGTCAGAGGTCGCTCACTAGCGACGCGCAGCGCCAGCCATTAAGAAGGGAGGGGGGAGGGAGGAGCAGCTGGGAGGCGGGAGGCGGGAGGGAGCGGCAAATGGGGGCGCGAGGGGGGCGGGCCGCAGGGAGGCAGCGGCAGGGAACGGGGAGCGCACAAGGGGCAAAACACTGAAAACAAGCAAAATACAAGCAGTTACAATAGGAAAAGCACACAATCAGAAAAACAAAATGGCACAATATACGATCGGGGAGACAGCAATCAGGGGGGCACAAAGGGGGCAGAAGCGCCGGCGGCGAGGCGCTGAAAAAAGCGAAAAAAACGAAAAACACTTACGGGACGGCGGAAAGCGGCACACAGGTCAAGTGAAGCTAGTCAGAGCCCACTAGACCCCAGGGATGAGGCGCAGGAGGATGCCTGCGGGTGGAGGAGGGCCTCGAACACGCAAACAGCAGCGTGGTCAGGGGACAGAGGCAGGAGGCAGCAGGTTGGTGCTGCGGTCGTGGGGGGCGAGCTCAGGACCTGAAACAGGTCAGAGGTCGCTCACTCGTGACGCGCAGCGCCAGCCATTAAGAAGGGAGGGGGGAGGGAGGAGCAGGCGGGAGGCGGGAGGGAGCGGCAAATGGGGGCACGAGGGGGGCGGGGCCGCAGGGAGGCAGCGGCAGGGAACGGGGAGCGCACAAGGGGCAAAACACTGAAAACGAGCAAAATACAAGCAGTTACAATAGGAAAAGCACACAATCAGAAAAACAAAATGGCACAATATACGATCGGGGAGACAGCAATCAGGGGGGCACAAAGGGGGCAGAAGCGCCGGCGGCGAGGCGCTGAAAAAAGCGAAAAAAACTAAAAACACTTACGGGACGGCGGAAAGCGGCACACGGGTCAAGTGAAGCTAGTCAGAGCCCACTAGACCCCAGGGATGAGGCGCAGGAGGATGCCTGCGGGTGGAGGAGGGCCTCGAACACGCAAACAGCAGCGTGGTCAGAGGACAGAGGCAGGAGGCAGCAGGTTGGTGCTGCGGTCGTGGGGGGCGAGCTCAGGACCTGAAACAGGTCAGAGGTCGCTCACTCGCGACACGCAGCGCCAGCCATTAAGAAGGGAGGGGGGAGGGAGGAGCAGCTGGGAGGCGGGAGGGAGCGGCAAATGGGGGCGCGAGGGGGGCGGGCCGCAGGGAGGCAGCGGCAGGGAACGGGGAGCGCACAAGGGGCAAAACACTGAAAACGAGCAAAATACAAGCAGTTACAATAGGAAAAGCACACAATCAGAAAAACAAAATGGCACAATATACGATCGGGGAGACAGCAATCAGGGGGGCACAAAGGGGGCAGAAGCGCCGGCGGCGAGGCGCTGAAGAAAGCGAAAAAAACGAAAAACACTTACGGGACGGCGGAAAGCGGCACACGGGTCAAGTGAAGCTAGTCAGAGCCCACTAGACCCCAGGGACGAGGCGCAGGAGGATGCCTGCGGGTGGAGGAGGGCCTCGAACACGCAAACAGCAGCGTGGTCAGGGGACAGAGGCAGGAGGCAGCAGGTTGGTGCTGCGGTCGTGGGGGGCGAGCTCAGGACCTGAAACAGGTCAGAGGTCGCTCACTCACGTCGCGCAGCGCCAGCCATTAAGAAGGGAGGGGGGAGGGAGGAGCAGCTGGGAGGCGGGAGGCGGGAGGGAGCGGCAAATGGGGGCGCGAGGGGGGCGGGGCCGCAGGGAGGCAGCGGCAGGGAACGGGGAGCGCACAAGGGGCAAAACACTGAAAACGAGCAAAATACAAGCAGTTACAATAGGAAAAGCACACAATCAGAAAAACAAAATGGCACAATATACGATCGGGGAGACAGCAATCAGGGGGGCACAAAGGGGGCAGAAGCGCCGGCGGCGAGGCGCTGAAAAAAGCGAAAAAAACGAAAAACACTTACGGGACGGCGGAAAGCGGCACACGGGTCAAGTGAAGCTAGTCAGAGCCCACTAGACCCCAGGGATAAGGCGCAGGAGGATGCCTGCGGGTGGAGGAGGGCCTCGAACACGCAAACAGCAGCGTGGTCAGGGGACAGAGGCAGGAGGCAGCAGGTTGGTGCTGCGGTCGTGGGGGGCGAGCTCAGGACCTGAAACAGGTCAGAGGTCGCTCACTCGCGACGCGCAGCGCCAGCCATTAAGAAGGGGGGGGGAGGGAGGAGCAGCTGGGAGGCGGGAGGCGGGAGGGAGCGGCAAATGGGGGCGCGAGCGGGGCGGGGCCGCAGGGAGGCAGCGGCAGGGAACGGGGAGCGCACAAGGGGCAAAACACTGAAAACGAGCAAAATACAAGCAGTTACAATAGGAAAAGCGCACAATCAGAAAATCAAAATGGCACAATATACGATCGGGGAGACAGCAATCAGGGGGGCACAAAGGGGGCAGAAGCGCCGGCGGCGAGGCGCTGAAAAAAGCGAAAAAAACAAAAAACACTTACGGGACGGCGGAAAGCGGCACACGGGTCAAGTGAAGCTAGTCAGAGCCCACTAGACCCCAGGGATGAGGCGCAGGAGGATGCCTGCGGGTGGAGGAGGGCCTCGAACACGCAAACAGCAGCGTGGTCAGGGGACAGAGGCAGGAGGCAGCAGGTTGGTGCTGCGGTCGTGGGGGGCGAGCTCAGGACCTGAAACAGGTCAGAGGTCGCTCACTTGCGACGCGCAGCGCCAGCCATTAAGAAGGGAGGGGGGAGGGAGGAGCAGCTGGGAGGCGGGAGGCGGGAGGGAGCGGCAAATGGGGGCGCGAGGGGGCGGGGCCGCAGGGAGGCAGCGGCAGGGAACGGGGAGCGCACAAGGGGCAAAACACTGAAAACGAGAAAAATACAAGCAGTTACAATAGGAAAAGCACACAATCAGAAAAACAAAATGGCACAATATACGATCGGGGAGACAGCAATCAGGGGGGCACAAAGGGGGCAGAAGCGCCGGCGGCGAGGCGCTGAAAAAAGCGAAAAAAACTAAAAACACTTACGGGACGGCGGAAAGCGGCACATGGGTCAAGTGAAGCTAGTCAGAGCCCACTAGACCCCAGGGATGAGGCGCAGGAGGATGCCTGCGGGTGGAGGAGGGCCTCGAACACGCAAACAGCAGCGTGGTCAGGGGACAGAGGCAGGAGGCAGCAGGTTGGTGCTGCGGTCGTGGGGGGCGAGCTCAGGACCTGAAACAGGTCAGAGGTCGCTCACTCGCGACACGCAGCGCCAGCCATTAAGAAGGGAGGGGGGAGGGAGGAGCAGCTGGGAGGCGGGAGGGAGCGGCAAATGGGGGCGCGAGGGGGGCGGGCCGCAGGGAGGCAGCGGCAGGGAACGAGGAGCGCACAAGGGGCAAAACACTGAAAACGAGCAAAATACAAGCAGTTACAATAGGAAAAGCACACAATCAGAAAAACAAAATGGCACAATATACGATCGGAGAGACAGCAATCAGGGGGGCACAAAGGGGGCAGAAGCGCCGGCGGCGAGGCGCTGAAAAAAGCAAAAAAAACGAAAAACACTTACGGGACGGCGGAAAGCGGCACACGGGTCAAGTGAAGCTAGTCAGAGCCCACTAGACCCCAGGGATGAGGCGCAGGAGGATGCCTGCGGGTGGAGGAGGGCCTCGAACATGCAAACAGCAGCGTGGTCAGGGGACAGAGGCAGGAGGCAGCAGGTTGGTGCTGCGGTCGTGGGGGGCGAGCTCAGGACCTGAAACAGGTCAGAGGTCGCTCACTCGCGACGCGCAGCGCCAGCCATTAAGAAGGGAGGGGGGAGGGAGGAGCAGCTGGGAGGCGGGAGGCGGGAGGGAGCGGCAAATGGGGGCGCGAGGGGGGCGGGGCCGCAGGGAGGCAGCGGCAGGGAACGGGGAGCGCACAAGGGGCAAAACACTGAAAACGAGCAAAATACAAGCAGTTACAATAGGAAAAGCACACAATCAGAAAAACAAAATGGCACAATATACGATCGGGGAGACAGCAATCAGGGGGGCACAAAGGGGGCAGAAGCGGCGAGGTGCTGAAAAAAGCGAAAAACACTTACGGGACGGCGGAAAGCGGCACACGGGTCAAGTGAAGCTAGTCAGAGCCCACTAGACCCCAGGGATAAGGCGCAGGAGGATGCCTGCGGGTGGAGGAGGGCCTCGAACACGCAAACAGCAGCGTGGTCAGGGGACAGAGGCAGGAGGCAGCAGGTTGGTGCTGCGGTCGTGGGGGGCGAGCTCAGGACCTGAAACAGGTCAGAGGTCGCTCACTCGAGACGCGCAGCGCCAGCCATTAAGAAGGGAGGGGGGAGGGAGGAGCAGCTGGGAGACGGGAGGTGGGAGGGAGCGGCAAATGGGGGCGCGAGGGGGGCGGGGGCGCAGGGAGGCAGCGGCAGGGAACGGGGAGCGCACAAGGGGCAAAACACTGAAAACGAGCAAAATACAAGCAGTTACAATAGGAAAAGCACACAATCAGAAAAACAAAATGGCACAATATACGATCGGGGAGACAGCAATCAGGGGGGCACAAAGGGGGCAGAAGCGCCGGCGGCGAGGCGCTGAAAAAAGCGAAAAAAACAAAAAACACTTACGGGACGCCGGAAAGCTGCACACGGGTCAAGTGAAGCTAGTCAGAGCCCACTAGACCCCAGGGATGAGGCGCAGGAGGATGCCTGCGGGTGGAGGAGGGCCTCGAACACGCAAACAGCAGCGTGGTCAGGGGACAGAGGCAGGAGGCAGCAGGTTGGTGCTGCGGTCGTGGGGGGCGAGCTCAGGACCTGAAACAGGTCAGAGGTCGCTCACTCGCGACGCGCAGCGCCAGCCATTAAGAAGGAAGGGGGGAGGGAGGAGCAGCTGGGAGGCGGGAGGCGGGAGGGAGCGGCAAATGGGGGCGCGAGGGGGCGGGGCCGCAGGGAGGCAGCGGCAGGGAACGGGGAGCGCACAAGGGGCAAAACACTGAAAACGAGAAAAATACAAGCAGTTACAATAGGAAAAGCACACAATCAGAAAAACAAAATGGCACAATATACGATCGGGGAGACAGCAATCAGGGGGGCACAAAGGGGGCAGAAGCGCCGGCGGCGAGGCGCTGAAAAAAGCGAAAAAAACGAAAAACACTTACGGGACGGCGGAAAGCGGCACATGGGTCAAGTGAAGCTAGTCAGAGCCCACTAGACCCCAGGGATGAGGCGCAGGAGGATGCCTGCGGGTGGAGGAGGGCCTCGAACACGCAAACAGCAGCGTGGTCAGGGGACAGAGGCAGGAGGCAGCAGGTTGGTGCTGCGGTCGTGGGGGGCGAGCTCAGGACCTAAAACAGGTCAGAGGTCGCTCACTCGCGACGCGCAGCGCCAGCCATTAAGAAGGGAGGGGGGAGGGAGGAGCAGCTGGGAGGCGGGAGGCGGGAGGGAGCGGCAAATGGGGGCGCGAGGGGGGCGGGGCCGCAGGGAGGCAGCGGCAGGGAACGGGGAGCGCACAAGGGGCAAAACACTGAAAACGAGCAAAATACAAGCAGTTACAATAGGAAAAGCACACAATCAGAAAAACAAAATGGCACAATATACGATCGGGGAGACAGCAATCAGGGGGGCAGAAAGGGGGCAGAAGCGCCGGCGGCGAGGCGCTGAAAAAAGCGAAAAAAACGAAAAACACTTACGGGACGGCGGAAAGCGGCACACGGGTCAAGTGAAGCTAGTCAGAGCCCACTAGACCCCAGGGATGAGGCGCAGGAGGATGCCTGCGGGTGGAGGAGGGCCTCGAACACGCAAACAGCAGCGTGGTCAGGGGACAGAGGCAGGAGGC
Source organism: Pleurodeles waltl (assembly GCF_031143425.1). Taxonomy (NCBI): domain Eukaryota; kingdom Metazoa; phylum Chordata; class Amphibia; order Caudata; family Salamandridae; genus Pleurodeles; species Pleurodeles waltl. The sequence continues at coordinate 109,181,101 of NC_090436.1, read as the reverse complement.
AGCAGGTTGGTGCTGCGGTCGTGGGGGGCGAGCTCAGGACCTGAAACAGGTCAGAGATCGCTCACTCGCGACGCGCAGCGCCAGCCATTAAGAAGGGAGGGGGGAGGGAGGAGCAGCTGGGAGGCGGGAGGGAGCAGCAAATGGGGGCGCAAGGGGGGCGGGGCCGCAGGGAGGCAGCGGCAGGGAACGGGGAGCGCACAAGGGGCAAAACACTGAAAACGAGCAAAATACAAGCAGTTACAATAGGAAAAGCACACAATCAGAAAAACAAAATGGCACAATATACGATCGGGGAGACAGCAATCAGGGGGGCACAAAGGGGGCAGAAGCGCCGGCGGCGAGGCGCTGAAAAAAGCGAAAAAAACGAAAAACACTTACGGGACGGCGGAAAGCGGCACACGGGTCAAGTGAAGCTAGTCAGAGCCCACTAGACCCCAGGGATGAGGCGCAGGAGGATGCCTACGGGTGGAGGAGGGCCTCGAACACGCAAACAGCAGCGTGGTCAGGGGACAGAGGCAGGAGGCAGCAGGTTGGTGCTGCGGTCGTGGGGGGCGAGCTCAGGACCTGAAACAGGTCAGAGGTCGCTCACTCGCGACGCGCAGCGCCAGCCATTAAGAAGGGAGGGGGGAGGGAGGAGCAGCTGGGAGGCGGGAGGCGGGAGGGAGCGGCAAATGGGGGCGCGAGGGGGGCGGGGCCGCAGGGAGGCAGCGGCAGGGAACGGGGAGCGCACAAGGGGCAAAACACTGAAAACGAGCAAAATACAAGCAGTTACAATAGGAAAAGCACACAATCAGAAAAACAAAATGGCACAATATACGATCGGGGAGACAGCAATCAGGGGGGCACAAAGGGGGCAGAAGCGCCGGCGGCGAGGCGCTGAAAAAAGCGAAAAAAACGAAAAACACTTACGGGACGGCGGAAAGCGGCACACGGGTCAAGTGAAGCTAGTCAGAGCCCACTAGACCCCAGGGATGAGGCGCAGGAGGATGCCTGCGGGTGGAGGAGGGCCTCGAACACGCAAACAGCAGCATGGTCAGGGGACAGAGGCAGGAGGCAGCAGGTTGGTGCTGCGGTCGTGGGGGGCGAGCTCAGGACCTGAAACAGGTCAGAGGTCGCTCACTAGCGACGCGCAGCGCCAGCCATTAAGAAGGGAGGGGGGAGGGAGGAGCAGCTGGGAGGCGGGAGGCGGGAGGGAGCGGCAAATGGGGGCGCGAGGGGGGCGGGCCGCAGGGAGGCAGCGGCAGGGAACGGGGAGCGCACAAGGGGCAAAACACTGAAAACAAGCAAAATACAAGCAGTTACAATAGGAAAAGCACACAATCAGAAAAACAAAATGGCACAATATACGATCGGGGAGACAGCAATCAGGGGGGCACAAAGGGGGCAGAAGCGCCGGCGGCGAGGCGCTGAAAAAAGCGAAAAAAACTAAAAACACTTACGGGACGGCGGAAAGCGGCACACAGGTCAAGTGAAGCTAGTCAGAGCCCACTAGACCCCAGGGATGAGGCGCAGGAGGATGCCTGCGGGTGGAGGAGGGCCTCGAACACGCAAACAGCAGCGTGGTCAGGGGACAGAGGCAGGAGGCAGCAGGTTGGTGCTGCGGTCGTGGGGGGCGAGCTCAGGACCTGAAACAGGTCAGAGGTCGCTCACTCGTGACGCGCAGCGCCAGCCATTAAGAAGGGAGGGGGAGGGAGGAGCAGCTGGGAGGCGGGAGGCGGGAGGGAGCGGCAAATGGGGGCACGAGGGGGGCGGGGCCGCAGGGAGGCAGCGGCAGGGAACGGGGAGCGCACAAGGGGCAAAACACTGAAAACTAGCAAAATACAAGCAGTTACAATAGGAAAAGCACACAATCAGAAAAACAAAATGGCACAATATACGATCGGGGAGACAGCAATCAGGGGGGCACAAAGGGGGCAGAAGCGCCGGCGGCGAGGCGCTGAAAAAAGCGAAAAAAACTAAAAACACTTACGGGACGGCGGAAAGCGGCACACGGGTCAAGTGAAGCTAGTCAGAGCCCACTAGACCCCAGGGATGAGGCGCAGGAGGATGCCTGCGGGTGGAGGAGGGCCTCGAACACGCAAACAGCAGCGTGGTCAGGGGACAGAGGCAGGAGGCAGCAGGTTGGTGCTGCGGTCGTGGGGGGCGAGCTCAGGACCTGAAACAGGTCAGAGGTCGCTCACTCGCGACACGCAGCGCCAGCCATTAAGAAGGGAGGGGGGAGGGAGGAGCAGCTGGGAGGCGGGAGGGAGCGGCAAATGGGGGCGCGAGGGGGGCGGGCCGCAGGGAGGTAGCGGCAGGGAACGGGGAGCGCACAAGGGGCAAAACACTGAAAACGAGCAAAATACAAGCAGTTACAATAGGAAAAGCACAAAATCAGAAAAACAAAATGGCACAATATACGATCGGGGAGACAGCAATCAGGGGGGCACAAAGGGGGCAGAAGCGCCGGCGGCGAGGCGCTGAAAAAAGCGAAAAAAACGAAAAACACTTACGGGACGGCGGAAAGCGGCACACGGGTCAAGTGAAGCTAGTCAGAGCCCACTAGACCCCAGGGATGAGGCGCAGGAGGATGCCTGCGGGTGGAGGAGGGCCTCGAACACGCAAACAGCAGCGTGGTCAGGGGACAGAGGCAGGAGGCAGCAGGTTGGTGCTGCGGTCGTGGGGGGCGAGCTCAGGACCTGAAACAGGTCAGAGGTCGCTCACTCGCGACGCGCAGCGCCAGCCATTAAGAAGGGAGGGGGGAAGGAGGAGAAGCTGGGTGGCGGGAGGCGGGAGGGAGCGGCAAATGGGGGCGCGAGGGGGGCGGGGCCGCAGGGAGGCAGCGGCAGGGAACGGGGAGCGCACAAGTGGCAAAACACTGAAAACGAGCAAAATCCAAGCAGTTACAATAGGAAAAGCACACAATCAGAAAAACAAAATGGCACAATATACGATCGGGGAGACAGCAATCAGGGGGGCACAAAGGGGGCAGAAGCGCCGGCGGCGAGGCGCTGAAGAAAGCGGAAAAAACGAAAAACACTTACGGGACGGCGGAAAACGGCACACGGGTCAAGTGAAGCTAGTCAGAGCCCACTAGACCCCAGGGATGAGGCGCAGGAGGATGCCTGCGGGTGGAGGAGGGCCTCGAACACGCAAACAGCAGCGTGGTCAGGGGACAGAGGCAGGAGGCAGCAGGTTGGTGCTGCGGTCGTGGGGGGCGAGCTCAGGACCTGAAACAGGTCAGAGGTCGCTCACTCGCGACGCGCAGCGCCAGCCATTAAGAAGGGAGGGGGGAGGGAGGAGCAGCTGGGAGGCGGGAGGCGGGAGGGAGCGACAAATGGGGGCGCGAGGGGGGCGGGGCCGCAGGGAGGCAGCGGCAGGGAACGGGGAGCGCACAAGGGACAAAACACTGAAAACGAGCAAAATACAAGCAGTTACAATAGGAAAAGCACACAATCAGAAAAACAAAATTGCACAATATACGATCGGGGAGACAGCAATCAGGGGGGCACAAAGGGGGCAGAAGCGCCGGCGGCGAGGCGCTGAAAAAAGCGAAAAAATCGAAAAACACTTACGGGACTGCGGAAAGCGGCACACGGGTCAAGTGAAGCTAGTCAGAGCCCACTAGACCCCAGGGATGAGGCGCAGGAGGATGCCTGCGGGTGGAGGAGGGCCTCGAACACGCAAACAGCAGCGTGGTCAGGGGACAGAGGCAGGAGGCAGCAGGTTGGTGCTGCGGTCGTGGGGGGCGAGCTCAGGACCTGAAACAGGTCAGAGGTCGCTCACTCGCGACGCGCAGCGCCAGCCATTAAGAAGGGAGGGGGGAGGGAGGAGCAGTTGGGAGGCGGGAGGGAGCGGCAAATGGGGGCGCGAGGGGGGCGGGGCCGCAGGGAGGCAGCGGCAGGGAACGGGGAGCGCACAAGGGGCAAAACACTGAAAACGAGCAAAATACAAGCAGTTACAATAGGAAAAGCACACAATCAGAAAAACAAAATGGCACAATATACGATCGGGGAGACAGCAATCAGGGGGGCACAAAGGGGGCAGAAGCGCCGGCGGCGAGGCGCTGAAAAAAGCGAAAAAAACGAAAAACACTTACGGGACGGCGGAAAGCGGCACACGGGTCAAGTGAAGCTAGTCAGAGCCCACTAGACCCCAGGGATGAGGCACAGGAGGATGCCTGCGGGTGGAGGAGGGCCTCGAACACGCAAACAGCAGCGTGGTCAGGGGACAGAGGCAGGAGGCAGCAGGTTGGTGCTGCGGTCGTGGGGGGCGAGCTCAGGACCTGAAACAGGTCAGAGGTCGCTCACTCGCGACGCGCAGCGCCAGCCATTAAGAAGGGAGGGGGGAGGGAGGAGCAGCTGGGAGGCGGGAGGCGGGAGGGAGCGGCAAATGGGGGCGCAAGGGGGGCGGGGCCGCAGGGAGGCAGCGGCAGGGAACGGGGAGCGCACAAGGGGCAAAACACTGAAAACAAGCAAAATACAAGCAGTTACAATAGGAAAAGCACACAATCAGAAAAACAAAATGGCACAATATACGATCGGGGAGACAGCAATCAGGGGGGCACAAAGGGGGCAGAAGCGCCGGCGGCGAGGCGCTGAAAAAAGCGAAAAAAACGAAAAACACTTACGGGACGGCGGAAAGCGGCACACGGGTCAAGTGAAGCTAGTCAGAGCCCACTAGACCCCAGGGATGAGGCGCAGGAGGATGCCTACGGGTGGAGGAGGGCCTCGAACACGCAAACAGCAGCGTGGTCAGGGGACAGAGGCAGGAGGCAGCAGGTTGGTGCTGCGGTCGTGGGGGGCGAGCTCAGGACCTGAAACAGGTCAGAGGTCGCTCACTCGCGACGCGCAGCGCCAGCCATTAAGAAGGGAGGGGGGAGGGAGGAGCAGCTGGGAGGCGGGAGGCGGGAGGGAGCGGCAAATGGGGGCGCGAGGGGGGCGGGGCCGCAGGGAGGCAGCGGCAGGGAACGGGGAGCGCACAAGGGGCAAAACACTGAAAACGAGCAAAATACAAGCAGTTACAATAGGAAAAGCACACAATCAGAAAAACAAAATGGCACAATATACGATCGGGGAGACAGCAATCAGGGGGGCACAAAGGGGGCAGAAGCGCCGGCGGCGAGGTGCTGAAAAAAGCGAAAAAAACGAAAAACACTTACGGGACGGCGGAAAGCGGCACACGGGTCAAGTGAAGCTAGTCAGAGCCCACTAGACCCCAGGGATGAGGCGCAGGAGGATGCCTGCGGGTGGAGGAGGGCCTCGAACACGCAAACAGCAGCGTGGTCAGTTGACAGAGGCAGGAGGCAGCAGGTTGGTGCTGCGGTCGTGGGGGGCGAGCTCAGGACCTGAAACAGGTCAGAGGTCGCTCACTCGCGATGCGCAGCGCCAGCCATTAAGAAGGGAGGGGGGAGGGAGGAGCAGCTGGGAGGCGGGAGGCGGGAGGGAGCGGCAAATGGGGGCGTGAGGGGGGCGGGGCCGCAGGGAGGCAGCGGCAGGGAACGGGGAGCGCACAAGGGGCAAAACACTGAAAACGAGCAAAATACAAGCAGTTACAATAGGAAAAGCACACAATCAGAAAAACTAAATGGCACAATATACGATCGGGGAGACAGCAATCAGGGGGGCACAAAGGGGGCAGAAGCGCCGGCGGCGAGGCGCTGAAAAAAGCGAAAAAAACGAAAAACACTTACGGGACGGCGGAAAGCGGCACACGGGTCAAGTGAAGCTAGTCAGAGCCCACTAGACCCCAGGGATGAGGCGCAGGAGGATGCCTGCGGGTGGAGGAGGGCCTCGAACACGCAAACAGCAGCGTGGTCAGGGGACAGAGGCAGGAGGCAGCAGGTTGGTGCTGCGGTCGTGGGGGGCGAGCTCGGGACCTGAAACAGGTCAGAGGTCGCTCACTCGCGACGCGCAGCGCCAGCCATTAAGAAGGGAGGGGGAGGGAGGAGCAGCTGGGAGGCGGGAGGCGGGAGGGAGCGGCAAATGGGGGCGCGAGGGGGGCGGGGCCGCAGGGAGGCAGCGGCAGGGAACGGGGAGCGCACAAGGGGCAAAACACTGAAAACGAGCAAAATACAAGCAGTTACAATAGGAAAAGCACACAATCAGAAAAACAAAATGGCACAATATACGATCGGGGAGACAGCAATCAGGGGGGCACAAAGGGGGCAGAAGCGCCGGCGGCGAGGCGCTGAAAAAAGCGAAAAAAACGAAAAACACTTACGGGACGGCGGAAAGCGGCACACGGGTCAAGTGAAGCTAGTCAGAGCCCACTAGACCCCAGGGATGAGGCGCAGGAGGATGCCTGCGGGTGGAGGAGGGCCTCGAACACGCAAACAGCAGCGTGGTCAGGGGACAGAGGCAGGAGGCAGCAGGTTGGTGCTGCGGTCGTGGGGGGCGAGCTCAGGACCTGAAACAGGTCAGAGGTCGCTCACTCGCGACGCGCAGCGCCAGCCATTAAGAAGGGAGGGGGGAGGGAGGAGCAGCTGGGAGGCGGGAGGCGGGAGGGAGCGACAAATGGGGGCGCGAGGGGGGCGGGGCCGCAGGGAGGCAGCGGCAGGGAACGGGGAGCGCACAAGGGACAAAACACTGAAAACGAGCAAAATACAAGCAGTTACAATAGGAAAAGCACACAATCAGAAAAACAAAATTGCACAATATACGATCGGGGAGACAGCAATCAGGGGGGCACAAAGGGGGCAGAAGCGCCGGCGGCGAGGCGCTGAAAAAAGCGAAAAAATCAAAAAACACTTACGGGACTGCGGAAAGCGGCACACGGGTCAAGTGAAGCTAGTCAGAGCCCACTAGACCCCAGGGATGAGGCGCAGGAGGATGCCTGCGGGTGGAGGAGGGCCTCGAACACGCAAACAGCAGCGTGGTCAGGGGACAGAGGCAGGAGGCAGCAGGTTGGTGCTGCGGTCGTGGGGGGCGAGCTCAGGACCTGAAACAGGTCAGATGTCGCTCACTCGCGACGCGCAGCGCCAGCCATTAAGAAGGGAGGGGGGAGGGAGGAGCAGTTGGGAGGCGGGAGGGAGCGGCAAATGGGGGCGCGAGGGGGGCGGGGCCGCAGGGAGGCAGCGGCAGGGAACGGGGAGCGCACAAGGGGCAAAACACTGAAAACGAGCAAAATACAAGCAGTTACAATAGGAAAAGCACACAATCAGAAAAACAAAATGGCACAATATACGATCGGGGAGACAGCAATCAGGGGGGCACAAAGGGGGCAGAAGCGCCGGCGGCGAGGCGCTGAAAAAAGCGAAAAAAACGAAAAACACTTACGGGACGGCGGAAAGCGGCACACGGGTCAAGTGAAGCTAGTCAGAGCCCACTAGACCCCAGGGATGAGGCGCAGGAGGATGCCTGCGGGTGGAGGAGGGCCTCGAACACGCAAACAGCAGCGTGGTCAGGGGACAGAGGCAGGAGGCAGCAGGTTGGTGCTGCGGTCGTGGGGGGCGAGCTCAGGACCTGAAACAGGTCAGAGGTCGCTCACTCGCGACGCGCAGCGCCAGCCATTAAGAAGGGAGGGGGGAGGGAGGAGCAGCTGGGAGGCGGGAGGCGGGAGGGAGCGGCAAATGGGGGCGCGAGGGGGGCGGGGCCGCAGGGAGGCAGCGGCAGGGAACGGGGAGCGCACAAGGGGCAAAACACTGAAAACGAGCAAAATACAAGCAGTTACAATAGGAAAAGCACACAATCAGAAAAACAAAATGGCACAATATACGATCGGGGAGACAGCAATCAGGGGGGCAGAAAGGGGGCAGAAGCGCCGGCGGCGAGGCGCTGAAAAAAGCGAAAAAAACGAAAAACACTTACGGGACGGCGGAAAGCGGCACACGGGTCAAGTGAAGCTAGTCAGAGCCCACTAGACCCCAGGGATGAGGCGCAGGAGGATGCCTGCGGGTGGAGGAGGGCCTCGAACACGCAAACAGCAGCGTGGTCAGGGGACAGAGGCAGGAGGCAGCAGGTTGGTGCTGCGGTCGTGGGGGGCGAGCTCAGGACCTGAAACAGGTCAGAGGTCGCTCACTCGCGACGCGCAGCGCCAGCCATTAAGAAGGGAGGGGGGAGGGAGGAGCAGCTGGGAGGCGGGAGGCGGGAGGGAGCGGCAAATGGGGGCGCAAGGGGGGCGGGGCCGCAGGGAGGCAGCGGCAGGGAACGGGGAGCGCACAAGGGGCAAAACACTGAAAACAAGCAAAATACAAGCAGTTACAATAGGAAAAGCACACAATCAGAAAAACAAAATGGCACAATATACGATCGGGGAGACAGCAATCAGGGGGGCACAAAGGGGGCAGAAGCGCCGGCGGCGAGGCGCTGAAAAAAGCGAAAAAAACGAAAAACACTTACGGGACGGCGGAAAGCGGCACACGGGTCAAGTGAAGCTAGTCAGAGCCCACTAGACCCCAGGGATGAGGCGCAGGAGGATGCCTACGGGTGGAGGAGGGCCTCGAACAAGCAAACAGCAGCGTGGTCAGGGGACAGAGGCAGGAGGCAGCAGGTTGGTGCTGCGGTCGTGGGGGGCGAGCTCAGGACCTGAAACAGGTCAGAGGTCGCTCACTCGCGACGCGCAGCGCCAGCCATTAAGAAGGGAGGGGGGAGGGAGGAGCAGCTGGGAGGCGGGAGGCGGGAGGGAGCGGCAAATGGGGGCGTGAGGGGGGCGGGGCCGCAGGGAGGCAGCGGCAGGGAACGGGGAGCGCACAAGGGGCAAAACACTGAAAACGAGCAAAATACAAGCAGTTACAATAGGAAAAGCACACAATCAGAAAAACAAAATGGCACAATATACGATCGGGGAGACAGCAATCAGGGGGGCACAAAGGGGGCAGAAGCGCCGGCGGCGAGGCGCTGAAAAAAGCGAAAAAAACGAAAAACACTTACGGGACGGCGGAAAGCGGCACACGGGTCAAGTGAAGCTAGTCAGAGCCCACTAGACCCCAGGGATGAGGCGCAGGAGGATGCCTGCGGGTGGAGGAGGGCCTCGAACACGCAAACAGCAGCGTGGTCAGGGGACAGAGGCAGGAGGCAGCAGGTTGGTGCTGCGGTCGTGGGGGGCGAGCTCGGGACCTGAAACAGGTCAGAGGTCGCTCACTCGCGACGCGCAGCGCCAGCCATTAAGAAGGGAGGGGGAGGGAGGAGCAGCTGGGAGGCGGGAGGCGGGAGGGAGCGGCAAATGGGGGCGCGAGGGGGGCGGGGCCGCAGGGAGGCAGCGGCAGGGAACGGGGAGCGCACAAGGGGCAAAACACTGAAAACGAGCAAAATACAAGCAGTTACAATAGGAAAAGCACACAATCAGAAAAACAAAATGGCACAATATACGATCGGGGAGACAGCAATCAGGGGGGCACAAAGGGGGCAGAAGCGCCGGCGGCGAGGCGCTGAAAAAAGCGAAAAAAACGAAAAACACTTACGGGACGGCGGAAAGCGGCACACGGGTCAAGTGAAGCTAGTCAGAGCCCACTAGACCCCAGGGATGAGGCGCAGGAGGATGCCTGCGGGTGGAGGAGGGCCTCGAACACGCAAACAGCAGCGTGGTCAGGGGACAGAGGCAGGAGGCAGCAGGTTGGTGCTGCGGTCGTGGGGGGCGAGCTCAGGACCTGAAACAGGTCAGAGGTCGCTCACTCGCGACGCGCAGCGCCAGCCATTAAGAAGGGAGGGGGGAGGGAGGAGCAGCTGGGAGGCGGGAGGGAGCGGCAAATGGGGGCGCGAGGGGGGCGGGGCCGCAGGGAGGCAGCGGCAGGGAACGGGGAGCGCACAAGGGGCAAAACACTGAAAACGAGCAAAATACAAGCAGTTACAATAGGAAAAGCACAAAATCAGAAAAACAAAATGGCACAATATACGATCGGGGAGACAGCAATCAGGGGGGCACAAAGGGGGCAGAAGCGCCGGCGGCGAGGCGCTGAAAAAAGCGAAAAAAACGAAAAACACTTACGGGACGGCGGAAAGCGGCACACGGGTCAAGTGAAGCTAGTCAGAGCCCACTAGACCCCAGGGATGAGGCGCAGGAGGATGCCTGCGGGTGGAGGAGGGCCTCGAACACGCAAACAGCAGCGTGGTCAGGGGACAGAGGCAGGAGGCAGCAGGTTGGTGCTGCGGTCGTGGGGGGCGAGCTCAGGACCTGAAACAGGTCAGAGGTCGCTCACTCGCGACGCGCAGCGCCAGCCATTAAGAAGGGAGGGGGGAAGGAGGAGAAGCTGGGTGGCGGGAGGCGGGAGGGAGCGGCAAATGGGGGCGCGAGGGGGGCGGGGCCGCAGGGAGGCAGCGGCAGGGAACGGGGAGCGCACAAGGGGCAAAACACTGAAAACGAGCAAAATACAAGCAGTTACAATAGGAAAAGCACACAATCAGAAAAACAAAATGGCACAATATACGATCGGGGAGACAGCAATCAGGGGGGCACAAAGGGGGCAGAAGCGCCGGCGGCGAGGCGCTGAAGAAAGCGAAAAAAACGAAAAACACTTACGGGACGGCGGAAAACGGCACACGGGTCAAGTGAAGCTAGTCAGAGCCCACTAGACCCCAGGGATGAGGCGCAGGAGGATGCCTGCGGGTGGAGGAGGGCCTCGAACACGCAAACAGCAGCGTGGTCAGGGGACAGAGGCAGGAGGCAGCAGGTTGGTGCTGCGGTCGTGGGGGGCGAGCTCAGGACCTGAAACAGGTCAGAGGTCGCTCACTCGCGACGCGCAGCGCCAGCCATTAAGAAGGGAGGGGGGAGGGAGGAGCAGCTGGGAGGCGGGAGGCGGGAGGGAGCGACAAATGGGGGCGCGAGGGGGGCGGGGCCGCAGGGAGGCAGCGGCAGGGAACGGGGAGCGCACAAGGGACAAAACACTGAAAACGAGCAAAATACAAGCAGTTACAATAGGAAAAGCACACAATCAGAAAAACAAAATTGCACAATATACGATCGGGGAGACAGCAATCAGGGGGGCACAAAGGGGGCAGAAGCGCCGGCGGCGAGGCGCTGAAAAAAGCGAAAAAATCGAAAAACACTTACGGGACTGCGGAAAGCGGCACACGGGTCAAGTGAAGCTAGTCAGAGCCCACTAGACCCCAGGGATGAGGCGCAGGAGGATGCCTGCGGGTGGAGGAGGGCCTCGAACACGCAAACAGCAGCGTGGTCAGGGGACAGAGGCAGGAGGCAGCAGGTTGGTGCTGCGGTCGTGGGGGGCGAGCTCAGGACCTGAAACAGGTCAGAGGTCGCTCACTCGTGACGCGCAGCGCCAGCCATTAAGAAGGGAGGGGGAGGGAGGAGCAGCTGGGAGGCGGGAGGCGGGAGGGAGCGGCAAATGGGGGCACGAGGGGGGCGGGGCCGCAGGGAGGCAGCGGCAGGGAACGGGGAGCGCACAAGGGGCAAAACACTGAAAACTAGCAAAATACAAGCAGTTACAATAGGAAAAGCACACAATCAGAAAAACAAAATGGCACAATATACGATCGGGGAGACAGCAATCAGGGGGGCACAAAGGGGGCAGAAGCGCCGGCGGCGAGGCGCTGAAAAAAGCGAAAAAAACTAAAAACACTTACGGGACGGCGGAAAGCGGCACACGGGTCAAGTGAAGCTAGTCAGAGCCCACTAGACCCCAGGGATGAGGCGCAGGAGGATGCCTGCGGGTGGAGGAGGGCCTCGAACACGCAAACAGCAGCGTGGTCAGGGGACAGAGGCAGGAGGCAGCAGGTTGGTGCTGCGGTCGTGGGGGGCGAGCTCAGGACCTGAAACAGGTCAGAGGTCGCTCACTCGCGACACGCAGCGCCAGCCATTAAGAAGGGAGGGGGGAGGGAGGAGCAGCTGGGAGGCGGGAGGGAGCGGCAAATGGGGGCGCGAGGGGGGCGGGCCGCAGGGAGGCAGCGGCAGGGAACGGGGAGCGCACAAGGGGCAAAACACTGAAAACGAGCAAAATACAAGCAGTTACAATAGGAAAAGCACAAAATCAGAAAAACAAAATGGCACAATATACGATCGGGGAGACAGCAATCAGGGGGGCACAAAGGGGGCAGAAGCGCCGGCGGCGAGGCGCTGAAAAAAGCGAAAAAAACGAAAAACACTTACGGGACGGCGGAAAGCGGCACACGGGTCAAGTGAAGCTAGTCAGAGCCCACTAGACCCCAGGGATGAGGCGCAGGAGGATGCCTGCGGGTGGAGGAGGGCCTCGAACACGCAAACAGCAGCGTGGTCAGGGGACAGAGGCAGGAGGCAGCAGGTTGGTGCTGCGGTCGTGGGGGGCGAGCTCAGGACCTGAAACAGGTCAGAGGTCGCTCACTCGCGACGCGCAGCGCCAGCCATTAAGAAGGGAGGGGGGAAGGAGGAGAAGCTGGGTGGCGGGAGGCGGGAGGGAGCGGCAAATGGGGGCGCGAGGGGGGCGGGGCCGCAGGGAGGCAGCGGCAGGGAACGGGGAGCGCACAAGGGGCAAAACACTGAAAACGAGCAAAATACAAGCAGTTACAATAGGAAAAGCACACAATCAGAAAAACAAAATGGCACAATATACGATCGGGGAGACAGCAATCAGGGGGGCACAAAGGGGGCAGAAGCGCCGGCGGCGAGGCGCTGAAGAAAGCGAAAAAAACGAAAAACACTTACGGGACGGCGGAAAACGGCACACGGGTCAAGTGAAGCTAGTCAGAGCCCACTAGACCCCAGGGATGAGGCGCAGGAGGATGCCTGCGGGTGGAGGAGGGCCTCGAACACGCAAACAGCAGCGTGGTCAGGGGACAGAGGCAGGAGGCAGCAGGTTGGTGCTGCGGTCGTGGGGGGCGAGCTCAGGACCTGAAACAGGTCAGAGGTCGCTCACTCGCGACGCGCAGCGCCAGCCATTAAGAAGGGAGGGGGGAGGGAGGAGCAGCTGGGAGGCGGGAGGCGGGAGGGAGCGACAAATGGGGGCGCGAGGGGGGCGGGGCCGCAGGGAGGCAGCGGCAGGGAACGGGGAGCGCACAAGGGACAAAACACTGAAAACGAGCAAAATACAAGCAGTTACAATAGGAAAAGCACACAATCAGAAAAACAAAATTGCACAATATACGATCGGGGAGACAGCAATCAGGGGGGCACAAAGGGGGCAGAAGCGCCGGCGGCGAGGCGCTGAAAAAAGCGAAAAAATCGAAAAACACTTACGGGACTGCGGAAAGCGGCACACGGGTCAAGTGAAGCTAGTCAGAGCCCACTAGACCCCAGGGATGAGGCGCAGGAGGATGCCTGCGGGTGGAGGAGGGCCTCGAACACGCAAACAGCAGCGTGGTCAGGGGACAGAGGCAGGAGGCAGCAGGTTGGTGCTGCGGTCGTGGGGGGCGAGCTCAGGACCTGAAACAGGTCAGAGGTCGCTCACTCGCGACGCGCAGCGCCAGCTATTAAGAAGGGAGGGGGGAGGGAGGAGCAGTTGGGAGGCGGGAGGGAGCGGCAAATGGGGGCGCGAGGGGGGCGGGCCGCAGGGAGGCAGCGGCAGGGAACGGGGAGCGCACAAGGGGCAAAACACTGAAAACGAGCAAAATACAAGCAGTTACAATAGGAAAAGCACACAATCAGAAAAACAAAATGGCACAATATACGATCGGGGAGACAGCAATCAGGGGGGCACAAAGGGGGCAGAAGCGCCGGCGGCGAGGCGCTGAAAAAAGCGAAAAAAACGAAAAACACTTACGGGACGGCGGAAAGCGGCACACGGGTCAAGTGAAGCTAGTCAGAGCCCACTAGACCCCAGGGATGAGGCGCAGGAGGATGCCTGCGGGTGGAGGAGGGCCTCGAACACGCAAACAGCAGCGTGGTCAGGGGACAGAGGCAGGAGGCAGCAGGTTGGTGCTGCGGTCGTGGGGGGCGAGCTCAGGACCTGAAACAGGTCAGAGGTCGCTCACTCGCGACGCGCAGCGCCAGCCATTAAGAAGGGAGGGGGGAGGGAGGAGCAGCTGGGAGGCGGGAGGCGGGAGGGAGCGGCAAATGGGGGCGCGAGGGGGGCGGGGCCGCAGGGAGGCAGCGGCAGGGAACGGGGAGCGCACAAGGGGCAAAACACTGAAAACGAGCAAAATACAAGCAGTTACAATAGGAAAAGCACACAATCAGAAAAACAAAATGGCACAATATACGATCGGGGAGACAGCAATCAGGGGGGCAGAAAGGGGGCAGAAGCGCCGGCGGCGAGGCGCTGAAAAAAGCGAAAAAAACGAAAAACACTTACGGGACGGCGGAAAGCGGCACACGGGTCAAGTGAAGCTAGTCAGAGCCCACTAGACCCCAGGGATGAGGCGCAGGAGGATGCCTGCGGGTGGAGGAGGGCCTCGAACACGCAAACAGCAGCGTGGTCAGGGGACAGAGGCAGGAGGCAGCAGGTTGGTGCTGCGGTCGTGGGGGGCGAGCTCAGGACCTGAAACAGGTCAGAGGTCGCTCACTCGCGACGCGCAGCGCCAGCCATTAAGAAGGGAGGGGGGAGGGAGGAGCAGCTGGGAGGCGGGAGGCGGGAGGGAGCGGCAAATGGGGGCGCAAGGGGGGCGGGGCCGCAGGGAGGCAGCGGCAGGGAACGGGGAGCGCACAAGGGGCAAAACACTGAAAACAAGCAAAATACAAGCAGTTACAATAGGAAAAGCACACAATCAGAAAAACAAAATGGCACAATATACGATCGGGGAGACAGCAATCAGGGGGGCACAAAGGGGGCAGAAGCGCCGGCGGCGAGGCGCTGAAAAAAGCGAAAAAAATGAAAAACACTTACGGGACGGCGGAAAGCGGCACACGGGTCAAGTGAAGCTAGTCAGAGCCCACTAGACCCCAGGGATGAGGCGCAGGAGGATGCCTACGGGTGGAGGAGGGCCTCGAACACGCAAACAGCAGCGTGGTCAGGGGACAGAGGCAGGAGGCAGCAGGTTGGTGCTGCGGTCGTGGGGGGCGAGCTCAGGACCTGAAACAGGTCAGAGGTCGCTCACTCGCGACGCGCAGCGCCAGCCATTAAGAAGGGAGGGGGGAGGGAGGAGCAGCTGGGAGGCGGGAGGCGGGAGGGAGCGGCAAATGGGGGCGCGAGGGGGGCGGGGCCGCAGGGAGGCAGCGGCAGGGAACGGGGAGCGCACAAGGGGCAAAACACTGAAAACGAGCAAAATACAAGCAGTTACAATAGGAAAAGCACACAATCAGAAAAACAAAATGGCACAATATACGATCGGGGAGACAGCAATCAGGGGGGCACAAAGGGGGCAGAAGCGCCGGCGGCGAGGTGCTGAAAAAAGCGAAAAAAACGAAAAACACTTACGGGACGGCGGAAAGCGGCACACGGGTCAAGTGAAGCTAGTCAGAGCCCACTAGACCCCAGGGATGAGGCGCAGGAGGATGCCTGCGGGTGGAGGAGGGCCTCGAACACGCAAACAGCAGCGTGGTCAGGGGACAGAGGCAGGAGGCAGCAGGTTGGTGCTGCGGTCGTGGGGGGCGAGCTCGGGACCTGAAACAGGTCAGAGGTCGCTCACTCGCGACGCGCAGCGCCAGCCATTAAGAAGGGAGGGGGAGGGAGGAGCAGCTGGGAGGCGGGAGGCGGGAGGGAGCGGCAAATGGGGGCGCGAGGGGGGCGGGGCCGCAGGGAGGCAGCGGCAGGGAACGGGGAGCGCACAAGGGGCAAAACACTGAAAACGAGCAAAATACAAGCAGTTACAATAGGAAAAGCACACAATCAGAAAAACAAAATGGCACAATATACGATCGGGGAGACAGCAATCAGGGGGGCACAAAGGGGGCAGAAGCGCCGGCGGCGAGGCGCTGAAAAAAGCGAAAAAAACGAAAAACACTTACGGGACGGCGGAAAGCGGCACACGGGTCAAGTGAAGCTAGTCAGAGCCCACTAGACCCCAGGGATGAGGCGCAGGAGGATGCCTGCGGGTGGAGGAGGGCCTCGAACACGCAAACAGCAGCGTGGTCAGGGGACAGAGGCAGGAGGCAGCAGGTTGGTGCTGCGGTCGTGGGGGGCGAGCTCAGGACCTGAAACAGGTCAGAGGTCGCTCACTCGCGACGCGCAGCGCCAGCCATTAAGAAGGGAGGGGGGAGGGAGGAGCAGCTGGGAGGCGGGAGGGAGCGGCAAATGGGGGCGCGAGGGGGGCGGGGCCGCAGGGAGGCAGCGGCAGGGAACGGGGAGCGCACAAGGGGCAAAACACTGAAAACGAGCAAAATACAAGCAGTTACAATAGGAAAAGCACAAAATCAGAAAAACAAAATGGCACAATATACGATCGGGGAGACAGCAATCAGGGGGGCACAAAGGGGGCAGAAGCGCCGGCGGCGAGGCGCTGAAAAAAGCGAAAAAAACGAAAAACACTTACGGGACGGCGGAAAGCGGCACACGGGTCAAGTGAAGCTAGTCAGAGCCCACTAGACCCAGGGATGAGGCGCAGGAGGATGCCTGCGGGTGGAGGAGGGCCTCGAACACGCAAACAGCAGCGTGGTCAGGGGACAGAGGCAGGAGGCAGCAGGTTGGTGCTGCGGTCGTGGGGGGCGAGCTCAGGACCTGAAACAGGTCAGAGGTCGCTCACTCGCGACGCGCAGCGCCAGCCATTAAGAAGGGAGGGGGGAAGGAGGAGAAGCTGGGTGGCGGGAGGCGGGAGGGAGCGGCAAATGGGGGCGCGAGGGGGGCGGGGCCGCAGGGAGGCAGCGGCAGGGAACGGGGAGCGCACAAGGGGCAAAACACTGAAAACGAGCAAAATACAAGCAGTTACAATAGGAAAAGCACACAATCAGAAAAACAAAATGGCACAATATACGATCGGGGAGACAGCAATCAGGGGGGCACAAAGGGGGCAGAAGCGCCGGCGGCGAGGCGCTGAAGAAAGCGAAAAAAACGAAAAACACTTACGTGACGGCGGAAAACGGCACACGGGTCAAGTGAAGCTAGTCAGAGCCCACTAGACCCCAGGGATGAGGCGCAGGAGGATGCCTGCGGGTGGAGGAGGGCCTCGAACACGCAAACAGCAGCGTGGTCAGGGGACAGAGGCAGGAGGCAGCAGGTTGGTGCTGCGGTCGTGGGGGGCGAGCTCAGGACCTGAAACAGGTCAGAGGTCGCTCACTCGCGACGCGCAGCGCCAGCCATTAAGAAGGGAGGGGGGAGGGAGGAGCAGCTGGGAGGCGGGAGGCGGGAGGGAGCGACAAATGGGGGCGCGAGGGGGGCGGGGCCGCAGGGAGGCAGCGGCAGGGAACGGGGAGCGCACAAGGGACAAAACACTGAAAACGAGCAAAATACAAGCAGTTACAATAGGAAAAGCACACAATCAGAAAAACAAAATTGCACAATATACGATCGGGGAGACAGCAATCAGGGGGGCACAAAGGGGGCAGAAGCGCCGGCGGCGAGGCGCTGAAAAAAGCGAAAAAATCGAAAAACACTTACGGGACTGCGGAAAGCGGCACACGGGTCAAGTGAAGCTAGTCAGAGCCCACTAGACCCCAGGGATGAGGCGCAGGAGGATGCCTGCGGGTGGAGGAGGGCCTCGAACACGCAAACAGCAGCGTGGTCAGGGGACAGAGGCAGGAGGCAGCAGGTTGGTGCTGCGGTCGTGGGGGGCGAGCTCAGGACCTGAAACAGGTCAGAGGTCGCTCACTTGCGACGCGCAGCGCCAGCCATTAAGAAGGGAGGGGGGAGGGAGGAGCAGCTGGGAGGCGGGAGGGAGCGGCAAATGGGGGCGCGAGGGGGGCGGGGCCGCAGGGAGGCAGCGGCAGGGAACGGGGAGCGCACAAGGGGCAAAACACTGAAAACGAGCAAAATACAAGCAGTTACAATAGGAAAAGCACACAATCAGAAAAACAAAATGGCACAATATACGATCGGGGAGACAGCAATCAGGGGGGCACAAAGGGGGCAGAAGCGCCGGCGGCGAGGCGCTGAAAAAAGCGAAAAAAACGAAAAACACTTACGGGACGGCGGAAAGCGGCACACGGGTCAAGTGAAGCTAGTCAGAGCCCACTAGACCCCAGGGATGAGGCGCAGGAGGATGCCTGCGGGTGGAGGAGGGCCTCGAACACGCAAACAGCAGCGTGGTCAGGGGACAGAGGCAGGAGGCAGCAGGTTGGTGCTGCGGTCGTGGGGGGCGAGCTCAGGACCTGAAACAGGTCAGAGGTCGCTCACTCGCGACGCGCAGCGCCAGCCATTAAGAAGGGAGGGGGGAGGGAGGAGCAGCTGGGAGGCGGGAGGGAGCGGCAAATGGGGGCGCGAGGGGGGCGGGGCCGCAGGGAGGCAGCAGCAGGGAACGGGGAGCGCACAAGGGGCAAAACACTGAAAACGAGCAAAATACAAGCAGTTACAATAGGAAAAGCACAAAATCAGAAAAACAAAATGGCACAATATACGATCGGGGAGACAGCAATCAGGGGGGCACAAAGGGGGCAGAAGCGCCGGCGGCGAGGCGCTGAAAAAAGCGAAAAAAACGAAAAACACTTACGGGACGGCGGAAAGCGGCACACGGGTCAAGTGAAGCTAGTCAGAGCCCACTAGACCCCAGGGATGAGGCGCAGGAGGATGCCTGCGGGTGGAGGAGGGCCTTGAACACGCAAACAGCAGCGTGGTCAGGGGACAGAGGCAGGAGGCAGCAGGTTGGTGCTGCGGTCGTGGGGGGCGAGCTCAGGACCTGAAACAGGTCAGAGGTCGCTCACTCGCGACGCGCAGCGCCAGCCATTAAGAAGGGAGGGGGGAGGGAGGAGCAGCTGGGAGGCGGGAGGCGGGAGGGAGCGGCAAATGGGGGCGCGAGGGGGGCGGGCCGCAGGGAGGCAGCGGCAGGGAACGGGGAGCGCACAAGGGGCAAAACACTGAAAACGAGCAAAATACAAGCAGTTACAATAGGAAAAGCACACAATCAGAAAAACAAAATGGCACAATATACGATCGGGGAGACAGCAATCAGGGGGGCACAAAGGGGGCAGAAGCGCCGGCGGCGAGGCGCTGAAAAAAGCGAAAAAATCGAAAAACACTTACGGGACGGCGGAAAGCGGCACACGGGTCAAGTGAAGCTAGTCAGAGCCCACTAGACCCCAGGGATGAGGCGCAGGAGGATGCCTGCGGGTGGAGGAGGGCCTCGAACACGCAAACAGCAGCGTGGTCAGGGGACAGAGGCAGGAGGCAGCAGGTTGGTGCTGCGGTCGTGGGGGGCGAGCTCAGGACCTGAAACAGGTCAGAGGTCGCTCACTCGCGACGCGCAGCGCCAGCCATTAAGAAGGGAGGGGGGAGGGAGGAGCAGCTGGGAGGCGGGAGGCGGGAGGGAGCGGCAAATGGGGGCGCGAGGGGGGCGGGGCCGCAGGGAGGCAGCGGCAGGGAACGGGGAGCGCACAAGGGGCAAAACACTGAAAACGAGCAAAATACAAGCAGTTACAATAGGAAAAGCACAAAATCAGAAAAACAAAATGGCACAATATACGATCGGGGAGACAGCAATCAGGGGGGCACAAAGGGGGCAGAAGCGCCGGCGGCGAGGCGCTGAAAAAAGCGAAAAAAACGAAAAACACTTACGGGACGGCGGAAAGCGGCACACGGGTCAAGTGAAGCTAGTCAGAGCCCACTAGACCCCAGGGATGAGGCGCAGGAGGATGCCTGCGGGTGGAGAAGGGCCTCAAACACGCAAACAGCAGCGTGGTCAGGGGACAGAGGCAGGAGGCAGCAGGTTGGTGCTGCGGTCGTGGGGGGCGAGCTCAGGACCTGAAACAGGTCAGAGGTCGCTCACTCGCGACGCGCAGCGCCAGCCATTAAGAAGGGAGGGGGGAGGGAGGAGCAGCTGGGAGGCGGGAGGCGGGAGGGAGCGGCAAATGGGGGCGCGAGGGGGCGGGGCCGCAGGGAGGCAGCGGCAGGGAACGGGGAGCGCACAAGGGGCAAAACACTGAAAACGAGCAAAATACAAGCAGTTACAATAGGAAAAGCACACAATCAGAAAAACAAAATGGCACAATATACGATCGGGGAGACAGCAATCAGGGGGGCACAAAGGGGGCAGAAGCGCCGGCGGCGAGGCGCTGAAAAAAGCGAAAAAAATGAAAAACACTTACGGGACGGCGGAAAGCGGCACACGGGTCAAGTGAAGCTAGTCAGAGCCCACTAGACCCCAGGGATGAGGCGCAGGAGGATGCCTGCGGGTGGAGGAGGACCTCGAACACGCAAACAGCAGCGTGGTCAGGGGACAGAGGCAGGAGGCAGCAGGTTGGTGCTGCGGTCGTGGGGGGCGAGCTCAGGACCTGAAACAGGTCAGAGGTCGCTCACTCGCGACGCGCAGCGCCAGCCATTAAGAAGGGAGGGGGGAGGGAGGAGCAGCTGGGAGGCGGGAGGCGGGAGGGAGCGGCAAATGGGGGCGCGAGGGGGGCGGGGCCGCAGGGAGGCAGCGGCAGGGAACGGGGAGCGCACAAGGGGCAAAACACTGAAAACGAGCAAAATACAAGCAGTTACAATAGGAAAAGCACACAATCAGAAAAACAAAATGGCACAATATACGATCGGGGAGACAGCAATCAGGGGGGCACAAAGGGGGCAGAAGCGGCGAGGCGCTGAAAAAAGCGAAAAAATCGAAAAACACTTACGGGACGGCGGAAAGCGGCACACGGGTCAAGTGAAGCTAGTCAGAGCCCACTAGACCCCAGGGATGAGGCGCAGGAGGATGCCTGCGGGTGGAGGAGGGCCTCGAACACGCAAACAGCAGCGTGGTCAGGGGACAGAGGCAGGAGGCAGCAGGTTGGTGCTGCGGTCGTGGGGGGCGAGCTCAGGACCTGAAACAGGAGGTATATTGACATTTGAATTGCTTCCTGAAGGCTGGACGCACAAGAAACTTTTTAGGAGGTGCTTTTAAATCACATTTTATAAGTTATTGCTAAACATAGTTGCCCCCTTGAGGTCAGCGCCCCTCCAATTCAAGTCAGCACCAGGTGCGGTCACACCGCCCTAAAGCTGGCCCAGTATATTTGTACCTCAGGCTCAGTTGACTCTATCACGACACAAGACTTTGCGGGTCATTCCGACCCCGGCGGGTGCCGGGCGCCGCCCGCCGGGCAGAGACCGCCAGAAGACCGCACCGCGGTCAAATGACCGCGGCGGTCATTCTGACTTTCCCGCTGGGCGGGCGGGCGACCGCCAAAAGGCCGCCCGCCCGCCCAGCGGGAAAGCCCCAGCAACGATGAAGCCGGCTCCGAATGGAGCCGGCGGAGTTGCTGGTGTGCGACGGGTGCAGTGGCACCCGTCGCGATTTTCAGTGTCTGCTAGGCAGACACTGAAAATCATTATGGGGCCCTGTTAGGGGGCCCCTGCACTGCCCATGCCTGTGGCATGGGCAGTGCAGGGGCCCCCAGGGGCCCCACGACACCCGTTCCTGCCATCCTGTTCCTGGCGGTTTTTACCGCCAGGACCAGGATGGCGGGAAGGGGGTCGGAATCCCCATGGCGGCGCTGCTTGCAGCGCCGCCGTGGAGGATTCTCTGGGGCAGGGGAAAACCGGCGGGAAACCGCCGGTTCCCCTTTTCTGACCGCGGCTTTAGCGCCGCGGTCAGAATTGCCCCTGAAGCACCGCCAGCCTGTTGGCGGTGCTTCCTCCGTCCCCGGCCCTGGCGGTCCATGACCGCCAGGGTCGGAATGACCCCCTTTATCTCCTATTTAATAGTGGCAACAACGGCGAGGTATCTGGTGTTATTTGATTTCTCCACACTTGCTCTGCTGGTGGAGGTGGATTTGCGCATCATTGGCACACTGCTGGAGAAGTTCTGTTCATGAATTGTTCCACTTGAGAAGGGCATCTTTATGACAGGGCTGTTGTGCTGGTTCTTATACCACTAACCATGGCAATTTAAATAGCTTCCAATGTAGCATTTTACTTTTATTGTGTGTTTGTAAACAAGACTCTAGATGGGTTGAAACGTGTTGGAGGCTGTGAAATTTAATTAAAGATCGTGAATTTGGACTTTATGGATTGCTGTGAATCCTTTCATTGAAATTTACACAGCCATCATATATAGATTTTTCAGTCTGAAGAAGATGCTGACAAGATCATAAGGGCAGAATTGTTAACAAAAGAGTCTCCTATAAGACAGAGGACAAGTGATGTATAAAAGGAGATGCCTGTCATAATCGAAACTATTAATAACACTTGGACTTTAAAGTCAGCATTTTGGTGGCATATCAGATAAGAAAAGAGGGGGAGAGGCTATCTAATCAGAGAAGGACACTACAGAGCTGAAACCGGTAACTTTTAGGGAGCGTCCTGAAACTCATTTCCTGAACTAATTATATTAAATCCAACAATGGCAAGTTGTTGCATTTATTATAACAATCCATTTGAGACCAAACTTGCCATATCTAGCTCCATTGGAGACTTGATTAACTAAAGTAAACTCTCCCCATTTTACCTAATGGAGCCTATTCACTACAATGAGGGAAAAAACAGATTTGGCTATTTTTGTCAACAGGGCTTATAACAAATATTTTATAAGGTCCCTGCTTATAGTGTGCCCTAGGTGTCCCCAGCCCTGGGGACACCTAGGGCACACCTTTTGGGTGACTTATATGTAAAAATAAGGTCATTTGGAAATGCTTTTAATTCAAAAAGTCGAATTTGGATGTAACTTTAATTTAAAAAATGACCCTGGGCACCTCAGCAGTGCACCTATGGGGGCAATACCTATGCTGGGGACCCTAAACCTAAATTCCCTTCCATATACTAGGACTTATAGGTAGGTTGACATAGCCAATTATAATTAGCCTAATTTGCATACTCATTTTACACACAGCACTGGCCCTGGGACTGGTTAACAGTACCCATGACACTATCAGAGTCAGGAAAACACTGCAAAAAGTGAAAAATGGGGGGCATAACGTTAGTGAGCTTCTACAATCAGCCCAGTTTTCTCACACGGTGGATGTCTGAGGGTCTGCTGGGGTGATATCTGCGGGTAGGATAGGTATGGTGGCTGGATCAATGAATGTGGTGTGGTTTTTGCAGGTATGTCAGGTGTTGTGTCTGTGATGGGGATGTCAGGGCAGGTTGTGACTGTTACTGTGTGTGCAGGTGTATGTTGCTTGTGTGTATGGCGGTGGTGTGTCTTGTGGTGCTTATGTTTGTCTGTTCTACCCTTGGATGTTGAGGTGGATGCATGCCTGTCTGTTTGTGTGCTTTGGCTGGGACTGGGAGGGGCATTGGGAAGAGGGAGGTAGAGGGGGGACGGTAGACCGAGGGTAACTGGCTGCCGTCAGTGTAAAGTCCAGAGCCTAAAAAGATCTCTGTAGGCCACCATGAATGCCCTCCAGGAACATATTACTCTGTTGTATTTGAGTTGCCAGTCTCTGGATGGCATTCACAATGGTCTACTGACCCACAGAGATCAACCTTAGGAGGTCAATAGCCTCCTCATTGAAGGCAGCAGGGCTAACAGTGGATGGGGGAAGAGGTGCCTGCAGCAAAGGAGATGCCCACCCTCTTGGGTGAGCTGACAAGGCCAACTGGGTGGGGAGCTACTGGGAGGACAGTGATAGGAAGGGGGGTGGATATTGATGGTGCTGAGGTGGTCCCAGCTGGGTCTGTCACCGCCAGGGAGTGTCCACTGGAGGAAGATTCCAAAGATGATGAACTGGATCCAGTTTCCCCCATGGCACCCCCTCACCCTCCAGGCCACTGCATCCCTCGGTGTTGGTTTGCTCGTGCCTGGAGATCCCTTGGCCTGAAGCTTCCCCACTCAGCTCTGCCCCCTCTCCTTTGCCAGCAGATGGTGATGCTGGGAAACAGAAAGTGAGGTATGGTCATCACATCACATTCTTTATATGCCACTTACATCACATTGTACACATCAGTAACATCACATCTAGTTGCACAGCACCCCCAGGTAGTACCAGTTTAGTGCCAACATCTTGTCACAACAAGATGCAATGTACATCCCTCAATCATAACATAGTTACATACCATCTAATCCACCAATCTCACAACTACAATACCATGATATCAGCAGAGCTATCACACCAACCATTCCATGACAAGGTGATTTGCACAATTGATACAGAGTCCCTATCCACAGCAACATAGACAACCAACAAGCAAGCTATGGGAAATAGATGTAACATAGATTTCCATATATCACATACATAAATTAAACACATACCATCAAATTGGCCTGATGTCATGAACCAAGCAAGGAAAGATTTTATAGTAAACACAAGACAGCATGTTGCACATAAGCCATTCTCACTAAATGTCACCAAGCTCAAAACCTTCACGATAGAAATGTAAAAACATGTCAAAACACATGTACCAATAGTGACGCAGGAAAGGATTATACATACTTTGTGAACCAAGTCATCTAAGTCATTGTCCTCCTGAAAACACTCATATAAAGGCCTAATAAGCTCAGAGCATTTACTCACATACAACTACAACCTGTTGTGCATGAAGGTGACACACAGTGCAATGTATCATGCAATTGTTCCATCAACAGCCCAATGACTGCGTGGCAACATCACTAAACACACATCAGACATGAGTAGCCTTGCATCTGTTTGGGGAAAAATTCAGAGAGGCAAACCACATCTGAGGCTACCATGACAGGTACACCCACCATGATGCAAGCCAAATGCCTGAATACATATACCATACCACTCCCATGTCTATTTCAACTGCCACACCTACATCACAGTAGTGTCAGTGCAAACAATAGGTTTTCATAGAACGTGGACTCAAAACATATCTAAAATAGCAACAAAAAGAATGTTAATAACTATTTTCAATGTGGATTCATTACACAACATTTCAATGTACACATGATGTTGGCAAAATCAGTTTAGATTGTACATATCAATAATAAGTCTAGGCCTATTTATCATGCCTACATCACTATGGATAAGGAAATAGCTGTGTAGCCACTTCCCACCTTCAGAACATGAACCTGGTACTAACATTCATAGCCCTGACACCAATGTATATGATCCAATATGAGTCGAGCAATACCTCCATTGTTACCAACATGTATGATGTCCACTCAGATGACACATTACACAGGGCTAGGTACATCCCTCACTTACCAAGGGGGTTCACCTTTTACCAAGTCTGAATAAGTCATGAAAGTATGACATGTGAAATGTCAGATGGACATCACAGCCTCACATGATGCTGTCACTCATCAGAAACCTTTTGAAAAGTTGGAAGACTTAAAATTGTTAGACTCTACATTGCACATAGGCATGGATCAAGGAACATTGGAATGGACAGAGGCCAAAGACCAGGACAACTTACCATCATGATATTGGGAATATTGACCAGTAGGTGAAAGGAACAACCACCGGGGTATGAAAAGCTATATATTGGTACACACATTTGACACAGTCACATGTGCAGCATCATATACTTCTGTACAAAGGGGGCAACATAGGAGAGTAATATGTCCCTATACAAAGTAGAATGTGCACACCTGTGTACCAATGTTGGAGACTGTTCATCAATGTGCTCATTGAGGATCTTTGACCCTTTGCACTAACTACATTGTCACAGCTTAGAAACCTTCACACCATATACTAACCTGTTAAAGGGATGAAAAAGTGGCAAGTCTGTACTTACTCCCTTGTGGCTGCAGTGCCGCCCTCAAACACCCATCCAACTCCGGGTGGGCCACTGCTAATATGCAGGCCATTAGTGGGGTCATGGCCCGACAGACTTCTAGTCCTCGTTGGGAGGACTTCCCCAGCTGTCACTCAATGGTCTTCTGGGCCCAGGGTCTCAGGTCCTCCCACCGCTTCCTACAGTCGATGCTCCACTGTCTGTGGACCCTCAGGGTCCAGACTTTCTTGGCAATGGCAAGCCAAATTCCCTTTTTCCAATGGGTGTTGACCCCACATGGAGGAGGCAGACAAGAAGAGAATGTCATGTCCACATACACAATACCAAAACAAGCAGGGTGAAAATACAAGATAGTGCAACTAGCCATACACAGAATGCCTTAAACATCTCCTTCAATGAGGGATGACCATCTGCAGTCAGGCCATTTGTGATGATGAGACAGACATACGACATGCATATCCAGAACTCCGTGGCAGCTTGATACATGTGACCAGACCACAAGCATATCTCTAAACATGGCATATCTTTCCAAATATTTTTCACACCACATTCACTGATCATGTATTGCAGTCTGCAGTTGAGTCAAGGTACATACATCACACACACACCACTATGTCTCAGGACTCAAAATCTATCTGTACACATAAATACATGTCCATTTACCCACACATTTTACCACAATCCTTCATTCCACCACATTCCCTGGACATCACCATACAGTGAACCCTTAAAACAGTGCAATTACCTGTTCCTCTGGTGTATCACAGAGCTGTTCATATAGGAGTAGGACCTCCTCCACAAGCATTTCAAGCTCCTCAGGGGAGAAGGCAGGGGCCCCAGCACCTGGAGGACGTTGCATGATTGCTCCCGGAGGCAGTACACAGCAGCTCAAAGTGTGGAGGTCTTGCTGGCAGCAGTTTCAGGAGTCAATTGAGAGATAAAGTATGAAATGGCGGTCGTGTCTGCCACGTCAAAGAGCATCACCACTGGCGAACACCGCCATCGGCCCAAGACCGCCAAAGGCAGCAATGTGTTCCAATCGCAATGTCCACCGCTGTTGTATCTGCCTACCGGCATGACAACTTCTGTCGACAAACCTAGGGCACTTCTTAATGTCCAGTACAGTAGGTCAGGCAGCTGCGATTTTAAGTCTCATATATTAATGGATAAATTATTTAAAGTTGCGTCCCAAGCTGTGAAACAGATCTACAACATTATATATATATATATATACTTTATTCGACCATGGGTCATAAAAGTTACACATTAAATTATACAAAGAAGGTGCATTTGTTCCATTATACTTTCACACTGGCATAAAATAGAGTTTAGAATAAAAATAGCTTCTATAGGCCATGGCCTACTATAGTCCACCATTGTTCCCGATACATAACTTAACATTTAGATGCCAAGGTTTCTAAACATCTGCTTCATAGTGTTAAAAATAATACAAATATTTAAGGCTCTTAAAACAATATGAGATGGTTTCAGATTCAAGTTTCCCAGGTGGTACCATCACCAAGATAAGTGCAAGCTATCAGGCCCATGATTTAAGCTTTAGAGTGCTGAGTTGATGTTACATAATAGTACAGTTTCTTGGTAGTTTAAGTGGCATACTTTAGTAAGGGCGCCTGCAACCGGCACAATCGTATAGGCAAATTTAGGCACTGTCAAGTCATTAAAAACACAAGCACAATGTAATAAAAGCTTATATAGTAACTTAAAATGGTTATCAGATTCATGTTAAAATGGCACTAATGCCAGACAAGTGCATAAAAATAGCTCTTTGCGGCTAACACTAGTGATACAGTAGCAGAACCACAAAATGATTACCCACGTATTATCTAAAAAAAAATCTGTTCCAAAGCCCTATCTAAACCACATGGTCAATAATTCATCATCATCATCATCATCAACTTTGTTCGATCCATGGCCATAAAAGCACATAAAACAAGATAATAAATAATTCTTAAGGAATAAATAAGTACACATCTTTAACTTGGTGTAAAAACATTAGGACAATAACTTGAATTGCACATGTGGCTCTAAAACTTATCTATAAAGGGATGGGACTTTGAATTACTTTTTGGAGATGGCATCGTATGCGCCAAGCTGTTGCTAGATACTTGCTTACTGAGAGAATTACATCGGTTGAATTATGGCTTTTTAGAACCCGTAGAGCCAAAGAGCAGTTCTTGAATCCCATGTCCCTGCAAATATTGCGAATCCATTTTGAACGTGGAATCGCATAGGCTGGGCAGAAGAACATGAAATGCTCAATGGTTTCGAAAGTACTGCCACAGGCAGGGCATATATCGGGAAGGTTAGTCGGCCCCCACCTATGAATCAGTGACAACAAGGGCAAAGAGCCAAAGCGAAACCTTGCATATAAGCTCTTGCCCTGCGAATCCGGTATCACATCCAAATAGGATTCAAACTTTGGGGACCATTTAATATCAATGAAGGAATTAGTTAAGCGACCATGGGATTTGTGAGTTATGTAGTTATCCTTAACATAAGACCAATAGGTTAACTTTAAAACGTTTTTGTGCCGTCTCTCTAATTTATGGGGATTTTCCCAGTAATCGCCCAGACCCAATAGCCGGAGCCAATGGGCCACATGGCGAACCCAGGGAAGAGTATTAGCGTTTTGGCATTTCAATAGATCGAGTAGTGCGGTCTTGTATATATCTAGTTCGGGGGTTGTCCACAACCTAATCCAATAGAGGAGAGGTCTTAGAGTAGCTAGATCTGCTACTCGGCTTAACCCCAGATCTAGAAATAATGGGAGCAAGGGTGTGGTACGTGGACATGCAATTAAGGCCCTTGCAAAATTGTTTTCCCCCACACTGATCTTGTTACAGTTAGCGTAACCCCATACCTCCGCTCCGTACAGGGCTGCACTTTGAGCCTTAGCTGTATAAATTTTTATTGCTGGGGAAACTACTTTTGTAGAGGTGCTTTGATAAAAACGCAATATAGATGAGGCTCTGTGTTGTAGGAGCCCTGCACTTTTTGTAATCTGCTCTTCCCATAATAGTTTGTTAGTTAACCTAACTCCCAGGTAATCTATAGAGCTTACTTCCTTCAACAGTACTCCCTCAATATGGATGGAACATTTTTTCCTAGGTCCCTTAGATAACACCATCAGTTTAGTTTTGTTAATATTAACCTCCAACCCATGATCACTACAAAATTGGCTAAACCGGTCAACAAGGGTTTGCAACCCCATTGGTGTCTTAGAGATGAGAAGTGAGTCATCGGCGAAAAGCAAGATGGGAATTTTTTGTGTATTCAGGGAAGGGGCATCATTCTGGCCTATGGACACAGTCTTTACTACTTCATTAATAAATACGGTAAACAGTAGGGGGGCTAGCACACAACCTTGGCGAACTCCTCGTCTAATTGGGATCCGCTCTGTCAGTTCGCCTTGTTCACCCCACCTCACTTGGGCATAGGTGTTCTCATGTAGTCGTTTTAACAGGAGTAAAAGATCCTCTGGGACTCCCAATCTACCCAGCACTTCCCACAGCTTGGCTCTTGGGACCAGGTCAAAAGCCGATCGCAGGTCTATAAATACCACATACAGGCATTGCTTGGCCACAAGAACGTATTTCCAATGCAATATGGCTAATCGAAAGACCTGGTCTATCGTGCTAGTTTTTGCACGAAACCCTGCCTGTAAATGAGAGAGGATTTGGTGCTTCTCGACCCAGTTGATTAGCCTCTGCAGAATTTGTTTAGCAAATATTTTTTGTAGGTTGTCTATGAGGCTAATTGGCCTGTAGTTAGCTGGAAGATTTGCATTTCCTTTTTTATAAATGGGTATGATCTCTGCCCCCTTCCATGTATCTGGAATTAGCCCCCCTGCAGCTATGCTATTTGAGATGGCATTAATATACCAGGACCAAATGGATGGTTCCGATCTATAAAGATCTCCAGGGAGCTTGTCTGGTCCAGGTGCTTTGCCAGGTTTTAGGCTAATTATAGCCTCAAGGGTCTCTTCTATTTTAAAGATAAGGCAACCCTCGGGGACACACTGAGCCACCACTTGGAGGGCCATGCTGGAGTTTGATTCCAACAATTTAGTTGGAGAGTGGACCACATTAGTGTCCATTGGGCCTTCTGGTAGGGCATAAAGAGTAGTAAAATGCTCTACCCAGCTTTCTGGTTGAATATGGTTGCTGGGACAGCTCCTGCCTCCATTTTCTCTTTTGGACAGAAGTTCCCAGAAACGCTTGTTATTCTTCTCTCTGGAAGCATCTAATAGTTCCTGCCACAGGGAATCCTCCCACCGCTATTTAGCGTTAGACAAGGTTACTTTGTATAGAGACCTGGCTTGTTTAATTTCCCCCTGGGAGCCAGACATTACTGCTACTCTTAACCCGGACTTGTCCTTTGAACACCTCTCATCAAACCATCCCTTGCGTGCCCCTGTCCCTTCATGTGGCTTAGACCGCTTTGTTTTATAAAAGAACCCCTACAACATTATGTTCACTGCTGGCGTTCAGTAAACATGTCGCAATGTGCATGAATTATGTACAGGATGTCAAATAGATGTGTATTAAGAAATATAAATGTAGTAGCATACTCAGGAGAGCAATTACAATCCAACATATGTGTACCATATATGTGCTACATGTTAATAATGTTAATGTCACATAGACTGTCAGTGACATGCTTTCCCATTTCTAACATATGATAAAGGAAAGGGGATGTGAATGCAATAATAAGCCATTATTTAGCTAGGTATGCTCAGTGTACAATGTTTAACAGTTCCATGTGGCATTGTAGAGCATTATATGTGACATAGATATGATCATACTTATGATGTACAGAATGAGTGACACACATACATACTGGTATGTCTCCCACATAGTTACCCTGGCATGAGAAGATTAAGATAATCTCCAGTGTACGGTTCGCTAGCAGACCTGCAGACCATAGAGGAGCGACATGTGATTCAGATCTACCACCTGAATAGTCATGCAATTATGGATCTCTGTCATCAGCTGGAGCCACATCTTATGCATGCATACTACCCATTGTATAAGTTATATCAGTGCTGCACTTCCTAGCCACAGGATCCTTTCAAAATACACTGACCCTAACTGCAGTGATTTTCTCAGCCTATGTGCAGTCTGGTCTTGAAGGCTGTACTGTCTGCATTGTTGAAGCGCCTGGACAGCTCCATCAGATTTCCACAACACAGAGATATGTCCCATGCTAAGGCTGATTTTATGCTTTGGGACACATTCCATATATGGCACCCATGTAGCCTTGGTTTCCCCAAAAGCCAATGAACAGATTTATAGGAACAGGAAAAACTTCTACACTATCAATGTCCAAGTGGTCTGTTTGGCTGACCTCTATATTTCACAAGTTTGTACAAGGTACCTGGGGGCCAGTCCATGATTCCTTCATCATGCGGAACAGCAAGATCTCACGGATGTTGAAACAATAATACACAGAGAGGGCCTGGCTGGTTGGTAAGTCACATGTGTCATGTGTGTCTGTAACATTCATCTGCTAACAAAAGTGTGGATGTCTGTTACTTATGTTTACCTTTCTAAACTCTTCTTTATAGGGCATTCCGGATACTTAAACTGTCCTTGGTTGTTGACACCAGTGAGGTACCCAAACATGCCAGGGAAAGTCCGCTTCAAGACGTGACATGGAACAGACTTTGGGGCTCCTGAAGGCAAGATTCCGTAGCATTGACAAGTTTGGTGGAGCCCTCCTCTACCCACCCACCAACCTATGTCAAATTATTGTTGCCTGCTGCATGCTCACAACCTTGCCCTGAGACACAAATCCCATTTATACCAGATGAGGGGAAGCCAGCATTTCCACTGAGTGAGAATGCAGATGTGCCAGGTGAGGATGAAGCTGGAAACATAAGGGCAGATCTCATCAATCAGTACTTCTCCTGGCTTTAGGTATGTAATGTTCTGTAATTAAAGTTACTCAGTGGTGTATTGGTGGGGTTAGGGATGCTTGATAAGGGTCTTAGTAAGACCATCAGACAGGTCATAAGTAGCTTCTGAACACATAACTCAGATATGCATGCAGAATGTTACATGGAGTAGTATGCAGCTTTTTGATCACCATAGCCTCACTTTCTCATAATGCACAGCCTGAGTTACCATTACATATGGGAATTGGCTGTATGATGTTTTTGTTTCAATGCGGCCTATACCTTATGGTTGACATTTATAATTTGCAGATTACTTCACAAGCTCATCCTCGTTTGGCAATATCAGACAGTGCCACAGGGAGGTGGAATTTACAGACTGACAAGTAAAGTGAACATGGATTGTACCAGGTACTTTCAGACATGAGATTTGTGATGTGTGAGTTCCATGCCCAGACTGTCAGGGCAGTGGGATGGTAGTGTCCTATTCCACTCAATAGACCTGTTTGGTATTGAAAGTGTGTTCAATGGTGCCATGTGTTTGTTCATTTGTCTCTCCCACGTCATCCTGTGCTATCCATACTCTCAATTTCAGAATGGTTTTTATTAGTAATAAATAACTTGCATGTAGCTGTCACTGTGTTTCCTCACTGCAGACTGTGGATGTGTATGAAGACTGACATAGGTGAGTGGCATGTCGACTGATACCTGACCATGGTAAGTGGAAGGTCCCATGACTGGGGGCATTTGTACTAACCTCTGTCTGTATCATGGGATATGGTCAATTGGGGGCTATGGTAGGGATATGTGATAAGGCTTTAGCTGATGATACATTGAAACACTATGTTTGCTTACTGGGATAGTGAAAGACTGACAAGTCTGTAATTTCAGTAGTATGCGGGTGGTAGTGTATGACACCTATGCTGATACACTGAAGTGAGCAAAAGTACTTAATTGTGAGATCATTGGGATTCTCCCAACTTGTAAGTGGGAAAGTTCAATGAAAGTGATTTGAGTTATGTCTTTCATTATTATTCAGTGCAAAATCTACCCAGATTAAACAGTACATGTGAGATGGAACATTACAAATGTCTTACATTTGAGAGAAACGTATTTGTGCAAGACCTGTTATAGATGACAGTTAAATATGGTTGATAAATGACTCTGAGATATGATCTGTGGTTAAGTAGTATTTAATGAGGAGTGCACAGCAAAATTAGTGAATTGAATCAAATATAACACAAAGGAAACAGTGAAGGGTTCTGTCATGGTGGATGAAATCATCAGGGTAACTGCTACAACATTTGGAGACACAAGTCCAGTGTCGTTGTACCATAGCAAAATGGAGGTAGGATTCAGGTTTTGGTCTTGGCATCTGCTTCTCCTGGATGTTTTGGGACATCTATGTTTGTGTGGGGGGGGTTCAGCTACAGAGGCAGGAGCCTCCATTCCAGTAGCAGCCACAGATGTAGAAGGGGCTGATGTCTCATTGCTAGAGGAAGGGGCTAGCTGATGAGTACAAAACCTACTCAGTTTGGTATTCATGTCTCTCAGCACCCCTGCAATGGAGACCAAGTGGGCATTTTGGGCCTTACACTGCTGCATGACTTCCTGGTCGTTGTCCCTCTGCAGCTGCTTTATCTCCCCCATCATGGTAAGTACATGGCCCATCGTGCCTTGGGAATGTAGGTAAGCTCCCAAGACTTGGGAGAATGTGTCCTGGCCAGTAAATACCCCTATGAGCCTCTATCTTCTGACCCAGGCCATCCATCCCATGCACCCTACCCCCGCATGCCTATGTCCCTGGGACAGTTTACCCACTTCCACTGGTGCCAGGTCCATCATTTTCTGGGTTTATGACAGGAGACTCAGGTACCTACTGGGGGCACAAGATAGTAGACACTGTCCTCGGAACACAGGTTTGGGGGTGAATGGTTGCCTGCAATGTTGAAACAACAGGGCTGGGACATTTTGATGTGGGCAGGGTGAGGATCACAGTTGTTGACTGACCAGGTGTCCCAGATGGGCCAGATCGTCCTCAACGTCCACATATCCAGGGGTGTATTCCTCACTGAGGGATTCATTCAGAGGGGTAGTGTCAGTCTCAGGTGTCTTTTCCATGGTGACACTGGATAGGTTACCTGTAGGAGAAGTGGAATACCCAGTTGCCATAAGTAATGCAACAAGTGATATCAAAGTTGCCCCCAAGACATGCTATGTGACTTTACTTGATCCCCTGATATGACAATGATACGTGCTTCCACATCTGGGTTAGGCCTATATGGCTCACAGATTTCCAATTGCTAACACCTTGCTACATGATGTTGGAGTAGCTTGGTGGGTAGATGACTGTTCGATTACTCCTATCATGTCTGATTGATAATTTGACATTTTAAAGTGATCTCTAAGTAAGGTGTATAGCATCATTGAGTCAACTAACAGCTGCACAGTGTACTATGGTGACAGAGCTGGTCAACAGTATAGGTGTAACCATTATTCCTGGGCCTCTGTATGGGTGTACTCCAAGTACATCCAGATTCCTATATTGGTGTCCCCCCAGGTGAGTACATGACACTGTTTTGATGTTAATTTAAAAGCCAGTTTAGTAGGGAACACAGTTGTTGCTTTGTGTTGCTTTTGTTAATACTGGCAGATGGCCATGGCATTGCTGTCATTGCCATATACTGTACAATAGTGGAGGAGACAGGTGGGTTAATTTGATTGTTAGTTTGACATGCAAGGCTATTTAACTTGTAGTACAGAGTTCAGGTTTCCTTTATGATAGGACAGTGCATGCTGGGAGTTGTGGGGATGTCAGTCCCTGTACTGCCCAAGCCATACACAGACAGTGTGCCCCCTTATGGCTTTAGTTGACATGTGGTATACCAGCGAGGTGTATTTGGACATTTGGACACAGGAGTGGTGAGTGGGTTGGCTGTTAAAGTAGCCAAAGGTGATCAGTTAGCATGCAGGACATTGTAGTTTGGTGACAGTTGTTGTATTGTGACTTACCTGACTCCACTCCCCCAGGTATTCCTGTCAAGCCCTCAGGATGCAGGAAGTCCAATACCTTATCCTCACTTGATTTGAATTGTGGGGGAAGAGGTGGGGGCCCATCGCCAGTCGTGAGGTCCACCAGCTGGTGTCTGGCGGCCATGGAACATACCTTCCCTGTGAGGTTGGCCCACCTCTTCCTGATGTCCTCCCTTGTGCATGGGTGGCTGCCTACAGAATTGACCCTGTTGACTATTCTTTGCCACTGCTCCATTTTCCTGGCTATAGATGTTTGCTGGATTTGCACTCCAGGTAGTTGTGGCTCTACTCTGATGATTTCATCCACAATGACCCTCAATTCATCATCTGTGAAACTGGGATGTTTTTGTGGGGAAATGGTAGTGGTGGACGAGACGTGAGGAAGAATAACATAATTCGGTAAATCAGTGGTGATGAGGTTGTGTGCTGTGATGTGACTTGTTGGCCAGTGGTGTTGAATGTGTGGGGTATTAATTTATATGTTAGGTGTGTTGTGCAGGTGTGGGATGAGTGCTATGTGAAGTGTCTAGGGGTGCCTATTCTATGGTTGGTAAGTATTTTTGTTCAGCCTCTATCCCACAGTGTATGGTCTAAATAAGGATGGAGAACTATTGGTTCATTTGTGGTAGTGGAATCTCTCCTTTCAGAACTTACAGAAGGACGAAAGATAGCCTTGTAGGGGAAGTTAAAGACTAGGCTGTGCATGCAAAATGGATTGGCACACACAATGACTGCCCATTCAGGGCTTTATGGGAGAAACAGGAACAGAATGCTGCCTGACAAATTATGTAATTGAAATTCTCTATGTAGTGGTGTTTACAGCCTGGAAGGTCATGTGACATTATACTGTTTTTAAATTACTTCCCGTATAGGGTTGCATAATAAATTGTAGTATGGTGATTTCACAGACAATAATGATTGGCCTATGTAAGGTCTAATGGAGAATTATGGTGATGCCTAACAAATTATACTATTTACATTTTTCCACGTAATGATGTGTACAATTAGGCAGACAAGAGGACATGATATTGAGCTATAATGAGAGCTGGCACAGGGCTGTATAAGGTACTGCAATCTAATGATTTATGGTTTTGTATAGAAAAATGTGATACTTATAATGAAATTGTAATTGTTGCATGTATTGTGATTTGAAAATGGGCATACCACGGATGGTAAAGAGTAGGCCTGAATGTAAAATAGATTGGCACACCGAATGACTGCCCAGGGCTTTATGGGAGAAACAGAAACAGGATGGTACCTGATGAATGATGTCATTGAAATTCTCTATGTAGCAATGTTTACAACCTGGAAGGCAATATAACATTATACTGTTTTTAAATGAATGCCCATATAGGGCTGCATAATGAATTGTAATATGGTGATTTCACAGACAATAATGATAGACCTGTGTAGGGTCTGTATATAAATACAACTTTTGTGCAGCAAAACAATGCCAAGATAACTCTTGTAATTATGTTCCTGCCAGAAAAAGAGATTAGCATTTTGTTTAGTGGCACCTGTGCTATAAAATTGCACAGAGGGTAAATGTGTCTGCTGCAAAGAACAGAGCTGTATTTTATGTGGGTAGCTGAGTGGATTAGTAAAGCCAGATGATACCAGCACCTTAAAATAAATGTTATTTATGTTAGAGAGGGGGTAGGAGAGATGAAAGGCACTTTTCTTGGGTGGTAGTGAGTGAATCTAAGGAGGAGGTCAAGGGAGGAACAGCACCAATAATAATTTAGTGTCTTTAAAGAACCTGCTGATTAAGGGAAGAAGACAAGGTAAGGTGACATTATTTACTGTTGCACACATCACTCACACACCCACCTGCCGACAGCTACTGAACAACATATCTGTCTTTTACATAGGAAAGTGCTTTAGAAGGATGATTTTAGCCAGTAGCAGAGATGGCATCTCAGTGGATAACTGCTACTCAAGGCCTAACTAGGGTTATGTAGGACAGCTCCGAGGTAGGATCAGAGACTAAGGCAACAATACTGAGATAGCATAAGCATATGAGGGGGGGGGAAATGGAGCAGAATCTGGGAGTGATTTTTCAGTTGGTTGGTTCCCATCCGAAGACTCATCTTCCAGCAATTCTCAGGGACACGATGATGACAGTCATGCCGTCCCTTCACAAGCACAGTCTGTGCAGTGGGACCACAGTAGCAGGTTAGACCAACCCAGAGAGCAGGCATGTACAACAGCAAGCACAGACGGAGTGCTCTCTTGGCAGTCCCCCAATTTAGTTCAGCCCCAAATTCTGCCTTTCACTGATAATGCTGGATACGGCCAACTTTTTGCCTATTTACAACATCAGTATCTTTTTGAATGTTGACTTCCTTGATCAAATTGTGTAGCAAACAAATTTGCGTGCCAAATAATTTCTGAGGGAGCATGGAGGCACTCAAGGGACCTGTTCTAGGACACACCAGTCGACACCCACTTCGCTGGAGGAGCTGAAGATATTTTTGGGCCTTATGCTCAAAATGGGGTTAGTACAGAAACTAACTTTGGAGTTTTACTGGTCTACTCAAAAGGTTTGCGTAACCCATATCTTCGTACCGTACATGAGCAGAGATCGTTTTATGCTATTGCAGCACATGCTGCATTTCAGTGACAATTCTACTGCATTGCCCCGGGACCATCCAGACCATGACAGGTTGTGCAAACTTTGGCCTGCAGTGGAACATTTGTCTGCCAGGTTTATGGAGGTTTATGCTCCTGGAAAGAATTTAGCCATCGATGAGTCCTTGATCCTGTACAAACGTAGGCTGCTGTTCAGGCAGTACATTGCGAGCAGAAGAGCTCACTATGGCATCAAGCTGTTTATGGTGAATCAAAGCTCTACTGGCTATGTGTACAGCTAGAGAGTATATACAGGGAAGGACTCCACTCTAAAACTTGTAGGTTGCTCTCCTAAACTAGGAGTCACTGGAAAGATTGCATGAGAGCTTGTCCAGCCACTCCTTCACAAAGATTATAAAACATATGTGGACAATTTCTATACGGGAGTAGTGCTGTTCAGTGATCTCTATTAAACTGGCACTGTGTCCTGCAGTACAGTTCTCTGACACCACAAACAATTCCATTAGGAGCCTATTTACAGGAAGCTCCATATATTCCAGAGCACTGAGTTGTGTTACAACAAACTGCTTGCAGTCGAGTTCTTGGATAGGTGCGATGCGTACACGCTCACTACAATTCACAATGAGAAAACTTCCCCATCATGCATTGGGGTCAGATGGCAGAAGTTCACGAGCCCACCTGTATACTTGATTACAACAAGTACATGAGCAAGGACTACCGTTAACCCTCGTGTGATACATTCCTGTTGCGGCACTAGGCCCAGACACACCAGTAGAGTAGTCTTTTTATTGGGACAAATTGGGGAACTCTGGGTGGTAGGAAGTTTGTGGATCCCTGCACATTCCTATAGTTTACCTCACAGAATGCAAGAAAAAATAGTGTTTGCATTCAATGTTTCACATTTACAGGGTATTTTGGGTAAGAAACCTTTGGGGTATCCACGCAAACTACACCTCCCTGGAATTCCCTTTATGTCTACTTTCAGAAATGTCTGGGTTTTAAAGGTTTCCATACAGGGTTGCTGAACCAAGCACTAATTAGTACACCTACCGTAGTTATCATTAATACCACAATATAATTTAGGCCTTTACCTGTAGCGGGCACTTGGCCCACCCACACAAGTGAGGTAGCATTTTTATCAGAAGACCTAGAACAACACTGAGTGGTAGGAAATGTGTGCCGGCCTGGTGATCCCACAACTTCTCCACACAGAAAATTGTGCAAAATGTGACCTTTTAGCTAAATTTGAGGTTTGGAGGGGATTCTGGGCAAGAAAACATTGGAGGATCAATGCAAGCCAAACCTCCCTAGATTCCCTCAGGTGTCTAGTTTTCAGAAATGTTTGAGTTCAGTAGATTCCCCTATATGGCTGCCCAGCACAGCATCAAACACACAGGTGCCCCATATTGTAAAAATAGGTCATTTTGTGAAACATAATTTTGAAGTCGCCAAAATTCATTTTGGGCCCTTCCCTGTCGTAGGCACTTGGCCCACCAACACAAGTGAGGCACCATTTTTCTCTGAAAACTTTGGGGAATGCTGGTTGGTAGGACATTTGTGGATGCCTCCAGGACATGAAAGGGAAAGTTGTTTTGTTATGCAGAGTTTGAGTTTTGTTGTATATTCTGGGTAAAGAAATTTGGTGAGAGCCATGCAAGTCAGCCCACCCTAGATACTCCGAGATGTCTAGTTTTGAAAAATGTGCCGGCTGGCTAGGTTTCCCTAGGTGCTGGTGGAGCTAAGGTCCAAAATCTCGAGCTACCCACATTGGAGAAAAAGCTTAGTTTTTGGTAGAAAATGTTACACATCTATGTGTGTTTGGACACATTTACTGTCACAGACACTAGGTCTACCCACGTAAGTGAAGTACAATCTTTATTGGGGGAGCTTGGGGAATGCCAGGTGGAAGAAGGTTTGTGGCTCTCCACAGATTTCAGAACGTTGCATTACACAAAATTTAGAAAAATTTGTTTTAGTCAAAGTCTGAGGTTTGCAAGGGATATTTAGTAAAAACTTGTAGTGAGAGCCAGGCAAATCAAGGCACCCTAGATGCCCCTAGGTATCTAGTTTTAAAAAATGTAAGGTTATATAGGTTTCCCTAGGTGCCGGCTGAGCTAGTTTCCAAACCCTCGAGCTACACACATTGGAAATAAAGGGCCAGTTTTTGTTGGAAAAATGTCATGCATTTTTGTTGCGTTTTGGACCATTTCCTGTCACGGGCACAAGGTCCCCCCCACAAGTGAGGTACCATTTTCATCGGGTGAACTGGGTAAGTGCTGCGTGGAAGGAAGTTTGTGGCTTCCTGCAGATTTCAGAGGTTTCCATCACAGAAATGTGAGGAAATGTGTTTTTTGATCAAAGTATGAGGTTTGCAAGGGTTTATGGGTAAAAAAACTTAGTGAGAGTCACATAAGTCTGCCCAGTCTAGATACCCTAGGTGTCTAGTTTTCAGAAATGTACAGGTTGACTAGGTTTCCCTCGGTGCCAATTGAGCTAGGGTCTAAAATCTTTAGCTACCCAAAATGAAAAAATGCAACACTTTTCTGTGGAAAAATGTGCTTCGTCTATTTTGCGTTTTGGGCCATTTCCCTTTTTTGTGGGCACTAGGTCTACCCACACAAATGAGGTACCATTTTATCGGGAGAATTGTGGACCACAAAGTAGTAGAGAATTTGTTACTAGCTAATGGATTTTGCTGCATTTGTGCTTTTAAAATGTATGCCAGCATGTAAAAAAGATGACATTTTGAAAAATACCCTCCAAATAATATGCTAATATGGTAGTACGGGTACCTCCAAATTCAGAGGTGTAGAAATAACAACTGCTCCTATACTCCATATCTTATGCCCATTTCGGAAATGTTGAAGTTTTTCACTCCACCTATTTCACTATAAGATTTGGTCTATACTTGGTACTTAATAAAAACGATTGTACAACCGCAGCTCAGTTGTTGGCTCTGGTTACCTTGGGTTCTTGAAGAATCAACAAACCCTTTATATCCCCACAACCAGAAGAGCCTAGTGGACACAATGGTGTATAGCATTTGTCAATTGGCCATCATGACACAAAGTTACAAATGAAAATGTTGTCACAAATGCTTTTCTTACTCATTTTCAATATTAATTTCCTTTGCAAAAGTTTAAGAGATCTACACATACTACCCATTGCTGAATTCAGAATATTGTCTACTCTTCAGAAATCTACAGCTTTACAGGATGACCCATGGGTTTCAAACTGGTTTCTGCCTCAAACTGGAAATAGGTTGTGAGCAACAAAATGCCAAAACTGTGATACAAAATTAGGTTTTTGGATTCAGCTCTGCATGTTCCTGAAAGCTGGCAAGATTTTTAGGGACAAAAAAACTGACATTTAGGGGGTCATTAGGAGTTTGTCGGATGGAAAGATCCATCCACCAAACTCCCGACGAGGAGACCGCTGCAGTGCTGGCCTTCTCCCCACCGGCCCCATTACAACTTTCCCACTGGGCTGACCAGGGGAAAACAAGATTTCCGCCAGTCAGCCCAGTGAGAAAGGTGTAGCAGCATTGTTCCTGGCTCATAATTGAGCCGGCGGCCATGCGGCCGCATGCAGGCAGTGTACATTTAATGGGTATGGGCAGTGCAGGGACTCCCCTGCAGCCCCCTGCACCTGTCCTCTGCCAACGTTTTCATGGTGGTGGAACCTCCATTAAAAGGCTGGTGGAGAACATGGTTGTAATCAGCAGGGTAGCGCTGAGTTCAGCGCTGCCTTGGCAGATTACAGCCAGGTCTGCCGTCAGCCCATCTGGATCTTGGATCCTGGTGAAGACGGCAATAGGTTGGCGGGTCTGGCCACCAACCTCATAATATGGCGGTCAGACCACCACAGCCGTGGCAGTCCGACCACCACTGCGAGGCTGGCGGTCTTCGTAATAAGGTCCTTTGTATTTTTCTCTAAAAACTCAAATTCTTGCTATATAATGCCTGTGTTCTCAGTCCCCTCCAAGGGAATCCACAAACCCTGAGGAACCTTTACAATCCACTGGATGTTGGGGAAAAAAAGGACACAAATTTGGTGGATGGGTAGCTGATGAGGAAAAAAAGTTATGAAGTTATCCTACCCAACCCTAAATAGCCAAAAAAGGGCTCAGCATTGGGAGACTAAGGTCCAGCAGTGAAGGAGTTAAAGATCACTCATGTGCTTTACAAATAGTAATTTACTATAATCAATTTTACTTAATATTTTCAACTTCCCACACATCATACCAGAGGCGCTTATCACAAACTGTTTTTTACCTTTGCAAACCACCCTGTGACTATCTGTTGGGATGTCTGCATATGTTGCATCGGTGTCTGTATATTATGTAGATTTTTAGGCAAGGAAGCCTGCAGGATTTCTAGGCCTATATACATGCTGTCTGCACACGTTTGTTGACATGGATGGCCTTAAATCTATTGGCCTGCAAGAATGGGTGACTATAGTTTTTTATTATTCTATCTTCCTCTATATATTCTTCAGGTGTGCAAATATAGGAAAAACAACCAGATTTTCTTTGTCAAAGTCCATTGACGAACTGGGTCAGAAAATAGGCATGGGCACCAAAATAAAAGTGCCATCATTATTGAATTTGATAGCTAAACAAAGGCCCATGTGTGGACACTGGGGGAGTTTTGAACTTGTAAAGACATGCTACATAAGGTTTTTGCAAGGTATGGAAGACCGAATGGATGTGAAACCAGTTTTAATATCAGGGAAATCAACAGTAAAAACTGTCCCACAAGACTATAAAACAGGCCCACAACCAACCAAAAAAGCAACCTACACACTTATCTGTCAAGACAATCTGGTATGCACTACCTGATTGCCCTGTAATCCAGCAGGAGCAAGGGAGAACGAAAGATGGGGAAATGAAAAATGAAAATAAGGAAGGAATATTGAATGGAAGAAAGGATGATAGCGTATGAGTGGGTGGATGAATAAGTGTGTAAATTAATGAATGAGTAGATTGATGAGTGTGTGAAAGGAAGAGTGAATGGATCGGTGGATGGGCACTTGAAGGGACGTTTGAGTTAGGGATGGGTGGCTGAATGGATGGATGAGCGACTGTAGAGATAGGTGGATAGACATGTTTAAGGATTTCCAGAGTAAACGGATGGCTGGATAGGTGGATAGACAGGTGAATGAAGGGCAGAGTAAAGGGATAGGTTGGTGGATGGACAGATGAATGGACGGCATATAAAGGGATGGATGGATACATGGGTGAAAGGATGGATGGAATGGGGGAAGTGAATGATGGATAAAAGAATAAATGGATGGAAAACTGGAAAGGTGACATAGTGGATATCAGCGTGTGGACAGAAGGGTCAAAGTATGAATGGAGAGATGATTGAACGGAAGAAATAAGAGAGCTCTACTAGGGCGGGCTGGGCTCACTTGCTTGGTGCCATCAGTGATTTAGTTTTAAGTGTGGGGATACTTTAATTTTCTGGCTAGTACTTTGCCTGTGTGTGAGTGCATGATTTGTTCTGACACAAGGATCACCCGGGGTTGATCAGGTCATTCAAAGTTTGTTCCACAACAAATGTCGAAAACTATTTAAAAAAAAACCAGAGCTCATAGATACTGGCTTCGATAAAACCCATTCAAAGTAAACGGTGTTTTAAATGAATAGTGCTTTGGAAAGAGAGACACCAACAGCCCTCAAAAAGACAGATGCGGCCGTCTCCCAGCAGTGACGTCTAAGCAGTAAAATCACACAACAGAACACAGAGAAAATGAGAAAATGCAAATAACGCCAGATCTAAGATTCTGGGATTTAAATGGCAGCTGTGACAAACACCCTCCTCCCCCTTTCTGCACAGCGAGAGACGCCAGTTTAATAACCCAATGGGAAATGCACGGGGAGGTATGTTTAGCCTGTTATTGCAAGCAGAGCCACTGGGTTGATTCTTAGTGGAAAATGATTTATGATAAAATACCAGTGACTGCAGTTAATGTGCCATAAATCCACTTGCCAAGGCTCTCGCTGCATAATGAGCGAACATAACGCCAGCAACTGGTGCTGTGGATCTGTCTATCCAACATCTTTCTATCCACGATCTGTGAACAGAAAACATGTAAAAACGCCCATCTTAATGCAACAGTCACGGAGAAATTAATGTAATACCACCTGCTCTTATGCTCCTATTAGATTTTCTTTTCGCAATAGGTGACTTAATATATGATTTTGAATATTTGAAAAGTTCTATTTAATAAAAGTTTAAAGAAGCTGTATATTGGCATGAAATGCCCATGTTGACTATGTCAGGTGTTTGGCTGGTCTCATTATACTTAGCTAAAATAAATGTATATGAGGAAAATGGACCTAAATGAAGTGGAATTTATTTGCATATTTGTTGGTAATTCTCATAGGCGTAGGGAGTGTGCGGGAAGCGGGGATTTATCCTCAACCATATTTTGGAGTAGGGGCCACAAGGGGGACAAGGATGAGAGCAAGAGGGGACAAAATACGTTTTGTGCTCACCTCCAGGGATCTCGGAGCTGCTACCTGTAATGGCCCTGCTCTTGATCTGCTGTTCTCCCTCCAGCATAGCTGCCAAGTTTCATAGCTCCATGTGCTGCTTGAGGCCAGGTGTTTTCCCTTTAATTCTGGGACCTGTAGTCATGTTTTATAAATAAATAAACAAGACTACATGTTCCAGAATTCAAAGAAAAAAACTGGAGTAGTGCAGCACATCACGCACGGACCTAGAAAACGTGGCAGGGCTGATCCAGTATCTGTCACTAATCTCATTGAAACAGAATAAAGATGACGTCATGGAGTTCACAGATACCCTGTACCCTGCGCCCTTTTATTTGGGCTTATTTATCCGCTTCTTAGGACTTCTCCAAAGACCTCCTGGGACCCGAAAAGATTTCTTCATGCCGCCCAGCCGACTCTTGACACCAGTCACGTTCTTGTTAGCCGTGCCACCTGTCTGCCTGGCCTGCATCACGGGGACATCCTGCATGGTCCCCCGCCTGCCCCCGCGCCCAGCATCAGGCCTCATTCACCGACATGTGACTTAGTAGCCATTTTGCTCACATTTTACGTTTCTGCAAAATCTCCTGCTTTCATTTTTAACATGGTCTGTCTATCTTTATCTACTTTAATTATCAGGCCTTGGTTGTTAAGACAGCTCTAGAACAAATTAAAAAGTGCTTTCCTCTTGCAATTACTGTTTTAAGTATGCACTGATAAGGGGAAATATACCTGCTAGAGGGCATTTTTAAATTTATGTTTTTGTGTGCAAGCTGGGACATTAAAATACTGGTCATGATGGTAAAAAACAGTCAGGTGACAACCACACAGGACTGGTTTTAATGCTGGTGGCCCTGTGCGACAGTCTTTTTT
This sequence comes from Pleurodeles waltl, assembly GCF_031143425.1. Lineage (NCBI taxonomy): Eukaryota > Metazoa > Chordata > Amphibia > Caudata > Salamandridae > Pleurodeles > Pleurodeles waltl. The sequence continues at coordinate 109,136,713 of NC_090436.1, read as the reverse complement.
GGTACCCACATCCCATGACCACCTCACTACCACCCAGCAAATGTGCCCTTCATCTCTCCATAGCCCCCTTTTGCATACATTCATTTGTTTTAAAAGCGGTTGTTAAGGATAGCTTTACTAATCCACTCAGCTGTCCACATAAAATATAGGTATGTTCTTTGCAGCAGAGATATTAACCCTCTACGCTACTTTATGGCGAGTCAAAGCTGCGACTAGACAAAACTCCCATCTCTCTACCTAGCAGGAACATTATTCACAAGAGGTATCTTTACATTTTAATTGCTTCTTGAAGGCTGGAATCACAATAAAATTTTCAGGAGGTGCTTTTAAATCGCGAGTTTCTACATTACTGCTAAACACAGCGCCCCAAATTCAGCTCAGCACCTGGTGCGGCCGCACCGCTCGCACAGCCCTAAAGCCGGCCATGCATACACAAATTAGGGGCTTTCAAATATGTGGCTGGTAAATAAGTCAGACAACATGCGCTTCTGCTACGGAGTCTTGCTTTCCAGCTGGTTGCAGTGGTTTCCCATGCTCTTTCTTGGTTTGTAAATGCCTGCACAGAAATGTAAGGATTTCATCTGAAAAACATTTGCAGCAGTTCCAGGGCATTCCATCTGCCAATGTTTGCAGCATTCACACATAAAACATTGGCTTGCTGCTGCAGTTATTTTGTAATCTGACATATGTTAAAAATGTCCAGAGTGCAATGTTTTGGATCATCTTCGTTTCAGGACATTAATACAAACCCGAAAACCTTCTCTATTATATTATTGTCCTTTTTCTACACTGGGTATAATCCCCAAATCTCTCTTTTTAACCCCCTTTACTTACCTCTTCCTTCTCCTCAACCTCAAAAAAACCCTTAACGCCATTTACCCCTTCACGCCTCAACCCTAAAACCCCTTACCTCCCTGAGCTCTACCAGCCCCTGAACACCCAAAACACATTTAATCGAATTACTTTGCAGAATGTAAATAACAGTAAATCATACTTGCAAACCGTGATTACATGTCTGACTTTCTACTTCCCTTCAAGGTTATCCCTGCTCCTCCCAGAATTTTAGTGGGTTTCAGGACAGCTCACAAGGTAACAGTCTAGATATCTCTAACTCAGAGGTCTTCAAAGTGGGGGTCCGTGGCAGCCTTCCCAGGGGGGCGCCAATGCCTCGAAAAGTACTTGTGAATGAAGATGGCCTATAAGCGTGACTTTGTTTTCGCTTTTCAAGGCCGTCTTCATTTACATGACAGTTGCAATGCACAAACAAGTAAGGCAGCTGTGATCCTAAGCCCCTTGGTGGCTATATAGTAAATATTCGAAGTATTTTGTTGTATTCTCACATTCATAGCAACTGCTTTTAAAATAATGCACACAACTAAAAATATAAAATAAGGTGTAAAATAAATGTGCATTAATTAATTGATGGGAAATGCACTTGTTAACATCATGAAACTTGGTTAGTGTGGTCACTGCAGATGTCTGTATGTGAGACCAGAAAGTCACAATTGGTGCAGGTGCATAATAGTGCCTTGTGTATTTATAGTGCTATAAGGTCCCAGCATGTAACTGAAAACAATGCGACTATGTAAGGCATTATTCTAAAATTGTATTACAAATTGTATAAGTTAGGCGGCACACAATGCTTTTTGTGCATATGATCAGGGTCACTGGAATTATGGAGCAAAAAACACCAAAGCAACAAACCAAATGAGACATGAAAAGGCAAGTTATGCGGTATAGTGGTAAATTTTTTGCTTGAATTATTCATTATTTTGACATTTTTCACTTTTCACTACTCCCTGGGCAAGGATTTCATCTCATTAGTACCCATTTAACAACCAAATACAGAAATAAGCAACTGAAAGATGCCCAGTTACACTTTGCAAAGGGTTTCCACTGTGCGCAAACACCTCACCATTTTTTAGTAACTTTTGATCCATTTAAGCTAGAAAAGAATTTTTTTTTGTTAAAATCTGTAGATTATAATTATGCAAAAATGCTGCAGCTGCAGAATCTCATAATGTTAGGGGACTTGTATAAGATATAGCAAGTGCTTTCAAAGAATACATGTTAGTAATAACTAACCAGACTGCACCTAGCACAGGCCTTTTTTTGCAAGTCCATTAAGCATCCTTACATTACCTCTAAAAAATAAATAATTTCTGTCATCATGATGCTTCAAGTGACTCCATAAATGAAATCACTAAAGGCCCCCTCCTTTAACTCTCACACAGTGGTATCTTAGGACCCCATTAAATGGGATGGTTGTTTTAAGCAAAAAGTATGGAAACAGTTTTTGTCAAATTAAAAACACATGGGCACAGCCCTGCCAACTTTGGCCTCTGTTTCATGACGATGTCCTTTGAGGTGAGTCGAAAGGGTGGACATGAGGAGGCCAAAAGGGTCGTATTAAGAGCCCTAATCATGTAATGTTTTGTGCAAGCTGGGACATTAAAATACTGGTCACGATGGTAAAAAACAGCCAGGTGGCAACCGTATTCAGCACTATAAAAAAACATTGCAAAACAAATTGGCCAGCCCAAATCGCACACGAATTAGGGGCTTCAAAATATGTGGCTGGTAATAATTTAAGTCAGACAACATGAGCTTGTGCTAAGAAGGTCTGCTTTCCAGCTGGCTGCTGGAAAGCAGGCCTTTCCCATGTTGTTTCATGGTTTGTAAACGCCTGCACTGAAATGTAAGATTTTCTTCTCAATAATTTACAGCAGTTCTAGAGCAACACATCTACCAATGTTTGCAGCATTCACACATAAAACATTGGCTTGCTACTGTAGTTATTTTTTAATCTAACACATGTTAAAAAAATCCAGGTTGAAATGTTTTTGATCTTCTTCGTTTCAGGACATTAACACAAAACCGAAACCCTTCTCTGTTATATTCTTTTCCCTTTTCTGCTTTGAGGTAAAATCCCCAAACCTCTCTTTTGTAACCCTCTTTACTTACCTCTTCCTTCTCCTGATCTTATAAACCCCTTAACGTACTTTACCCCTTCATGCTCCAACCCCCAAAGCTCCTCACCTCCCTTTAGCTCTTCCATCCGGTGAACACCCAAAACACACTTAATCTAATTACTTTGCAGAATGTAAAGACCAATAATTCAAACTTGCAAACTGTGATTACATGCCTGACTTTCTACTTCACTTCAAGGTTGTCCCTACCCCCCCCCCCCCAGAATTTTAGTGGCTTTAAGGACAGCTCACAAGCTAACAGTCTAGATATCTCTAACTCAGAGGTTGTCAAAGTGGGGGTCCGTGGAGGCCTTCTGGGGGTGGGGGCTGAGGGGCGGAGGGGTAGGTGCATTGCCCCAGTAAGTATTTGTGAATGAAGATGGCTTGGAAGCATGACATTGTTTATTTTTCGCTTTTCAAGGTTGTCTTTACATGACAGTTGAAGTGGAGCAAAAAGTAAGGCAGCTGTGATCCTAAGCCCTTTGGTGGCGGAGTCAAGGCTTGGCTAAAAACAACAAAATATTCTAAGTATTTTGTTGTATTATCACATTCATAGCAACTGCTTTTAAAAAATGCACACAACTAAAAGTGTAAAATAGGGTGTAAAATAAATGTGTATTAATTAATTGAAGGGAAATGCACTTGTTAACATTATGAAACTTGGGTAATGTGATCATTGCAGATATCTGTATGTGAGACCAGAGAGTCACAGGCCTGAACCCAGGTTGGTCAGTGCATAGTAGTGTCTTGTGTATTTATAGTGCTATAAGGTGCCAGCATGTAACATAAAGCAATGTGACTATGTAAGACATTATTCTAAAATGGTATTATATATTGTATAAGATAGGCTGGCACATAATAATTTTGTGTATGTGGTCAGGGCCTTATGCAGCAAGGAAGGACAACATTATGCAGCAGTATTTAGAGAATTATGTGGTGAGAAAAGGCAAATTATGTGGTATGGAGGCACATTTTTTGCAAGTATTATTTCATATTTCGACATTTTCTTCATTTGGCAATACTGTCTGGGCAAAGATTTCACCTCATTAGTTCAAATTTAACAACCAAATACAGAAATAAGCAACTGAAAGATGACTAGTTGCACTTTGAGAAGAGCTTTCACTGAGCGAAACACGTCACCATGTTTTAGTAACTTTGAGCTAGAAATCAAAATTGTTTTTTTTAATCTGCGGAGATTTATCTGCAGGTGGTGGATTACTTGGCATATCCATAATTATGTGAAAAATGCTGCAGCTGAGAAATCTCTTAATATTAGGGGTCCTGTATAAGATAACACAAGTGCTTTCAAAGAATACATATTAGTAACAACTAACAAGATCGTACCTAGCGCTCAAACATTTTTACAAGTCCATTAAAAGGACACTTTAAAAAACTCAGCATCCTGACATTACCTTTAAAAAATCATTAATTTTTGTCATCATGTTGCTCAAAGTGACTTAATAAATTAGATCAGTACAGACCTCTCCTTTAACTCTCACACAGGGGTACTTCCAGGGCCCCTTTAGCAAATCTGGGATGGTTGTTTTTAGCAAAAATTATGGAAACAGTTTTTGTAAGATTAAAACATGGGCACCTTAGTCCTCATATACCCTGTTGACTTTGGCCTCTGTTCACATGAAGATGTCTTTTCAGGTGAGTCAAAAGGGTGGAAGTGAGGAGGCCAAAAGGGTCATAGTCTGAGGTCTGACCGTCCGTACCCTAAAGTTTCTGGGTAAATGCTCAGCAGAAAGAGTAATGGAGTGGATCTATAGAAAGAATCAAAGAGATGGCCCAGATGAGGTGGTGCTACATGAAATTTTATGTTTTCTTTTAAAAATGAGACAGCTTCCCTCCTTTCCTTAGAGAGATGAGAGATGCCCAGAAGAAGGTCTTGAGAAATGTGGGCTCATTTTTTTAAGGCCATCACTACCAGTGCAGCAGGTGCATTGGCACTGGGACAGTGGTGTGAGGGGCCACGGCATCCCAATAAAAGGTGTGGTACTAGCACAAATGGGTGGGAAGCCCTTTTCCTTGTTCGCACTGGGGCCCAGATCACAGGAAACGGGGATGGATACCCCACCACCCTTTTTAGAAAGAAAGGGGCAGACAGTCTCCTTTGGGTCGCAGCCCTAGAAATAATGGCCAGTGGAATGAGTAGAGGAGTAGGCATTATTGGGACCCAAGAGTATGAAGACCTCTAGAAATGGGAGTAGTGTTTTTGCCTTTTTCAGTTTTTTATGCGTTTGCTCTTCTAACTGCCTCACATTTAGTGTGGCATATCAGCTACTGAAAAAGTGTTGCTGATATTATCTCATACACCCCCACCTCCTTTGCTCAGCCCTACCTCTCCGACTCCCCCAAACATTTCCATAAAGATTTTGAGGGGAGCCTGACTTAAAAATATTTTGGGTAGTGGGCTCAAAGTAAAAAAGTTTGAAGACCTCTGCTCTAACTCTTGATTCTTCAAGGCCTATTAACATATTTTTGCAACATTAGTTTCTTAAACACCAGTGGATGGATTTACAACAAAGCAAACAAATACATTGGCATTCTAGTTTCATGCCAAGTTTGGTGTTATAGAAATTAAGCCAAAAATTGGCTCATTTTGATTTTATGTAGTGATAGACTTGGCTTCATTGGCATGGTCTCCCCAAACTTTTTGCCTCTGCTTCCCAGGTTGCTTCTGTGTGCTGGACTCTGTTTTTGCTGTTTTTGTTTGTTCTGGACACTTTACCACTGCTGACCAGTGCTAAAGTGTAAGTGTTCCCTGTCTAAATTGTTTGTGTACATTGGCTTATCAATGATTGGCATATTTGGTTTACAAGTAAGTCCCTAGTAAAGTGCACTAGAGGTGCCCAGGGCATGTAAATCAAATGCAACTAGTGGGCCTGCTGTTGTGCCACCCTCATTAGTAGCCCTGCAAACATGGCTCAGACCTGCCACTGCAGTGTCTGTGAGTGCAGTTTTAAACTGACGAATCGACTTGGCAAGTATACCCACTTGCCAGGCCTAAACCTTCCCATTATATACATGTAAGGCACCCCTAAGGTAGGCCCTAGGTAGCTTCAGGGGCAGGGTGCAGTTTATGTTAAAAGTGGGACGTGTACTTATGTGTTTTACATGTTCTGATAGTGAAATACTATCAAATTCGGTTTTCACTGTTGCAAGGCCTATCTCTCTCATAGGTTACCTTGGGGGCTGCCCATAAATGTGATCAAAGAGCAGTTTTCCTTTGGGAGCAGATGGAAATATGGAGTTTAGGGACTTTGAAGTCATAATTTAAAAATACATCTTTTAGTGAAGTTGGTTTTTAGAATGTCTGGTTGAAAATGTCACTTTTAGAAAGTAGGCATTTTCTTGCTGAAACCATTCTGTGACTCTGCTTGTTTGTGGATTCCCTGTATGGGTCAGTTTGACAGTTGGGCTGTTTGCACTTCTCCTCTAGACAGTGACACAAAGGGAGCTGGGGTGCAGCCTACATATCCTAATGGGTCATCTGGACTGAGGAGAGGAGTGGTCACTTACACCTGAACGGGCTGTGCCTACCCTCACACAATGCAGTCTCCAACCCCCTGGTGTGTGTGGGCCAGGCCTCAGCAAGGGAGGATCTTGAAAATAACTGAGACTTCTCTTAGAAGTAGGCCTACTTCAAAGGCAGAAAAGGGGTATAAGAAGAGCACCCAAAACCCCTGAATATCAGATTACGTCTGGAACAAAGAGGAACCTCTGCCTGGGAGAAGAGCTGGAGAAGCTGGAGGAGGAGTACTTCCCCTATGCCTGTGACTGTGCTTTGCTGGGCTGGCCTGCAGTAGCTGCTTCTGCCTGAGAGAGGACAAAGACTGACTTTTGTGTGACTTCTCACAGAGCTTGAACTGAGCTTGCCTCCTGTTGTTGAAGTCTCAGGGACAACAAAACGACTTCCCTCTGCCAGCACTTGGGCTTTTTGCTGAGAGTCCTGCCTGCCAAGTGGTACTCTAACCTGTCTCTGGGCCCTTGAAAGGTACAGCTGGTGGAGAAGGACAGAAATCCATGCAAAGACCAATGTGCGGGGAAACTTTTGATGCACCAACCGCTTTGTGGCTGATAAACGATGCGTAACACCCGCAGCGGCTGCTGCTAATGACACAGGCCCACACACAGCGCAGTTTCTGGACACCGTGTGACCTAATTTTAACGCAACAATACTGGGCGCGGAAAATCAACTCAAAGCCTACCTGGACCTCAGGTGCCTGTCCGGATCGATGCATCGGTTTCTTGCGACTGGAGGAGGCATGACGCACAATCTCGCTTGCGAGTGAGAAATTGACGCATCACTGGCCTTTTTTGAAGCACGCTCGCCCGTGTGGCTTTATTTTGACTCTACCCAGGTACTTTTGTGCAATAACCGCATTCTCACTGTTTTCTAAGGATTAAGGGCCGCATGTACGAGTCTCAAAACTGGATGTACAACAGTGTGCTTTACACTGTTTGCGATTCCCAATGGGGTCACAAATGACCTACCTCATGATTATTTATGAGGTAGGTTGCAATTTGCGACCCCATTGGGAATGGCCGCCCTCACAGGGCCTGCCATGTCTGTGACTGCCATTAAATAAAGCAGTTTTTTTTTTTTATGCAGCCCGTTTTCCTTAAAGGTAAACAAGATGCATTTCAAAATAAAAAATGAAAAGTTTTCTTTTCTTTTAATTTTTTCAGAGCAGGAAGTGGAGACCCCTTCCCGTTTGCGAATGGGTTAGCACCAGTTTGAAACTGGTGCTAACTGCAATTGTTTTGTGTCTGCGTTCACGGTCGCAACACAGTCCTATATCGCACTGTGACTCGCAATTAGGAAGGTAAACCCTCTTCCTAATTGTGAGTCGCAAACCTACTTTGTGATTCGGTAAATAGATTACTGAATCGCAAAATAGGCTCTGTACATACTAAAATGTTTTTTTCCTGTCACAAACGGTCCGATTCTGCGAATCGGCCCATTTGCGACATGAAAAATAGTACGTACATGTGCCCCTTAGACTCTTATTCTTTTTAAAATTCATAACTTGATTTGTGTATGTCAGATTTTTATTGTTTTGGTCTTGTTTTGTTTTTTATTTTTCTAAACCTGTGTTGTGTAATTTTGTAGTGGGGTCACTGGGTTACTGTGTGTGGTGGTCCAAATACTTTACACATTGCTTCTGAATTTAAGTCTACCTGCTCGTGCCAAGCTACCAAGGGGGTAAGCAGGGGTTAACTGAGGGTGATTCTCCTTTACCCTGACTAAAGTGAGGGTTCTTACTTGGACAGGGGATAACCTGACTGCCAACCAAAGACTCCATTTATAACATGTAGGGCAAGATGTGAACTTTGCATTTGGTCGCTGAGGGCCTCCATAACTCAGATTTCAACTCCAAAGGAAATGCCCAGTGCCAAATAGATAAATGGAATTCTTCAAGGTAGGAAAGAGCCTCCCTTGTCTTAAAAACCCCTCTTGCATTAAGTCTCAGATGGGCTGCTTAAAAGTGGAAAGTAAGAGTAATTTCAGGAACTTGACAGTCTATTGTCCTGTGGGTGAACAGACGATAGCCCCCACCCCTGCAGAAAAATGTTGGGAGTGGAATTTCATGCAGTTCATTTTACAGCTCTACCCTGCTACCCTTAGCAGATAAGCAGGACCTCATTGTTTAGTTTCTTTCTTTTAAGAGTCAGGCACAATTACCCCTCTATGTGGGTGAAGCTGGAAACCAGTTAGCTATTATCTGTGAGGCGCACCAGCTCCTAACCTTCAATTTTCAGTGCAGTACATTTTCAGTGGCATCAAAATTATGTCATACGCCAAAGGTCCAAAATGGTGATTCCTTGTCTTCGCTTTTTAGATTTCTGCTCTTCATCTCAGTGTCACCTCTGACCCTCCCTATCCAGCCCTTGAGATTCAAAAGGCATTTTGTTACATCAGAAACATCCTGGACCAATCCTCCTGCAGGGCATGACTCTTGTGTGTCTTTGGATCGCTTGTGAATGTAAAATGTATTACTGATTCTATTTATTCATAAGCGTTCCAGTGGCTGACCCAAGGGGGCTCACTCCTGTAGAATTCTAGCTTCTATTTCGGGAAGTGTAAACTGGAGATCAACATCATCAGTGTGTGGGAAGTAAGAGTAAATTTCAGACAGAAGTGTGTATCACTTTGGGCTAAACCCCAACTAGATTCCGCCTAATTTTACTTAAGGTTTCATAGCGGCTATGGTGACAATTAGTAACTTGACTGTAGCTTCCCTGGAATTTTCATCCTAGGTTAACTGAGCCCTGCCAATTATTTAGTTGGATACCATTTTCAAACAAAAGTGACAAATGAAGCCTCCCATTGAGATGTTAGGTGCCAATTAATCTTTTCCTAAAGCAGTGACTCCCAGGTAAACATACAATATAAGTCACGTTATGTTTTAGAAACAAATTGGACAAATATGACCATCACTCCCATTCCCCACATCCCTACTCTGTGCAGCTCTGCATGGGGACCTGTACAGAGAAATCTGACTAATTAGAGTGGCGATTATGGACAGCTGCAAATTACAGAAAAGCCTAACATTTGAACAGAGCACATGTGACTTTTCCTGCTAAGCAGGAAGCAATCATTCCAGAGGTCGGAATACCAGTTGAACAGAGTAGAAAAACATAAGACATCGATAGATACATGATTTTTCTCAACGGAAGAACATGGTAAAGCCAAACACATTAGATTATTTTCTGAAATAAAATACTCATAAAATTGGAATAAGCTACCACTACTACTTCCAGCATTAGAAGAAATTATTTTCACTCCCAGATATGCTACTGCACTGCTGCGATTCTTTGCTTAACATCGGACTACAGTTAATTTCAAGGGCAGAGTTTTTGGTCAGACTTTTGCCTTATCATTTGGGCTTATCACAGCCCCTCCGCGCCCCTCCGTCCCCCTCGGCCCCCTGTTCTGCTACTACTTTTACATAGAAATGGATGAGGCACTGAGGGGCATATTTATACTCTGTTTGCACTGAATTTGCATCATTGTTTTATGCAGATTCAGTGCAAACCTAACTCCATATTTTTATTTTGACATTAGACACGTCTAACCTCAAAATATAGGAGTTTGCATCTTTTTTTTGATGCGTGCACCTACCTTGCGTAAATGAGATGCAAGGTAGGTGTTCCCATCTAAAAAATGGTGCTATCACCATAGGCCCATATTTATCACCCCGTGCTAAAATGATGCAGAGGTGGGAGGAGGGGCTAAATAATGGTGCAAAGCTTGCTTTGCACCAGTATTTAACACCTGGGTCAGACCAGGTGTTAGGGGACCCGTGGACCCATTTCTATGGTCAAACACCATAGAATGGGTCCACAGGTGACCTCGCCAAGCCCCAGGAACACCCACACCCACACCAGAGGGACAGTAGAGGATAGGGGACCCCATTCCAAGTAAGTATGGTAAGTATTGGTAAGTATGGTTTAAAAAAATGTTTTAAGTCCCATCAAGGGCCCTAACTCGGGGCCCCCTGCATGGCACAGGGTGCAATGGTCATGCTCAGGGATCACTTGTCCCCTGTGCTGGACATTGGGTGGGGGTGGGCACAACTCCTGCCTTTCCTAAGACAGGAGTCATGTTTTTAATGGTTGTGCACCAGGAAATGGATTTAGTCTGGTTAGAAGCATTTTTTCACAGTTTGGCAGCGGAAAGTATAAATTTGGGCCTGAGTGTGGGCACTATTAGAATTACCACTCCTCACTTGGTAAACAGTCCTTATTCCAGTTCATATCCAAGAACTCAGACCTTGTGTATACTCTGGGGAAACCAGGCTTAAATATATATCACATTCGAGTTGACTTCAGATTGAGGTTCCTCTATATGCTTTGAGGACACATTCCTTTTAAAAATATTGCTTGTAGCTTTCAATTTGGTTCATATGTTTGAGATGAGTGATGATGAGGGATCCAATGCTGAAACAATTTGTTGGCTCAGTGAGAGAAAAATGTCCTAAATTGGACTGAGCTATTCTTCTTTCCGAAGAGTCTGGTAAAGTGGATTTCCTTTTATTTATACTCAACATTTAACCCACAACAGTCAGCTTCTGCAACGCTGAATAAGTAGATTTACAGATTTACACAATACTGTTCCTTCAGGAATGGTTCTATTGAACCAAGCCCTTTACTTATGCATTTTGCAAAATTTGCACCCATTAGATACTGGTTCAAGTAGGAGATGTCTCTCAGGTACTGTGTATCCGGACATGTACACTCAATACATGGGCTGTGTGATCCTCGTTCCATTCGTTTTCAAGATATATACATTTCTAAATATTTAAATAAAAATAGCAACAAAAAGCATTAAGCGGCAATCGTGGCCATCTGGTTGTGCTTGACCAGTAGCCGAATGCTACTTAAGGCTGACCAAGATGGATTGGTTTGGATATGGAAACCAGATTTGACCTGATGGAAAGTTTTAGCTTCTGACTTTGTCTCTGAAATGCAATAATCCTCAGTGATGCAAGACAGCAGACTTTAGCCAAGGCGGGCCTCCACAAGGCCAGACAGATGAAGTGCTGGTGAAGTTGTTGAGCTTTGACTGGAAATCTCTGAGCAGGAGAAATTCAAAATGTGCGCCCAAGAAAGGTCCCTCACCGGCTAAATACTTTTGGTGCCTTTGCCTAGTGAAGATTTTCACATTCATAATGAGTCACTTTATTTGAGCTTGGGTTTCTCCATTTCTCCAGTGGGGCAAGGCTTCAACCCTGGAGGGTTTCACAAGGACAGATATACTCTCTGCGACTTCTCATAGGAACAGATTTGCTGCTGAGAGAAGCTCTGAGTGGAATCAATCTGAATATTTGGCCCAGTGTCAATGCATATTTGTTGGATTGACTTAACAGGGTTGCCCCAGTCCTCTGGAGTTCTTTGGAGTTAAAATGTTTCTAAGCCCTAGGTTTTTCAGGGTGTTACAATTTTACACAGCCAAGGATTCCAGGACTTCAAGAATAGCACTTGGGGGTCAACACGTACTCCAGCAGCAGAAGCAATGAGTAGGGTACAGGGGAGTTCCATTTGGAGCTGATCAGTAGGGCTCTCCGGAAAGAGAGCTTCAAGCAGCTTGTGGTGTTACTCTAGCTTAACAGTAGGCTTGGGTGGAGCTTGTGAAGTTTCACTCCACAGAATTCCATGGAGTTACTGAAAAACTCTACAAGGTTCTGCGGAGTTCAACAAGCAGGCAGAGCACAGATTGTAGGCGGATGTAAACTTGAGGATGCACAACACTGATTAATGTGTTAATGCTAATCCAACCCTCTTCCAAAAATCATGACATGGCTGTATTTACCTGAACTAAAAGTTTTGGGACAACTGGTCACCCTATCTCATGTGCACTCACTGACACTCGACTTCACACACTCCTCGTTGTGAATGATCTGCTATTTCTAGTGCACTTACTTTTCACAGGGGACCTCTAGCCCTCCGCTCATTCCTACCAGTGGGCACTTAATTGAGGGGGCGGAAGCACCATCTATTTAAGGCAGCAGGGCATTTGTGACTCAGAGGTGGCCACGTGCTCCATCACCCCTTGTCCCAGTCTCATGCCCCCATGCTTCTGTGCACTGCCTTTTACTTTCAAACAAGGTCCATTTTGACCTTGTGGCACGAGTCCAGGGACTTTGCACACCACGAGGTATTACTAATAGTGCTCACATGACCCGGGGTACAAGCGCAGTAGTAACAGTTGCTTCTGCAATTAAGAGGATTTGTTCTGATTGCATTGACCCAATAAGGGTGGATATCTGAGTTATTACGGTCAGGATTGACCTTGCGCCCTGAATATTGCACACAGATTTCTGCTGCAGGGCATGAACCAATGAAGCAATGAATGGCCCATAGCATTTCTAGCAGAAATGATGGCTGTCTGCTGGACTGCATGATGGGTTCATGTGCCTGCAGCGGAAATGTGTGTGCCATGATCACTAAATCCTAGAAGCTCATGAGTCATGATAGCACGCACTTGACACACACTTGATGAAGAGTTTACTCACCAGCATGGGTTCTATTTGTACAGCCGGCCTAGGCCCTGGGCTCCGACTCCCTCATACAAGCTCATCGTGCCTGATTTTGTGCATCTCAGGAGGAACTCTGTAAGCATCTCAGAGTCCAGTCCATAATCCGCCCACTGGTGAAAGATGGATGCATGCAGCAGCTAGATAGCATGTTATGCTGAGACAGAAAATTTACATTCTTCCAACCAATGAAGGGCAGACTCACTTTTGCTCACAATCCTAGGTCACATTTCTGCCTCCGAGACCTGACAGCCAATCAAACATTGCAAGAGCTCCATTATGATTGGGGACAGATGCAATTACTTACTGTGAAGATATCTGCTTCCTGCCTAGAAGCTTTTGTGTTATTCCACAAAAAATATAGAGGTCTACTTAAAAGTACAGGTAACATTCATTATATTTATTGCAGGACTGATGAAAAGTCTCTTTACTATACATAACAATATAACAGCAGGGGTGAGCGTGCTGGTAAAGTCTGCTCTGCCTGTGGAGGAGTTTTTGCCAAAATCAGCACTGCAAACAGAGCGAGAGTGGCACAATTCTGCAAACTCTACCGGTTGATTGGAGTTTATCACCCACCCTTACTCAACAGGAGGTTAGCCAACTGACCCTTGGTGTCCACTTCTTTGCCCTGGGTGCAAGTGGGAGCATATCACATCTTTCAGGTCCCCTCACAGATCTCATACCTCAAAAGCATGTGCAGTCCCACTTCTGTCTTCCACAGGCCCAGGAGTGTTCAGATGAGGATGCCCAGGGATGCTACATTTATGCCTGCCACTAGAGCATGAATGGGGGTGTCTTCTGGCCACTCCCTAAGAAATAAGGAAAAAGATCCCAGGCTAGTCCTACCCACCCATTTTCCAGACGTTATTGTGTGCCCTACTGCAAACAACTCCTCAGTGTGCCCCTCTATCTAAATCCAACTCCTGTACAGAGTTCCTATGCCTACCCTAGAGATGTGGCCAGGACATTGATCAACCCATCTTCTGTGGTTACTCAAAACTGGTTCTGGGGTTAGCTCCTCTCTCACTTAGATTAGCGCTTGGTCCAAGGTCGGGTTTTTGGTATATCTGCCTGTGACAGGGTAGGCCTCTTTGAAGTTAGGTTCTTAGGCCCTGTCTATGTGGTGATCTAGCCAGCAAAGCGGAACTCTTCCCCACCTCAAGGTATTTGTTTATACTCTGGGGGCACGTTCACACATCATCAAGTGCTATTCAGCTCATGGGCGATAATTGGAAGCTCATGCAAATGGACTTCTAGAGGTTTTGGGCAGGTAAAAGTTGTTTTTTAAATGTACCTTTTGCAAAAATATTGACTGCAAATAAGACTTTATAAGCACATTGGGCTTCCAATAAATATGTTAGAACATCCAAACATTCATTTTTCACATGTCTCCTAAACTGAAATACTAAAATTAAATGTAATATTGTATCCCAGTACTTTGATATGGAACAGCTAATCCTGCTACAGTGAAAACAGTGATTGGGGCCTGGCCACTGTAAGGACATGCTTAAGATTAAAGTTTGACATGCCTTATTTTTAAATAGGATGCACATATTATTGTTTAAACAAAGTGTGTAGGTCTGTGAAAAGGGACTATTTTAGCAGGTCGGGTTTTCAGTTTTAAAACTGCACAGACTGACTACGATTGTAGGCCTGCAGTCATGCTGGCACTTTCACTATAGTGGGTGGCAAAATGGGTGCTGCATTTCACTAGTGACATTTACCTAACACAGCCTGGGTACAATTTGCACTGTATACTATGAACTTACAGGTAAGTTCAATATCCCAATTTGGAGTATAGCCAATTTTTATATGTTTTGGGGGACAGAGCACAAGCAAATGCACTGGACATTTGACAGCAGTGTCCCTGTGTGCAGAGTCCAAAAACAAGCAATAAAATCTAGAAAACAGCAAAGGTGACCAGATGGGGGCACAGCCACACAGTACAAGATGGCGGGTGGATTTTAATCTCAGTCTGTGTGGGCACCTATGCTCCACTCTATATCCCCGCCATTGCCATCGGCGGGACTCGTCCTGTGGCTCCTCAGATGTCAGGACATGCAGAGTCCCTGATATTAGTAGCTGTGCACTCACCCTGAGACTCGGAGATGCTGGAGCAGTGGCTGATCCAAAGAAGCCTGTTGTGAGGCCTGTACAGCGAGAGAGCCTACAGTGGACTCCACTCCTTGCAGCAGTGGCATGAATGGCGCTTGAGACTATGGTCAGTCGGTAGGTGGAACCGGACCGCTCTGAATGCCTGTGGCATGACTAGAGCAGCCTTGCCTCCCTCTGATACCTTAAGCTGTGCCAGGCCAGAGAGCTGATTATGGCCCGTGCCTGACTTGCAGCATGCAAGGGCCTGCAGCGAACCTCACTCCTCCGTGTTGTCTGAGGCTGAGGCTGGCCTGTAATAGAGGCTGGAACATGATAGGCAAAGTAGGTATGGCCCAGGAGGTCGCCCAACACCCTCTGATTGAATGGGTTGGGACGGGCGGTGATGCAGACTGGAGCCTAGGCCTGAAAGTCAAAGAGACGGAGATGTGGACCACGCATTAAGTGTAACTGGTGCAATGGTGCTTACAATTGCTCCTCTGCCCCCTTCACTCTCCTTCTTCTCCATCCTTCCTCCCCCATAAAATGCTCTTCACACTGTGGCTTAACAAGGTGACTGGAACTGAACACCTCTATGTTGGAGCATGAGGTGAGGGCCGCTGGTGTCTTTTCCATCCTCCCCACCACAGAACTCGTAATATAGTGGAAGGTAGTGCCACAATGATAAATGTGGGACTGCTTGCTCCCCTCTACTCAGACATGGTGGGGGTGAGGTGGGTCCTTGGAGCAGGGCATAGTTACTCAGCCCTCACAGCCCTGTGTCACTGCTACAGACCAATCCAAGCAAGAGACCTCATGAAACATTCTGTGCAAGTCTAAACCCGTGGACTACCACTTTTTGTGGCCCTGAATTGTGTGATAAGAGGTGCCTTCTACCCTCTGTGTGACTGCTCGTACCTCCCCAATGAGGGAGGGAAGGCGGCCTAGTGCGTCAGTGCCACTGACAACTGTATTTGGAAAGCTACTCTTGAAGGTAGCCACCAGGTGGAGTGTAAAGGCGGACCAGGCCCCTGGTCATAAGAGCAGCATACTGATACAAGCCATCCAGGGCCGAGCCCACCACCTGCGTCTTCAGCAACCACTACAGACCTCAAGCGTGATCGGATTCTCAAAGCCATTTCAGACACTATGCAAGACCTATGTGCCAAGGTCAACACCGTGACAGTGGAGCTGGAATTTTTGTGTGCGGATCAGAGAAAGCTGGCAGACCCAGAGTGAGAAACTGAAGAAATCCATCCAGCAGTTCACAAGTTAGAAGGGCAGGTCCACACACTCAAGGCCAAGTTCCAGGTCCTTGAAGCCAGAGCCGAAGACTCTGAAGGACGCTCTAACTGTAATAACCTTCAGATGATAGGTTTCTCCAAGGGGGTAGACGCCTCGACCCAGTACAGTTCTTTGATTCCTGCCTGTTGAAGATAGTTCCCTCTCAGCTGTCTGACCATTTTCTACTGAAGCGAGCACACAGGGTCTCAGTGCACTGCCCACCAGAGGGGACACCTAGAAAACCTGTGCTGGCTAGAGTAATAAACTATAGAGGCACAAAATATTTATTAAAGGCTTCTCAGACACCTGAACTCCTGCGTCATGATGGAGCCAAAGTGTTTATCTTTCGAGATTATACCATATCAGTGCAGCGTCACCGGGTCTCGTTCCTTGGAGTGAAGTGAAAACTGCAACCAGTGGGACTGCGCTATTTGCTCCTCTCCAAAGCTGAAGTTCATAGCAGGAAGCAAAAGTTACTTCTTCAAAGAACCAACAGACACCTGTGACTGGGTTGAACAATGCTGATATGAAACCTCAGCTACATCTTTGCCATCTCCATGGCCACACCGTGAGGTCTGTACTCTGTGGCAGAGACAGCAGGAGAAGCAACGTCAGCAGGGTGCCACGATCCAGCAAGCGCCCACACCAGAAAAAAAACAGGGAGGCCCAGCTCTGACAGTGGGGTCACAATTTGGGTGGATAGACGCTCGCCTCCAGGCTCCCCTATGGAGGGTAAAATACAAGACATTGGCCCTCATTATGTTCTTGGCAGTCTGGGCCGCCATGCCAGTGGTAGTGGGAAATTCCACCCATTGGCATGGCTGCCCAGACCGCCACATAATGAAGCCAGGGAGGCCCTCCTCCACCGCCAGGCTGCCTCCGACAGGCAGCCTGACGGTGGATGGCATCATTATCTGACAGGGCAGCGCTGTTGCCCCTCCGATAATGATCCCAATTCCCCCAGGCTGGTGGAAGGGGTGCTCTGGGGCCCCCCTGGGGGCCCCATCACGCAGGTCCATGACCGATTTACGGGCAGTGATCTGCGCAACGGGTACAGCTGCGCCTGCCGCACAGAGGCATTGACAGTGGCTCCATGTGGAGCTGCCGGCAATGTCCCGGCCCAGCAGAATGTTTGTAATATGGCTGGCGGGGTCCCAGGGGGGCTGGCGGCCGATAGAAAAACCACCGTGTTCATAATGAGGGGCATTGTCTGTATGCTCCCTGCCAGCAGCATGAATTCAGACCCACTCCACAGATGGCGACAACCTCCTGTAATGATGACCTACAGGGCACTTTTCATCCTTTCATGGGGGATATGCTAGAGAAAATGCAAGTTTTCCACCACCAACACTGGGCCCCTCAGTTGGAGGATGCCACCAGTACTCATACAGATTGTTCGCACTACCAAGTGAATTGGTACCATGATGACTCTCTCCCCCCCGCCTGGCTGTGAGGCGAGTTCACTACACATCAGTGCACAAACTGGAGCACCCTGTTTATGGGCTGGCCTGTTGCTTGTTTGGGTGGCCAAATGTTTTCGAGTGGCCCTGGGTAGAGAGTTTGGTGTATTGTTACTGCGGTTTGTTATGTCTTGTGCTCTGCTATTTTCTTCTGTTCTGGGCTTAACATCTATCAACATGGAACCTGTCCTTACAATAATATGCTATGTATGCGCTGCAGTGCAGGTTCCTCCCCACCAATGACACGGTTAAAAATACTGACATGGAATGTCCGGGGTATGGGCACTTCCTGGAAGAGACATGCTGTGTAGCAATACATACAGAGACAGGGTCACAGATTGCATTACTTCAAAAGACTCAAATTATGCATCATGAAGCTATCTGCCTCCAGAGACGTTGGAGGGGGTCAATGTTTTTGCACCATATACTCGGTCTTTGCCCAGGGAACCCTTATCAGGAACTGACCAGGAATGCCTTTCTACCCCCTAGCCACTGATATTGACCCACAGGGAAGATATGTTTTGGTAGAGGGTCTACTTGATGGGGAGAGGGTCCTTCTGAGCAGCATATATGCACCCAACGCAACCCAAGCAACCTTTTTCTCACATATGTCCACAGTCTTGATAAAGTGGGCCAACCTGCCCTGGACACTGGGCTATGACTTTACTGTGTGATTGACCCCTGTCTTGACCGGTCACACCCACCCCTCCCGTGTTTTGAGGTCATTATCACTGCTTCACACTTTTCCCAATGGCTCCAGCACTGGTTCCTCCTGGACTGTTGGAGATCAATGTATCCCCTGGCCACAGGCTTCTCCTATTAGTCTCCCCCCATGACTGATACATCTGCTTAGACTGGATACTCTGTGATTGGGCCACTTTGCTGCTCGCGTTAGAGGCAGAATATCGGGGGAAGACCTTTTCGGATTATAATCCCCTACATTTGCAGCTGGACTGGGGACCTTCATGATCCCTGCTTCCTACATGGAGACTCCAACCTGCCATGCTTGAGGACCAGGCATTCCGTACGATAACATAAGAGTCTCTCACAAAATACCCAATGGAGCATTGGGATACCTCCACGTCTAAATCAATAGACTGCGTGGACATGATGGGCGTAATCAGGGGACATTGTATCGTTATGGTACTAAGCACCAGGGCAACCTTACAAAGTGACTTGACACAGCCTGAAGTTTCCCTAAAAGTGCTAGATACTCCAGTTAGGAGGGACCCTGCAACACGAACAGCGCTAACTGCAGCACTTACCAAACAAACACAGCTGCTAGACCAACTGTGCTGCTAACACATTTGTGCTTACCAAGCCAAAATGCATACTGAAGGGAACAAACTAGGGCACTTGTTGCCATGGCTTCTGTGTAGCACTGACCCTCCACCACCTATTACTGGAGTTAAGACCTTCCCTAATGAAGTTGCCTTAAACCAAGCAGACATCCGTGCAGCGTTCACTGCGCATTATCATGCCCTATATGACCCTCCGTATATAGCCTGGCCTAGCTTTGATGGAACTCATGATGATGACTCCCTTGGAAAGGGAAGACCTTAATGCATCTCTCATCATACAAGAAATGCGGGGTGCCATTAGGGACGCAGCAACTCACAAAACATCAGGGATAGATGAGCTCCGTATAGAGTTCTATGAAGCTTATTGTTAGAAATGGGGTCTTTGGTGGGCAGTCAGGTTACCTCCTGCCCAACCAAGGACCCTCACTCTAGCCAGGGTAAGTCAAACACAATCCAAATTATCCTGTGCCCACCCTCTGGTAGCTTGGCACTGAGCAGTCAGGCTTAACTTAGAAGACAATGTGTAAAGTATTTGTGCAATAAATCATGCAATAACACAGTAGAACACCACAAAAATACACCACACAGTGTTTAGAAAAATATATAATATTTATCTGATAAGATGCAGGTCAAAACGATTAAGATGCAATAAGTATATTTGAAATATCACTGTAAAAATGATATAAAGGGGGTCATTCTGAGTCTCCGCCGCCCGCCAGACTTCCCCCCTCCAAAATACCGCTCCGCGGTCGAAAGACCGCGGAGGGTATTCTAAGTTTTTCCCTGGGCTGGCGGGCGGTCGCCAAAAGACCGCCCGCCAGCCCAGGGAAAAACTCCCTTCCCACGAGGATGCCGGCTCGTAATCGAGCCGGCGGAGTGGGAAGGTGCGACGGGTGCTGTTGCACCCGTCGCGTATTTCACTGTCTGCCAAGCAGACAGTGAAATACTTGTAGGGGCCCTCTTACGGGGGCCCCTGCAGTGCCCATGCCAGTGGCATGGGCACTGCAGGGGCCCCCAGGGGCCCCGCGACCCCCCCTACCGCCATCCGGTTCCCGGCGGGCGGACCGCCAGGAACTGGATGGCGGTAGGGGGGGTCGGAATCCCCTCGGCGGCGCAGCTAGCTGCGCCGCCTTGGAGGATTCCAAAGGGCGGCGGTACACTGGCGGGAGACCGCCAGTGTTGCCGGTCCGACCGCGGCTTTACCGCCGCGGTCGGAATGCCCTTGGGAGCACCGCCGGCCTGTCGGCGGTGCTCCCGCGGTCCTCCAACCCGGCGGTCATTGACCGCCAGGGTTGGAATGACCCCCAAAGTGTCTTTAGTCTCTTAAAAGTAACAAATGTATCTTGCAAGCACAAAGTACCTGGTTTGTGTTCAAAATCTCCGCAAGGAACCGCAGAGGAGGAGATGCATGGAAAACAGGTAGGTGTGCGCCAATTTTTTGGGCCACACACGGCGATGCATCATTTATTTTCCATGCAGGGAAGGCGATGCGTCGATTGGCGCAGCACAGACTTGGATTCTCTTTGGGTTGCGGGGTTTTTGGACACCCCGGGGACGATGCGTTGAAATCTGGCGCTTGCCGGACAAAGTCACAAAGTCTGCGTCGATCCAGTGGGCGTTGCGTGGAAATTTCTACTGCACGGCAGATGCTGCGTCGATTCCTCTCAGGAAGTTGGGGCTGCGTCATTCTAGCTTGGTTTTGCGTCGATCCAGTAGGCCGTGCGTTGAATTTCCCGTCCCTACTCTAGCGCTGCGTCCATCTTCTCCTTGCGAAGTCGGGCTGCGTCGTTCCAGTTTAGCGTGCGGTGATTTTCTCACCGCAATGCAGGCTGTGCGTGTTTCTGCAGGCTGTGCATCGGTTTACGCCACACAGGAAGTTCTTCATGCAGGAATGAAGTATTCTTGGTCCTGAGACTTCAGGGAACAGGAGGCAAGGTCTATCCAAGCCCTTGGAGAGCACTTCTCAGCACAGCCAGAGAGCAGCAAGGCAACAGGGCAACAGCACAGCAGCAGTCCTGCTCAGAAAGCAGTCAGGTGAGTCCTTTCGGCAGCCAGGTAGTTCTTCTTGGCAGGCTGCAGGTTCTGGTTCAGGGTTTCGTCTCCAGGAAGTGTCTGTGACAAGAGTGTCTGAGTTGGTAGGGCCAGAGACCCTGCTTGAGTACCCAAATGTGCGTTTGAAGTCGGGGAGACTTAGAAGTGCAAAAGGTCTCCTTTCAGTTCCATCTTGTCTGCCAGGGTCCCAGTAGGGGGTGTGGCAGTCCTTTGTGTGAGGCCAGGCTACTGTCCTTGACATGTAAGTGTCAGGCCCTCCACCCTCCCAGCGCAGGAAGACCAATTCACTATGCAGATGTGTGCAAGTGTGACTGAGCATCCTGTGTTTGGGGTTGTCTGAGTGAATGCACAAGGGAGCTGTCAGCTAAACCTAGCCAGACGTGGATTGGACAGAAGGATTTAAGTGCAGAGAAATGCTCACTTTCTTAAAGTAACATTTCTAAAATAGTAATATAAAATCCAACTTCACTATTAAGCAGGATTTTGTATCACCATTCTGGCCATATAAATATGACCTGGCTACTCCTTTCAGATCGGGATCTACCACTCAAACATTATATGAGGGTAGCCCTAATGCTATCTTATGAAAGGTGCAGGCCTCACAACAGTGTAAAACGAACTTAGGACAGGACCAGGACATATAGAACACACATGTCCATGTCCTGCCTTTTACCTACATAGCACCCTGCCTTATGGGCTACTTAGAGCCTACCTTAGGGGTGCTTATATGTAGAAAAAGGAGAGTTTAAGGCTTGGCAAGTACTTTTAAATGAAACTGCACACACAGGCACTGCAGAGGCAGGCCTGAGACATGATTAGGGGGCTACTTATGTTGGTGGCATAACCAGTGCTGCAGCCCACTAGCAGCATTTAATTTACAGGCCCTGGGCACATGTAGTGCACTTGACTAGGGACTTAAAAGTAAATTAAATAAGCCAATTGGGTATGAGCCAATATCACCATGTTTTAAGGAGAGAGCATATGCACTTTAGTACTGATTAGCAGTGGTAAAATGCGCAGAGTCCTAAAGGCAGCAAAAATGAGGTCAGAAAAAGAGAAGGAGGAAGGCAAACAGTTTGGGGATGTCCCTGCAGAAAGGCCATTTCCAACACTTATGAAAGTCATTTAGCCTTCGTACTACTGGAGCTATGTCAAGTGGCCCTTGAAAAAGGCTGCCTCCCGCAATTTCTAAGAGAATCCTTATCAATTTCAGTCCTCCCCAGGAGCTTGACTACTACCGTCCACTAACAATGTTGGGTTCTGACTTTAAGATTCTGATTAAAGTTCTGGAGAGGCCACTTTTATGGACTAATGACGCACCTGATCCACCGAGATCAGAATGGGTTTATACCCGGCAGGTCCACTACTTTAAACATACGTCATCTGCATAGAGTGATGAAGTCCCCTCCGGTCCAGCGGCCACATGGTGTGTGCCTGGTACCTGACTTGGAAAAAGCATTTGCTACTGTCAGCTGGATTTTTTTTTTTTTTTTTTACATTAACAACGGTTGGCATTATGGGGTGTCTGCAAGCTTTGATATGTTTCCTGTACATGGAACTAACAACATGTGTAAAGATTGGCCAGTGTATATCTCTTCCCTTTAAGGTAAGTGGAGGGATGCATCAGGAATCCCCCTGTCCCCAATATTATGGGGGTCATTCCAACCCTGGCGGTCGGTGTTAAAGCGGCGGCCAACCTGCCAATAGGCAGGCGGTAATAAAAATGGAATTCTGACCCTGGCGGGAACCGCCAGCACAGGCCGCCACTTTAACACTCCGAACGCCACGGCGGGACAAACAAACAGAGCGGCGGTCACCGCCAACAGACAGGCGGCAGACAATGTACCGCCCACACTATCACGACCCACCAATCCGCCACCTTTTCCGGGGCGGGCGCCCCGCCGATAAAAACACGGCGGATACATACTACGAACGGGAAAACGCTCACCTATACACACTCCACGAGGAATCTGGACAGCATGGAACCCGAATTAAACATCCTACCAGCCATTGTCTTCCTGCTCCTCTACCAGGAGCACGAACGCCGGCGCAGAAGACAACGGTGAGTACTGCACCTATGACACAGGGGAGGGGGGAGGAGAAAAGGTTACGGGCACACACATACGCGACACCCCCCCCCCCAAATCCCTACACACCAATGCAGAGCAACAAGTCAGAGTGACACCCCCTAAACCCCCACGGAATAATGCAAAGACAAAATAAAATGTTCATTAAAATTGAAGTATATTAAAGCATATTTGAACTTAAGTGAAATATGAAATTTATCAAATAAATATATTACAACATGAACAATATATACATAGTCCACAAGTCCGGCACATATTGGCTACATTCCATTGTTCGTGGGCCAATGTGCATAAACACATGGGCAAAGCCCACACACGAGACCCGATTCCATTGGAGAGAACACTGCTGGGGCATCAGATAATAAAACCACAGGCACCTCAGGGGGAAGGGAAGGGGGGGCACCTCAGCCACATGAGTCCACGACGCCAGATCCATGAGGGGCCTCCATGCCCACTGTACCATCCTGGGGAGTGCAAAGCCACAGTCTCTCAAGTCTCTACAGTGGGTGGATTGCCCATTGTACCATCCTGGGAAGTGCAAAGCCACAGTTTTCCAAGTCTCTACAGTGGGTGGATTGCCCACTGTACCATCCGGGGGAGTGCAAAGCCACAGTCCATCAGGTGGATTACAGACTCCACTGGTTATGGAGGAGGCATGTTGGCCAGAGTGCTTCGTGAAGCCCTGCCCGACACAGATCCGGCCCTGCCAATGGGCCAGCGGTGCTTGAGATGAAGGGCCCAGCGGAGCAGTTCAGAGACGGCGGTGCCCAGCGGAGCGGTGCTTGACAGGAAGGGCCCAGCGGAGCAGTTCAGAGACGGCGGTGCCCAGCGGAGCGGTGCTTGACAGGAAGGGCCCAGCGGAGCAGTTCAGAGACGGCGGTGCCCAGCGGAGAGGTGCTTGAGATGAAGGGCCCAGCGGAGCAGTTCAGAGACGGCGGTGCCCAGCGGAGCGGTGCTTGACAGGAAGGGCCCAGCGGAGCAGTTCAGAGACGGCGGTGCCCAGCGGAGCGGTGCTTGACAGGAAGGGCCCAGCGGAGCGGTGCTTGAGATGAAGGGCCCAGCGGAGCGGTGCTTCTCACGGCGGGGCCCTGTTCAGCGGTGCTTGTTTTGGCGGGGCCCTGTTCAGCGGTGCTTCTCACGGCGGGGCCCTGTTCAGTGGTGCTTCTCACGGTGGGGCCCAGTTCAGCGGTGCTTGTCTTGGCGGGGCCCTGTTCAGCGATGCTTCTCACGGCGGGGCCCAGTTCAGCGGTGCTTCTCACGGCGGGGCCCAGTTCAGCGGTGCTTGTCACGGCGGGGCCCTGTTCAGCGGTGCTTCTCACGGCGGGGCCCAGTTCAGCGGTGCTTCTCACGGCGGGGCCCTGTTCAGCGGTGCTTCTCACGGCGGGGCCCAGTTCAGCGGTGCTTGTTTTGGCGGGGCCCTGTTCAGCGGTGCTTCTCACGGCGGGGCCCAGTTCTGCGGTGCTTCTCACGGCGGGGCCCTATTCAGAGGTGCTTCTCACGGCGGGGCCCAGTTCAGCGGTGCTTGTCTTGGCGGGGCCCTGTTCAGCGGTGCTTCTCACGGCGGGGCCCAGTTCAGCGGTGCTTGTCTTGGCGGGGCCCTGTTCAGCGGTGCTTGTCTTGGCGGGGCCCTGTTCAGCGGTGCTTCTCACGGCGGGGCCCTGTTCAGCGGTGCTTCTCACGGCGGGGCCCTGTTCAGCGGTGCATCTCACGGCGGGGCCCAGTTCAGCGGTGATTGTCTTGCCGGGGCCCTCTTCAGCGGTGCTCGTCTTGGCGGGGCCCTGTTCAGCGGTGCTTCTCACGGCGGGGCCCTGTTCAGCGGTGCTTCTCACGGCGGGGCCCAGTTCAGCGGTGCTTCTCACGGCGGGGCCCTGTTCAGCGGTGCTTCCCACGGCGGGGCCCAGTTCAGCTGTGCTTGTCTTGTGTTCCTAGGGAACCAGATCTGGCCAATAATTCCCGCTCAGTCGCCATCCGACCTTTCGCTTGCGGGGCCCTCCTGTGCTGAAGTCCTGGGCCCGTGAGTGTCCTCCATCACACCCCAAATGGGGCTGGTGGGGCCCTCCTGGGCATCTCGCCTGCTCCCGGACTTGTCCGCCCTGCTGCCCTTGCCCTCCTTGCCAGAAACTCTGGGGCCCTTGCCTCCCTTTGTGGATGGGCCAGGTGACGGTGCAAGGGTGGTGTCCTTGGGGGCAGCCGTCTCAGGCCTGTCACGCCGGCCCTTCCCTTTTTTGGTTCTTTTCCCAGGGGGTGGGCTGGCTGTCCCCTTGCTGCTGGCCGATGTTCCTGCCCTAGGAGCTGGTGGACTCCAATAGCCCTGAACGATGGTCCTAGTAGGTGCAGGGCTTGTGGTGGCTGAGGTGCTGATTGGAGTCTTATGAGATGGAGGGGGTGGGTCAGTTGTTGGAAAGAGGTCAAGGTTGGAAAGGAAAATCAATTTAGAAAGACAGGGACGGGTAGTTGTAGTGGGTATGGGAGTGGAGGAAGAGGATGTGGTTGTAGGAGAGTGAAGTCTGGTGTCTTTGGGTGCAGGTGCTTGTGCTGGAGGCTGTCGTGAGGTGGATGGCTGTTGGGTGGGTGGCTGCCTGCGTTTGTGTGGTTTGGAAGAGGGGGTGACAGACACACTGGGAGAGGACACAGGGGACGTGTAAATGGCAGTGGGGGTGGTGACTGCACGTGTGCGGACTGTTCTGGTGGGTGTGGTGGTGATGGACGTACTGGCTGATGGTGGTTTGCATGCAGGTGTGAGTGGAGACGTCACAGGGAGGGAGGAGGGAGACGAGGAGGAGGGGGACACAGAGGAGGAAGTGGCTGTTGGCATGTCTGCATGTGGATGTTGCTTGGGTGAATGCTTGTGTGATCTGTGGTGCTTATGTCTGGATGAGCTGCCCTTGGGTGTTGAGGTGTGTGCAGGCTGGTCTGTAGGTGTGTCTGGGATAGGCAGAGGAACAGGGAAGTGGGACTGGGTTGAGGAAGTTGGAGGGGGGAGGCTAGACACAGGGACAATTGCTGCCGTCAGTGCTGAGGCCAGAGCGTTGAACGATCGCTGATGGGCAGCCTGACCCGAATGAATGCCCTCCAGGTATGCATTGCTCCGATGCACCTCCCTTTCTACCCCCTGGATGGCATTCAAAAGGGTAGACTGCCCAACAATGAGCGTCTGGAGGAGGTCAATGATCTCCGCACTGAGGGCAGCAGGGGTAACTGGGGCAGGACCTGAGGTGCCAGGGGCGAAGGAGATGCCCGGCTTCCTGGCCGAGCGGGCATGGGGCGAAAGCTGAGGGGCTGCTGGGAGGGCAGAGCTGGTGCGCTGGGTGGCGGCTGTACCTGTTGTTGCGGTGGGCACGGATGTTGCCGCCACCACAAGGGAGCTCCCTTCCGAGGACGTGTCGGTGTCGGTGTCGCTGACGTCTCCACGGGTCCCCGTTGTGGAGCTCCACTCGCCCTCCGTCTCACTGGTGTACCCGGAGTCGGTTGCATGGCCCTCCGGGGCCATGTGAGATGCAGCTCCCTCGTGCGCCGATGCCACTTCTCCTCCGCCTGATGATGCTAATGCACACACGAACAGGAAAACCAAAAAAAAGGGGGGGAGAAGAAAGAAAGACATGTTGAGTGCATTCATTGGCGGCACCGTTGGCGGAGAGGACAGACACAGAAGCCCCCTGCACTACGCCGCGCACTCGGGGTACACTACTCAATTATTGTGACTTAGCCTACAAGTCTATGGACGACAAATGCACACATAGGTGAGCCCCGACCATGGATAGCTGTACTTAGCACCCTACAGAGGTGGGGGGTGGGAGCACAGGGCCGTGCCAAACGGAGGGGCCTAGCCTACAGAAACCGCCCTGGCCTAGAGATAGCCACAGCCCTCCTCCCCCACCCAGACACCTCCACTGTGCGCTAATATAGCAGAATGTGCTGAAACTCACCCCCTTGTGTCTGCTGTGATGTCCTCACACGCCCATCCAAATCGGGGTAGGCCACTGCCAGAATCCGGGACATCAGGGGGGTCAATTGCCGTGTGGCACCCCTCCTAGGTTGGGAGGCCATCCCCAGCAGAGCCTCGGTGGTCTTTCGGCTCCCGCGGCGGATGTCCTCCCACCGCTTGCGGCAGTGGGTGCCCCGTCTGTTGTGGACCCCCAGGGCCCGGACGTCCTTGGCGATGGCACGCCAAATGTCGATCTTCTGATGGGCGCTGACCTATGTGACATGTACAGGGTGGAAAAAGAATATCATCACTTTTCTGCATGGTCGATGTGAGTAGCCCCCCCTCTCCAACCTTGCCATGTGGCACATGCTCTCATCTGTCGTGCGTTGCACTCCTCATTCGCTCCCCTCCCCACCATCTTACATCCACCCAACACAGGCATAGCCCATACTACGTGCTCCCTGTGTACTTACCTGTTGGTCTGGAGGACCGTAGAGTAGCGCATACTGGGGGAGGACCCCATCAACAAGTTTCTCCAATTCCTCAGATGTGAAGGCAGGGGCCCTTTCCCCAGTCGCAGCAGCCATTGTATCTTCCAGACAGCAGCACTTGCAGTATAGGTCCTCTCCTGTGGATGATCAGGTCTCGAGTGATTAAGCAGTTAGAAAATGGCGGTCACGCCCGCGGCGGTGCGTACCGCAGCGGTGCGTACCGCGACCGCCGGCGCACATCGTCATTGGCTCCTGAGACCCATAGGGTTCAATGTTAACCAATGCTGCTTTGCGCCGCGGTCTTCGACCGCCTACCGCCACGGTGTGCCACGCCAGCGCATTGACCTCACATCCCACTGTCACACTTTACAGGTCAGGCAGCCGCCATTTCAAGGGCCCACATGGCTTAATTTCTACTGCGTCACACAGGCCTAGGCCTTGCATTGCCACTCATACAAGCCATTCAATGCATAGCGAATCGTGTACTGTGCAAGCTGTGGTTACGTACCTGTGGGTTGCTTGACTCTGTGCTCCATGTTGTCCTTCCTAGGCACCGTCCGCTGGGACTTGCGAGGAGATGGAGGAATCCTCCCGTGTACAGACCGCTGGTGGACCTGTCGACAATGGAAGAAAGACATGTCATACTGACATACAGACTTGACCGAGCCACTATACAGGAACTGTGTGCCCAGCTGGAGCCAGACCTGATGTCCCCCATTCGCCAACCCACAGGGATTCCCCCTCTGGTGCAGGTTCTGTCAGTACTCCATTTTTTGGCAAGTGGATCATTCCAAACAACAGTGGCCATATCATCTGGGATGTCTCAGCCTATGTTTTCTAAGGTTTTGTCCAGAGTGTTGTCTGCCCTGATGAAATACATGCGGAGCTACATTGTTTTCCCTGAGGTGGGTGATTTGGCTACAGTGAAGGGTGATTTCTATGCCCTTGGACATATCCCCAACATCATTGGTGCCATTGATGGGACCCATGTGGCTTTGGTTCCCCCCAGTGGAAGTGAGTAGGTGTACAGGAACAGAAAAAGTTATCATTCGATGAATGTCCAGGTTTGGCTGACCAGTACATCTCCCATGTTAATGAAAAGTTCCCTGGGTCAGTGCATGACGCGTACATCATGCGAAATAGCAGCATCCCTTACGTGATGGAACAGCTACAGAGACACCATGTGTGGCTAATAGGTGACTCAGGTTACCCCAACCTGTCGTGGCTACTTACCCCAGTGAGGAATCCCAGGACAAGGGCAGAGGAACGCTACCATGAGGCACATGGGCGAACTAGGAGGATTATAGAAAGAACCTTCGGCCTCCTGAAGGCCAGGTTTAGGTGCCTGCATATGACAGGTGGATCCCTAATGTACTCACCAAAGAAGGTGTGCCATATCATCGTGGCCTGCTGTATGCTTCACAACCTGGCTTTGCGACGCCAGGTGCCTTTCCTGCAGGAGGATGGTCCAGATGGTGGTGTTGTAGCAGCTGTGGAGCCTGTGGAGAGTGAAGAGGAGGAAGACGACGGGGACGACACAGACAACAGGGACACAGTGATACAACAGTATTTTCAGTAGCACACAGGTACGAATCAACCACGCCATTTTACATTTACTTAAAGTCTCCTGCCTCTCTACTGTCTGAGTTCCCCCCCAGTTCCTGTTAATTTTTAAAGTGCAATAAGTGATTTAATTAAAGTGCTACATTTAGGAACTTGATTGTAAAACGGTGATGGGTGATGGTGGAGTAATGTCCATGACAGAGTCCAGTTCTCAGTCTCACAGGTGCATTGTCCATATGCCTGTGGAAGGATGGAGCAGGGGCAGTTCAAGTTTGGACAGGGTGACAATGTGGGACAGTGGGATGACATCAGGGGGTATCATTTGCTGGCGGGGGTCTTGGCATCCTACTCTGTCTTCTTGTGAGATCTCAGGTTCCGCTTGCGGGGTGGTTCTTCTTCTGCAGGAGGTGGGGTTCTGGTGGCCTGTCGTTGTGTGGGGGCCTCCTGTCCACTAGCGCCGGCGGAGGTGGTAGGCTGTTCCTGGTCTAGGCTAGTGACAGGGGCCCTTTGTGGTGCCACATGGTCCCGCAATGTGGTGACTATCTGGTTAAGGGCCACGACAATGGTCCCCATTGCGGAACTAATGTTCCTCAGTTCCTCTCTGAACCCCATGTACTGTTCCTCCTGCAGTACCTGGATCTCCTGGAACCTGGCCAGTACCGTAGCCATCGTCTCCTGGGAGTGGTGGTATGCTCCCATGATGGAGGAGAGGGCTTCTTGGAGAGTGGGTTCCCTGGGCCTGTCCCCCCCCTGTCGCACAGCAGCCCTCCCAGTTCCCATGTTTCCCTGGGCCTCTGTCCCCTGGACGGTGTGCCCACTACCACTGCCCCCAGGTCCCTGTTGTTGTTGGGGTGGTGGGTCAACCTGGGTGCCCTGTAGTGGTGGACACACCGCTGATTGACGTGTCCTGGAGACAGAGGCATGGGCCCGCTGGGTGGGAGCTGTGCTGGTGTTCCCAGAGGGGGTTAGGTCAGGTGTAGCCTGTGGCTGTCTGTGGGGAACCGACTGTCCCGAGGTCCCCGATGGGCCGGGCTGGTTATCTGGGTCCAGGGAGACAGAGCTGCGGTCGTCACTGGGGGCCGCTTCTGGGGGTGGGATGGACATCTCTGGACCCTCCGTGGCGGTGTGGTGGCGTTCGGGTCCTGCAGGGGTATATGAGTACGGTTATTGCTTCTGTGTGTGGCATTTCGTGTAATGGGTGGGTGGCCGTGTACCCCAGTGCTGGCATTCCCTTGTGGGGGCTTTTGTGATGGTGGCTTGTGGGGGTGATGGGTGTGTGCAGTGGGCATGCTTTGGGGATGGGTGTCCATGCTTTGGGGACGCATGCAGGGCTAGGTATTGGGATGGGTGGGATGTGATGGTGAGCCATTTGCAAGGAGTTGGTGTGATGGGGTGGGGGTGAGGGTGGGGGTATGATTTGGCATGCAGGTGGGGTGGGGGGAATGAAGTAGTGGAGATTTGCCTTACCAGAGTCCATTCCTCCGCCTACTCCTGCGAGGCCCTCAGGATGCAGGATGTGCAAGACTTCCTCCTCCCATGCTGTGAATTCTGGGGGAGTAGGTGGGGGTCCGCTGCCAGTCCGCTGTACCGCAATGTTGTGCCTTGATACCATGGAACGCACCTTCCCCCGTAGGTCGTTCCACCGCTTCCTGATGTCGTCCCGAATGCGTGGATGCTGTCCCACAGCGTTGACCCTGTTCACTATTCTTTGCCATAGCTCCATCTTCCTGGCAATGGTGGTGTGCTGCACCTGTGCCCCGAAGAGCTGGGGCTCTACACAAACTATTTCCTCCACCATGACCCTGAGTTCTGCGTCAGAGAACCTGGGGTGTCTTTGGGGTGCCATGGGGTGGTGTGGATGAGGTGAGGGGTGGTGTATGTGTTGTAGAGTGTGGTGAGTGTGGTGGTGTATGGTGTTTTGTGCGTGGAAATTGTGTGGGTGATGTTGTGATTTGCCTCTGTGTGATGGTCTACTCTATGCTGTGCTGTCTCTCTCTGTCCTTCAGTCGCAATTGTGGTCATAAGGGTTTGTGGGTGATGTGGGTGTGTGTTTTATATTTAATTGGGTGTGTGGGAGTGGTGTGTGTATGTGTCTCAGGTGTGTATATTTTGATTTGTCCAATGTGGTAGTGTTTTGTAAAGGTGTGTGTATTTTGAGCGCGGCGGTGTGTACCGCCAATGGAATACCGCCGCTGAAAGACCGCTGCGGGGATTTGTGGGTCGGAATGGTATTGGTGTATTTCTGTTGGCGTGACGGTGGAGGTTTGGTCATCGCCAGTTTCCCGCTGACCTTTGGTGTGGCGGACTTTTGTTGGTGTCGGGTTTTTGGCGGTTTACCAGTTGCGGGTCAGAATGACCGTGGCGGTTAACCGCGACCGCGGCGGTGTTATGGCGGTCTTCTGACCGGCGGTAAGCGCCTTTTACCGCCGAGGTCAGAATGACCCCCTATGTGCCTTGACTATGGAGCAATTAGTACAGTTGCTAAGGGGACAGCGACATGAGTGGGGCATCATGATGGAAGGGGAAATTCACAGTTTCGCTTTACGTGAATGACGTGCTGATCTACGTCCTGGACATATGAGGGGGTATTGAGCGAATTCAGACCATCTTACAGGAATTTAGGATAGTGTCTGGTCTGTGTGTGAGCTGGGCTAAGTCATGTCTATATCCCTTGGGCTTGACTTGCCCTCCACAACTCTTTGTTGTGGATGGACATCTGATCCACTGGGCACCCCACACTTTCCGATATCTCAGAAATAATATCTATCATGCCACAGAGGACCTGATAGATGGGAACCTTGCAAAGACTATTGCATCCCTACTACAGCAAATGGCATTCTGGAGCTCCATGCCCCGTACGGTCCAACTCCGGATATCATTGACCAAAATGGTCATACTGCCCGGTTTACTTCACCACTTCAATAGCTTACCAGTTTAAATCCCGAGGACAACCTCTCAAGTCCTACATTCAGCACTGGGGAGTTTCATCTAGAATAAGGGATCACATTGAGTTGCACTCCAAAAATTACAGTTACCTGTCAACAGGGGAGGTTTTGGGGCATGAAATTTTGAACATTATTATTTAGCTGTGCAGTTGCCTACTCGCTGGCTAGCAATTTGCAAACTGCCTAAACTGGGCTAAACCGCGGTGGTGCAGGTGAGCAGTGTGATTCCCCAGCTCTTCCTTCCAAGCACACAGCTCCCATGAGAAGCCGGACGATTACTGCAAACTGCACATAACTGATTTTACCGTAGCTCACGTCTCATGTCGCAAACACCTCCCTATTCCCTGGAGATTCCAATACATTCTATATCCTCTCCTAATGGCTTTTTGGGGGAGGCAGGAATGACTGCTTGGAGATAAACAGGGGTGGACACTC
Source organism: Pleurodeles waltl (assembly GCF_031143425.1). NCBI lineage: Eukaryota > Metazoa > Chordata > Amphibia > Caudata > Salamandridae > Pleurodeles > Pleurodeles waltl. The sequence goes on along the minus strand of NC_090436.1, from coordinate 109,104,061 downwards.
TAGGGGCACTATTCCATGAAGGTGTGCATATGTCCTTTTAGTAATTGCTCGAGGAATACGAGCTGCCAGGAGGACATTTCTTGCCCCATGGCCATCTACTGGCATAACTGTAAAGGCTGTGGGGTATCACAGACTCAGAACCTGCACAGCATCCTCCTATTCATACTGTACACCTTATGGAAGGTAGCAGGAAGCTTGCCAACTGGCTCACATGCACCATTACACACACAACATGGGGCCTCCTGATTGCATTCCACAGGGAGTGGGAAGGGGACATGTGCAGGGAATTGAGAAACAAGTGGGAGGCCATACTCTTATACCCTAAGAAATTCTAGAGGAATGCAAAGTTACAGTATGTCATGTTTAGTATACTCCACAGAGCCTAGCTCATTCCTGCCACCTTATACTGCATGTTTGGTTTCCTGTTGACTTGCGCTCACAGTCAACAGCTAGGGGCGGACATGATCCATATGTTCTTGGAGTCCGCTGAGTCAATGGCACTCTGCTCTGCAGTGTCCACTGCACTAGAGTCGGTGACCGACTGTACAGGGATATGCACAAGGAAAGGAGCGCTACTTGGAGTCTTTTGACATCTGAAGGCAGCAAAGGCCACAAATCGCTTCATAGAACTAGCCCTATCAATAGTACGTAGACTACTCATAATGCATTGGAAGGCCCTATTCTTGCCCGGCCTAGCTCACTGGTGCACACCAACATTAAAATTGGGATGGGCGGAGGCAGTAGAGATACATCGTGAAGAAACATGTGACCTACGCAAATACCCATTAGCGGCAAACTGGGAGGTGCTGCTCCTAGAGCTCCAAACATACCAGGACAGATTAGGCAGCTGACCTGAAACATGCAGCTAACATGACCTTTCACTCCTGCCACTTTACTCAGAGTTTTAGGGATCGGTTATGAGTCTGGCAGTCACAAGACAGCCAGACTAGCATTGGTGGTCGGACCACTACGGCTTTGGCAGTCTTACCACCACATTACGAGGTTGGTGGGCACAGCTGCCAACATACCGCCATCCCTGTCAGGATCCAAGATGCATGCGGCAGCATTGTCACTGGATTAATTATGAGTCGAGAACAATGCTGCTGCACCTTTCCAACCTTGATTTCCGTCGGTCAACCAGGTGGGAAAGTTGTAATGGGGCTGATGGGGAGACCGCCAGCACTGCAGCGGTCTCCTAGTTACGAGATTAGTGGATGGGTATTTCCTTCCGCCAAACTCCTAATGACCCCTATAATCTTCTCTGGGCAATAAGACTGTGCTCATATGAGTCTCTCAAGGGTTTTGCCCTGGAAGGAGGGCAGATAGTGATAATGATGCACCTACACTGACAAATGGCATTACAAGACAGTTTACTGTTTGTTGTTATATGTTCTAACTAGCACTGAATAAACCTCATACTCCTGAGCTTGTTATGTAATCTGATATGTTCCTATGTTATTTTTCATTGATTATGAATATCAATGATGTAACTTATATTGCAACTGTGATATTCTCATTGTTTATAATGCTAATAACATTGATTTAAAAAAAGTACAGGTGACCAGACAAAAATTGAAATTTTCCTCAACTACCTATGACTTGTAGAGTTCAGTTAAAACACCCGGACTATGATTAAACATCATCCTGAAAGGAAAGTTGCGGCCACCATTTCCTTTCTCACATCGTGCGAGGGGGGACGAAAAATATAGGAAAACAGACATAAGGGGTCCCCAGGGCCAACATCAGTCAGTCTGAAGAGTGTTTTTTGTTTCGCCTATCACTTTGGTGCCACTCGACGAACCTTCATGACCTCAACAAATGTTCAAAACCTATAGTCAGTCAGTTCAACTGCTGTGTTGAAAGTTTCAGGGTGATCAGTCAAATGGGGACAGAGAAAAAGGGGGGCATCCAAAAATGTGTTTTCCCCATGTATTTTCCAATAGGGATTTTTTGAGCATGACCACAGCCTGAACCAATGGACGGAATTACACCAAATTTAGAAGAAACCTGGCATTTGATCCAGAAAGTGAGCTTTATATGTGTAATGGGGGTGCCATTACAGGGTATCGGTCGGGCAAGCAGGTTGCCGTGACAACACTGGATGGTGTAGCCGGAAAGTGCCCTGGGGGCACTTTGATGAGAGGTGACGCGGCCTGGAACGACGGCTTCTGGGTGAAGGAGGAGGGGCTGGGTCGCAGAGGAGAAGAAAGCCGAGCAGACAGCCAGAGAGAACGGCAAGGAGGAAAGGAGCAGGAGGATGCCATAGAGCAAGCGACGGGCTGTAAAAAAGGTAAAGAGGAGAAGGGAAGAGAGAACATCAGAGGAAAACAGCTGGGGTCGAAGGAGGACCCACAAGGGGACACAGACCCAGCGAGGAGCAACGAGGAGGAGGAAAAGGAAGAGGAAAGCAGAGGAACCGGAGGAGGAAACCTATTGCATGGTGTTGGAGGGGACTGGGAGTCAGCCAGAAAGGAGGACACCGCCAAAGGACCATGCCACGTTCCTGGAGGAGCGTGGCTTCACAAGGTGTGGAGATTTTGCAGCACAAATGTACCTATTGGGGCTAAGGGGCACAAGAGGGAAATAAGGGAGTCCTGGGAGGGGTAGCCTCCTAGAAGGATGGTCAGGTAGAACAGAGAGTGCCATTTTGGTTGCATGCAACCTGCCACGCGTTCTGTGCGTTGGAGTTACCCCCTACCTAAACATCCCTCACTCACTCCCCATCTTGGTGAAAGCCCAACTATACTACCAGCTAATACACTTACCTGATCTGGTTCTCCTTAAATCCGAGGTATACCGGCCCACGTGTGACCTGGGACCAGTACACCTCCACACCACTCCATCCAAAGACAGAGTCACCAACCGAAAGGGAGGAAAAGAAAGAAAGAACATTAGTTAATTTTACATTACGGTGTTTACCTGCTTGTCACAGAACGAATAAATAATTATAATCCCACCAACCATAACTGCGTGGCCATCAATAGTCATCGTAGTAACCATCACAATGTGATTTGTTGTAAATCGGTTCAGTAGTTTCTGAGATATTAAAGGTTAAAAAATATTTATATCTACCGATGCAGAGGATCCGCAGACCCAACTGTCCCGTGTTGATATCCGACTACTACGAAGTGTTGGCAACCATTTTAAAACTTGGCTTCATGTGAAAAAAAGGGGCCAGGGTATGGACACCCTGAGCCACTAACCTTGGTGAAGTGGTCCCCCAAGGACCCCACTTTAAAAAAAAAATATCTTGGAAAAAGATGAAAAAGGAGGGGATGCATGCCCCCCCCCCCTACGAGGGCTTATCGTAGCACCAGGGACCACCACCTCCTTGTGGCTAAGATATAAAAACATGCGAGGGGACCACAACCTCCCTTGGGCAAAGGTTAAATGAATGCGGGGGGCCTGTGTGCCCCCCCTGCATAGCCCCAGAGACCTCCACTTCCCTGAGACAAATATACTTTATTAGAAGCGGGGGCCCACCTGGCTCCCCATGCTAAGGGTATCACCACCTCTAATGAAGGTGGTCCATTGCAGACCCCTGGCTCTGGGGTCACCACCTCCTCAGGACTAAAATAAACATTGGAGAGGGGCCAAGTGGCCCTCCTCAAGGAGCCATAGATGGCTCTGAGGACTGCCACCCCCCACGGTCGGCTCCTGCTGCCTCCAGAGGGGCCCTCACTCGGGAGGTAGCTGTTTGCTTTTTGCAAAAGCAAAAATAACTCCGCTTTCTGCAAGCGGGAGCTGTCAAACAGTTCCTGCTTGCAGAAATCTGACTTTTCATCTGTTTCTCTGCAGGCAAATATGCATGCAGGGAAACAGATGAAAAGATTGTTGCAACAAGTAGGGAGCTGCCTGCTGGAGCAATGCCAGCTCCTGCATAAGGTGGAGAACCAGCCCAGCAGTGGTTCCCAAACTAGCCATGGGCGCCACACACAGTTTGGGAACCACTTGCTGTAGTTTCATTGTGTCTGAACTGGAAATAGCTCAGTGGTTCCCAAAATGTGTGCGGCGCCCCTGGCTAGTTTTGATGGCGCACCAGGGAGCCGCGGCTCCCAGTTTGGGAACCACTACAGGATGGAAGAGATAGAGTGAAAGTGATTTGAATGTTAAACATTGCTAGTACGTAGGTAGAGTTAGGGCTATTTTTCCATAGAAAAAGTGTTTTTAACTTGCCCATATCTTTGGCACCATTTGATGAATCCTCCCAAATTTTTCCCCAAAAAGTGGCCCTGTATTTCTTGCTGTGCATGGGAAGTTTTGAGGTGTTAGTGGGGGGCAAGAAAAAACATTGCGTTTCCCATGTTAATTCCCATCGGACCTGTCAACACGTCTGCAGCCCAAACCTCTGGCCAGAATTACACCAAATTTGACAGAAGCTGGCTGCCGGTACGCAGATTGTGCTTTTTGTTATTTGGTGTAAATCTTTTAAGTAGTTTAGGAAATATTTAAGGGCAAATAAATGTGTATATCTCGGGCAGTGAAAATTTGTGGATTTTCATGTATACACGTGTAAAAAGCAGTGTTGAAATTGGCTGACCGCAACCTGACCAGAAAGTTACAACTGCCAATTTATTTCACGGGACAGGGTCCCTGGGGGTGAAAATATAAATTGAAAGTGGCATAAGGGTTCAGGGTGCAGGTACCCTGACCTCAGGTATGTGATATATGTGCGATATAAATGTGTTTTAGGGGCATATTAAAGGATTAATATGATTTTGCGTCACAGGGTGTGATATTCATGACATTTCTCAATTTTTTTTGAATGTCTGTGAATTATTCAATAAATATTTGCAATTATGTAAAAATTTGAATGAAAAAATACTGACTCATTCATACACTAATTTATTCACTCATACATGCACTTGGAGCCTCAGGTACCCACTCACACCAACTTAGACACTCATGCATCCACTCAGACCCACTCATAGACTCCCACACCCACCTTCAGACTCACTCAGATATTCACGCACCCACTCACGCATCCACTAACAGAGACAGGCCCTGTGGCCAACCTGCCCTGCACATGGCCAAAGGTCATGCATGGTGCATGGTTGGGTGGTTATTGGGTTTGGCTGCAAGGCCTTCTGCATGGTCAGGCCTTACAATCAACCCCCGCCGTACACTGCCGAAGACCTTGCGCAGTGGGGTTGGAACAACACATATTAATTCAAATTACTCTACATTAAAAAAACGTAGGAATTCACTGAAAAAAGCAAAGTTTACAGGGATGCTAAAGTTAGGTTCTGGATTTACTCATGCAAACCCATAGAAATTCAGCAGTTACAGTTAGAGTTCTTTCAAGTAACTATAACTTGCACCCTAAGGTAGCTATAAATCGTGCCTTCGCCATGCCCAACTAATTACTCCACATAAAATGTAATTCATGAGATCTTGTATGGCATCTTTAATATCACTGCAACGTTTGCAATAACATTATTGATAAGAAAACTGCATGGCAAGGGCGCAAGTTATAGTTACCTTAGGGTGTGAGTTATAGTTACTTGAAAAACTCTAACTATAACTGCTGAATTTCTATGGTTTTGTACGAGTAAATATAACGTCCCTGTAACCTTTGTTTTTTTCAGTGAATATATATATATACCTGCAAAAATAAATTTTCTTTGTAAAGACATTTGTGGACATTCATGGTAAAGGTGTATGCGTGGTGAAAATTTGCTTGGCGTGCGTGGTAAAGGCATATGCGTTGTAGTGGACGCTTTGTAAAGGCATGCATGGTGATGGTATGTTTGGTGTGTGTGGTTCTGTCATACATCCATCAGAGTTTGGAAGAGCTGAGGACATGCAATGGTGCCAGACAGTTCTGCTTTTTTCTCTGCAACATAAAGGTGTAGCGACCAGTGTAACTGCTCATTGCCATTTTCACCACATGAAGCCCACCATTAGCTTCAGTGATTCGCCAGATACAAACTGGACCATAGTGAGACCAAACAATGATTTTCAAGGAAATACACAATCCTACTACTCAGGGCAGATCTTTCTTTCATGAGAATTCTAGTCCTTGAAGGATTGTTGCAGCCATCTTAAATGTGCTAAACCATAAAAACACATGTGGCAATGCTCTCCGCCTTGTCTTTGAGCATCCTGTCCTGCTCCTCCCTCAAGCTCTGTCGTTGCTCCTAAAAAATCACACTGCATTGAAAGAGTATATGAATCCTACTGCGGCCCTTATTTGCAAGCAGCAGAGCGAGTTTTATACTGCATAAGTAACATAATAAAACAATTTATCCATGGAGATAAAACATTATTTTCAAAGCAAAATGAGCCTGACATTAAAAACAAAAATAATATATAATATTTAACTTACCAAATTATTCCAGGGATGGGGCCCCTCAGGCTTCCAAAATCAAGAAACTGTGTAAACTGAGTATATCCTTAGACAATTATGAGAAAGTGTGAGTCCCCACCATGATCTACATAATTTGAGCGAGGTAAGTATTTGATGCAATTAGAGTAAGTGTAAATTTCTGGTTCAGCACCTGCCCGAGAACCTATGGTGCCTAGGGGCAGATTTAAGACCCCATGCCACCATTCTAATGCCACATTAGCATGTTTTTTTTATGCTAATGTAGGGCTAGAAGGCCAAAAAGGCACACCACATTTACAAAGTGGCACAATACATGCATTGCACCACATTGTAACCCTTTGCACTACATTATGCCTGCACCAGGCATAATGTATGCAATGGGGGCATTCCCCCGTCAGGGGGGTGGAAAAAAATGGTGCAAAGCAATCTAAGAGATTGTTTTGTGCCATTTTTTCGGCCCTTTTAACGCCTGCTCAAAGAAGGCGTTAAAAGGAGGCTTCCATTGGGTATAATGGGCCTCTGGGTGCTTTGCCGGACCGGCGTAAAAAATTCAGACACTAGTCCCCTAACTACCGCCATGATGTGCCGTATTTTAAATGCGGCGCACACATTGTGGCATTAGTGAGGGCGCTAAGGGGCACAAGGAAAGTGCCACTGAACTGCATACAGCTTCACTTTTCTTATATATTCCCCCTAGTGCCCAAACTACACCGATCTTCATAGGCCAGCTGACACCTCAGAAAACCTAGTAATCCAGGTTATCAGAGCACAGGCTTTTGGAATGACGGGCATATACACAGTATGTGCAAGCTGCTCTTTAGATGCATAGCTGGCGTAAGGTAACTTTTTATGACTAAAGAGTAGTCTAAAAGGCTGTCATGTAACTATTATTTGAAGTATGGTGATGCACAGAGGGTTATTGCTCCAAGGATCTCAACCAATCCCCTGCCCGACAGGGCACACTGTGTGCAGTGGAAGAAAGCAATTTATGTAGGATTGAAAAAGTAATAAAGTTCTGAAGATAGAAATATGACCAGCAGTGGCCCTTCTTTCATTAAGGCAGTATCTCTTTTTTATATATTTTTCTTTTATCGCAGACATTCGGTGATGTGTCGTGCTCATGCTGGTATTACTTTATTTATACTTGTCACTTACAGGAAAACATGAGGGACTAACACGCCAGTCGTTCTTCTGCCATATATTATTGAGTACAACAGCAGGTCGATTGCAGCCCTTGCACAGCAAATATGCTGATTTCAAATTCACACAGAAAATAGGGTAATGTTTATCCACATTGGAAATAACTTTTTTAATAGTTTTTTAAAATTGTTTAGCTACCCTTTGTATTTGAAAAATATGTGATGTGGGACACATTTATGGTCCACTTGAGAATATCTTTTAAACCCTTGTTAACTCCACCCCACACTAAAATTTCAGATACTGGGGATAGTGCTGGTAATAATGAAGGATGAATGAGTAGTAACATTAAGTTCCAGTGAAAAGTTAGGAATACATCCCTTGCCATGGCCAGACCTGACAGCCTTAGGAGGGTCTTCCCCCAACATTTTGCCTGCCTTCTGCCATTTTTCTGAACTAATTTTTGCTGGTTTTAGGACTCTGCATACTTTACCACTGCTGATCAGTGCTAAAGTGCTTATGGTCTCTCCCCTATAACATGTTAACAATGGCTTATTCCCACTTGCCATATTTAATGTACTTATAAGTCCCTATCAAAGTGCACTACATGTGCCCTGAGCTTGTAAATTAAATACTAGTAGTGGACCTGAAGTACTCATTGTGCTACTCACTTAAGTAGCCCTCTAACCATGGCTCAGGCCTGCCATGTAAGAGCCTGTATGTACAGTTTGAAACCGCCACCTCGACCTGGCAAGGTAGCCCTCTTGCCAGGCCTAAACCTTCCCTTTTCATACATATGTCACCCATAATGTAGATCCCGTCTACTCACAGGACAGGGTACCATGCATTTAAACGCCAAGCCATGTACGTTTAAGTTGTACATGTCCTGGTAGTGAAAAACTTTCAATTTTAGCTTTCACTACTGCAAGGCCTTTCTCTCCCATAGGATAAAACTGGGATTACCTTATTACCTCTTTTAAGTGTAATTGTGGAGAGATGGACCTTTCAAGTTTGGTGTCACAGAACTCACAATTTAAAATCAGAACATTTTTGTGAAGTTGGATTTTAAATTCTAGTTTATCTAATCCCACGTTTAGAAAGTTGTCATTTACTTACTTTAGCCACTTGGTGACTTCTGCCTGTTTTTGGAATACATCTCTGGGGTGGGTGACAGCTGGCTTCCTGCATTTCCTCAAGACAGTCACACACAAAGGAAGAATAGGTGTGTCTGAGTGGCCATCTGCATGCAGATGGGCCATCCTGAGCGGGATGGGAGGGAGGAGCTGACACACACGAAAGGGATGTGTCCTGTCCCCACACAAAGGATGGATTACATGCCAAGCTTCCTTTGAAATGTCCCCCACATCAAAGGCACCACTGGGTATAAGTACTGGACCTCTGGCACTACCAATTCAGTACACTTCTGGACCTGTGACCACTTTGCTAGGACGAAGAAGATCTACTTGTGCTGCTCAAGGACTGACACTGTGCTGGAACTGCTGTTCACTGAAATATTGCCCTGCTGTGTTGCCCTGCTACCTGCTGCTCTCGCTCTGCCAGGGTGAGAAGGACAGGACCTGCATCACCTAAACTCAGAGTGACTCCAAAGGTTTCCTGGCATGCCTCCTGTTTCCTACATCTCCGGGACACAAAATAATTAGAACCCTCAGGCTCATCTGCTTGTGGGTTTGTCCTGCCAAGTGGTGCCACCCTAGTCCTGTGCCCTTGGAAGTGGACTTAGGGGTTTGCTCCAGTGGAACTGATGCATCCTCTGCTGTGAGAACAGAATCAACATATCGCTGCTGTTGCAGGAAACAGAGCAGTGCATCGCACTTGGAACTGCTGCACTCTCACTTAGACCCATCGATTTAGAAATGATGTATCGCCACCAATGCGTGCAGAAGATAGACACATCGCCTCTACAGCATGGAGAAACTCAGTGCATTGCATTCAGGGCCATCATACTTCGGAACCAATGCTTGGCTCATGGAACCCACACATTGCCGCAACTGCGTGAGGAAATTCGGTGCAACACCTCACTGCGTGGGAATCTATGACACATCTCGCTGTTGAGACCAGGATCAAGGTACCTTTGCTCAGCAGTGCCTGGATAATTCCTATATCTGTCCTACACTCAATCATGGTCGGTCTGAACTCTTGACTTTGTCCTGGTCTAGTGCCACCAATTTACTCTTTAGGTGCTACTTGCTTCTAAACGCTAATTATTCATTTAATCTTTAAAAAATCACATTCCAACTTCTACTTATTGGATTCTTGTAATTTTGGTCTTGTTTTATTTATAAGATTATTGCTTACTGTTCTAAACTGGTGTGGAGTCTTTTTGTGGTATTTTCACTGTTACTGCTTAGGTGTTGCACAAATACTTTACACGTTGCTTGTTACGTTAGGCCTGACTGCTCTGTGCCAAGCTGCCAGAGGGTGAGCACAGGATAATTTAGGTTGGTAGTGACTTACCCTAACTAGACTTGTGGTTCATGCTTGGACAGGGTTTATACATCTGGCAATCAGGAACCCAATTTCTAACATTGGTGATCAGAGACAGTCAGAAGTTCCCCAACCAATCCTGGGTAGATTTGGTTGATTATTCCAGTAATGCACTGAATGGCTGGGTGACGGCTAGTAAAGTAACTGATTATGTTGGGTTTTGCAATTTAATCATGAGAGAGCACATGCTCAGTTTTTGTTTTACAGAGTTGCATCAACACCTAGTTGACAGTAGGCTGACTGACCAAAGGAAGCTTGCTGAAAAGGCAGTGCTCTGGGCTAGCACCAAAGAGTCCAAAAAGGTATCTGGAGGGGACACCAAGGTGGGCATGGTTCTCAACAGAAGAAAGAGGGGGGAGAAAGACTCTGACACAAGGAATTCTCAAAAGGTCCTCAAAAGAATTCCCAAGGGAAGAGTGGTAACCAGTTCCATTTTGTTCCAAAGAAGAAAGGTTTATTTGACCATAAAACAGAGAGGTGTGTACCCCAATGTACATAGTGCTATAAGTATGGTCACTCTAAGTGCAACACCAAATGTTATGTTATTTTATGTTATTGGAAATTTATAGAGCACACGTTTGTCATAAGGTGGAGAAAGCAAATATAGCAGCAAGATTCGCCAGAAGCTTGTCCGAACCGCCAAATTGTAAAGAGTTTTCTAAAACCCACATAATTGGCTGATGACCAAATGTCAGAGTGATGGGTATTCCGGATGTGGGAAACCATTACAGGGAAACTGACCCCTTCAAGCTTCTTCCTTTTTCTTTTTGGTAACGTTAGTAAGTTCAGCTGAGGTGATCTGAGATGGTGAGTAGGAATACAATACTGCATTCTCAAGGGCATGAAAGCTGGGTATTTGCTGTGAAGGGCTTTAAAAACAATACAGGCTGTTTTAAAAACAGACATGTGGGCTACAGGGAGCCAGTGTAGCATTTTCATTAGAGGCTTAGTATGGCAGTGTCTTGGTTGGCAAAAGCCCAACCGGATGACCTGATTTTGAGCCAAATGCAGCACATGGCTTAAGCCAATAGAAAGCCCAAATAAAGGGCCTTAGCGTAGTCCATCTGAGACATCACTAAGACGATGGTCATTTGGATGACAGCATCCACTGTGATGTTTCTCCTGATTGTACCTATTGTCTGGAGTTGGAGAAAACAAGAGGAAGAGATAGCCCCTATCTGCTGTTTTAGGGATAGACTTTCATCAATCAGAATCTCAAGACTTTTCACTGCTTTCTTGCGTGTCGGGGTGGATCCTATCCGAGGGGGTCAAAAGGAATGATTCCATTGATGCAGTTTGTTCTTCGTTACCACAGTTTTTGTTTTGATTGAGTTTAGCTTCAACTGGTAGCTATTCATCCAATCCTGAATATGTTACATAGGCCCTCATTATGACATTGGTGGAAAATCCCACTTACCGCCATGCCGACTGCTGCCAACATAACGCCACGTGTCAGATAACAGCCAACCATATTATGACACACACATACCAATCCGTCACTATACAGCCACACACGCAAGTCCGCCAGCCCAAAGGTCAATGATAAACTGGTGGTATCGAAACCCACACCGTTACGCCAACAGAACTACAACCACAACATTATGACCCACGATTGACTTCAGTGGACATTCAATGGCAGTAAACCATTGGTAGTACATATTGCTGCGCTCAAAATACACACACTCAAACAAAACCATACCACATTGGACAACTCAAACTACACACCCCTGACACCCATACACATACTACACCCACACACCCACACCACTATAAAACACACACCCACATTTCCCACATACCTTTACGACTAGAAATAATTGCCATCAGAGGAAACATACAGCAAGAGCACCCACACAACCAGAGCCACATATCATCATCACCTATACACCATCCACACACCTTACATCACACACCCCAACACATCACTTCACACACCCTCACCCACACCACTAACACTACAACCATGGCACCACAACGACAACCCAGGTTCTCTGTGGAGGAGCCAAGGGTCATTGTGGAGGAACTCATCCGGATAGAGCCACAGCTATTTGGATCACAGGTGCAGCAGACATCCATTGCTAGGAAGATGGAGCTATGTCAGAGAATCGCGGACAGGGTCAACGCCATGGGACAGCACCCCAGAACAAGGGATGACATCAGGAAGAGGTGGAACGACCTGCAGGGGTAGGTGAGTTCCGTGGCAGCAAGACACCAACTAGCTGTGCAGAGGACTGGCGGTGGACCCTCACCTCCTCCCCCACAACTAACAACTTGGGAGGAGCAAGTCTTGTCAATCATGCATCCTGAGGGCCTGGCAGAAGTAGGAGGAGGATTGGACTCTGGTAAGTCAAATCTCTATTACTATCACCCCCCCTACCTGCATGCCATCACAAACGCCCACCCTTACCCTCACTCCCATCACTTCACCACCTCCCACATATCCCACCATCACAACCCACTCATCGCAATACCAAGCTTTGCATGCAACACCAATGCATGGACACCCCTCACAGACCTGCATGGACACCTATCACCACTGCATGCACACTGGAGAGAATCACCTAGCCCACCAAATAGCAACTCACACAAAGGCAAATCTGCCAGGGCAACAACAACCATAGAGGGTAACACACCCATGTATAATATGTCACATGCAGAAACAATAACACTGCATTCACATCCCCACAGGTACCCCAGCCAATGTCACAAGAGAAGAGGTGCCAGCAACATCTAGTTCCCCACCAGAAGTGGCCCACAGTGATGACAGCAGCTCTGCTCGCCTGGATCTGGATCAGGCATTTTGGACAGTCAGTTACCCAGACACAGTCACACACCGCCACAGAGCCTCCCCCTCAAGAAACACCACCAAGGCACCCACCCAGCGGGCCCATACCTCTGTCCCCAGGACACACCAATCAGCAGTGTGTCCACCACTACAGAGACCCCAGACCATCCCATAATCACAGGATGATCAGGGACCTGGGGTCAGTGGTAGTGGGAACAGGGTTCAGGGGACAGAGGCAACAGGGAAGCTGGTAGGACTGCTGTGTGACGGGGGAGGACAGGCCTAAGGAACCGACTCTCCAGGAGGCACTCACAGTGATCCTGGGAGCATACCAACATTCCCAGGATATGCTAGGCCAGATACTGGACAAGTTGCAGGAGAACATTCGGCTGCAGGAGGGACAGTACCTGGGGATCAGGGAGGACTTGAAGGACATCAACACTACCCTGGTCTCCATTGCAGGGGTGCTGGCAGACATGGCCAACACTATGAGGGAGGCAGTGGCACACCACCGGGCCCCTGACGATAGCCAAACTGATGAACAGCCCTCCACCTCTGCTGCCGCTAGTGGACAGGAGGCCCCACCAAAGGACCAACAGGCCACCAGCACCCTTCCCCCTGCAGAAGGAGAACCACCCCGCAAACATTCCTTTCGATCCAGGCAGAAGCCAGAGACTATTGCCAAGTCCCCTGCCAGGAAATAAGACTCTCCTGATTGTCACCCTTGTGTCCCACTCTGTCACCCTGTTAACCTTGAACCACCATTGCTCCTCTTCCTATGCCCCCTTGGACAATGCACCTGTAATACAAATAGACTGGACTCTATCCTGGACTTTCCTCCATCATCAACCAGTCCATTCCACTACCCCCTCTACTTCTTACCACTTAAATAAACACCCTTTGAAAAAAAGAAAAGTATGGAATATGTCAAATGATTTAAGTATGTATTAATTTCACAAGGTTTAAACATTGCAATTCAACTGTACAGTAATGTACACATAGGAAGGTGGCTGCAGTCAACACACCAGGAGAGACAGTGGGGCACAAATATCTGAAAATCGAGATGCCAAAGGGTACAGTGAGTGACCATAGAAGTGGGAAAAACAGCCTGCCAGTGACAATGTCAAACAGAAAACTATCAACTAAATGTGAATTTGCACTGTCTAACCTGTGTGTCATTGGAAGTATTGACGAATTATTGCACTTCTGTTGTCCTCATCCTTATCCTCTGCCTCCTCATCTTCACTGTCCACAGGACCCACTGCTGCCACACGACCATCTCCAGCCTCCTCCTCCTGCAGAAAAGGCATCTGGTGACGCAAGGCAAGGTTGTGCAATATACAGCGTGCCACGATGATCTGGCAGACCTTATTGGGTGAGTAGCACAGGGATCCACCTGTTAGATGGAGGCAACAAAACCTGGCCTTCAGGAGGCCAAAGGGCCTCTCTATAATTCTTCTTGTTCGCCCATGTGCCTCATTGTAACGTTCCTCTGCCCTTGTCCTGGGACTCCTCACAGGGGTCAGGAGCCATGAGAGGTTGGGCTAACCAGAGTTGTTAGAAATGGGGTATTTGGTTGACAGTTAGGTTACCCACTGTTCAAGCAAGGACCCTCACTCTAGTCAGGGTAAAAGAGAATCACCCTCAGCTAACCCCTGCTTACCCCCTTGACAGCTTGGCAGAGCAGTAGGCTTAACTTCAGAGTGCTAGGTGTAAAGTATTTGAACCAACACACAGAGTAACTCAATGAAAACACTACAAAATGGCACAACACCAGTTTAGAAAAATAGGAAATATTTATCTAAACAAAAAAAGACCAAAACGACAAAAATCCAACATACACAAGTCAAGTTTTGAATTTTTAAAGATTAAACTCAAAAATAGTGCTTAGAAACACAAAATGCTTTGATGAGGTGTTAACACGGAATTGTGACGGAGTCGTTCCCAACAAGCCAACACCAGCGGCGCCGGACACGGAGTCGCGTAGACCCCCAAGTACAGTACCTTTGGGGAAGAGTGAAAACAAATCGATACGCGAAGTCGGTGATCACTTGTCAGAGCAGGAGTCTCTCCAGAGATCCAGGTGCTGGCAGAGAGAAGTCTTTGCTGTCCCTGAGACTTCAAACAACAGGAAGCAAGCCCTAAATCAAGCCCTTAGAGATTTCTTCACAAGATGGTAGGCACACAAAGTCCAGTCTTTGCCCTCTTACTCTGGCAGAAGCAGCAACTGCAGGATAGCTCCACAAAGCACAGTCACAGGCAGGGCAGCACTTCTCCTCAGCTCTTCAGCTCATCTCCAGGCAGACGTTCCTCTTGATTTCCAGAAGTGATCTAAAGTCTGTGGATTGGGTGCCCTTCTTATACCCAATTTCTCCTTTGAAGTAGGCCTACTTCAAAGTAAAGTCTCTTTTGAATGTGAAATCCTGCCTTTCCCAGGCCAGGCCCCAGACACTCACCAGGGGGTCAGAGACGGCATTGTGTGAGGACAGGCACAGCCCTTTCAGGTGAAAGTGACCACTCCTCCCTCTCCCCTCCTAGCACAGATGGCTCATCAGGAATTGCAGACTACACCCCAGCTCCCTTTGTGTCGCTGTCTAGCATGAGGTGCAACCAGCCCAACTGTCAAACTGACCCAGACAGGGAATCCACAAACAGGCAGAGTCACAGGAATGGTATAAGCAAGAGAATGCTCACTTTCTAAAAGTGGCATTTTCAAACACACAATCTTAAAATCAACTTTACTTAAAGATGTATTTTTAAATTGTGGGCTCAGAGACCCCAGACTCTACAAGTCCATCCGCTCCCAAAGGGAATCTACTCTTTAATCAGATTTAAAGGTAGCCTCCATGTTAACCTATGAGAGGGACAGGCCTTGCAACAGTGAAAAACGAATTTAGCAATATTTCACTGTCAGGACATATAAAACACATTACTATATGTCCCACCTTAACGAAACACTGCACTCTGCCCTTGGGGCTACCTAGGGCCTACCTTAGGGGTACCTTACATGTAACAAAAGGGGTGGTTTAGGCCTGGCAAGTGGGTGCACTTCCCAAGTCGAATTTACAGTTAAAACTGCACACACAGACATTGCAGTGGCAGGTCTGAGACATGATTACAGAGCTACTTATGTGGGTGGCACAACCAGTGCTGCAGGCCCAATAGTAGCATTTGATGTGCAGGCCCTGGCACATCTAGTGCACTTTACTAGGGACTTACTAGTAAATCAAATATGCCAATCATGGATAAACCAATCACATATAATTTACACAGAGAGCATATGCACTTTAGCACTGTTTAGCAGTGGTAAAGTGCTCAGAGTTCAAAAGCCAACAGCAACAGATCAGAAAAAATGAGGAGGCAGGAGGCAAAAAGATTGGGGATGACCCTGCATGGGCAAAAAAAGTCCAACAACAGCCACCTGCAAATATTGAGGGACAACTGTTAGCCACACACTAACCCTTAGGGCCCACACCACACCCATACACCAACATATGCTTGGTGGGAACCAGGGCTCACCTATTAGCCACACCCTGTGCCTCTGGAGTTGAGTCATCACATTTGGGATGCTGCTATTCCTCAGGATAAAGGCATCATGCACAGGATATTTAGCATTGATGTGGGAGATGTACTGGTCCGCCAGGCACACCATCTGCACATTCATTGAGTGAAAGCTCTTTTGATTTCTGAACAAATCCTCCACCTGGGGGAAAATGATGTAGCTGCACAGGTGTTTAATCAGGGTAGACAAAACTCTGGTCAGCACGTTGGAGAACATTGGCTGAGACATTCCTGCTGCCAAGCCCACTATCACTTGGAAGGAGCCAGTTGCCAGGAAATGGAGCACTGATAGCACTTGCACAAGAGGAGGGATCCCGGTGGGGTGACGGATGGCAGAGATTAGGTCAGGCTCCAATTGGGCACACAGCTCTGTGATTGTGGCCCTGTCCAGTCTATAGGTGAGAATAATATGCCTGTCCTCCATTGTTGCCAAGTCCACCAGGGGTCTGTACTCGGGGGTGTCTCCATCTCCTATTCATCCGCAGCGATTTCAATCTATGGGGAAAAATGGTGAACAGCTGGTCAGTATCTCTTATTTCCAACTACTAAACTTCAATGCATATTGTGATTGTAACAGTATTGTTTTGGAGAGGTCCAAATGGTGTATATATGTACAGTGACCCAGTTAGGAGCCATGGCCTGCACCCCTCCCACGAAATGGTGTCCTCCTGTCCTGTATGGCATATGGAGGGACAGGTGGAAATGAGGTAATTCCGCTGACGTTGTGCGCCGTTGCAGGCGGCGGTTGAAAATCTCAGTGCAACTCCATATTGTTTAACATTGGGCCCGTTTGGGGTACAGTGGCCAATGGTGATGTACGTCGGGGGTGACGGTATGCACCCCCGCGGGCATCACAGCCATTTTCTATCTGTTCACTCACTTGCTACCTGACCTTCAACAGGAGAGGACCTACACTGCATTTGCTGCTGTGACCTGTATCTGGCTCTGACCTTGGCTCATGTGACTGGGGATGGAGTCCTACCCCAGTACCGAATGCTGTATGGGCCTCCAGACCAACAGGTGAGTACACCATGAGTACGAGGCGTGGCACGTGAATGCATAGGGTGCTCTGTGTGAAGGCCTGATGTAGGGGGTGTGTGGTGGATGCGCCTTGGGCAGCGTGCAGCATGTATGGTGGGCCTTGTCTGTGCTACTGGGGATGGGAAGGGGAATGGTGGGCCATGAGTGTAACAGGCAGGATAGTTGGACTAATACCTTTCCCTGTGTCCATTTCCCTGCAGGTCAGCACCCATTAAAAGAAGGGTATATGGCATGCCATCACCAAGGACGTGTGGGCCCTGGGGGTCTATGGCAGGCAGAGCACCCACTGTTGGAAACGGTTGGAGGACCTGAGACGCTGGGCACGGAAGACCGCGGAGGCCCAGCTGCGGATGGCCTCCCAACGAGGAAGGGGTGCCTGTCGAACCCTGACCCCCCTGATGGCCAGCATACTGGCGGTGGCCTATCTGGAGCTGGATGGGCGTTTGGGGGCATCACAGCAGCCACTAGGGGGGGAGTACAATGCCCCAATATGCAACTTGCACATTGTGGGATGGGATCTGGGTGGGGGGTGTGGGCCCTGTGGTTGTCCCTAGGCCAGGCCTGGTATTGCAGGGTTGGTTCCATGTTGGGCAGGGTTCTGATGTGAAAGTACTCCAACCAAGCTAGTAGGCGTCCACTACTGGGCAGGGGTCTGTGGATCTCAGGTATTCTGCAATTGGCGTTAGGTGTCCCTATCCAGGGCCTGGTGACTAGCATTGTGACTGGTAGTGTATTGCCCAGTGCATAGAGCTGTTCCCTGTGCGTGAGTGTGTTGTGTATGCCAACGGTGGTGTTGCTGGTGCCATTGACCAAGTGTATCCTTTGTGTCTCCACCACTCGGTTTTGTTTTGTCACCTTGTGCTTATGTGCATTAGGATCATCTGGCGGAGAAGCACAGGCACCGGCGATGGAGGGAGCTGCATCCCACAGGAACCAGGATGCCGAATCCACTGATGGTGAGGGCACCAGTGGGACGGAGGGCAAGGGGAGGACCACGGCGGAGACTGGAGGGGACAGTTCAGACATGTATTCCTCCTCTGATGGAAGCTCCCTAGTGGTGATGGACACCTCTATGCCCACCCCAGCTACAGGTACAGCCGCCACCCCCATACCAGCTCTGCCCTCCCAGCAGGCCATTAGTGAGTTTCCCGTGCCCGCTCACCCAGGAAGGTGGGTATCACCTTCGCCCCAGGTACCTCAGGCCCTGCCCCAGTTAGCCCTGCTGCCCTGAGTGGGGAGGCTATTGACCTCCTGCGATCCATCTCTGTTGAACAGTCAACCATTGTTAATGCCATCCAGGGGCTGGCAACCCAAATGCAACAGACAAATGCATTCCTGGAGGGCATTCGCACTGGCATGGCAGCCCAAGATAGATCAATCCAGGCTCTGGCCTCCTATTTGATGGCAGCCATTGTCCCTGTTTCTAGCCTCCCCCTCCAACTTCCTCTACCAAATCCCATTGCCCTCAACCCTAACATATCTCAAGCACAAAGTCAGATGAGCATGCACCCAGGACAACACACAAGGGTGGACATGGCAAACACAAACACCACACTTTATCCCACAGGTACTCACACAAACAGCTTCCAGACTCAGAAATACCAACATCCACTGCCTCCTCTGTGGTCCCCTCCTCCTTGTCGTCCACCTCCCTCCTAGTTGCATCTCCACCAGCAGCAGCAGCCCCAGTGGGCAGACGTCCGGGGCTTCAGGGTATGGGCTGGAGCCTCCCCCCACTACTGCCAGCTCCACCAGCAGCACCACCACTACCACCACTGCCGGCGGACAGTGTGTAGTCCTGCCTCCAAGGGCTGTTGTGTGGCCTGGCCCCAGCAAATACTGTGGGCCCTTCACCCAGGTGTGAGACTATGACCTTGCACTCCCCCAGATCTGCATCACAGGGTACAATGCCCCATCCAGAACCAGTGGAGAAGCCATCCACTCACTCCATCCTCCACAGGATGAAGCTCACTGGGCACTATGCCCCCTCCAGAACCAGTGGAGAAGCCATCCACCCACCCCATCCTTCACAGGAAGAAGCTCACTGGGCACAATCCCCCCTCCAGAACCAGTGGAGAAACCATTCACTCACCCCGTCCTCCACAGAAAGAAGCTCACTGGGCACGATGCCCCCTCCAGAACCAGTGGAGAAGCCATCCACTCACCCCATCCTCCACAGGATGAAGCTCACTGGGCACAATGCTCCCTCCAGAACCAGTGGAGAAGCCATTCACTCACCCCGTCCTCCACAGAAAGAAGCTCACTGGGCACAATGCCCCCTCCAGAACCAGTGGAGAAGCCATCCACTCACCCCATCCTCCACAGGAAAAAGCCCACTGGGCACAATGCCCCCTCCAGAACCAGTGGAATAAGTCACACACTTGAGGGACTGTGGCCTTGCACTCCTCAGGACCAAGCAGTGGGCAAATCACCCACTTGAAAGACTGTGGCCTTGCACTCCCCAGGACCAGGCAGTGGGCAAATCAGCCACTGGAAAGACTGTGGCCTTGCACTCCCCAGGACCACGCAGTGGGAAAATCACCCACTTGAGAGACTGTGGCCAACCTGGCAGTGTGCAAATCTCCCACTTGAGTGACTGTGGCCTTGCACTCCCCAGGACCAAGCAGTGAGCAAATCACCCACTTGAGAGACTGTGGCCTTGCACTCCCCAGTACCAAGCAGTGGGCAAATAACCCACTTGAGAGACTGTGGCCTTGCACTCCCCAGACCAAGCGAAGGGCATGTTGGCCCCTCCAGGACCAGTGGCGTTGTTCCGTCTTCTGGCTGAGGTTCCCCCCCATTCCCCGTCCCCCTAAGGTGCCTGTCTATTTTCGACCTGATGCCCCTGCAGTGTACTCTCTGTGTTGTTGCAGGAGTGAGGTGGGGCCTTGGACTATGTGATGTTGCCCTGTGGCCCACAGACATTGAGGAGTGGGCAGTGTCCCTACATTTGTAAATATTTATATACTTGTTGATTTGGATGCACGTATTTATAGCATTTTATCTTATTACACTCACTTTAATCAATTCCTTTTGTCCTTGCATTATTCCTGAGGGGTACGGGGTGTATATGTAATGTTACTGCATCTGGTTATGTGTATGGTGTTGGGGTGGGGGTGTTGCATGTGAGTGTCACTCTCTTTTTCCTCCCCCCTCTCTTGGGTGCTAGGCCGCAGTACTCACCATGGTCGTCTTCACCGGCGTTGATGTTCGTAATGGAGCAGAAGGTAGAAGATCATGGGGAACACATGCAACTCGGGCTCCATGGTGGCGTAGTTCTTCCCTGAGTCTCCACATGTGAGTCCTTTGACTTCTGAAATCTGTTTCCGCCAGGCTTTTGATGTCATTGGTACCACCCCGGAAAAGGTGGCAGATTGGTGCATCATAATACAGTGGGTGGAACATTGTCTTCCGCCTGGCTGTAGGCGGTTACCTTCGTGGTGTCTTTTGATTTCACCCTGGCGGTCGGTATGTTAAAGTAGTTGTCTGTCTGAGCGGTTTCCAACGTGGTCATAATTTCATATTTATTACTGCCGGCCTGTTGACGGTATTACCGCTGCTTTGCTTTGCTTTATTTGCAGGGTTGTAATGAGGGCCATAGTGTTTTTGAAAAAAATCTGAGATTCAGTAGTGTTGTCAATGGTGAAAATCAGCTGCATAATCAGCGTAGTTATATATTTTCACCTTTTGCTTCTGTAAGGAATGTATCAGTGGGCAAATGTAGAGATTAAACAAGTGAGGGGAAAGGGAGGACCCCTGAGGAAATCCACCATTTAGTTGGACCTTTGCTGCATGGAAAGGGGGAGGCTGACCGATAGAACCCAGTCTCTTAGAAAGGAAGTGAACCATTCAAAGGCAGGACCCTGCAGGCCTACAGTGCTAACACGGTCGACCAAAATATCGTGGTCGTCCATGTCAAAGTGTGCTGAGAGATCTAAAAGGACCAGTGTCTGTGTGGTGCCATTATCTGTTTCTTTCCTCATATCATCCATTACAGAGAGGATGACTGTCAGTGGGTGGCTGGCCTGTTGGGTGTCAAGAAAACCAGACTCCTCCAAAAAGGAGCAAAAGTGTTGTTTTGCAAGATAAGAAAGCAGTGAGATTGGTCTGCAGTTTTTTAGTATGGCCGGGTCCTCCCACGTTTTTTCAAAAGAGAGAACATGACAGGCCCTCTTAAAATGTTTAGGGACCTTGCCCTGATTAAGGGAGAGGTCGAGAAAGGGGATAGCTATCTCAGGAAAGTGGGAGTAAACTGTTTTTAGAACATGTGGGGGGACAGATATAATTTGGAGAGCCTGATTTAAGTATGTCCATCAGCCCTGTAAGATGCTCTTTGCTAATAGCCAGTAAGGCACGTAGTGCCAAGGGGTTTCTATTTTCTGAAGATGTGGCAATCGTATAAGAGCTGGGTGGGTTATTGTCTTTTATTACTTTTATTTTCTCAATGAAAAATGAGCACAAGTTTTTGCAAAGATTTTATGTGGGAGCCACATGTAAAGATATTCTATTTGGGTTAGACAGATCTCTGACTATCTCCAAGTAGTAAATTTGTCCCAAGAGGGAACAACCCCCCCACTGGTTGGCAGACACCTGTGTTGGTGAGTGCAGGGCACGGGAGGAGGTAGTCTTAGTTTTGGGGTACAGATAGAAGTAACCCTAGTGTCCGTGGAGAATAGAGAAATTGTGCCAAAGGCCCCCACGCATGTAAATACATCCAAGTATAGGCAATGGGTCACCATTAGTGGGCAACGGGTGGAGGCTCTGCGAGACACAGGAGCCAGCAAGACAACTATCAAGTGTCAGCTGGTGTCTGCAGAGCTGATCTTACTAAACATATTCCACTAAGTTGTAGTCACTGAAAATCATGAGAGCAATCTACCAGCAGCTCTGGTTCCCTTTGAGTGGTGGGGGGTTGCAGGTTCTCTGAAAGTTGCTGTAAGCCTTGTCATCCCTGTAGATTGCCTGTTAAGCAATGACCTGTAGTACACTACCTGGAGGGAGGTAGAGATCAGGTCTGACTTGGAGATGATGGGATTGCCTGAGTGAATCTGCATGACCACACACGCCATGGTTGCCAGGAAAGGGAGTCAAGGATGTCTGGAGCATGGAACAGTGGTCTAGACAACTGCCAACAAGAGGGGCAAGGGGTGCAGGATAATAGGCCCCTGATGTTCCGTCAGTGGAGGTTGACAGGGTCTCAAAGGAGTGGGCCCCCGAACTAACTGGAGAAGACATTGTTGGCCTAGGTAACCTACCTGAGGTTGCAGGTTGAGGGTGGACCCACCAGGAAGGAATTTTGCTAAGTGCAGAAGGAGTGTTCCACTGTTGCAGCAGGTGATGCCTCTGTGGGTCACCCATTCTACTGGGAGAACAATCTCCTTTACTAAGTAAGGTTCCTGGTGCTGGGGCAGCTCATTTGCTGATGGTCACCCAATGCTACCAGACCTTTATATTGGGCCTGGCTCACAACATACCCTTGGCAGGACATTTGGGTCAAGACAACCTTTGTCAGGCTTGTCTCCCACTTCTAATAGCCCCGAATGAAGACAATCTCAGATGTATTCTGCAAGTCCTGTCCCACCTGCCAGGACAGTGGAAAATCAGGGAAAAGGTACAAAGTTCACTTGATCACACTACTCGTGGTATGCGCCCCCTTTAAAAGGGAGGGCATCGCTGTCATTGGACCTTTGGACCCCAAGCAGGCTTAGGTAACAAGTTTGTCCTGGTCTTAGTAGATCATGCCAGACGCCACCCAGAAGTCATTCCTCTGAGGTCTTTGATCAAACACATGGTGCCAAGAGCTCTGATGGTGATCTTTACCCATGTTGAGTTCCCCAAGGAGGTAGTGTCTGACATAGACACTGACTTCATGTCAGCATATATGAAGCCCTTGTGGGACGACTATGATGTGACTTACAAGTTCACCACACCCTATTACCTCCAAACCAATGGTCTAGTGGAAAGATTCAACAAGACCTTGACGGGCATAATTATGGGCCTGCCTGAGCCCATGAAGAGTAAGTGGGATGTCCTCTTTCCATGGCTTTGCTTTGCTAAAAGGGAGGTGCCACAGAAAGGAGTAAGGTTCAGTCCCTTTGAACTCCTCTATGGCCACCCTGTTAAGGGATCTCTTTTCCTTGTCAGGGAGAGGTGAAAGAAAGGTCCCAAGAATCCCCACCCCACGATGTGGTCAGCTACATGCTAGCCCTCCGCAACCATAGGCACCGTTTCTGGCAAAAGGTGCAAATTTACCTAAAGGCCAGACAAAAGGTTATGAAACTCTGGTATGACCTGAAGACCAAACTTGTGGAGTTTCAACCTGGCCAGAAAGGATGGGTCATGGAACCAGTAGAGATCAGAGCTCTCCGGGACCGCTGGACTGCCACATACGAGATCAAGAATTGGAAGGGTGAGGCCACCTACCTGGTGGTCCTCAAGACCCCTAGTAATTCCCTAAGGGTAAAGGGTGAGGCCACATACCTGGTGGGCCTCAAGACCTCCAGGAATTTCCTAAGAGTGATCCATGTGAACAGATTGGAGCCTCACTTTGAGAGGTCCAAAGTGAACATGCTCCTTGTGACAGATGAAAGAGTGGAAGGGTAAAGTGAACATCTCCGTGACATACTCTGCACAGGAATATGATGGGTCAGTGAAGGGTGTCAACCTCTCTACCACACTGACCTCAGAACAGCAAGGTGACTGTTACCAGCTACTGGAACAGTTTGTCCCATTGTTCTCCCTCACCCCTGGACTCACACATCTGTGTGTCCATAATACCGACACTGGGGACAGTCCTCCTGTAATAAACAACATTTTCAGGTTGTCTGAAAGATGAGAGTCAGTATTAAGGAGAAAGCCTCCCAGATGATGGCATTAAGGGTGATTGAGCCTTATAATAATCCTTGGTACAACCCTCTGGTATTTAGTACCAAAGTCTGCCCTACCAGCTCCCACACCAGAACTCCAGTTTTGCGTGGATTGCAGAGGACTCAAATCAGTCACCAGGACTGATGAACAGCCCATCCCCAGAGCTGATGAGCTCATTGATGGACTGGGTGCTGCCAAATTCCTTAGTACTTTAATCTTGACGTCAGGGTACTGGCAGATCGCTCTGAATGATGGAGCCTAAGATAGGTCAGCATTCTCAACCCCAGAGGGTCATTACCAATTCTGAATGATGCCCTTTGGTTTGAGGAATGGCCCTGCTACATTCCAGTGGTTGGTTAACAGGGTCCTGGCTGATAAGGAGACTTTCTGACCCGCCTACGCAGACAACATTGCTGTCTACAGTTACAGCTGGAAAAAACACCAAGAGGTTCATCAGACCCTGTGACAGGCAGAACTGACAATCAAGGTCAGGAAGTATCAGATGGGACAGGGTTCTGTGGAGTATTTGGGACACCTGGTAGGTGGCTACTTTCACAGGAGCAAAGGAGGAGTGCCATTGAAAAATAAGCTTTTGCTGTGGTCTGGGCACTGAAGAAGTTAAGACCATACCTATTTGGGACTCACTTCCTGCTTCAGACAGACCACAGACCCCCTCAGATGGCTCATGCAGAGGTGGGGTAAAAATCCCAAACTGTTGATTTCCTTGAGGGAATGGCCTTTATGAAGGAACATTGCCTGGGGACAGACCATACCATTGCAGATGGTCTCTCCCGATTTTTTTGTCGTGAGTGAAGAAAACTTCTGAGGGGTTGGGTAGCTCTGCCCACTTTTACCTGGGGGGACAAATATTAGACCTGACAGCCTTAAGTTGCCATCCCCCAACATTTAGCCTGTCTTCCTCCATTTATTTGAACTCATTTTTGCTAGTTGTAGGACTACACACACTTTATCACTGCTGATCAGTGTTAAAGTACTTATGCTCTCTCCCCTAAACATTGGCTTATTCACAATTGGCACATTTAATTTACCTATACGTCCCTAGTAAAGTGTACTACATGTGCCCAAGGGCCTGAAAATTAAATGCTACTGGTGGGCCTGAAGTAATCATTGTGTCGCCCACTTCAGTAGCCCTCTCACTATAGTTCAGGCCTGCCATTGAAGAGCCTGATTGTGCAGTTTTAAACTGTCACCTCGACCTGGCAAGGCAACCCTCCTGCCAGGCCTAAACCTTCCCTTAACATACATAAGTCATCTCTAAAGTAGGCCCTGTCCTGGTAATGAAAAACACCAAATTCCGTTTTCACTACTGCAAGGATTATCTCCCCCACAGGATAACACTGGGATTACCTCATTACGTCTTTCAAGTGTAATTCCCATTTGTAAAGAGATAGACTTTTCAGGTTTGGTGTCACTGAACTCACAATTTAAAATCACAACTCATGGTGAAGTTCAATTTTAAACTGTAGTTTAGCAAATGCCACTTTTCAAAAGTTGGCATTTACTTACTTAAGCCATTTGGTACCTTTTGTCTGTCTTTGGAATACACATCTGGGATGGGTGACAGCTGACTACCTGGAATTCCCTCTAGGCAGTGACACACAAAGGAAGGGTAGGTATGGCTAAGTGGTCATCTGCATGCAGATGGACCATCCTGAGCAGGATGGGAAGGAGGAACTGACACTTACATCTGAAAGGGCTGTGTTCTGTTTCCACACAAAGATTTTATTATGTGCCTGTAGTGTGTCTGGAGCGAGGGCAGGCAGGGAGACCTCTGTGCACTTTAAAGCTTCGTTTGAAGTCTCCTCCACTTCAAAGTCACCACTGGGTATCAATACGGGACCTCTAGCACTACCAATTCAGTACACTTCTGGACCTGTTACCACTCTGCCAGGAAGAAAAAGGGTCTGCTGTTGCCTAAGTCTCAGGGGCACAAAAGACTTAGGGGGTCATTCTGACTCCCGCCGGCCGCGGTAACCGCAGGGCCGGCGGGAGCCGCCGAATGACCGCACCGCGGTCAAATGACCGCGGCGGCCATTCTGGCTTTCCTGCTGGGCTGGCGGGCGACCGCCAGAAGGCCGCCCGCCAGCCTAGCGGGAAACCCCCTTCCATGAGGATGCCGGCTCCGAATGGAGCCGGCGGAGTGGAAGGGGTGCGACGGGTGCAGTTGCACCCGTCGCGATTTTCAGTGTCTGCTTGGCAGACACTGAAAATCTTGGTGGGGCCCTGTTAGGGGGCCCCTGCAGTGCCCATGCCATTGGCATGGGCACTGCAGGGGCCCCCAGGGGCCCCACGACACCCGTTACCGCCAGCCAGGTTCTGGCGGTCAAAACTGCCAAAACCAGGCTGGCGGTAAGGGGGTCGGAATCCCCATGGCGGCGCTGCTTGCAGCGCCGCCATGGAGGATTCCCTTGGGCAGCGGGAAACCGGCGGGACACCGCCGGTTTCCCGTATCTGACCGCGGCTGTACCGCCGTGGTCAGAATGCCCATGGGAGCACCGCCAGCCTGTTGGCGGTGCTCCCGCGGTCGTTGGCCCTGGCGGTCCATGACCGACAGGGTCAGAATGACCCCCTTAGAACTCTCCTGTTTTGACCCATCTGCTTGTCTGTCCTATCAAGTGTTGCCAGCCCAGTTCTGTGCCTTTGGAAGTGGGCCTAGGTGTTTGCTCCAGTGGAACTGATGCATATTCCACTGCAAGAGTAGAATCAACACATTGCTGCTGTTGTGGGAACTGGAACAGTGAATTGCCCTCATAACCACAGCATTACACTTAGAACCACCAATTTGGAACCAACGCATTGTTGCCACTACATGGAGAAAGATCAACGTATAGCCTCCGGAACCTGGAGAAACCTAGCACATCGCATTTGGAACCACTGCATTTCAAGACCGATGCTTCACTCTTGGAACCGGTGTCTTGCTGCAGTTGCATGGAGGCATTTGGCGCAGGACCTCACTGAGTGGCAATCACCAACGCATTTCGTGGTGAGACCAGAATCAAGATATATTTGCTCAGTGGGCCCTGGATGGGCCATGTATATGGCCTGTGCGCATCACAGTCGGCCTGAACTCCTGACTTTGTCCCAGTCCAGCGTGACCCATTGACTCTGTAGGTGCTACTTGCGTCTAAGTGCTATTTTAGCATTAAATTGGTTGGGTGCTGCGGGTGAGCTGGTCTCGTCCAGGCACACACCCTCCAGTTGGGGATGGAAGGTGAATTGCTCCACACCCGTCTCCCTCCCCCCCAGTGACATCTGATGATGTCAGCGCGCAAATCACATGCTGACCTCATCAGAGGGCATCTCGGATCCCAATCCTGGAAGAGAAATGCTTTTGAATTTCTCTTCCGACCGAGAGGTGGTGCTGGAGAGACATGAAAGGAAAGGAAAGATGTTTCCTTTCCTTTCATGTCTCTCGAAGCATTTCTGCTGCCCGAACCCGATGCGTTTGGGCAACAGAAATGCACACTAGACACCAGGGATTTTTTTTTTTGTACATTTCAAAAAGGGGAGCAGCCCCTTGGGCAAGGGCTGCTCCCCAGGGGGCCAAATGATTTTTAGGCCATTTCTGTCCTCCCGGGAGCAGAAACTACTAGACACCAGGGATTTTGTTTTATCATACTTATGCATAAGGGGAGTGGCCTCTTGGGCAAGGGCCGCTCCCTAGGGGGCCAAATTATTTTTAGAACATTTCTGCCCCCCGGGGCAGATTGGCCTAATAGAATTAGGCCGATCTTCCCCCGGGGGGGGTGGAGGGAAAACCCCTAGACACCAGGGATAAAAAATTTTTTTTATATGTGGGGACCGACCCCTTAGGCAAGGGTCGCTCCTGGAGGGAGGGTGGGAAATAGTTTTAGGCCATCATTTCTGCCCCCCCGGCAGCAGAAGCCAGTAGACACCAGTGGATTTTTTTTTTTTTTATACTTACGCATAAGGGGTCGCTCCCCAGGGAGGGAAATATATTTTCAGGGGGGCAGAAACCTCTAGACACCAGGGATATGTATATTTTTAAATTTACTTTATGCTTTTATGTATGGGGAGCGGCCCCTTAGGCACGGGTCACTCCCCTGGGGGGGAAATTGTATTTAGGCCATTTCTGCCCCCCTTGGGGGCAGATCGGCCTTTTATTGTTAGGCAAATCTGCTCCCAAAGGGGGCAGAAACCGCTAGACACCAGGGATTGGTGTGTGTGTATGTGTGTGTTTTGTTTGGGGGGCAGCCCCTTGGGCAAGGGTTGCTCCCCATGGGGGCATATTACTGTTGGCCATATCTGCCTCCCAAAGGGGCAGGAAGCCCACCAGAGACCAGGGAAGATTTTGTTTTCAAAATAAAAGGGTGGGGGTGTGGCCATACCCCCACCTCAAATAAATGGGGTATAGGAGGCTGGCCTCGTTTGTAGTGGGTACCTTGGGTACTTACACCTTATAAGAGGTCCAGTTATCCCTTATTAGTCAAATGTAGTAGTGTTCTAGCAGCTTAGGCCAGAAAAGCAGGAGTAAAGTACTACAAGTTTCCTTAGGACACATTACACCTTGTGATTGGAATTTGTGCAAGAACCAACCAAGTCTGCAAACAACAAACAGTGGATTCCTGGACCTGAAGACCTGCAAAGGAAGGAGACCAAGTCCAGAAGTTGAAAGAAGTTCCAAGAAGGACAGGAGCCCCTGCCAACCCAGAAGAGGGTGCATAAGAAGAGTCCCCAGTTGGATAAAAACTGCAGAAATGCACCCTAGGAAGATGCCAGTGGGTTCCTGCATGATGCAAAGGTTGTCCCACGTTGTGAAGTTGGATGCAGGCAAGATTTGGCACTGTATTCCTCCAACTAGCCTTGGTTCCGGCAAAGTTCCGTTTTGCGTCAAGTAGGCGCTATTTGGACCCGAGGGACCTGGGGGCCTCAACTCTCTGTGAGGAGGAAGAGGGGCTCTCAGCACGTCAGAGAGCCCTCAGAGCACCAGATAGCACCCACAGGTGTCCCAGGACACAGGGATAAAGGAGATGAAAAATAGGGTTGGTGCAGCACTACAAAGGAAGGTCCCACGCCGCCGGAGAACAACTCAGTGAGCTGAGCATCACAGGATAGAGTGCTGGGATCTGGGCCAAGCTGTGCATGAAGGAATTTAGCAAATAGTGCACAGAGGCCTCAGGAGCTGAATAAGACGTGGTGCACAGGGGTACTGTCATTCTGAGGGAAGGCAAGGTCTTACCTCCTCCAAATTGCGACAGCAGGACCTTAGGACAGTCTGTGTTGATGGGGTCCACCCTATGTGTGTTCCAAGGAGCACGCTCATCACTCTGAGAGGAATCCAAGAGAACTGGTTGTGGACTTAGAAGGTGCCTGCATGAGCAGGGGAGTCACTCCGTCACCCCATGGGAGATTTCTTCAGTCCTTCTGGTGCAGGGTGAAGACAGGGAGCCCTCAGAGTGTGCACACTGTGGCAACTGTTGCAGTTGCTGGCTGGAGCTGAAATTACAGAGGAAAAGTAGCCCTTCTTGATACTTTGTTGCTGTTACAGCAGTTCCTGAAGCAGTCTGCTGTTGATCCGAGGTCACAGGATGAAGTAGAAGTTGCGGAGGATTCCTGCTGGAAACTAGTAGAATCTGAAAAGAACCCACAGGAGAGACCCTAAATAGCCCTGAGAGGGGGATTGACTACCTTATCAGGTAAGGACCTATCAGGAGGGGTCTCTGACATCACCTGCTGGCACTGGCCACTCAGAGCCCTCCAGAGTGCCCCCACACCTTGCAGATCAAGATGGCTAAAGTCTGGGACACACTGGAGGAGCTCTGGGCACCACCCAGATGGAGTGGCCACTCCCCTTTCCTCTGTCCAGTTTCCAGCAAGAGCAGGGGACAAGGGGTCCCTGAACCGGTGTAGACTGGCTTATGCAAGGAGGGCACCATCTGTGCCCTTCAAAGCATTTCCAGAGGCTGGGGAGGCTACCCTTCCCCAGCCTGTAACACCCAAATTTACAAAGGGAAAGGGTGTAACACCCTGCTCCCAAAGGAAATGCTTTGTTCTTCCTTCCTTGGGCTGAGCTGCCCAGACCCCAGGAGGGCAGAACCCCGTCTGAGAGGTGGTAGCAGCTGTAGCTGCATTGCAAGCCTCAGAGAGCTGGTTTGGCAGTACTGGGGGTCCATAGTGGAGCCTCCAGGATGCATGGAATTGGCTCCCCAATACTAGATTTGGAATGGGAGGACAATTCCATGATCTTAGACACCTTACATGGCCATATTCGGGGTTACCATTGTGAAGCTACATATAGGTATTGACCTATATGTAGTGCACGTGTGTAATGGCGTCCTCAAACTCACAAAGTACCGGGAAATGGCCCTGAATGATGTGGGAGCACCTTTGCTATTGCAAGGGTGCCCTCACACTTAGTAACTTTGCACCTAGCCTTCATTAAATGAAGATTAGACATATAGGTGACTTATAAGTTACTTAAGTGCAGTGAAAATGGCTGTGTAATAATGTGTGCACTATTTCATGCAGGCTGCAGTGGCATTCCTGTGAAAGGGTTTGTCTGAGCTCCTCATGGGCAGCAAAAAGAAATGCTGCAGCCCATAAGGATCTCCTGGAACCCCAATGTCCTGGGTACCTAGGTACCATAGACTAGGGACTTATAAGGAGGGTCCAGTGTGCCAATTGAAATTGGTAAATGAAGTCACTAGCCTACAGTGACAAATTTAAAAGCAGATAGAGCATAAGCACTGAAGTTTTGGTTAGCAGAGCCTCAGTGACACAGTTAAGCACTACTGACAACAAACACATTAGGCCACAAA
The DNA here is from genome assembly GCF_031143425.1 of Pleurodeles waltl. Classification (NCBI taxonomy): domain Eukaryota; kingdom Metazoa; phylum Chordata; class Amphibia; order Caudata; family Salamandridae; genus Pleurodeles; species Pleurodeles waltl. Next base: position 109,073,037 of record NC_090436.1, on the reverse strand, counting down.
CTATGAGCACTGGGGTCCTGGCTAGCAGTATCCCAGTGACACGGTAAAAACACACTGAAACACACTCTCAAACAGGTGAAAAGTGGGGGTAACCATGGTAGAAAGAGGCTACTTTCTCACATGGGGCCAAAGTTGGTCTGCCCACCAGTGGGCAGATTGGGCAATTACCCCTGATTCACACCCAGGGAGGACAGAAAGTCTACAAGATGCCAGGGAATAAAAAAAATAAAAAAAAATAGTGGGGTGGTGGCTACCAACCAGTATGGGCCTGGTTATGCCCCCACCCCAACTGACGTCTTTCAGCTCTCCCCTGCACACTAAAACATATTATCCCATGGCAAGCAAGAGGACATTTGATTATTTGGGGTTTTGGTTTTACATGTGGGCCGTGAGAGCTTGGTAACTCTCAAAATCGTCCCACTTGGAATGGTGAGGGCTGCACTTTTTTGACTTTGAGATTCTGCCATGTAGAAAAATCCACAAGACCTAGACACATCTGAAAACTAAACATCTGGTTGATTCCAGGGTGGTGTGCTTCACATGCACCCCGCACCATTTTCTCACCCACAATGCCCTGCAAACCTCCAACTTTGCTGGAAATCACACATTTTTCCCACATTTTTGTGATGGAACCTTCCAGAATCTGCAGGAATCCACAAAATTCCTACCACTCAACATTGTCTCATCTATTCTGATAAAGGTTCTGCTGTACATGTCAGCCTAAAAATGTTTTTTTTCAAACTGCCCTTATGGACCAGCTTTGGTTACCTCTCAATTTTGACCTGTTTTTGGCCCTTCCCTGTCACAGGCACTTGGCCCACCTACACAAGTGAGGTATCATTTTTACCGGGAGACTGAGGGGAACGTTGGGTGGTAGGAAATGTGTCCCGTTGTAGTGATCCCATACAGTGTTGGAAAAATGTGATTTGTTAGCTAAATTTGAGGTTTGCTGAGGATTCTGGGTAAGGAAACATTGGGGGACCCATGCAAGTCACACCTTCCTGGACTCCCTCCTGTGTCTAGTTTTCATAAATGTCTGGGTTTGGTAGGTTTCCCTAGATGGCTGCTGAGCCCAGGACCAAAAATGCAGCTGCCCCCCCCCCCCCAAAAAACAGTTAGTTTTGTATTTGATCATTTTGATGTGTGCAGATAGTGTTGTAGAGCATTTTCTGTCGCGAACTCTAGGCCTACCCACACAAGTGAGGTAGCTTTTTTATCGGGAGACTTGGGGGAATGCTGGGTGGAAGGAAATTTGCGGCTACTCTCAGATTCCAGAACTTTCTGTCACCGAAATGTGAGGATAAGGTGCTTTTTTGGCCAAATTGTGAGATTTGCAAAGGATTCTGGGTAACAGAACCTGGTGAGAGCCCCACAAGTCACCCCATCTTGGATTTCCCTGGGTGTCAAGTTTTCAAAAATGCACAGGTTTGGTAGGTTTTCCTAGGTGCCGGCTGAGCTACAGGCCAAAATCTACAGCTAGGCACTTTACAGAAAACTTCTGTTTTCTTTGGGAAAATGTGATGGGTCCACATTGTGTTTTGGGGCATTTTCTGTCGTGGGCGCTAGGCCTACCCACATAAGTGAGGTACCATTTTTATTGGGAGACTTGGGGGAACGCTGGGTGGAAGGAAATTTGTGGCTCCTCTCAGATTCCAGAACATTCTGTTCCCGAAATAAGAAGAAAAAGTGTTTATTTGGCCATATTTTGAGGTTTGCAAAGGATTCTGGGTAACAGAACCTGGTGAGAGCCCCACAAGTCACCTCATATTGGATTCCCCTAGGTGTCTAGTTTTCAAAAATGTGCAGGTTTTGTAGGTTTCCCTAGGTGCCGGCTGAGCTAGAGGCCACAATCCACAGCTCGACACTTTGCAAAAAAACAGCTCTGTTTTCTTTGGGAAAATGTGATGTGCTCACGTTCTTTTTTGGGGCATTTCCTGTTGAGGGCGCTAGGTCTACCCACACAAGTGAGATACCATTTTTATCGGGAGACTGGGGGAACGCTGGGTGGAAGGATGTTTGTGGCTCCTCTCAGATTCCAGAACTTGAAATGTGAGGAAAAAGTGTTTTTTTGGCCAAATTAGGAGGTATGCAAAGGATTCTGGGTAACAGAACCTGGTGAGAGCCCCACAAGTCACCCCATCTTGGATTCCCCTAGGTGTCTAGTTTTTAAAAATTTGCATGTTTGGTAGGTTTGCCTAGGTGCCGGCTGAGCTAGAGTCCAGAATCTACAGTTAGGCACTTTGCAAAAAATGCATCAGATTTCAATGTAAAAATGTGATGTGTCCATGTTGCGTTTCTTGTCACGAGCCTTAGGCCTACCCATGCAAGTGAGGTACCATTTTTATCAGGAGACTTGGGGAAACACATAATAGCAAAACAAGTGTTATTGCCCCTTGTCTTTCTCTACGTTTTTTCCTTCCAAATGTAAGACAGTGTGTAAAAAAGACATCTATTTGAGAAATGGCCTGTAATTCACATGCTAGTATGGGCACCCCGGAAATGTGCAAATAAAATTATTTATATTTCAGCAAATGAATTGCTGTATACCCGGTATAGAATGAAAATCCATTGCAAGGTGCAGCTCATTTATTGGCTCTGGGTACCTAGGGTTTTTGATGAGCCTACAAGCTTTACATATCCCCACAACCAGAAGAGTCCAGCAGACGTAACGGTATATTGCTTTAAAAAAATCTGACATCGCAGGAAAAAGTTGCAAAGTAAAACATGGATAAAAACAGCTGTTTTTTCTAACCTCAATTTCAATATTTTTTCATTTCAGCTGCTATTTATTGTAGGAAACCCTTGTAGGATCTACACAAATTAACCCTTGCTGAATTTACAATCTTGTCTACTTTTCAGAAATGTTTAGCTTTCCTAGATCCAGCATTGGTTTCATACCCATGTCTGTCACTAACTGGAAGGAGGCTAAAGGCACAAAAAATTGTAAAAATGAAGTATGTCCCAGTAAAATGCCAAAATTGTGTTGAAAAATTGGGTTTTCCGATTCAAGTCTGCCTGTTCCTGAAAGCTGGGAGAAGGTGATTTTAGCACCGCAAACTGTTTGTTGATGCCATTTTAAGGGGAAAAAACACAAGCCTTCTTCTGCAGTCCTTTTTTCCTTTAAAAAAAACCCCGAAATATTCACTATACTTTGGCTGATTTCTTGGTCTCCTTCAGGGGAACCCACATACTCTGGGTACCTCTAGAATCCCTAGGATGTTGGAAAAAAAAGGATGCAAATTTGGTGTGGGCAGCTTATATGGACAAAAAGTTATGAGGGCCTAAGCACAAACTGCCCCAAATAGTCAAAAAAAGGCTTGGCACCTGAGGGGGAAAAGGCCTGGCAGCAAAGGGGTTAATCTTTAAAAATTATTATTGCAACTTCTTCTGATTGAATTTTTTTCCTTTTGGTCTTGTTTGGCTGATTTAAGAGCCTCAGCACCTCATTGCGCACATTAGCGTCATTGTTTTATGTTAATGTTACCCAATGAGGCCAAAATCGCAGCTCCAGATTTACAGAGTGGTGCAATGCATGCATTGCCCCACTTTATAACCCTCTGTGCTACATTAGGCCTGAGCCAGGAATAATGTATATAAAGGGGGCATTCCCTAGTTAGGGAGGAAAATATTGGGACTTTTCAGCACTTTTAACTCCTGCTCAGAGCAGGCGTTAAAAGGAAACACACCATTGGTTGCAATGTGCCTCAATTGGTTTTGCAGGATTAGCATCAACATTTTTTATGGTAATCCTGCAAAGCTCCGAACTAGCGTCAATTTTTTTAATGCTAGTTTCCTTAACTACCCTCATGGTGCACTGTATTTTAGGTACGGTGGCATCAGGGGGGTGCTAAAGGGCACAAGAAAAGTGGCTCTGTACTTGGTGCAGCACCACTTTACTTAAATCAGGCCCTTATTTATCAGGGTGAGCACAGGATAGTTTAGGTTGTGTAGTGACTTACCCTGGCTAGGTTCACGGTTCCTACTTGAACAGGGTGTATACCTCTGCCAGCCAGATATCCAGTTTCTAACACCAGGCCTATACCTTCCTTTTTAATACGTATCAGTTATCCCTAAGGTAGGCAGAAAAGGCTCATAGGGCAGGGTGTACGGTATTTGAAAAGTAGGACATGTTTACTTATGTTTTACATGTCCCGACACTGAAAATTCCTAAAGTTGTTTTTCACTGTTATAAGACCATCTCTCCCATAAGCTGACACTTAGTTGCCTCATTGCACATAATAAGTGCTAACTTAAGTTAAGGAACAGATAGAAATGCTTCTTCTGCTCATTTGATTTGGTAAATGGTAAAGTTTAATTTAGTTTTAAGGATTTATAAAACGCGTAGTTACCCTAAGGCATCCCAGCGCTATCCAGACATGACCGGTGCTAGCAAAAAAGAATGGTTTTGAGTTTCTTTCTAAAAAGCTACTCTGAGGGTTCAAAACGAAGTTCAGAGGGGAGATCGTTCCAGAGTCGAGCGGCCTTGGTGGAAAAGGAGTTGGACCCCCAGGCTCTCTTAGACCGCAGGATGGTCACATGTCGGGAGGAAGAGGACCTCAGACTTCGCGAGGGGGCATAGAGATATAGCCGCTTTCTAAAGAACATCGGACCCTTATCTTGAAGGGCTCTGTGAACAATACATAAGGCTTTGAAATGGGTGCGCTGCTTAATAGGGAGCCAGTGAAGCGTTGCAAGAGCAGGCTTCGCAGATAAATGTCTGGGAAGATTGATGAGAAGCCTAGCAGCTGCATTCTGGACTATCTGCAGCTTTTTTATGACATAGGCCGGGGCGCTAAGAAACAGTGAGTTCCCATAGTCCAGACGGGAGAGGATCAGAGTTTGAACAAGGATTCTTCTAGCCGTAGGGGGGAGAAGATTAAAGATCTTCCTAAGGACTCTTAAAATACCAAAGCAAGTAGAAGAGACTTTTCTTGCTTGATAGTCCATGGTCAGGTGAGAGTCCAGCCAAAAACCAAGGCTTTTTACCTGGTCCTTGGGCGGAGGAAGATTATTGAAAGCCTCTGAGTGCAATGAGAGGGGAGCGGCTGGGGGGGCATTGCCCAGTACAATGACTTCTGACTTTTCATCATTGAACTTAAGCTTAGACTGGACCATCCAGCTTCCAATGTCTTTCATACAGCACGAAAGGTTGGCCGCCGACGAGTCCCCAGAACTAGATAGTGATACCACCAGTTGAGTATCGTCGGCATAGGTGACCAAAGATAGATTGTAGGGAGGGATCACATTAGCCAGCGGGGATAGATAGACATTAAAGAGGGTTGGACTCAGGGAGGAGCCCTGAGGAACTCCACAGGTCAATGGAAAGGTATTGGAAAAGTAGGCTCGATCCAGAACTTGAAAAGATCTACCTTTGACAAAAGCGGACAGCCGGGACAATGCTAAGCCTCCTATCCCTAATTGAGAGAGCCTACAGCAAAGAAGGTTATGATCCACCGTATCAAAAGCTGCGCTAAGATCAAGCAGAATCACGGCTACATGAGCCCCTTGGTCCAGAAGCTGCCGAGCTGACTCCGTCACTGTGAGGAGGGCTGACTCCGTGCTATGATGGGCTCTGAAGCCCATTTGAGTGGGGTGGAGAAGTTCGTGGCTCTCTAAGTAGCTGGTTAATTGGTAGTTAACATGTTTCTTCAAGATTTTTGTTGAAAGGGGGAGGAGAGCAATAGGTCTGTAATTTTCCAGCAGAGATGGGTCCAATTTCGGCTTTTTTGAAAGAGGCTTAATAATGGCATGCTTAAAAAGTGGGGGAAGAGAACCTGAGGATAGGGAATGATTCAGTATTTTTGTAAGGGGAGGGGCAATAATATCTGAAACCTGTGAGAGAATGGAAGGAGGGGCGGGGTCTAGGGGGGGAGACTGATTTAATTTGAAGAAGAAGATTGGTAGTAGCAGTATCAGTGAGGGGTGCAAAGGCAATTAATATACTTCCGAAGGGGGAAGGATCCATTGTTTGGTGCTCTAGTGTCTCTGGGGAAGGAGAAGAAGAGAACCCAGAATATATCTTAATGACTTTGTCATTGAATTGGGATGCCAAGAGGTTACTGTGTTCAATGGAGGGCTCTGGGGGGGGGGGCATAGGGGTTATGGTTAATTCTTTAAAAATCTGAAAAATTTCCTTTTGTGAGCAGGAGGAGTTTTCTATTTTTGTCCCATAGTATGAGGACTGGGCAGCTTTAATATTTTGGTGGTAGAGTCTGATAGATTGCCTATATATTTCTCTATCAGTGGGATTGTAGTTCTTTCTCCAAGATCTTTCCAACTTTTTGCACTTTTTTCTTAGTTCTGATAGAAGAGGAGAAAACCAAGGTTTAGCCTTATGGGAGGGCTTGTTAGATCTTGATTTGATGGGCAGAATAGCATCCAAAGAAGAGGAGATCCACTCATTGAATAAGTCTGCTGAGGTGGAGGGGCTGCTGACCCCAAAGGAGGTCTGGAGAGCAGCACGCCATTCTCTAAGAGCCAATTTTGACCAGGTATGACCAGAGGTTAAAGAGGTGGACTGCATGTCTAGCGTGGCCTTATAAGGGAAAGAGAAAGATAAAAGACAATGATCGGTCCAGGTTAGAGGCAAGGACGGCAGAGTAGTGAGAACAGGGAGATTACTAAATAAGAGGTCCAGCGTATGGCCTTTGGTGTGAGTGGGTCCAATTGCGTGTTGAGTTAAATCAAGCACAGAGAGAGACGCAAGTAAGGACCTGGCATGCAGACAGTTTTCGTTATCAAGGTGGATGTTGAAATCCCCAAGAATAGTAAAATTAGGGGATTTACAGATAAGACTAGCTGCGGCTTCTGGCAAGGAATCTAAAAAGCGAGTGCCTGGCCCTGGGGGTCGGTAAAGAAGCATTCCGGAAAAGGTAAAAAGTGGGGGAAAGATAGAGAGAAAAAGTTAAGCTTTCACAGTCCAAAATATCAGAGGGATAAGTGATACACCGAAAGGTATTTTTGTGGATAATGGCTATGCCACCACCTCTTCCATTGGGTCGATCTACATGCACCATAGAGTAGGTGGGGGGTAGGGAGTTGCAGATATCAACAGCTGAGTCACTGCCTAACCAGGTTTCAGTAAGAAACAGAGCGTCGGGGAAGATATCTTCTATGAGGGTATAGATGTAAAGGGAATGCGCAGGTAAAGAGCGACAATTGAGAAGTAATATTTTGCTCAATTGTGGAGGGGGGAGGCTGGGGGTAAGACAGCCGTGGAGGCACTAGGACAGGCTGGGCAAGAGGGAGAAGCATGGGACCCAGGGGGCACTGAGAAGGATAGGCCGGACCCTTCCCCTTTAAGCGCGTAAAGCTGTGAGGGAGAGTAGACTAACCTGTCTGCAGTAGAAAGGGCAGCATTTCTGGGCTCTGGGCGCTTCAGGGCGCGGACGGGCGCAGACGGGCTTGCCTTTGGCGCGCCTTCGGCGCACCAGCGGCGCGCCCGCTGCGCGCATCCGCTGCACAGCCAGCGTCCTTCTGGCATTAAATGAGCCAGGGGAGCCGAACGAGCCTCAAGGGCCTAGGAACAACTAGACCGCTAACAAAAATGGCGGTCTAGTTTAGTCACAACCAGGAAATAGGGAAGCAGAAAGAAACAAGCAACCGGAGACCACTGAACACGGGCCCCCGAGGTTGCTGTGAGCAGAAAAACCAAATAATGCCCCCAAGATACAAACGAAGACAGGAATGTGCCCCCAATGCAGGTAAAATCAAAAAAATAAAAATGTTTTTTTTTTTTCCTTTCCCTAATAATTAATTTTTAACGAAGGAATTGCCCCAGAAAAGAGAGAAAGCCAAAAACTTATGGCCTTCAAAAGTTAAAAAATACCTAATAGCAGTTAAAAATGCCTAATAACAGTTAAAAACATTCATTTCATTTAAATAAAGGCTTACACGATCGTATCTGGTGCCCAGCCGGCATCCTTCTGGCATTAAATGAGCCGGGGAGCCGAACGAGGCTCAAAGGCCTTGAAAAACTAGACCGCTAACAAAAATGGCGGTCTAGTTTAGTCACAACCAGGAAATAGGGAAGCAGAAAGAAATAAGCAACCGGAGACCACTGAACACGGGCCCCCGACGTTGCTGTGAGCAGAAAAACCAAATAATGCCCCCAAGATACTAACGAAGACAGGAATGTGCCCCCAATGCAGGTAAAATCAAAAAAATACAAATGTTCGTTTTTTTTCCTTTTCCTAATAATTAATTTTTAACGAAGGAATTGCCCCAGAAAAGAGAGAAAGCCCAAAACTTGTGGCCTTCAAAAGTTAAAAAATACCTAATAGCAGTTAAAAATGCCTAATAACAGTTAAAAACATTCATTTCATTTAAATAAATGCTTACACGATCGTATCTGGTGCCCAGCCGGCATCCTTCTGGCATTAAATGAGCTGGGGGAACCGAACGAGGCTCAAGGGCCTAGGAACAAATAGACCGCTAACAAAAATGGCGGTCTAGTTTAGTCACAACCAGGAAATAGGGAAGCAGAAAGAAATAAGCAACCGGAGACCACTGAACACGGGCCCCCGAGGTTGCTGTGAGCAGAAAAACCAAATAATGCCCCCAAGATACAAACAAAGACAGGAATGTGCCCCCAATGCAGGTAAAATCAAAAAAATACAAATGTTTTTTTTTTTCCTTTCCCTAATAATTAATTTTTAAGGAAGGAATTGCCCCAGAAAAGAGAGAAAGCCAAAAACTTATGGCCTTCAAAGGTTAAAAAATACCTAATAGCAGTTAAAAATGCCTAATAACAGTTAAAAACATTCATTTCATTTAAATAAAGGCTTACACGATCGTATCTGGTGCCCAGCCGGCGTCCTTCTGGCATTAAATGAGCCGGGGAGCCGAACGAGGGTCAAAGGCCTAGGAAAAACTAGACCGCTAACAAAAATGGCGGTCTAGTTTAGTCACAACCAGGAAATAGGGAAGCAGAAAGAAATAAGCAACCAGAGACCACTGAACACGGGCCCCCTACGTTGCTGTGAGCAGAAAAACCAAATAATGCCCCCAAGATACAAACGAAGACAGGAATGTGCCCCCAATGCAGGTAAAATCAAAAAAAAAAAAATGTTCGTTTTTTTTCCTTTTCCTAATAATTAATTTTTAACGAAGGAATTGCCCCAGAAAAGAGAGAAAGCCCAAAACTTATGGCCTTCAAAAGTTAAAAAATACCTAATAGCAGTTAAAAATGCCTAATAACAGTTAAAAACATTCATTTCATTTAAATAAATGCTTACACGATCGTATCTGGTGCCCAGCCGGCGTCCTTCTGGCATTAAATGAGCCGGGGGAGCCGAACGAGGCTCAAGGGCCTAGGAACAACTAGACCGCTAACAAAAATGGCGGTCTAGTTTAGTCACAAACAGGAAATAGGGAAGCAGAAAGAAATAAGCAACCGGAGACCACTGAACACGGGCCCCCGAGGTTGCTGTGAGCAGAAAAACCAAATAATGCCCCCAAGATACAAACGAAGACAGGAATGTGCCCCCAATGCAGGTAAAATCAAAAAAATACAAATGTTTTTTTTTTTCCTTTCCCTAATAATTAATTTTTAACGAAGGAATTGCCCCAGAAAAGAGAGAAAGCCAAAAACTTATGGCCGTCAAAAGTTAAAAAATACCTAATAGCAGTTAAAAATGCCTAATAACAGTTAGAAACATTCATTTCATTTAAATAAATGCTTACACGATCGTATCTGGTGCCCAGCCGGCGTCCTTCTGGCATTAAATGAGCCGGGGAGCCGAACGAGGGTCAAAGGCCTAGGAAAAACTAGACCGCTAACAAAAATGGCGGTCTAGTTTAGTCACAACCAGGAAATAGGGAAGCAGAAAGAAATAAGCAACCAGAGACCACTGAACACGGGCCCCCTACGTTGCTGTGAGCAGAAAAACCAAATAATGCCCCCAAGATACAAACGAAGACAGGAATGTGCCCCCAATGCAGGTAAAATAAAAATAAAAAAAATTTTCGTTTTTTTTCCTTTTCCTAATAATTAATTTTTAACGAAGGAATTGCCCCAGAAAAGAGAGAAAGCCCAAAACTTATGGCCTTCAAAAGTTAAAAAATACCTAATAGCAGTTAAAAATGCCTAATAACAGTTAAAAACATTCATTTCATTTAAATAAATGCTTACACGATCGTATCTGGTGCCCAGCCGGCGTCCTTCTGGCATTAAATGAGCCGGGGGAGCCGAACGAGGCTCAAGGGCCTAGGAACAACTAGACCGCTAACAAAAATGGCGGTCTAGTTTAGTCACAACCAGGAAATAGGGAAGCAGAAAGAAATAAGCAACCGGAGACCACTGAACACGGGCCCCCGAGGTTGCTGTGAGCAGAAAAACCAAATAATGCCCCCAAGATACAAACGAAGACAGGAATGTGCCCCCAATGCAGGTAAAATCAAAAAAATACAAATGTTCGTTTTTTTACCTTTCCCTAATAATTAATTTTTAAGGAAGGAATTGCCCCAGAAAAGAGAGAAAGCCAAAAACTTATGGCCTTCAAAAGTTACAAAATACCTAATAGCAGTTAAAAATGCCTAATAACAGTTAAAAACATTCATTTCATTTAAATAAAGGCTTACACGATCGTATCTGGATTTGGATTTTAAGTTACTATTCTTAAAATGCCACTTCTAGAAAGTTGACATTATTCTGCTCAAACCAAATTTAAATATGCCTGTCCGCCAGTGTCCTGGATCAAATTACTGTTAGTGGCCCTCCTGTGTTTTTTTATGTAGGTCTTCAATACAGCGGGATAAAAGAGTCCTGCATATGGGTCAGGGTGTTCCTCTTAGAAACAGAATGGGGTAAGGGGTTGGTTAACCTGCTTCTCTGAATTTCAAAGGGTGGCCTTAGGGCTATGCCGACCCCCTCGCTGAATTTGAAGGGCTTCCTCTCCTTCCACTGACCACTGCAGCTCATAAATATGCCTGTCTGCCTTTTGTTACCCTTGAACAGTGGTTCTTAACTGTTTGACTTCTGCAGACCCCAATTTAATCATCACTGGAACCCAGGAACCCCCACTGAATCAATATTGGTACCCGGGGAAAAACACATATAAAAATAAATCACCATTTTAATTTTACTAGGAAGATTGAAGCTTTTCCAAATTCATTTGAGGCCACTGATCATCCTTACTATATTCTGTTTGATGCATTTACACAACTCCCATAAATCAATATGAGGATACTAACTTCATTTTTTGCTTCAAATTTCAAACTCCTTCATATTTACAGAATGTTTTAAAATTGTACCTTTTACGTTTTACTTCTTTATTGATATATATCTTAATAATCTCTTAATATTGTTTAATTTTATAATCATTTACGGACCACTGAATGGGCTTAGCAGGCCTTTGGGGGTCCACAGACCACAGGTTAAGAACCACTGTCCTAGAAAGTTTGGAATTAAACCAGGAAAGGGCTAATGTTAAACAAAGGAGGCCTGGAACTGTATATAAGAATACCCCCTTCAGAACCCCTCAACAGAACACTCCTGGACCTGTAGAAGATTCAGGAGGACTGCCCTGCTGGCTGAAGAAGGAAGACTGGTTAAGCCTGTCTTGATTCCAGGATGCCCAAAAGTGACTCCAGGGGTCAGTTGGCTGACCTCATGTTTGAACTACAGGGACAGACAAGCTTCCAGAGGCCTGTCCTGCAACTGTCCACCTGACCAGCACAAACGGGACATGGCTGAACCCTGCTGCTGGTTTCTGCTGGTGTGAGTCCTGATCCCCAAGAGGTGCCCCTCCAAGTTATGCCCCTTGGCTACTATTAGAGTGTACTCATCCTGCCTCAAAACCACAGGTCTTGAGTGCTAGGTGAAGATCCAGTTTTTGTCCCCTTTATGGAGGGTAACAGACTCCTCATGTCACCTGATCACTATCTGCAGCTTTTCCAAAGGTCAAGACATGTACAACTTAAGTTCACTTGTATGCAATTGGGTTATTGTTTGAGGGGGAGTGGAAGTTCCACGGAACCATCAACCACAACTGTTGTCAGGGGGAACCAGAGATGTGCTTAACCCTCTGGTAGCTTGGCACAGAGCTTAACTTAGAGGCAATGTTTAAAGTATTTATACAGCACACAAACAGTAATAAAGTGAGAACATAACACAAGGATGCAAATTCCACACCAATTTAGAAACATAGAGTCCTTGTTAATACATAAACAAACTGATAACAGAACAATACAAATCTAATCACTAGATATTGGATTTTAATGTGTTTAGTAAAAATAGTGCCAAAATCACAAAGCAACAACTGTGATTACCTAGTTGCACCAGAATGAAAGTCACTTGCTCAGGTCGACCGCAATGGAGCATGGGCTGGATATTGGGACCAGGTTAATCTAACTGAGAGCTGCACCTTATGCCCTTGCTGCAAGGCTTTGTGTTGATCAATGTCAGTTCTGATTAGCAGTTGCACAGTGATGGAATGCAAAGTCCTGTGTCGAGTTGCGCTATGCTGCGTCGATTCCGCTATGGAGAAGCGAGGGCTGTGATGCGAAGTACTGCATCAGACTACGTTGCTCTGTATTAATTTTGATGCAACCTACAGTTAAGTAGGGAGGTCTACATTTTGATGCCAGCCAAGGTTCCAGGACCTACTGTGTATGTCTTGGACTGACTCCAGAAGAGGCAAGCAGTAGGGTTCAAATGGTTTCAGTTGTAGGTCATGGAAGCTCCAGTGCCACAGGTGAGCTAGGCAACTGAAGGGAGGCCTCTGAAGCTTGTTCTGTTCCTTTAGTTCACACAGGAGTTCAACTAACTGACCCTTGGAGTTACTCTGGTTATCCTGGGATGAAGGCTAGCAGGTTCAGTCTTCATAATCAGAAATCCAGGCAGCCTTTCAAACAATAGGGCAGACCTTCTTCTGTAATGTCCACTTGTCCAGGAGAGTTTTGATGAGTGGCTCTGGAGGTCCAACTTTTATACCTGGTGTAGGAAAGTGCAGCTTTTTGACATGGTCACCAGCACTTTTTCCTGGAAGTCGGGGCAATTTTGATTGAAAGTGCACTGGTTTCCTGCCAACCAGGTCCCCAGTGCAAGATCTCTTTCCCTATATCTGTGCCATTGTTCCCCAATGGGCAAAACCTTTGACCTCACTATAAGTCCATAGTAAATGGTACCCCTGTTGCCTAGAACATGGCTATCAAAGAGGGTAGCCAAAGATCTGCAGCATGTATTGTGCCACCCTCAAGGGTCCCTGACCTACAACATGCTGACTGCCATTGCAGGCTGCCTGTCTTGATGCAGCTAAAAGTGAAAACACGACACGGCACACAGCCTGTGTGCCATGTCCCCTAACACTGAATGCAATATATGTACGTCACCCCTACTGCAAGCTTTACAGCCCAAAGGCAGGGTGCATTATATTACATGTGAGGACATATCTGTCAGAGTAGATATGTCCCTGCTAGGTCGTTGTTGATTCTTAGACATAGGGAGTGAACAGGGAAGCCACTTTAAGTACATGTGCTGTGCACTGGTCACTACAAGTTCCCCAGCTGCATGATGGCTTCACTGAAAATAGGGATGTTTGATATCAAACATCTCCTATTAATAAACCCTCACTGATGCCAATGATGGATTTATTAATACATGCACCCAGAGGGCACCTTAGAGGTGTCCCCTGAAAACATACCAACTACCAGTGTGCAGACAGACTAGTTTTAGCCAGCCTGCCACCATCAGACATGATTCTGATCCTCAAGGGTGAGAGCCTTTGCTGTTGGGGTTTGGAAATAAACCTGCTCTGGGAGAAGTGTTTACACACCCCACCCAACAGAATGACCTGCAAATCTGTATTCCAAGGCAGGGGACTTCAAAGAAACCCACTGCCCTTGGTGTGCAGATCTGTCTTCACTCAGAGGAGAGATGCCAACCCCCCCTGCCCCAGGGCCCATTTGTCTCCTGGACAGGTGGGAAATTTAGTATTCAGAGGCGTGTCCACCCCTCAGGCCAGTCCCACTCCTAATGTGCACTGCTTGAAGTGGACACAACATTTAGAAATCTGCCATCTTGGTGTTGGCAGACTTAGGAACTCTGGCACAGGGTTATGCCCACTTCCCACAGGAAGTGGTCATACAGGGGATGTAGAGACCCCAGGAGTAAGTAGGCCATTTGCCACTGCCCTACAGTCCCTGAAAAGCCCATAAACTCAGTATTTAAGGGAGCCCCTGGCACCAGGAAATCAGTTTCCTGCTGATCTATGAAGAAGGATACTCAAGAGCTGCAAAAGCAAAGCCAGAAGAAGCTGCTCCTGAATTGGCCCAAACCCTGCTGGCCTGTCTGCTTTTCCTGCCAATTTGCACCAAAGTCGACTTGTCCTGCAAGCTGCTGTACTTCCAAAAGCCTGGTAGGACTTCCTGCCTTCAACAAAGAACCAGGAACTCCTGGTGAGCAGCAAAGAGACCTGAGAGGAATCGTACCTCTAAAACCCGATGCCGAAAAGCACTACTGCACCTGTGCCACCTAGCCCAAGTTGAAGTGAGCCAATGGTACCAACGTAGTCCTTCAGAGACAAAGCCCACCTTGGACTTGCTCACGGTGGACTCACCGACACTGCCTGCAGCACCTGCTCACAGGCCCCCTCAACCGGGAGTGGTCCTGGTGGAGAAAACCTGATGCCTCAGGACACCTCCGCACCCGTCGCCCTTGGCCCATGGAGAAGAGAACTGAAGGTGTCCATCTGTCCCTGAGCATCTCAAGAGTTGAACTCACCTGTTGGTTATCCTCAACCAGACTCCCTGTCCAAACCTGCAGCCTCTTTTTAACCAGTATGATCCCAATTGACACATTCAGCACCTGATGCCTTATTACACCTCTGCACCGACTGCCCCAGTGGCACCGAGTGTGACCTGTTTGTGGTTCTAAAAATTCTGGACCCATGTAATTTACTTTGCCACAGCAGTACGATTTTAGTATCAAAAATGACCGATAATGACTAGTACACTAAGCATGAGTATTTTCGCTCAATTCCAGCAGCGTTTTCACCTCGAAATCGCCATTTTCGTCCTGCACTCGTGGCTCACATTTTATACACAGCAGCCATTTTTAAAAGTTGCCCTCACATAGGCTTATAATACAGTCAGATTTGATTCAAAGGACACATACACCTTGATTGACTTTTCTCTGACCTGGGCAAGCTGGAACCATTGCCTCAGGCCAAACCTGTTTGGTCAGTCCCTCTCCCAGTGGCCGAATGAGATAGCATCAAGGCACACCAGGCCATAAAACCCTTATTATCGCTCACACACCCTGCCTAACTTGCTCACACCTGCACCTGCTCTTTTCTTCTTCTTACTTTACGAGGGGGAGGTGCCCGTTTTTATTAGGGGTCCACACTTATCTGATGTAAAATACTAGGCCTTGCCGGGTAATTTATTATGGGTTGGATGACATGAAATATGAGGTTTCATCATGACACTGTTTTTTCCTTTGTAGTGAAAACATGTGAATGACCAACCAAAATGTCAAGAATGTTTGCCTGAAGCTTAAAAAACTGTATATAAGGAAACCTGACTTTGCATTGAAACACAGTCTCCTGAGAACATACAAACCGTGCTGTTGTACTTCTAGGACGCTTGTTACTTGGCTGCAGCCAATAAATTCGATCTTTGACTTCACCTAGAAGACTCTGAGTTTCTGTGGTCTGAATCAGGAAAGTACCCGAGGTCTTTGGGTGTACCCTGGCACCGCTGGGTTACCGGATCAGTACCGGTTCTGAAAAACCCAGTACCTCATGTTGGTGTGGTCCTGACCCTTGCCCAATACTTACCTTAAGTCCAGGAGAGTGGTCCCATAAGTCGCTGTACTGTACCTGAAAACAGTAGCTGTTTTTCTCTTTCTAGGATAACAGTGCCGCTTCTAAAAAATGCGCTGTCCAATATTGAAACCTGAAAGTATTTTCTTGCAAATGTCCTGAATGTATTGTATCTGATGCCTAAACATATGTAAAGCTACCTGTTATTTTTGTTAATTGGTGTTTATCTCCTTTTTGTGAATGTCTGAAACACCTCTCTGATAAACCTAAGGCTGCTTGACCACACTACCTCCTAAAAAGAGCACCTTTGGTTTAATAGATCAAGCCCCTGTCCACTCTTGAGGAACCCCCTGGACTCTTTGCCCTATATATCTATTTTTGATATATCATGTAAAGAGCCAGCTTTCTATACCTACTGTCAGCCTTTGTGATTAGGAATTCCCTGTCCTATACCCACATCTGGTTCTGGGAGCTTCTTCCCCTTCCCTATCAAGGCTCCAAGCAGTTTAGTGTGACAAAAGACAGGGCAGGCCTTGTGTTAGATTCTTTGTGTGTGCAGAGGCAAACTCCTTTGAAATGTAAGTGGTGCTGAGAACAGCCCCTCTCAGCCCACCTTAGTATTCTTTGTGGTACTGACTGGAAACAATATACAACCCCAACAGCAGAGCCACTCACAGTCATGTGACCCAGGACCCTGGCAGAGGACATAAATAGTTAGGACAAGGAATTTCCAACTTTCTAAAAGTGGCATTTTTAGAATTGTGACCTAGAATTGACTTTACCATTAAAAATTATTTTAAACTACAATCCTTTTGAGCATATACAGCACATCTCGATCTGCTCTCAATCCAAAGTTATCATTCATTGAATGTAACAAGGTACCCCAGTATTAAGTCAATTGGAGATTAGAGAGCGTATCTTATATAATCTATATTAACATGAAATGTATAATGACGCCGCATAGAAACTGTATTAACATGTTTTGCTAAAACGTGCGCTTGAAATGTGCCCACGGGGAGTGGCCACCAATATATATGGGAACTAATGAAACTGACTAATAATGGTGAAATGTTTTATTAAATTGTGATTTTACATTAATGTTGAAAGGCTAAATGTATTAGATTCTTTCTAATAAAGCAGTAGGCCTTAGTTAGCATGAGTCAAGGCCTAGCTGCCTGACTCTCATATTAAGTGTAATTTTCTAACGTACAGTGTGCTGACTTGCTAAAGGACATGAACTCTTGTTTTCCAAAAGCTAGAAGTTAAATGTAACTGTAGTAGATCTGTTCCCATGAAATTCACCCTGCCTGTAGTAACATTTTTAGCTGAATGCAACAGTGTAGATTAATACTATGTACAAGGTCGCCTAAACCGGTACGGACAATGGAGCCACTGACCGAAGATGTGCAAAGGACCACAAGAAGATGAAATCATACCGGACATTCCACCCGTTAAAGACGTCAATCATAAGCACCAATAAAATACATGAGAACTGTTATGGAATAACAAATTTGATGAGCTAATGTATTTTTAATTGGTTGAAGATAGTGGGGTGCAACTCCTCGCCCAATTAGATTTTAGGGGAATGTACAACGAAAAGGGGATAAAAACCCTTGTCACCAGGAAGTAAATTAAGAATTAGGGAGCAGGAGACTAGGAGAGGGGGAGATGCTGATGCTATTTGCTGTGACCCAGACACTTTGGGGGTCATTCTGACCCTGGCGGGCCAACGACCGCGGAAGCACCGCCAACAGGCTGGCGGAGCTTCTGGGGGCATTCTGACCGCGGCGGTAAAGCCGCGGTCAGAAAAGGAAAGCCGGCGGTTTCCCGCCGGCTTCCCGCTGCCCCAGGGAATCCTCCACGGCGCCGCTGCAAGCAGCGCCGCCATGGGGATTCCGACGCCCTTCCCGCCAGCCTGGTTCTGGCGGTTTTCACCGCCAGAACCTGGCTGGCGGGAACGGGTGTCGTGGGGCCCCTGGGGGCCCCTGCAGTGCCCATGCCACTGGCATGGGCACTGCAGGGGCCCCCTAACACGGCCCCACATTGATTTTCAGTGTCTGTGTGGCAGACACTGAAAATCGCGACGGGTGCAACTGCACCTGTCGCACACCAGCAACTCCGCCGGCTCCATTCGGAGCCGGCATCCTCGTTGCTGGTGCTTTCCCGCTGGGCGGGCGGGCGGCCTTTTGGCGGTCGCCCGCCCGCCCAGCGGGAAAGTCAGAATCACTGTGGCAGTCATTTGACCGCGCTGCGGTGTTCTGGCGGGGGAACTTTGGCGGGCGGCCTCCGCCGCCCTCCAAAGTTAGAATGACCCCCTTTGTCTCTCTGCATGGAGACTTTGCTGTATGGTTCTTAAAACCATTCTGTCCTTAGATTGCCCATTTACATTTTACCTCCTTATGAGGGAAGTGCCCTTTTCCCCTTTTGCTGGAGCTGAATCTTCTTTGATGGCGAATCAACTGATGTCCTGAAGACAAAGACAGAACCTGAGTGCTGACCAAACTTGGAGGGTAACTATCTGACAATGAAATTGTGACTGTCTGTTTGCTTTTCCTTTCTAGGTACCAACTGCTTTTCTTTTGACAGGAGCCATAGTTAGATGTTTTCCAAATTGATGTTACCAAATTGTTTTGCGTGAAGCCCAACATGCCAATGCTAATTAGAGGTTAGTTTAAGAGGGGTTCACTAAATTGACAAATAGACAAATGACTGAATCTACGTTTTGTTGAACAATGCGCTAATATACTCTGCTTAGAATAATCTATGCTGATGGTGTGTTATATTCTACTGTTTGTGATTCTTGCTTTGATGAAATCTTATCAGAGTTGCCATATTGTGACTATGCTATTGTGTTTCTTGGTTTTGAGACCAATAAACTTGCTAGTAGTATTGTAACCAATAGGGAATAAATATCACTACAATTATACCAAACTAGTGTGGTTATTCATGACTAAAAGCAACAGGGTCAAAACATTCATTGGCCTAAAACGAGTCCCAATGTGTAATGATTTATCATAAGGGACGCGTTGACAGAGAGATAGGCCACACCACTGTGAAAAACGACTTTAGAAGTTCTTCACTGTCAGGACATGACAAACTTAAGTAGACATGCTTTAATTTTTTAATATAATGCATCCATCCCTAGGAGCCCTTGCGGCCTACCTTAGTGGTGACTTGTAAGTATTAAAAATGAAGGTTAAGTCCTAGCAAAGGGTTTATTTTGCCAGATTGAAGAGGTAGTTTACTACCACTTTACTGGTTGCAGAGCAATCCTGAGAAGTTTTAAAAGGCTATTTTAGTGGGTGGTGGAATGAGAGCTACAGACCCACTAGTAGCATTTAATTCACATGCCTTGGTGTAGGAGGCTGGCCTGGCTTATAGTGGGTACCTGATGGTACTTACACCTTGTGCCAGGTCCAGTTATCCCTTATTAGTAGATTAGTAGTGTTCTAGCAGCTTAGGCTGATAGAGGTAGCTATAGCAGAGCAGCTTAGGCTGAACTAGGAGACATGCAAAGCTCCTACTATACCACTCATATCATATAGCACTATATCAGAAGAAACAAAATACTCAGAGTTACTAAAAATAAACTTTATTTTAGTGACAATGTGCCAAAAATATCTCAGAGGATATACTCCCTTAGGAGGTAAGTAATATACACAAAATATACACACAAACCAAAATCAGGTAAGTAAACAGTTAGAAAAGTAGTGCAAACACTATAGAATACAATAGGATGCAATAGGCCTGGGGGCAACACAACCATATTCTGCAAAAGTGGAATGCGAACCACAAATGGACCCCAGGTCTAGGGTAGTGTGTAGAGGGTCGCTGGGAGTGTAAGAAAACACTAAGGGTGTCCAAGATACCCCACCCCAAGACCATGAAAAGTAGGAGTAAAGTTACCATACATCCCCAGAAACACACTAAAGTCGTGATAGAAGATTCTGCAAGAACAACAACTGACTGCAAAGCACTGAAGATGGATTCCTGGACCTGAGGACCTGTAAAGGAAGGGGACCAAGTCCAAGTCCAAGAGTCACACAAGTGTCCGGGGGGGCAGGAGCCCACTAAACCCTGGATGAAGGTGCAAAAGGGCTGCTGCTCTGTGGAAGAAGCTGAAGATTCTGCAACAACAGAAGATGCCATGAACTTCTCCTTTGCACAAAAGATGTGCTACCGCTGCTGCCAACCCTCAGACAGGTAGGTAGTCAGTCAGAGAGCTAAGTAGTCAGAGAGCTAGTTTGGCAGTACCCGGGGTCCATGCTGGAGCCCCGGGGATGCATGGAATTGGCACCCCAATACCGGATTTGGCATGGAGGGACAATTCCATGATCTTAGACATGTTACATGGCCATATTCGGAGTTACCATTGTGAAGCTACATATAGGTATTGACCTATATGTAGTGCACGCGTGTAATGATGTCCCCGTACTCAGAAAGTCTGGGGAAATTGCCCTGAACAATGTGGGGGGCACCTTGGCTAGTGCCAGGGTGCCCTCACACTTAGTAACTTTGCACCTAACCTTCACTAAGTGAGGGTTAGACAAATAGGTGACTTATAAGTTACTTAAGTGCAGTGAAAAATGGCTGTGAAATAATGTGGACGTTATTTCACTCAGGCTGCAGTGGCAGTCCTGTGTAAGAATTGTCTGAGCTCCCTATGGGTGGCAAAAGAAATACTGCAGCCCATAGGGATCTCCTGGAACCCCAATACCCTGGGTACTTGGGTACCTATACTAGGGAATTATAAGGGTGTACCAGTGTGTCAATCAAAATTGGTAAATATGGTCACTAGCCTGCAATGACAATTTAAAAGACAGAGAGAGCATAAGCACTGAGGTTCTGGTTATCAGAGCCTCAGTGACACAGTTAGGCACCACACAGGGAACACATTTAGGCCACAAACTATGAGCACTGGGATCCTGGCTAGCAGGATCCCAGTGAGACAGGCAGAAACAAACTGACACACAAGTAAAAATGGGGGTAACATGCCAGGCAAGATGGTACTTTCCTACATGATACCATTTACTACATGATACCATTTACTAGGGACTTATAAGTAAACTAAATGTGCCAATTAGGTGTAGCCGATTTTGCCATGTTTGAACGAGAGAGCACAAGCAGTTTAGCAGTAGTTAGATTGGGTGAAGTGCACAGTTTCCAGTAGTGTCCAGTCGAATACGGGGATGAAATGGGGAAAAACGTGAGTTTTCAACCCTTGTCTCCCCCAATCTGCCGACTCAAACATGGAGATCAGACCGCTACTTTTTTCTTAGTGGTAAGGCACATCCAAATCTGCTTTGTGGGAAGGTTGTCTGGGATTCTGCAATCAGCCACTTTTCTCTCTCCCGCCATCGATGTGGGTGTTGTTTCTTGGCAGAAACGGTGATTCCAGTGCAGACTTTTACTTACAAACATCTAAATATGGCGGGTGGACCATTGCGGAGGCAGATGGGTTTTCAATTGAAAAGGCAACGCTGGGATCATTACTGCCAAGATCTATA
This sequence comes from Pleurodeles waltl, assembly GCF_031143425.1. Lineage (NCBI taxonomy): Eukaryota > Metazoa > Chordata > Amphibia > Caudata > Salamandridae > Pleurodeles > Pleurodeles waltl. The sequence goes on along the minus strand of NC_090436.1, from coordinate 109,051,766 downwards.
TCAGGCCCTAAGAAGACTATAGCACTTCGTCTCCATCATAATGGGCAGCTGAGTGATAAAAGAAAGGTTGAACATAGCACTAAGGATATACCCAAGTAGCAAAGTTGGAAGATTTTGTTACAACCTTAAGGGGAAGAGAAGGCTAGAGTATGCAGTGAGATGGAGCATGCACTTGTGGTTCTCTAAGTGTTATGCCTTTCAGAAATAAGGATGCACAAAGACCAAAGAGGCTGAAATGCATGTGGTTTTGTATGTTCTAGGTTAAGGACGAGGACTGAACCGTTCCTTTGGAGCAGGTTCAGTCTTATTTCCATTTGGTTGTTTTTCTTTCATTAAAGCTCTGCAGTATGACTAACACCTTACAATGCACTGATTCACAACTTTCTTTTGGATTTTGTTTTATTGGACAACTCTAGCACAGATGATAGCATAGCTCTTGAATACGATGCCAGATGTTTTTAGAGTTTGTTCATTGACACTGGATATGTATTGGTATGGCACAGGATTTAAATGTAATTGAGTGTTTCCTGGCACAAGCTTTATACAGACTATTTTTGTTCCGGGACACGATGCAAAAGATACTATTTCTGGTGTGGCAAAAATTGTTCCTCCTTGTAGCCTGTGGTCTGAGCTATACACTTTTCATTAAGTTTAGAAAATCACCCAAACTGTTTCTAGATCCTAAAGTTTGAAAACAAAATATTTGAAAAACGTATTTTACTCTGTGACTTGGAAGCTGCACACATGCCCTGAGGTTTCCCTAGAATGCCTTTTTAAGTTATTACATGTGCTTCTCAAAACTTGACAAACTTGACAAATCTATGGTTACCAAGGAGCTGTTGTGCAGTTTCTCGTTAGTAAAATGTGTTTAACAATCGAAACGAAAGGTCTGGAAATACAAAGATCACTTGAAGACCCACATCTGGGTATATCCTGAATCCAGCACCAGAGGTCCAGGTTCGGTTGTGCTCCTGTGTTGGTTGCTGCCTATCCTAGTACGGAAACTGAACCAGACCAGAGGGTACAACGTGGTAAGAGTAGCCAAAAAATGCCTTTCTGGAGGAAGTGCTTCTTTAAACTTTTCTGAAGAAGATGATAATAGGTGCCTCTATTTAAGGTTTCTAATTATTAAATAATAATTTTACTTGTCTGATAATTCACAAGTTAGGCAACAAGGTGCACAGTCATCACCCTCCACTCATGTACACACTGATATCTCGCTCGGGCGTCAACGTTTAAATATGGTGCACGGTTTGCGCCGAATGTGTGTCAACATTTTTTACATACATTTGGCCCAAACAGAGTATAAATATGCCCCTAAATGTGCTCTTCTGATCTGATATTTCCCCAACGTACTCTTGACATTTAGCGCTATTTTCTTAGAGCAGAATGGACCCATGTGTGCAAAATGAATGCAAGGGTACATTTTGCACTAAGAAATTGTGCTACATGCAGCAGAACACGAAGAGCGAGTCTTAGCTGTGCTTTCTAAATGTTCTCTCATGGTAAGATTGTTCCCCCCCCCAAATTACTGTTAATTACATGAGCAGGAATAGTTGTGTAATTATTGATAATCTCACGTCAAAGAGTAACATGGAATTACTGAAAATACTCTGATTACTCCGGCATAATTGAAATTTTGCCATGACCTACTTCCTCAGGGGTAATTGTCTATCCAAGGTCTCATTGCCTTTTAGGAGTTTCTGAGCGCGGCCCTTCCGTGCAGATTCTGCAGAACCTGGATGAATTTTTTTTTAATTTGTTTCTCTTCAGGCCTGGGTCAGTGCATGCCGCGCTCTGCAGTTGTCTTCGAGAGAAACATGCTTTCACTGAGCTGACAAGTATAGGGGAGAGCTTTTATGTGTAGTGACTAGGCCCTCCCACAGACTGTAGGGCATCTGTTACACCCCTGCCCTGTAGCAGGATTAACATTAGAATGTTCAGAGTGTGGCATTCCACCATATCAGATACATGGAGAATGCAACATTCCTTGGAAAGTTGGATAAAGGAGTTCAGGGTCTATGCTGTTTTGCTCTATCCAAAATATGTTTAGAGAGTGTGGAAATCTATGATGGAAATGCAGCTCATCCGGTAGAGTGCATTTTAAGGCAAAACAAACAAGAAAATGTAATTTTCAAAATTGAGAATCCTTTGGAATTCAGGTTGGTGATTTACAGTGGTTCACCGTTTTTCTGAGTTTTCATCTATGCCTAATAATCTCCATAAACCACTCTATCACAATAGACCAAAATCTTTCTAACACACAAACGCTGATGGGAGGATACTTGCAATAAGTCTAACCAATAGCAATTGCTCAGGGTAGCATTTTAATCCAACGTTCTTTTGCCCACCATGGCACCTCAGATTAGACAAAGCTAAATGCAAATCAGTGTTCACCTGGTCTAATAGTAAGGTATTCTGACAGGAATATTCCAGTCCGAACTGCCAAGCCTGAGCCTCTCTGAACCAGAGCACAAGCAACTTAAGAATGGTTTCACCTTGATTGGGGCTCTTCAGCCAGGAGTAGCTTGGTTCCAGTGGGATAGTGAGCAAGGAATCTATGTCTGGGCAATCAGGTCGACCCTGGTTCAGGTTCACACTTTACAGCTCCGAAACTGCCTCCAGCTACCCTTACTGATTTAAGAGTAGCTAACCTTCAGAAGGCCCTTCATTTGACAAGGTACCTTCTATCTTCATTGGGATTTCAGATTGTTAGGTCGAGAGGACCTGCTGTGGTTTCAAATTCTTAGTACTCCTGAATCAGAAGAGGAAGAGCTGGTAGTAACTCCACAGGCGATCACTGAATGTAGGAAAGGTTCATAGAATACATGCACAGCCATAAGGCTGCTTCAGTTCTGACTGGAGGTGCTCTCAATCATCAGAGCCTGTGCAGCATGCTGGTCCTTAATCAGCAGTGTAAGGGTAAGGCAACTGAATTTTGACTACACCTGAAGGGGACAAGAGGAGCTGCCAGACTGCAAGCTGTAACAGCAGAAGAAGCTCTGGTGGTACGCCACAAATATTTACACTGTGTCTGAGTCTGTGCTTCGGTAGAGAGGATAGGCAAAAGAGTTAAAGGCCATGCAAACAGGCATTCTATTAGGTGAGCCAAGCAGAAGATATTGCCTAATAAAAACAAAGATGCTGGTAAGCTAACTGATTCAGAAGCTGCCCCAGATATCTACTTTCACACAAGGAAGAGGTTTGGCTGCTAGGAGGCTATTACACATCCTGTCTCTATGAAGTTTTGAAAGTTCACAGCCTCTGTATCAGACCTTCAGTGCGTCTTTCATGTTTGTGCCACATAGTGGCGTACTACAGTCACCAGAATCATAAATGCAGAGTGACCCTACGTCATTTGTGACCACCAAAGCTTTGCATGATGAGCCTATAAATATAATGGTAAAGTTAAACTGTAAGTTCCAGAATGTAGAGGGCTCTTTTACATGGATCCAGAACGGGCATTAGCTGTCACACGACATGGTGACATATACAGAGCACGAGCCACATGTTGTATTACCAAGGAATTTTGTAACATCCCTTGGTTTCAGGCAGTACAGCGATGTACTGTATAATTTTGCTCCACACATTTATATGTTTTCCTCTGTACATGCAAATGGATTTTCCAGGCGCTGGCACACTGAACCTGATTTTAATAGCTGGAGACTCTAGTCTGTAAATATGCTTTGGGAAAAGGGATGCATTGCAGCCTAGACCAGTTCCTCATCCTTTACTCAACATGCACCTTATTTAAGTGGAAAAAAGTTCCTTGTTGGTAGTTGAAAGATCTTCCAGGGCTGAACAGGCTAGCCTTTTTGGTTCCTTTCAATCTTTTCTCTCAATCAGCACACACTGTAGACATATAAACTAATGCTATTGACTTTATTAGAAGCCATTCTAGTAAGTGGTGGCTAGTGACTCTAAAAAATGGTGGAGCATTCATGGGGTACTTACTGCTGATGCATTGAGCTTTGTTTATCTCTTTCCATTTGGTCACACCTCCTTCAGCCCACTCCACCATAACAGAAGGTTTGTTCATGTTCACTATACTTATTGTTGGAAATGGCCCTTTCTGCAGTGTCATCCCAAGACTTTTTGCCTTCATTCTCTTCATTTCCTGACCTTGTTGTGTTGATTTGGGGAATCTGGGCATTTCACCACTGCTGACCAGTACTAAAATGCAAGTGCTCTGTACACTAAACATGGTCACATTGGCTTCTCCACAATTGGCATATTTAATTTACTTGTAAGTCCCTAGCAAAGTGCACTATATATGTACATTTAGGGCCATATTTATACTTTTTGACGCAAAACTGCGCTAATGCAGTTTTGCGCCCAAAAAAATAGCGCCGGCTAACGCCATTCTGAAGCGCCATGCGGGCGCCGTATTTATTCAATGACGTTAGCCGGCGTTAGCCACCGGCGCTGTCTGCTGTGCGTTGAAAAAAACGACGTACACCAGGCAGCGCCGGCGTAGGGGGAAAATGGCGTATGGGCGTCCACAAATGGTGCAAGTCAGGCTGAGGCAAAAAAATCGCCACAACCCGATTTACGCCATTTTTTTACGACGCCCATCCCCCATTGAAATGACAGGAGTCATGCCCCCTTGCCCAATGGCCATGCCCAGGGGACTTCTGTCCCCTGGGCATGGTCATTGGGCATAGTGGCATGTAGGGGGGCACAAATCAGGCCCCCCTATGCCACAAAAAAAAAAAAAAATACTTACCTGGACTTACCTTAATGTCCCTGGGGGTGGGTCCCTCCATCCTTGGGTGTCCTCCTGGGGTGGGCAAGTGTGGCAGGGGGTGTCCCTGGGGGCAGGGGAGGGCACCTCTGGGCTCATTCTGAGCCCACAGGTCCCTTAACGCCTGCCCTGACCCAGACGCTAAAATCCAGCGCAAATGCGGGTTTTTTAGACCCGCCCACTCCCGGGCGTCATTTTTGCCCAGGAGTATAAATACGACGCATATGCATCGCAGTCATTTTTTAAGACGGGAACGCCTACCTTGCATATCATTAACGCAAGGAAGGTGTTCACGCAAAAAAATGACGCTAACTCCATGAACTTTGGCGCTAGACGCGTCTAACGCCAAAGTATAAATATGGAGTTAGTTTTGCGTCGAATTTGCGTCGAAAAAAACGACGCAAATTCGGCGCAAACGGAGTATAAATATGCCCCTTAATGTTACTAGTGGCCTGCAGCACTAATTGTGCCACCCACTAAAGTAGCCTTTCAAACATGTCTCAGGCCTGCCACCGCAGAGTCTGTGTGCATTTTTAAACTGCCAGTTTGTACTGGCAAGTGCACCCACTTACCAGACCCAACCCTTCCTTTGCATTACATATAAGTCACCCTTAAGGTAGGCCCTAGTTTGCCTCAAGGACAGGAAGAAGTGTATTTAAAATGTTGGACAGTTTACAGTTAACATGCCCTGGTAGTGAAAAACCATTAAATTTGTTTTTCACTACTGAAAAGCCTATCTCTCCTATAGGTTAACATTGAGGTTACCTTAAACTTAAAGCAGCCTTTGAGTATAACTTCCAATTGGGAAAAGATAGAAATTTTGAGTTTGGTGTCTCTGGGCTCACATTTTCAAATCACAGCTTATGGTGGGGTTGGATTTTAAATTGAAAGTCTGAAAATGCGACTTTTAGGAAGTTGGCATTTTCATACCTTAACTATTCTGCCTGTCTCTGAATACATGTCTGGGGTTGGTGACAGCTAGGATTTGTGCACTGATTAAAGTAAGTGTAATAAGATAAAATAGTAGAAAATCATGCTTCAAAATCAAAACAGTATATACATATATATAAATGGAGGGACACATGCCCAGTCCTCAGTGTCCAAGGCCCACATGGCAACATCAGATAGGCCAAGGCCCCACTTGACTCCTGCAACAACAGAGAGAGAACACTGCAGGGGCATCAGGTCAAAAATACACACAGGGGGATGGGGAACGAGGGGCACCTCAGCCGGAAGATGGTACAACACGCCTGGTCCTGGAGGGGGCTACATGCCCTGTGCGAGGTCCTGCGGAGTGCAAAGCCACAGTCTCTCTAGTGGGTGGTTTGCCCACTGCTTGGTCCTGGGGAGTGCAAAGCCACAGTCTCTCTAGTGGGTGGCTTCTCCACTGCTTCTGGAGTGGTTTGCCTACTGCTTAGTCCTGGGGAGTACAAAGCCACAATCTCTCTAGTGGGTGGTTTGCCCACTGCTTTGTCCTGGGGAGTGCAAAGCAGTGCTTTGCCCACTGCTTGGTCCTTGGGAGTGCAAAGCCACCGTCTCTCTAGTGGGTGTTTTGCCCACTGCTTGGTCCTGGGGAGTGCAAAGCCACAGTCTCTCTAGTGGATGTCTTCTCCACTGCTTCTGGAGGGGGCCTTGTGCCCAGTGTGCTTTATCCTGGCAAGGATGCGGTGAGTGGATGGCTTCTTCCACTGGTTCTGGAGGGGGCCTTATGCCCAGTGTGCTTCATCCTGGCAAGGAGGGGGTGAGTGGATGGCTTCTTCCACTGGTTCTGGAGGGGGCCTTGTGCCCAGTGTGCATCATCCTGGCAAGGATGGGGTGAGTGGAGGGCTTCTCCACTGGTTCTGGAGGGGACATTGTGCCCTGTGTGCTTCATCCTGGCAAGGTTAGGGTGAGTGGATGGCTTCTTCTACTGGTTCTAGAGGGGGCATTGTGCCCTGTGATGGAGCACTTGGGGAGTGCAAGGTCACATTCTCTCACCTGGGTGTCACACCTACAGGATTTGCAGAGTCCAGGAAGCACTACAGCCCACGGAGGCAGGACTACACACTTCCCGCCGGCGGTGACAGCTGCTCAGTAGTGGCGGTGCTGGTGTCTGGGATGCCAGTAGTGGGGGGAGACTCGAGCCCTTCCACTGCAGCCTTGAATGGCTGAACCGCCATGGTTGGTGGTGGGGGCTCAGAATCAGTCCCAGCACCAGGCCTCCCGTCCTTTCTGCCTGCAGGTGCAGGCCCCTTCCCCATGGCAGCTGGTGGTACCTCCTTGCCATTCCCTTTGGCAGCTGGGGGTGCCTCCTTCCCCTTGGCAGCTAGTGGTGCCTCCTTACCCTTACTCTTGGAAGCTGGTGGTGCCTCCTTGCCCTTCCCGTTGCCAGCTGGCGCAGGCACACTGTCAGTGTTGATGGCTGGTTCCCTGGAGCTTCTCCTACCTTCAGTAGCTGCTGACACTACTGTGGCCGTGGACTGGGTGGCTGAGGTGCTCATCTGGGTTCTGATCACCCTGGGCCGACGTGAAGGACGGGGGGGGCAGGGGTAGGGAAGAGGTCAACGGCAGAGAGGAAAAGCTCCTTAGGGAAACTGGGACGGGAAGAGGGTGAAGGTTTGGGAGTGGAGGAAGAGGGAATGGTTGATGGAGGTGTCTGTCTGCTGTGTATGGGTGCAGGTGCATGGGCTGGATGCTGTTGTGAGGTGGATGGCTGTTAGGTGTCTGAGTGCTTGCGTTTGTGTACTTTGAGAGGAGGGGGCACAGACACAGTGGGAGAGGGCACAGGGAACGTGTGCATGGATGTGGGGGTGGTGAGTGCTAGTGAGGAGTGTGTAGTGATAGGCGTGATGGTGATGAGAGTAGTAGGTGAGGATGTAGTGCATGCAGGTGTGAGTGGCGACGCAACTGGGAGGATGTTGGACGAGGAGGAGGAGGGGGACACAGTGGAGGCAGTGGATGTTGGTATGTGTGCATCTGGATGGTGTTTGTGTGAGTGCCTGTGCGATGATGTGTGGTGCTTGTGCTTGCCTGAGCCACTCCTGTGTGTTGTCTTTGGTGCATGCTGGTTTGCCTGTGTGCTTGGGATAGGCTGGGGTTGAGGGCAATGGGACTGGGTAGAGGAAGTCAGAGGGGGGAGGCTAAAGACAGGGACAATGGCTGCAATCAGGGAGGAGGCAAGAGCCTGGATTGATCTCTGTTGGGCCGCCATGCCAGAGTGAATGCCCTCCAGGAATGCATTTGTTTGTTGCATTTGGGCTGCCAGCCCCTGGATGGCATTTACAATGGTTGACTACCCAACAGAGATGGATCGCAGGGGGTCAATAGCCTCCTCACTCAGGGCAGCAGGGCTCACTGGGGCGAGACCTGAGGTGCCTGGGGTGAAGGAGATGCCCACCCTCCTGGGTGAGCGGGCACGGGAAACTTGCTGAGGGGCTGCTGGGAGGGCGGTGCTGGTATGGAGGTGGCAGCTGTACCTGTAGTTGGGGTGGGTACAGAGGTGTCCGCCACCAGCAGGGAGCTTCCATCGGATGAGGTATCACTGTCGGAACTATCCCCTCCTGTCTCCGCCGTGGTGCTCCCCTCGCCCTCCGTCCCACTGGTGCCCTCACCGTCGGTGGATTAGGCCTCCTAGGCCCTGTGGAATACAACTCCCTTTGTCACCAGTGCCTCTGCTCCTCCACCAGATGATGCTAATCCACATAAGGACAAGGTGACAAAACAAAAAGGGGGGGAAGAGGCAAAGGAAAAGGAAAGGGGAATTGACTTGGTCAATGGCGGAAACAACACCACTGTTGGCGTACATGACACACACACACACACAGGGAAAAGCCCTACGCATCAGGCAAAGCACTACCAGTCACAATGCTAATCACCAGCTCATGGACAGTAATACCTAATGCCAATAGCAGCATACCTGACACTCACAGACCACTGCCCAGTAGTGGATGCCTACTAGCTTGGTAGAAGGTGGTGTTCATCAGCCCCTGCCCAACATGGGACCTACCCTGCAATGTCCGGCCTGGCCTAGGTGCACCCACAGGCCCCACCCAGAGACCACCCCACCACGTGCAAGTAGTATATTTAGAAACTGTACTCACCCCCTTGTGGCTGCTGTGATGCCCTTAAGCTCCCATCTACCTCCGGATAGGCCACCGCCAGTATGCGGGCCAACAGGGGGGTCAGGGTTCGATGGCACCCTTTCCTCATTGGGAGGCCATCCCCAACTGGGCCTCCGCCGTCTACTTTGCCCAGCGTCTCTGGTCCTCCCATCGTTTCCGACAGTTGGTGCTCCGCCTGCCGTAGACCCCCAGGGTCCGCACGTCCTTGGTGATGGCACGCCATATACCCTATTTCTGACCTGCAGAAAAGAAACACAGAAAAAGGTATCAGTCATACCGTACGGCCTGTTACAATCATGGCCACCATAGCCCTCACATCCCCTTACGCACAGACATTGCCCACCAAACATGCAGCACGCTGCCCAGAACCCTTCCACCAACCCCCTCTACACAAGGCCCTCACACACAGCACTCCATGCATCCATGCCCCTCGCATCATGCTTACAGTGTACTCACCTGTTGGTCTGGAAGCCCATACAGTATTCGGTACTGGGGTAGGACGCCATCCACCAGTCTCTCCAACTCCGCAGCGGTGAAGGCAGGGGCTCTTTCACAAGTGACACGAGTCATGGTAGGTTCCATACACAGGTCACACCAGCACTTGCAGTGTAGGTCCTCTCCTGTTGAAGGTTAGGTAGCAAGTAAGTGAATAGATCTATGGTACCCCAAAGACACCCCAGGTTTTCAGAGGAGGAACTAAGGATCATGGTGGAGGAAATCATCCGGGTAGAGCCACAGCTATTCGGATCACAGGTGCAGCAGACATCCATTGCTAGGAAGATGGAGCTATGGCTGAGAATCGTAGACAGGGTAAATGCCGTAGGACAACACCCCAGGGGATGACATCAGGAAGAGGTGGAACGACCTACAGGGAAAGGTGAGTTCCGTGGTTGCAAGACACCAGGTAGCTGTACAGAGGACTGGTACAGAGGACTGGTGGTGGACCGCCACCTCCTCCCCCACAACTAACAACATGGGAGGAGCAAGTCTTGGCAATAATGCATCCTGAGGGCCTTGCAGGAGAAGCAGGAGGACTGGACTCTGGTAAGTCATATCTTTACTTCTATATCCCCCACCCTACTTGCATGCCATCACAAACTCCTACCCCTATCCTGACCCGCATCACTTCACCACCTCACATATACCCCACTATCACAACCCACCCATCCCAAAACCAAGCCCTGCATGTAACACCAATCCATGCACCCCCATCACAGACCTGCATGGACACCCATCACCACAGGATGCCCATTAGAGAGAATCACCTAGCCCACAAAATCACCATGTACACAAGGCAAAGCTGACAGGGCAATCACAACCATACAGGGAAACAAACCCATGCACAAGATGGCACACACAGATGCAATAACACTGCATTTTGATCCCCACAAGACCCCTACTCAACGTCACCGGAGAGGAGTTGCCAGCAACATCCAGTCCCCCCCCAGAGGAGGCCCACAGTGATGACAGCTGCTCTGCACGCCTGGATCACGATGACCAACCTGGCCCATCAGGAACCTATGGACAGTCGGTTACCCTGCCACAGTCCCAACCCACCACAGAGCCACCCCCTCAGGAAACACTAGCATAGCACCCACCCAGCGGGCACATGCCACTGTCCCCAGGGCACGTCAATCAGCAATGTGTCCACCACTACAGGGACCCCATGCAACCCCACAAACACAGGATGATCAGGGACCTGCGGTCAGTGGCAGTGGGCACATGGTTCAGGGGACAGAGGCATAGGACAACAGGGAAACTGGGAGGACTGCTGTGTGACAAGGGAAGAACAAGCCCAGGGAACTGACTCTCCAGAAGGCACTCACCAACATCGTGGGAGCATACCACCATTCCCAGGAGACCATGGGCCTGATACTGTACAAGTTGGGCCTGATACTGTACAAGTTGCAGGAGACCCAGTGGCTGCAGGAGGGACAGTACCTGGGAATCAGGGAGGACCTCAAAAACATCTGCACCATCCTGGTCACCATTGCAGGGGTGCTGGCTGACATGGGCAACACCATGAGGGAGGCAGTGGCACAACAACAGGCCCCTGAGACTAGCCACACCAAAGAACAGCCCTCCACCTCCGCCAGCGCTAGTGGACAGGAGGCCCAGCCACAGGACACAGCCACAGGACCAACAGGCCACCAGAACCCAACCCCCTGCAGAACGAACCCCCCCTGCAAACGGTCCCTGCGATCCAGGCAGAAGCCAGAGAACATTGCCAAGACCCCCCCCCCAGGAAATAGGACTATCCTGATTGTCACCCTTCTGCCTCACTCTGTCACCCTGTCCACCTTGAACTGCCATTACTCCCCTTTCTATGCCCCATTGGACAATGCACTTGTGATACCAAAAGACTGGACTCTAACTGGACATTCCTCCACCATCACCCCAGCCCATTGCACATCCCCCTCTACGTATGAACACTTAAGTAAACACCCTTGGAACAAATACAAATCTTGAGTCTATCAAATGATTGAAATATGTATTAGTACAACATTCTGAAAACATTGCAAGTCAATTTACAGTTATATGTACATTGGTATGACCTTTAGTGGGCAGCAGTAAACCTACCAGGAGGCAGAGTGGGCCACAGAGATCTGAAAATAGAGTTGCCAAAGGGTACAGTAAGTGGCCATAGACATAGGGAAATCAGGCAGCCATGTACAATGTCCAACAGAAAACTGAAATTGTCAGAGTCACCAGATCCTCGGGGTCTGCGCACGTTCCCAACACGTCCACCACTGAACAGCTCCAAGACTCTGATAGATAAATCACAGAGGCTAAGAGAGTTCAAGAGGAGAAGAGGGGATTAGGAAGGGAACAGCTGTTAAGGAGACCTGTAGTAAGAAAAAGGTTGAAACACACAATATGAAAATTACACCTCATGAAATCAATACTAGACTATGGCCCATATTTATACTTTTTGACGCTAAACTGCGCTAACGCAGTTTAGCGTCAAAAAATTTAGCGCCGTCTAACACCATTCTGAAGCGCCATGCGGGCGCCGTATTTATGGAATGGCGTTAGCCGGCGCAAGCAGACCGGCGCTGCCTGGTTTGCGTGGAAAAAAACCACGTACACCAGACAGCGCCGGCGTAGGGGGAAAATGGCGTATGGGCGTCTTAAAATGGGGCAAGTCAGGTTACGTCGAAAAAATCGTCGTAACCCGACTTGCGCCATTTTTTTTCGACGCCCATCCCCCATCAACATGACTCCTATCATTGTAAAGATAGGAGTCATGCCCCCTTGCCCAATGGCCATGCCCAGGGGACTTATGTCCCCTGGGCATGGTCATTGGGCATAGTGGCATGTAGGGGGGCACAAATCAGGCCCCCCTATGCCACAAAAAAAAAAAAAAAATACTTACCTGAACTTACCTTAATGTCCATGGGATGGGTCCCTCCGTCCTTGGGTGTCCTCCTGGGGTGGGCAAGGGTGGCAGGGGGGGTCCCTGGGGGCAGGGGAGGGCACTCTGGGCTCATTTTTAGCCCACTTGTCCCTTAACGCCATGCCTGACCCAGGCGTTAAAAAGCGGCGCAAATGCGCCGTTTTTGGCCACGCCCACTCCCGGGCGTCATTTTTGCCCGGGAGTATAAATACCACGTAAAGGCCTGGGAGTCATTTTTTAAGACGGGAACGCCTCCCTTGCATATCATTAACGCAAGGAAGGGGTTCACGCTAAAAAATGACGCACACTCCGGGCACTTTGGCGCCCGAAGCGTCTAACGCCATAGTATAAATATGGCGTTAGTTGGCGTTAGTTTAGCGTCGAATTTGCGTCGAAAAAAACGACGCAAATTCGGCGCAACCAGAGTATAAATACGGCCCTATGACTCTAAGCCTAGTCATTCTGAAAACATGAACAACCTAAGAATTAGGCTTAAAATAACTAAGTTTCAAGATGGCCGGATACCTGTCAGGGAATCAAGATGGATTAAATGAAACTTTCAAATTCAAGTACTTTCCTTTACATGAGAATCAGGAAAAAACATTCTGAATAAGTTCTAAACCAGTCATATGAATCCTTTTTTGAGAATGCATACTAGGACCATGCAATATTGCATCTAGAAACTCTGGTCTTCTGTGTTCTCTTGAAATGTTTCAACACGAATTGCGCACATTGCAGATTTTCATATATATAGTAAACACCATAAAATGATTGTGCACCATGAATAACACAATATGGATTCAGGAAACAAATCACACAACTTGTCAACTCGAATATTACCTACTAAATGTCTTAGAATAAATGGCATACAATGAACAACATGAATTAAGCCCGAAGAGAGAATCATGTGTCTTGCCGATTCGAGTGCCACCATGTAAAATGTCAAGAAATTATAGCACGCAATGAATATCAAGGTTAAATCACCATTAAACGAATCGCGCGTCTTGCCGATTCGTAAGCCACGATGTAAATGCCAAAACATAACAGCGCGCAATGAATAACAAGATTAAAGCACCATGAAACGAATCGTGCGTCTTTTGCCGATTCTTAAGCCACCATGTAAATGTCAAGAAATGGTAGCACGCAATGAATAACAAAGTCAAATCATCATGAAACGAATCGCACGTCTTGCCGATTCGCAAGCCACCATACAAATGTCAAGAAATGGTAGTGCTCAATGAATAACAAGATCAAATCAGCACGAAACGAATCGCGCGTCTTGCCGATTCGCAAGCCACCATGCAACTGTCAAGAAATGGTAGCGCGCAAAGAAATCTGTTAATCATTAAAGAATTAGGCCAAGAATATGAAAGTTCTCGATAACGGCGTCAGGAGGTCAGCCCAACCACCGTCTTACCGCCCAGAACAAGGATCACCAATGAAGAATGAAGGGCAGAGGCCTGGAAGATCAAATAGGCCACCGGGACAGGAGCTCAGGAAGTAGCTGCTGCTCTGCACCGGGACCTCTGAATAGTGAGCACTTGGAGCTGGGCTGGCTCCCTTTTATAGAGTTTTGGCCCAGCCCACAACCACACCCAGGCATGCTGCAGGGAAAGTCTCTGGAAGGCCCTGGAAAGGGATCACACCCTAACACACTCTGAAAGCCTGCAGCAATACATTTCAAATGAACAGTATTTGTAAACACATTAAAAATAAGTCTTCAGGATTAAACTCTGCAATGCAAAAGGTTAAACAACAACATATCAGCACAATGCATAAATTACGTTGTTTTGAGATTGCTGGGTTTTTGCATTCTAGTCGCCAATAGAGCGCGCACTGCCCTGGTGTTGACAGAAATGTAAAGTGAAGTTATAGTGTCTTACCTGTGTGTCACTGGAAGTATTGCTGTATTATATTACTTCTGTTGTCCACATCTTCTTCCTCTGCCTCCTCTTCCTCACTGTCCACAGGCTCCACCGCTGCCACAAGATCATCTCCAGGCTCATCCTCCTGCAGAAAAGGCACCTGGCGTCTCAAGGCCAGATTGTGCAACATGCAACATGCAATATGCAACGATGATCTAGCACACCTTCTTGGGTGAGTAGTACAGGGATCCACCTGTCAGATGGAGGCACCAGAATCCGGTCTTCAGGAGGCCAAAGGTTTTTTCAATTATCCTCTTTGTTCGCCCATGTGCCTCATTGTAACGTTCCTCTGCCCTTGTCCTGGGATTCCTCACTGGGGTCAGTAGCCATGAGAGGTTGGGGTAACCAGAGTCACCTGCAAATATCGAGGGATACCTGTTAGACACACACTAATCCTTAGGGACAACCCCATACCCAGACACCAACTTATACTGGGTGGGGACCGTGGGCTCACCTATTACCCACACCCGGTGCCTCTGGAGTTGTCCCATCACATATGGGATGCTGCTAATCCTCAAGATAAATGCGTCATGCACAGAGCCAGGATACTGTGGTTCTAAAAATTCTGGACCCATGTAATTTACTTTGCCACAGCAGTACGATTTTAGTATCAAAAGACCGATAATGACTAGTACACTAAGCATGAGCATTTTCGCTCAATTCCAGCAGCGTTTTCACCTCGAAATCGCCATTTTCGTCCTGCACTCGTGGCTCCCATTTTATACACGGCAGCCATTTTTAAAAGTTGCCCTCACATAGGCTTATAATACAGTCAGATTTGATTCCAAGGACACGTACACCTTGATTGACTTTTCTCTGACCTGGGCAAGCTGGAACTATTGCCTCAGGCCAAACCTGTTTGGTCAGTCCCTCTCCCAGTGGCCGAATCAGATAGCATCAAGGCACACCATGCCATAAAACCCTTATTATCGCTCACACACCCTGCCTAATCTTGCTCACACCTGCTCTTTTCTTCTTCTTACTTTACGAGGGGGAGGTGCACGTTTTTATTGGGGGTCCACACTTATCTGATGTAAAATACTAGGTCTTGCCGGGTAATTTATTATGGGTTGGATGACATGAAATATGAGGTTTTCATCATGACACTGTTTTTTCCTTTGTAGTGAAAACATGTGAATGACCAACCAAAATGTCAAGAATGTTTGCCTGAAGCTTAAAAAACTGTATATAAGGAAACCTGACTTTGCATTGACACACAGTCTCCTGAGAACATACAAACCGTGCTGTTGTACTTCTAGGACGCTTGTTACTTGGTTGCAGCCAATAAATTTGATCTTTGACTTCACCTAGAAGACTCTGAGTTTCTGTGGTCTGAATCAGGAAAGTACCCGAGGTCTTTGGGCGTACCCTGGCACCACTGGTTACCGGATCAGTACCGGTTCTGAAAAACCCAGTACCTCAATACTGGGCATTCACACGGGAGATGTACTGGCCCGCCAAACACACCATCTGCTCATTCATAGAGTGAAATCTTTTTCTATTCCTGAACACTTGTTAATTTCTCCGGGGGGGGGCAAATGTCACATATGTACCATCAATGACACCAATGATGTTGGGGATATGTCCCGTGGCATAAAAGTCAGCTTTCACTGTGGCCAAATCCTCCACCTGGGGGAATACGATGTAGCTGCACATGTGTTTCAGCAGGGCTGACAACACTCTGGTCAACACGTTGGAGAACATTGGCTGAGACATCCCTGATGCAATGACCACTGTTGTTTGGAAGGAACCACTTGCCAGGAAATGGAGCACTGATAGGACCTGCACTAAAGGGGGGGATACCTGTGGGCTGGCAGATAGCTGACATCAGGTCTGGCTCCTATTGTGCACACAGTTCTTGGATTGTGGCCCGATCAAGTCTGTATGTCAGTATAATGTGTCTGTCCTCCATTGTCACAAGGTCCACCAGGGATCTGTACACTGAAGGATGCTGCCATCTCATATTCATCCTCAGCGGTTGAAGCCTATGGACAGTAAAACGGTGAGCAGAGGGTCATATTCACACATCAATTGAAATAATGACACATCTTTTCCTTTACACAACCTGCATGTGAATCCAAAAGTCAGTTGCTATGCCAATGTCTGCTGTGACGCAGTTAGGTGCCATGGCCTGTGCCCCCCTGAAATGGCGTCTGCCTTACCTGTGAGGAGGGACAAGTGGAAATGAGGTAATTCCTCTGGCGTTGTGCGCTGTTGCGGTAGGCGGTCGACGCTCGCCGCGCAACTTCGCATTGGTTAACATTTGGCCCTATGGATTCCAGGAGCCAATGGCGATGTACACCAGCGGTGACGGTACACACCGCCGTGGACGTGACTGCCATTTTCTATCTACTCACTCACTTGCTACCTGACCTTCAACAGGAGAGGACCTACACTGCAAGTGCCGCTGTGACCTGTGTCTGGAAGCAACAAAGGCTCATGTGTCTGGGGAAAGGGCCCCTGCCTTCACTGTGGAGGAGTTGGAAAAACTGGTGGATAGGGTCCTCCAGACAAACAGGTGAGTACACTGTGAGCATGATGTGTGGGCCATGAATGTATAGATTGCTGTGTGTGTAAGCCACATGTAGGGGGGGGCTGAGGCATCCTGGCCAGAATGCTGCATGTATGGCAGTCAATGTATGTGCTTCAGGAGATGAGAGGGATCTGGTGGGCCATGAGTGTGACGGTCTGGACGGTTGACTAATTCCCTTTTCTGCTGTCTTTTCCATGCAGGTCAGCGCCCATCAGAAAAAGGGTATTTGGCGTGCCATCGCCAAGGAGGTGCGGACCCTGGTGGTCTTTGGCAGGCGGAGGACCCATTGCTAAAAAACAGTGGGAGGAGCTGCACCACTGGGCAAGGAAGACGGCGGTGGCCCAGCTTTGTCTGGCCTCCAATGAGGAAGAGGTGCCCGTTGTACCCTGACCCCCCTGATCTTCTGCATCCTGGCGGTGGCCAATCCGGAGTTGGATGGGCACTTGAAGGCATAACAGCAGCCACAAGGGGGTGAGTACAGATTCAGAATCATGACTGTACGCATGTTAAGGTTTATCTGGGTGGGGGATGTGGGCTGCGGGTGCCCTTAGGCCAGGGCGAATATGGCAGGGTAGGTCCCTTGTTGGGCAGGCTCTGAAGCACTCCAACCCCAATAGTGTTAGTGGGCATCTGCTCCTGGGCAGGGTCCTGTGGGTTTCAGGTGTGCAGCTAATGGCGTTAGGCATTGTACCCCATGGGCTGGTGACTATCTTAGTAACTGGTAGTGCATGGCCTAGTGCATAGGGCTGCTCCCTGTGTGTTGTGTACACCAATGGTGGTGCTGTTGCTGGCAATGACCAAGGGTATCCTCTGTCTCTCCACCCCCTTTTTGTTTTGTCACCCTGTCCGTGTGTGCGCAAGCATCATCTGGCGGAGGAGCAGAGGCACCGGCAATGGAGGGAGCTGCATCCCACATGGGCCTGGAGGCCGAATCCACCGATGGTGAGGGCACCAGTGGGACGGAGGGCGAGGGGAGCACCACGACGGGAACAGGAGGGAACAGCACAGACAGCGACTCCTCCTCTGATGGAACTCCCTGGCGGTGGCGGACACCTCTGTGTCCACCCCAACAACAGGTACAGCTGCCACCCCTCTACCAGCACCGCCCTCCCAGCAGCCCCTCAGCATGTTTCCCGTGCCCGCTCCCCCAGGAGGGTGGGCATCTCCTTTGCCCCAGGCACCTCAGGCCCAGCCCCAGTCAGCCCTGCTGCCATCAATGAGGCGGCTATTGACCTCCTGAGATCCCTCACTGTTGGGCAGTTAACCATTCTGAATGCCATCCATGGTGTCAAGAGGCATTTGCAACAAACAAATGCACACCTGGAGGGCATTTACTCTGAAGTGGGGGCCCAACAGAGAGCATTTCAGGCTCTGGCCTCCGCACTAATGGCAGCCATTGTCCCTGTCTCCAGCCTCCCCCCTCCAACTTCCTCTACCCAGTCCCAATCCCCTCAACCCCAGCCTATCCCAAGCACACCTTCAGACCAACATTCACCCAAATCAACACACAAAAGTGGCTCAGGCAAACACAAGCAGCACACTTCATCTCACAGGCACTCACACAAGCACCATCCCCATGCAGGCACACCAACATACACTGCCTCCACTGTGTACCCCTCCTCCTCATCATCCATCTCCCTCCCAGTAGAGTCTCTACTCACACCTGCATGCACCAGATCCTCATCCACTACCTCCATCACCAGCATGCCCATGACAACACACCCGTCACTGGCAGTCACCACCTCCACATCCATGCACACATCCCCTGTGTCCTTTCTCACTGTGTCTGTGACCCCTCCTCCCAAAGTACACAAAAGCAAGCAACAAACAGCCATCCACCTCACAACAGCATCCAGCCCATGCACCTGCACCCAAACTCAGCAGACAGACACCTCCTACAACCACTCCCTCTTCCTCCACTCCCAAACCCTCTCCCTCTTCCCGCCCCAGTGTCCCTAAGAAGTTTTTCCTGGCAAACACTGCCCTCTTCTGTACCCCTCCCCCTCGTACTTCCCCTTGGGCCAGGTTGGCCAGAACCCAGCCCAGCACCTAAGCCACGTCCTCTGTGGTTCCTGCAGCTATCAGAGGCTCAAAGGGGGCACCCGTCAGCCCAGCCAGTGTGCCACCAAACCCTGCCCAGGCCAAAACCATCTGCCACCTGGCAAGGTGAGGAAGGGGCACAAAACACCAGCCAAGGCACTTCAGCCTTCCGAGGCTGCAGGTGAAGGCCTGGTGGCTACCAGCACAACCGCCAGCACCGCCACCTGCACCGCGGCCAGCACCGCCAGAAGCCCCACCACAAGCACCGCCTCAAGCACCGCCACCTGCACCGCCACCTACACTGCCTCAAGCACCACTACTGTCAGCATCATCAGCCCCAGTGGGCAACATTCTAAAGCTGCAGGAGAAGGTCTGGAGCCCACCTGCACCAAGGCCAGCACCTCCACCTGCACCAATAAATTGATTAAATAGATGGATTCTTAGTGAAATTGTGACTGTACCAATATGGCCGACGCATAGGTGACTTAAAATGCTTCATTTGGTAAATAAACAAAATGGTAAGATAGGCCGTTAGAATGCACTGTACGGATGCTCTCCCAAACATAAATACTTTGAGTAAAGTATGTGTTAGTTGTAGGTGAAGGATAGATGTTGTTCTGTTAAGTACTTATGAAAAATGTAACAGAAGATTAGGTGGAGGAGTCGTAGTGACTCGTGTTAGCACCAATGTTGCTGAGGTATTTGTGACGGTCATTATTTGTTGATTTCCAGTGACTCGCGCTAGCACTAATATGGCCGCCGTGTTGGTGACGGTCAGTACTCAACTTTGTCATTGGACGGTTTACATGTGAAACGTTTGGACGCGATACGTCATAAATGGACTTGTGGGTTACTATTCGTGTTTTTTCGGATGTTCGACGTAAGCGATACAGGACCCTAAATGGAGAGTAATAATATAGGTAGATAAAGCTTATAAATGGCATTCTTTACTTCGTTTTCTACCTTTCTGAAATCGCAGCATGTTGGTGAAAATGTGTATGCATTACAGCATATTTGTAGACTGCGTTCTACATTTAAATATTGGATAGTAGTTGTATCATGGAATTAAATCTAAAAGACATTTCCATACTTAGAATGTATACACAGACACGCATAGCGTTTAAAAAATTGCTAATTACATTGGGCAGGAAGTGTGGTACAGTATACACAACATAGGAGATTGAAATGTAAACAATTATTTGAAGGTAGTGTCTGGTCAGATCAGATTCTGATGGGTTATATCTAAATTGGACATATAGGGCAAAGTTGGTTAACTATTGAATTTGTTGGTCAAATATATAAGTATTTATATTTGCAGTGTTCTGATTCTAATGTAGATTGGAACTCTTCCGCTGATGACTCGGTCCAGGCATATACCACCCTTATGGTCTCAGCTCATACCATCTTTAAACAGTGAGGATTTTTGTTGTGAGAATTGACTATTGAAAATTGGACCTGATTTCCTTTGGGTAATTTGTTATAATTATTGTGGAAGGATTTGCAAGGTGGGTTGACTTATGTTCCTGGGTTATGTATTGGTTAATATATTTAAATAACAACATGCAGGCTTTTTTGACATACTTCTTATTCCCTCTTTTAGCTCTGTGTTTTTGGATCTATGATATGCATTGTCAATAAGGTACATCAGTACATAGAACCTTCACAGTATGGGATTTCTAGAGTCTGTAGATTATTGCTTTGTTTGTTGCTTTATATTTAATTTTGGTTTATGAAATATATGCTTTCCATACAGTTTCTTCTTTTTAAGTCTATCTCTTATCTTGCATGGGTGTAAGGGTGTTGGAGCACTATTTCGGTTTATTTTTGCTTTGTAAATATTGTAAAGGAATGCTGGCTTATGGGACACTGGGTGTTCATTTTACACATAATGATTATAGTGTGTTTATTGTATTTGATGAATATAAGGTTAATATTTTTAATATAAAAATGTGTTTGTGGCTTAATAGATTTTCGGAAGAAGCAACTTAATAGTATTCGTTTGTATTACAATTCTATCAGCCTTGAAAAAGTCCTTGATAGGATGAAACACGTGTCGGCTGAAGTTCATATTCATTGGCTGAGGTCTTACACAAGTTGGAACATCTGTGATAGAAAAAATCTTCTTCTATGAAATACGTTAAAAGTTTTTGTTTATATGTTTGGAATAATGTATGTGTTTTTTCATTTGTATTGGATTGTATATTTATGAGTATGTGTATTTATAAATAAATTATGATTTATATAGTAGGTTTTTGATTATTAATTGTCTAGGGTAACCAACACCAAGAGACTCATGTGATTGATTCTGATTTGAATTATTTATATTTGCATTGTTTGATGGTATCTCTTATCTCTTTAAATCATATGTTTTACGGAGAATTTATAGTGTGCTCCACTAATTGTTTTGTTTTTGTGATTATCTGGTTTTGCTTTGTTGATTCCAGTATGTACATGTTGGCAGCGGATGTACCTTAGTGTTTGAGCACCAGTAATGTTCACAAGACATTGAAAACTTAAGGAATGTGCAGCTATTTATAGTCATTGTTGCCTTTTTAGTTTTTATTGGATTTACGTTGTATTAGTCTTGTTTTACTCTAAATTATTCTATATTTTTTTTAACTGGTATGGAGTCCTTTTTGTGGTGTTTGTGGTGTGTCACTGTGTGTGTTGCACAAATACTTTACACATTTCTTCCTAAGTTAAGCCTGCCTGCTTAGTTTCCAGCGACCAGAGAGTGAGCACAGGTTAATTTAGGTTGTGTAACTGACTTACCCTGACTAGGAATGTGGTCCCAGCTTGGATGGGGTGCATGCTACTGCCAACTATGGATTCCTTTTCTAACAATTACGTTTGCATTGTGGATCAATCCGTTACTGCGCTGGATTTTGATGATCAGTCAACCTGTTCAGTATGAAGTCCATGGTTCCTGATGTCATTACACCCATCTGGTGTCCAATGTCACAATGTGGAGAGAGAGTTACTCTCGGGGGCTTCACACATGATACTTCCTGCAGTTGACATGTAGATTGGCAGGCGTACGGAGCTCTAAGGGCACTAGCGCACACAATCACAAATACAGAGATAACTGCCTTGTGTTCAAACCAAGCATTAATATGATTTATTCTTTTGCGGTTCTTACAGAGCACAAACATGAACAGACAGTGTTGGAGCACTTTACATGAGTAGCAATTACTTTACTTCACATAATATGATAAAAAAACAATCTTGCATCAGTGATCCTCTTCTTTGTTTCTTGCGGGCCAGCTCTTCTAAATCCTCTTGCCCAACACTTCCTGGATTTACTTAAGCACTGAGTTGGCTGGGCATGTGGAAACTAAGCATCACACATCTCAGCCAATGAAAGGACTGCTCTCATGCTGTTTATAGTAGTAAATAGCATAAGATCAGTGTGGGAATTGCTGGGACCGGTGAACACAGCACCTCATCCAAGGCCAATTGGGCTGTGTCTCTGCTTCCAGCTCCTTTGCAGCAATGACTGGGGAAGCATGTTGGGATGGCCATAAGCAAAATACTTGTCAACCTGACATGTGCAGTTCAGTTACACAGCCTCAGCTGGTTGCCGCAATATACCATGCCTAGGAGCCAAGGATGCCTGTTGTCTGCCAAAAGAGATGCTTCCATGGTTACCTCGCCCATAAAGCAGAAATAAATCCACTTGTGATAAAAAGGGTATCTGTGGGATGTAATGGCTCACAGGTAGGGGTGAACGCCCACACACACCCCTATAGAAAAAACCGCCCCTGACTCTAGTACCGAATATTTGCACAGCAATGGTAGCAAGTATCACTCTTATATGGAAATAGAACAAACATACAGCCCGCTTCAAAAAACGCATTTTGTAGTATGTACAGCACTAAGGGGCATATTTATAGTCTGTTTGTGCCAGATTTGCATCATTTTTTTAACGCAAACTTAACTCCATATTTATACTTTGGCGCTAGACATGTCTAGTACCAAAATATTGGAGTTAAAGTAATTTTTTGCATGCGGAAAACTACCTTGCGTCAATGAGATGCAAGGTAGGCGTTCCCAGGGAAAATATTACTCTAAGGCTCTAGCGCCTCATTTATCCTCCCGTGCAAAAGTCACGCACTGGGGGATGAGGGGACAAAAAATGGTGCACAGCTTGCTTTGCACATTTTTTAACACCTGGGGCAGGGCAGGCGTTAGGGGACCTCTGGGCCTCTGGCTCACAAGTGCCCTCCCCAGGCCCCAGGGACACCCACACCAGAGGGACAGTGGAGGATGGAGGACCCCATCCCAGGTAAGTATAAGTAAGTATTTTTTTTTTAAGTGCCATTGGGAGCCCTGAACTGGGTGCAATGGGCATGCCCAGGGGACCCTGATCCCCTGTGATGGCCATTGGGGTGGTGAGCATGACTCCTGTCTTTTCTAAGACAGCAGTCATGCGGTATGGATGGTTTTGCGTCAGAAAATGACTGTAGGCAGGTTAGAGTCATTTTTTTTACCCTAACTTGCCTAACGTCATTTTTTGGTGCAAAACCCCCTTCTTCCATACTGCCAGCCCCACCAGACTAACACCATTTTTTTTTTACACTAGCCTACCCTTTGCACCAGCTTGCACAATTCCATAAATGTGGTGCCCAGCTGGTGCACAGAAATGGTGCAAGCCGATGCTAAATGTTTTGGTTAAAAACTGCGTTAGTGCAGTTTTGCACCAAAAAGTTTAAAGCTGGGCCCAGGTACTACAAGATGCAACTCTTAACCCTAAAGCTGAAGAGTTCTGCCTCTGCTTCTTCTGTCTTTAATCTCTTGCCGTTTAGAGAAGATTTCCACACACATAGGTATACCAATTAATAGCAAACACTGGTAAGGACGAGATGGAGTTGCTAAAACAAAACATACACACACAAAACAGTAAGAAAATGGCAATTCACAAACTACAGTTCTCATGTTACTACAGCTCTCAGAGTAGCACAAACAGCTCAAATGTATCTCAGCCCAGTCTTGGAGTACATCAAGCACCAGACAAAGCCAACCACTGGTACAGCAACACATTCCCATTAAAAAAATGGAAACATGGAATGAAAACATCACCCCATCAGAAGTAAAGTTAAGTAAACTAAATTAATTTGAATTCAATTTTTATATTTTTAGATGATAAAAAAGTTTTAAAAAAGTACAAAAAAATTTAATAATTTGATTTAATTTTTTTTTATTAGACTTTGAAACTTTTGTAAAGCTTAACGTTTTTTAAATTAATTATTTACATTTAGCAACAATATGGCCCTCATTACAACCCTGGCGGTTGGTGATAAAGCGGCGGTAATACCGCCAACAGGCCGGTGGTCATAAATATGAAATTATGACCATGGCGGAAACCACTCAGACAGACACCCACTTTAACACACCGACCGCTTAACACACCGACTGCCAGGGCAAAATCAACAGGCACAACAGTGTTAACCGCCTACAGCCAGCCGGAAGACAATGTTCCGCCCACTGTATTATGAGACACCAATCCGCCACCTTTTCCAGGGCAATACCAACAACATCAAAAGCCTGGCGGAAACACTGCACAGAAAGGAAACGACTCACCTCTGGAGACTCAAGGAAGAACCACGCCGCCATGGATCCCGAGTTGCATGTGTTCCCCATGATCTTCTACCTTCTGCTCCACTACGAATACCAACGTTGGTGAGTACTGCCGCCTAGCAAACAGGGGAAGGGGGGAGGAAAAAGAGAGTGACACACACATGCAGCATTCAACACCCCCAACACTATACACACAAGCAGATGCACATACATAACATATTCACCCTCTACCCCTCAGGAATAATACAAGGACAAAATGAATAGATTAAAGTGAGTGTAATAAGATAAATATAGTAGCAATACGTGCATCCAAATCAACAAGTATATACATATTTAAAATGTAGGGACACTGCCCAGTCCTCAATGTCCGTGGGCCACAGGGCCACATCACATAGTCCAAGGCCCCACCTCACTGCTGCAACAACACGGAGAGAACACTGCAGGGGCATCAGGTCGAAAATAGCCAGGCACTGCAGAGGGACATGGAATGGAGGGGGCACCTCAGCCGGAAGATGGTACAGCGCCACTGGTCCTGGAGGGGGCAACATGCCCATCACTCTGTCCTGGGGAGTGCAAGGCCACAGTCTCTCAAGTGGGTTTCTTGCCCACTGGCTCTGGAGGGGGCAACATGCCCATTGCTTTGTCCTGGGGAGTGCAAGGCCACAGTCTCCCAATTGGGTGTCTTGCCCACTGGTTCTGAAGGGGGCATTCTGCCCACTGAGCTTCATCCTTTGGACGATGGGGTGAGTGGATGGCTACTCCACTGGTTCTGGATAGGGCATTGTGCCCAGTGAGCTTCATCCTGGGGAGAATGGGGTGAGTGGATCTGGAGGGGAATCATGCCCAGTGAGCTTCACCCTGTGAAGGATGGGGTGAGTGGATGGCTTCTCCACTGGTTCTGGAGGGGGCATTGTGCCCAGTGAGCTTTATCCTGGGGGGATGGGGTAAGTGGATGGCTTCTCCACTGGTTCTGGAGGGGAATCATGCCCAGTGATGCAGATCTTGGGGAGTGCAGTCTCTCAGCTGGGTGTCAGACCCACAGGATTTGCTGGGGCCAGGCCGCACAACAGCCCATGGACGCAAGACTACATACTGTCCGCCGGCGGTGACGGCTGCCCACGGGTGGTAGTGGTGGTGCTGCTGGTGGAGCTTGCAGTGGTGGGTGGAGGCTCCAGCCCTTCCCCTGCAGCCTCGGACGGCTGCCCAGTGGGGCTGCTGCTGCTGGCAGTGGTCCTGGTCGTGGTGCTGGTGGCGGTGCAGGTGGTGGTGCTGGCAGCTGTGGGGGGAGGCTCCAGCTCTTCCTCTGCAGCCTCAAATGGCTCCCCACTGGGGCTGCTGCTGCTGATGGCAGTGGTGTTGGTGGCGGTGCTGGCAGTGGTGGGCGGAGGATCCGTTCCCACCTGTAGTTGTTGGGGACACTACTGTGCCCATGAACTGGGTGGCTGAGGTGCTTGCCTGTGTTTTGACCTCCCTGGCCTGACATGAGGGACGGGGGAGGGGTAGGGAAGAGGTCAATGGTGGAGAGGAAAAGCTTCTTAGGGACATTGGGGGGAAGAGGGAGATGGTTTGGGATTGGAGGAAGAGGGAGTGGTGGTAGGAGGTGACTGTCTGCTGTGTTTGCGTGCAGGTAAATGGGCTGGATGCTGTTGTGAGGTGGATGGCTGTTGGGTGCCTGAGTGCTTGCATTTGTGTACTTTGGGAGGAGGGGCACAGACACAGTGGGAGAGGACACAGGGGATGTGTGCATGGAAGTGTGGGTGGTGACTGCTAGTGAAGGGCGTCTGCTGTTAGGTGTGCTGGTGATGGGGGTAGTGGATGATGATGTATTGCATGTAGGTGTGAATGGAGATGAAACTGGGAGGGAGGTGGACGACGAGGAGGAGGGGGCCACAGTGGAGGCAGTGGATGTTGGAATGTCTGCTTCTGGATGATGTTTGTGTGAGTGCCTGCGGGATGAAGTGTGGTGCTTATGTTTGCAATGCCCACTCTTGTGTGTTGTCCTGGCTGCATTCTGGTCTGACTGTGTGCTGGGATAGGTTGGGGTTCAGGGGAATGGGATTGGGTAGAGGATGTTGGAGGGTGGAGGCTGGAAACAGGGACAATGGCTGCTATCAGAGAGGAGGCCAGAGCCTGGATTGATCTATGTTGGGCTGCCATGGCAGTTTGGATGCCCTCCAGGAATGCATTTGTCTGTTGCATTTGGGCTGCCAGCCCCTGGATGGCATTCACAATGGTTGACTGCCCAACAGAGATGGATCGCAGGAGGTCAATAGCCTCCTCACTCAGGGCAGCAGAGATAACTGGGGCAGGGCCTGAGGTGCCAGGGACGAAGGAGATGCCCACCCTTCTGGGTGAGTGGGCACGGGAAACTCGCTGAGGGGCTGCTGGGATGGCAGTGCTGGTACGGGGGTGGGGGCTGTACCTGTAGCTGAGGTGTGCACAGAAGTGTCCTCCTCCACCAGGGAGCTCCCATCAGAGGAGGTATCTGTGTCCAAACTGTCCCCTCCAGTCTCCGCCGTGGTGCTCCCCTTGTCCTCCGTCCCACTGGTGCCCTTACTGTCGGTGGATTCGGTCTCCTGGGTCCTGTGGAATACAGCTCCCTCTGTCGCCGGTGCCTCTGCTCCTCGGCCAGATGATGCTAATGCACATAAGGACAGGATGACAAAACAAAAAGGGGGGGAGACACAAAGGATACACTTGGTCAATGGCGCCAACAACACCACCGTTGGTGTTCACAACACACTCACACACAGGGAACAGCTCTATGCACTGGGCAATACACTACAAGTCACAATGCTAGTCACCAGGCCCTGGATAGGGACACCTAACGCCAATTGCAGCATACCTGAGACCCACAGACCCTGCCCAGTAGTGGATGCCTACTAGCTTGTTTGGAGTACTTTCACATCAGAACCCTGCCCAATATGGGACCAACCCTGCAATACCAGGCCTGGCCTAGGGTAACACACAGGGTCCACCCCCCCACCCTGATCCCACCCCACCAGGCACAAGTTGTATATTGGGGCACTGTACTTACCCCCCTGTGGCTGCTGTGATGCCCCCAAGCGCCCATCCATCTCCGGATAGGCCACTGCCAGTATGCGGGCAATCATGGGGGTCAGGGTTTCACGGGCACCCCTTCCTCGTTGGGAGGCCATCCCCAGCTGGGCCTCCACGGTCTTCCTTGCCAAGCGTCTCAGGTCCTCCCACCATTTCCGACAGTGGGTGCTCCACCTGCTGTAGACCCCCAGGGTCCGCACGTCCTTGGCGATGGGACACCATATACCCTTGTTTTGATGGGCGCTGACCTGCAGGGAAATGGACACAGGGAAAGGAATTAGTCTGACCATCCTGCCTGTTACACTCATGGCCCACCATGCCCCTTCCCATCCCCATTAGCACAGACATGGCCCATCATACATGCTGCACGATGCCCAGGGCCCATCCACCACTCACCCCCTACATGAGGCCTTCACACACACAGCACTCCATGCATTCACGCACCATGCATCGTACTCATGGTGTACTCACCTGTTGGTCTGGAGGCCCATACATCATTCGATACTGGGGTAGGACCACATCCACCAGTCTCTCCAACTTCCGCTGAGGTGAAGGCAGGAGTCATGGTCAGTTCCAGACACAGGTCACAGCAGCACATGCAGTGTAGGTCCTCTCTTGTTGAAGGTCAGGTAGCAAGTGAGTGAACAGATTGAAAATGGCGGTGATGTCCGCGGCAGTGCATACCGTCACCGCTGGCATACATCACCATTGGCCACTATACCCCATAGGGCTCAATGTGAACCAATGAGGAGTTGCACTGCGGTTTTTGACCGCCTCCCGCAACGGTGCACAATGTCAGCGGAATTACTTCATTTCCACCTGTCCCTCCATACAGGACAGGAGGATGCCATTTTGGGGGGGGGGGGGCAGGCCATGGATCCTAACTGCGTCACAGTACACAAATGCACCATTTGGACATCTCCAACAAAATACTGTTACAATCACAACATGCATTGAACTGTAGTGTTTGAAATTAAGAGATAATGACCAGCTGCTCACCATTTTACCCCATAGTTTGCAACCGCTGTGGATGAATAGGAGATGGAGACATCCCTCCATGTACAGACACCTGGTGGACTTGGCAACAATGGAGGACAGGCACATTATCCTCACCTATAGACTTGACAGGGCTAAAATCACTGAGCTGTGTGCCCAACTGGAGCCTGACCTAGTCTCTGCTATCCGTCATACCACCGGGATCCCCCCTCTTGTGCTAGTGCTATCAGTGCTCCATTTCCTGGGAACTGGCTCCTTCCAAGTGACAGTGGGCTTGGCAGCAGGAATGTCTCATCCAATGTTCTCAATAGTGCTGATCAGAGTGTTGTCTGCCCTGATTAAACACATGTGCAGCTACATCGTTTTCCCCCAGGTGGAGGATTTGGCCACAGTGAAAGCTGAGTTCTATGCTATGGGACATATCCCCAACATCATTGGGGCTATTGATGGAACACATATTGCATTTGTCCCCCCCGGCGAAATGAACAGTTGTTCAGAAATCGAAAGAGGTTTCACTTCGTGAATGTGCAGACGGTGTGCCCGGCGGACCAGTACATCTCCCATGTCAATGCAAAGTATCCTGAGTCTGTGCCTGATGCCTTTATCATGAGGAATAGCAGCATCCCAAATGTGATGGCCCAACTCTAGAAGCACAGGGTGTGGCTAATAGGTGAGCCCTGGTTCCCACCCAGTATATGTTTGTGTATGGGTATGGTGTGGGCCCTAAGGGTTAGTGTGTGGCTAACAGTTGTCCCTCAATATTTGCAGGTGACTCTGGTTACCCAACCTCTCATGGCTACTGACCCCTGTGAGGAATGCCAGGACAAGGGCAGAGGAACGTTACATTGAGGCACATTGGCGTACAAGAAGAATTATAGAGAGGACCTTTGGCCTCCTGAAGGCCAGGTTTCGTTGCCTCCATCTAACAGGTGGATCCCTGTGCTACTCACCCAAGAAGGTCTGCTAGATCATCGTGGCATGCTGTATGTTGTACAACCTTGCCTTGCGTCTCCAGGTGCCTTTCTGCAGGAGGAGGAGGCTGGAGATGGCCGTGTGGCAGCAGTGGACCCTGTGGACAGTGAAGATGAGGAGGCAGACGATGTGGATGAGTGTAAGGAAATGCCTTCTTGGCATGGTTACCCCCTAGTGTTTTGACTTTGCTGATCCTAAGTTTTGATTGAAAGTGTGCTGGGACCCTGGTAACCAGGCCCCAGCACCAGTGTTCTTTCCCTAACTGTACCTTTGCTTCCACAATTGGCACAGCCCTGGCACTCAGATAAGTCCCTTGTAACTGGCACCCCTGGTACCAAGGGCCCTGATGCCAGGAAAGGTCTCTAAGGGCTGCAGCATGTCTTATGCCACCTTGGGGACCCCTCACTCATCACATGCACACTGCCTCACAGCTTGTGTGTGCTGGTGGGGAGAAAATGACTAAGTCAACATGGTACTCCCCTCAGAGTGCCATGCCAAACCCACTCTGCTTGTGGCATAGGTAAGTCACCCCTCTAGCATGCCTTACAACCCTAAAGCGCAGTGCACCATACCTCAGGTAAGGGCATATGTGCATGAGCACTATGCCCCTACAGTGTCTAAGCAAAACCTTAGACATTGTAAGTGCAGGGTAGCCATAAGAGTATATGGTCTGGGAGTTTGTCAAACACAAACTCCACAGTTCCATAATGGCTACACTGAAAACTGGGAAGTTTGGTATCAAACTTCTCAGCACAATAAATGCACACTAATGCCAGTGTGCAATTTATTGTAACATACACCCAGAGGGCATCTTAGAGATGACCCCTGAATACCAACCCGACTTCTAGTGTAGGCTGACCAGTTTCTGCCAGCCTGCCACCCACCAGACATGTTGCTGGCCACATGGGGAGAGTGCCTTTGTCACTCTGTGGCCAGGAACAAAGCCTGTACTGGGTGGAGGTGCTTCTCACCTCCCCCTGCAGGAACTGCAACACCTGGCGGTGCTCACCCCTTTTGTTACAGCGCCCCAGGGCATCCCAGCTAGTGGAGATGCCCGCCCCTCTGGATAGTGCTCCACTTTTGGTGGCAAGGCTGGAGGACATAATGAGAAAAACAAGGAGGAGTCACCCACCAGTCAGGACAGCCCCTAAGGTGTCCTGAGCTGGGGTGACCCCTGCCTTTCGAAATCCTCCATCTTGAGTTTGGAGTATTCCCCCAGTAGGATTAGGGATGTGACCCCCTCCCCACAGGAAGGAGGCACAAAGAGGGTGTAGCCACCCTCAAGTACCCTCCCAGACCTAAACACCCCCCTAAATCTAGTATTTAGGGGCCCCCCAGAACCTAGGAAATCAGATTCCTGCAACCTGAAGATACAAGAAGGACTGCTGACCTACAAGCCTGCAGAGAAGACGGAAGACAACAACTGCTTTGGCACCAGCCCTACCGGCCTGTCTCCTGATTCGAAAACCTGCAATCAGCGACGCGTCCGACAGGGACCAGTGACCTCTGAAGCCTCAGAGGACTGCCCTGGACTAAAGGACCAAGAAACTCCAGTGAGCAGCGGCTCTGCTCAACACTAGCAACTTCTTTGCAACAAAGAAGCAACTTTCAGAGACTTCCCGCTTCCCGCCGGAAACGTGAGACTTCACACTCTGCACCTTATGCCCCCAGCTCGAGATCCAGAGAATAAACACCACAGCGAGGACTCCCCGGTGACTGCGAGCCCGTGAGTAGCCTGAGATGACCCCCCTGAGCCTCCACAGCGACACCTGCAGAGAGAATCCAGAGGCTCCCCCTAACCGCCACTGCCTGTAACAAGGGACCCGACACCTGGACTTTACCCCCAGCCCCCAGGACCTGAAGGAACCGAACCTCGGTGCAGGTGTGACCCCCAGGTGACCCTCTGCCTAGCCCAGGTGGTTGCTGTCCCGAGAAGCCCCCCTGTGCCTGCCTGCACTGCTAGAGTGACCCTCCGGGTCCCTCCATGGATTCCAATCTGAAACCCGACACCTGCTTTGCACACTGCACCCGGCCGCCCCTGTGCCACTGAGGGTGTGTTTTGTGTGCCTACTTTTGTCCCCCCCCCAGTGCTCTACAAACCCCCCCTCGTCTGCCCCCTGAGGACGCGGATACTTACCTGCTGGCAGACTGGAACAGGAGCACCCCTGTTCTCCATAGGCACCTATGTGTTTTGGGCACCTCTTTGACCTCTGCACCTGACCGGCCCTGAGCTACTGGTGTGGTAACTTTGGGGTTGCCTTGAACCCCCAACGGTGGGCTGCTTATGCCCAGGAACTGAGACTTGTAAGTGTCTTCCTTACCTCACAAACTAATCTTTACTTACCTCCCCCAGGAACTATTGATTTATTGCACTGTGTCCACTTTTAAAATAGCTTATTGCCATTTTAACAAAGACTGTACATGATATTGCTTTTATTCAAAGTTCCTAACTTACCTGTGTGAAGTACCTTGCATTCCATGTGTTTACTTCAAATCTTAAACCTATGGTTCTTAAAATAAACTAAGAAAATATATTTTTCTATAGAAAAACCTATTGGCCTGGAGTAAGTCTTTGAGTGTGTGTTCCTCATATATTGCCTGTGTGTGAACAACAAATGCTTAACACTACCCTCTGATAAGCCTACTGCTCGACCACACTACCACAAAATAGAGCATAAGAATTATCTAATTTTGCCACTATCTTACCTCTAAGGGGAACCTTTGGACTCTGTGCACACTATTTCTTACTTTGAAATAGTATATGCAGAGCCAACTTCCTACAATGAGGACAACAGAAGTGCAATAATTCGTCAATACTTCCAATGACACCCAGGTAAGACAGTGTAACTTCATATTTAATTGACAGTTTTGTGTCTGACATTGTACATGGCAGGCTGTTTTTCCCACTTCTATGGCCACTCACTGTACCCTTCGGCATCTCTATTTGCAGATATTTGTGCCCCACTATTGCTAATGGTGTGTTGACTGCAGCCAACTACAGGTCTTTCCTATGTATACGTTACTGTTCAGTTGAATTGCAATGTTTAAACCTGGATAAACAAACACATACTTAAATCATTTGACATACTCCATACTTTTATTTTTTCAACAGGTGTTTATTTAAGTGCTAAGAAGTAGAGGGGGTAGTGGAATGGGCTCGGTTGATGACGGAGGAAAGTCCAGGATAGAGTCAACTCTATTTGTATCACAGGTGCATTGTCAAAGGGGGCATAGGAAGAGGAGCAATGGCAGTTCAAGGTGGACAGGGTGACAGAGTGGGACACAATGGTGACAATCAGGAGAGTTTTTTTTCCTGGCGGGGGTCTTGGCAATAGTCTCTGGCCTCTGCCTGGATAGCAGGGAACGTTTGCGGGGTGGTTCTACTTCTGCAGGGGGAGGGGTGCTGGTGGCCTGTTGGTCCTGTGGCGGGGGCCTCCTGTCCACTAGCGGCAGCGGAGGTGGAGGGCTGTTCATCGGTTTGGCTAGTGTTAGGGGCCTGGTGGTGTGTCACTGCCTCCCTCATAGTGTTGGCCATGTCTGCCAGCACCCCTGCAATGGAGACCAGGGTGGTGTTGATGTCATTCATGTCTTCCCTGGTCCCCAGGTACTGTCCCTCCTGCAGCCGCATGTTCTCCTGCAACTTGTCCAGTATCTGGCCCAGCGTATACTGGGAATGTTGGTATGCTCCCAGGATCGCGGTGAGTGCCTCCTGGATAGTCGGTTCCCTGGGCCTGTCCTCCCCCTGTCGCACAGCAGTCCTCCCAGCTTCCCTGTTGTCCTGTGCCTCTGTCCCCTGAACCGTGTGCTCACTGCCACTGACCCCAGGTCCCTGATCGTCCTGTGTTTGTGGGATGGCCTGGGGTCCCTGTAGTGGTGGACACACTGCTGATTCACGTGTCCTGGGGACAGAGGTATAGGCCCGCTGGGTGGGTGCTGTGGTGGTGTTTCTTGAGGGGGAGGCTCTGTGGTGGTGTGTGACTGTGCCTGGGTTGCCCTCTATGGTTGTTGTTGCCCTGGCAGATTTGTGTGATGTAAGGTACGTGGATGGTGTATAGGTGATGGTGTTATGTGGCTCAGGTTGTGTGGTTGCACTTGCTATATCTCTCTGGTGTCAATAATTTCTAGTTGTAAAGGGATGCGGGTAGCGTGGGTGTGTGTTTTATAGTAGCGTGGGTGTGTGGGTGTGGTGTGTGTATAGGTGTCAGATGTGTGTAGTTTGAATTGTCCAATGTGGTGTAGTTTTGTTTGAGTGTGTGTATTTTGAGCACAGCGGTATGTACCACCAATGGTTTACTGCCATTGAATGTCCGCCAGGTGATAATGTGATGTGCGTTGTTCTGTTGGCGTAACAATATGGATTTGGATACCGCCAGATTATCACTGACCTTTGGGCTGGGGGACTTGTGTGTGTGGCTGTACTGTGACGGATTGGTATGTCATACCGTACATTGTGTGTCATAATATGGTTGGCGGTTATCCACGGCGGTGGCGTTATATTGGCGTCAGTCGGCATAGCGGTAAGTGGGATTTTCCGCCAATGTCATAATGAGGGCCTATATATTAATTTTTTTTTTTAAGTGATGGTTAGTAATATTTTTTAAATTATAAATATTATAAATAATGAATATTTATAAATTAAATTAATGTATGTATAATGTTTATTATTTAATAGCTATATTAAATTATTTTTCATTTTTGTTATAGTGTGAAATATTTGTGATTTTAAAACAACAATAACATTTATTCAATTTTCCTAAACTTTCCCCAGGACGAGTTCCACCCTGGTGGGAAAGATCCCCACCAATAGGTGAACATTTTCTAATAATATATTCTGTCATAGAAAGGCTTCAGTCCCTCCTTTGAGGCAGTAAATGCATGTAACTCTTACACCTAGGTTTAGATCTTCATATTGAAAATGTGAGTAGCAAAAAATAGAGAGTTACACCTAGGAGTACGAGTAAATATACACATAAGAAAATAAAAATGTAAATATTTAACTTTGTGAATTGAGCCCATAGAAATTAAATATAGTGAAGAGAGCTAATGTTATATTAACTAACAGCTCATAAATAAGTTATCTGTGAAAGAGATTGTATAGCAGAGAGGTGGATGATCACTGTGAAATGGCTATTGCAGGCGTAGCTTAAAGCCCTAGCCACTGGCACTCACTGCTTTCAAAGGGGTGGACAATTCTGTCATGCTCAAAATCAATTTTATTTATATGATTACAACGATGTGTGCATCTATCAGGAACATCCCACCAATACAGAAAAATGTGCATGTGCTACATATAAAGATCGGACGCCAATCTTATTGTCTACTGTTATTTCACCAAGGAGGTCCTCTGCTCCTCCACACCCAACATAAGATGAAACTAATCTCAGCCTGGTTAGAACAGATTGTTGAGAGTGAATTGTGAACAAGGCTCTGGATGCTTGTTATCATTATCTGTGGCTGCCTTGTGTGCACTCTCCATAGTGAACAAGGACTGGAGTTGCCAGCTTTTCTTCCACCTCATACCTAAGCTTACCAGAAAACTCTCTGTCACCAGGGATAATATGCCCTGGCCTGAGCTTTTATTTTGTAAATATTTTTATATAAGTTAATTCAATATGATTAACAGAAGTGAACTAGGATAGCTCCTAGATTGCTTTACATTGTTAAACTAAATCCCTCATGATACACTGTTTCCCTGTTGACATTTGCAGTATCAGATATAGGAGTTTTTGTGCATTTCTGAAAATTGTGCATTACTAACAACCTGTAGAGTAGAGCTCTACACTTAAATTTTACATGTATATACTTTCCTGATACTATTGTCTTTGAAATGATTTTGCTGAGTCCTGTTAAAATGCCTTTCCCTGTCTTATGATAACTAGGTCTCAGTTAGACCTTGAGATAATCTTGTTCAAAATGGATGTCTGACCTGGCATGTTCACTGTGCATTATTTGTGTTGCACACAGCCAATACAAGTCATATTTGTTTATTTCTGAATGACATTGTTCTCGCTGTTCTTGAAGAAGACTTCTGTAACATAGGCTTAGTAAGGTTTCAACTGCTCAAGATCCTGTCCGCCAGCTCGCTGCACTGCATTCACTCACAATAGTTCATTGTTGTTTTGTAACTAGTTTGTTCTGCCATCTCCGAATGACATTAGCCCAGAGAGGGTAATTGAATATTCATGTAGTGGGATAGGGCTGGGATGACATTTAATAAGGTGGTTCCATGAATTGCCAAAATTGCTCATACCTTGATGAATCTGAACTTTCAATGTGTGAGAAACTGGGTTGTTGGTTGACTGGAGTGTGAGCCCTGGTCAAGCAACAGCCATAATCCCTTGTAGGGTGAGCCACAAAAAGTCACTAAATTAACCTCTGCTTAACTCTGGATAGATTGACACGATAAGCAATTAAGCCTAATTCAGAGGCAATAGGTAAAATATGTATGCAGCACACAAACAGTAGTATAGTGAAAACACTTCACAAGAAGAATCCCTTATCAATTTAGATAAAAAGAGTACATTTTATTAAATTAGTTGACACCAAAAGAACAAACATCCCATTAGTGGAACTGGACTTATGAATTTTTAAAGTTTTTAGTAGAAACTAGAACCTAAAAGATCATAGCGCCAACCACAGACATCTAGTTATGGAAGACCAGGCTAAAGCTGAAAAATATGACAGACCGCAGTGGAACTAGGTTCAGATACCAGAAGTGGATTGGACCCCGAAAGAGCTTAACTTCGGACTTGGAACAAATTTTGAGACAAAAGTTCTGAGAAGGTAGAGTTAAGTGGGGCAAAACTGCAGGCAGTGTCCATGGAGGGAGTGTTGTCGTTGGGGAGCCTTGGCTTGAAGCTGCAGTGAAGATTTCTATGTTTGGACTTAATCGCTTTTTTGGAAGTTAAAAACCTGCAGTGGGACAAAGCAGGAGGCAGTAGCCAAAGACAGTTCAAGGGGCACGGACACCCATTTGACAAAGGAAAGCTGAACTGGATTTGCTGCTGCGGAGAAGAACATAGAGGGAGAAACCACAAAGTAAATCTGAAACTGGCAGGTTATGTTCTCCTCTTGATTCAAAAAGCAGTCTTTGGCCATAAAAATGTCAAAGTCTTCATTTTTGGGTTTTGGCTCTCTGGTCACCTTCAGCACTACTTCCAATATTTTTTGGCTAAAAACTCCTCAGAGATTCAGGAGAAGAATGGGACCAACCTGCTTGACTATCCACCTGAGGTGCATCGCTGGTCAGATTGACTATCTGGCTACTCCAGCTACATTCTTATTCTTCATAGCAAATACTTTTCAGAGGTTTTTCGCCTAAAGGGTATCATAGCCTCGTGGAACTGCCTTTGGCTACAGCCCACTGCATGATACTGCTGGAGATTTTTTACTTTCATTTCAGAGGCTAAGTTTGAACGTAGAAAGCTTCACAGCGGCTTCAACCTAATGCTTGCCGACAATGATGCTCCCTCCTCAGACACCACTGGTATTGCAACTTTTACATTTTGTACTAAACCTCTTTAAAATTTCACTGTGTCCTAGAACTCACTTATTGAGTCTGTCGTTCCTTAATTGACTGAATTTGTGATATGCTGATTGATGCCTTGTCTTGGTAAACATTGCCCCATGAAAGTGAGGTTTAGCACCATCCCCCATTCATTCACATGTGGGCATATTAAGGAGTTGACTTTTGGGGTGTACGAATTTAGGTGCTCCCCATGCCCAGGCGATGGAAGTGATGATGCTCCGCAACATTTGGATACCCCCTTTCATTGAAAGTTCTTTCCTTGGAGGGTGCTCCTGCCAGAAGAGAAGCACAAGTGCCTGGTAGTAGAGTGTTAGCAGCGGCCTGCTCATGGTCCCGAAATACTGCAAGAATGTTTCCTATTGTTGGTGAGGTTCTCTTTTTCATCCATTTTTCTTCTTTGACCGTTTTTCCAAACCTTACTAGCTCCACAATTCATAAAGTTGCCGCAGTGTACATAAACAAACACTGGTGTAAATGTAAAAAATAATAATAATAAATTCCATTGCCTTCAAGGCTGTGGTAGCTGGCAGTTTTCAGAAAGGATACTTTCTAGAAATGTTGACAGTACCGCTCACACATACACAAGATTGAATTTAAAGTTGTATTTTCCTCTCCAGTCTACTCCAGTCATAAAAACAACAACATTCGAGACTGCAGCCAAGCAAATTCCATTTTGCTTGAGCCTAGGACATGTGGGGGCACGAAGCGTGTGCTAAACCACTCCTTACATGAGAAGTTGAAACAGCAGCACGTTTTAACTGTGGCTGTGGACTGTCTGCGGCAATCAGTGTCTGGAGAGCATACTTTTTTCACGAGTCTAGATTAAAATAATTCCAAGACTCTATTTATTCATGCTGCCTTTACAACTTCTGATGACAGAGGTCGCAATGCCAGTGCCAGCTCTTGCAAAGGTATGCCAGGCATCTTGATGGGGGTCACTTAGTCACTCAGGGTTCAGGAACTGGGTGCCATATTATGCTGGGGACCCCTTTTTGTCTGTCTGCGATGAAGGGGTGTATTTCGTCCCTAGTTGCCTTTCAAAGATTGTGCTTGCCTTACATAAGGCTCTTAATATTGTGTTACTGATATTTGTTCCTTCTTTAGTGTCCTTGGATGAGTAGGTTTTGTATTTGTTGGATATCAAACAGACTCTGTTTATCTCCCTGGCCAGGCCACATCCCTTTCACCTATCGGATCATGTATTTGCAACCTTTGAGGCAGCATGGCATGAAGGCCTCCCCCTAGACCATCAGCTGGTAGGTTCAGCCCATCATTCCCTTGGCCTATTTTTCTGCTGGTTTCCCCTCTCCAAGGGCATTCAAGGCACGTCTTTTTGGGGCCTGGCTCTTCTGTGGTATGAAGTTCAGAGTTCTTCTTTGGTGGAGATTTGCATAGGAGAGGTCTAAGCCTGTTCTCATGTACTGACTGAGATGATGGATGTAGAGCTAATGTCTTGCTACTTAGCGGTAATCTTCATTGCTCTTAGGGCCGAATTTAAGAAAAGTGGTGCTGCATCCAATGCAGCACCACATTTCTTGTACCCCTTAGCCTCCACTTAGCGCCACCATGGCAGTAGTTAGGGAATTAGCATAAAAAATTTTGATGCTAGTTTGGCGCTTTGCAGTGTTAGCGGCAAAACGTTTGCAAAGCACATTGAGGCCTATTGAAAACAATGGTGTGCCTTCTTTTAACGCTACTCTGTGCAGGCATTAAAAATGCATCTAAAAATGGTGCAAATACATTTTTGGGATTTCATTGTGCCATTTTTTCAGCCCCCCCTAATGGGGGAACACCCCCTTTGCATACAATATGCCTGGCACAAGGGGATGCAAGCATTGCGCCTTTCTGTAAATATGGTGCAGCATTTCTGACGTAATATCGCCACATTAGCGTGAAAAAATTACACTAATGTGGTGATATATGGCGCTAGACCCTCTTAAATCTCGGTCTTAGTCCCACTTCTGCTCGTTTCATTCATCACAACTTGCCCGCCCTCCCTTGACTGTGTCGGCCTTCAACATGGCTTGTTTTTTTCAGGAAAGTGATGGGAATCCCAGCTCACTTATCGTGTCCAGCCATCAGTGGGCTGATCTTGCTCTTTTATTTTGTGTCTTAAAGTATGTCTTAAAGTGGGATTCACCTTAAGTGTATTGACTGGGATGAGGACAAGAAGGAACAAGTGCAATGAATATTATTGGTACGTATTTGGTCCATTAGCCTTTCTTTATTGGATAATTCAAAAACATTTTAATAAATCACCTTTAACCCAACCAATGCTAACAAGTGTTTAGACAAGACATTCAGGGACAGATTTACCAGCACCTAGCAGCACATTAACTCTGCCTTACTGTCATTTTTGTGACACTAAGGTGGCGTTGAGGTGGCCATTCCCCCACGCCATATTTACACAGATGCACAATGCATCCATTGTGCCACTTTGGAACCCCTTGTGCCACATTATGCCTGCGTTAGGCATAATGTATGCAAGGGTGGCATTCCCATGCAGGGACGCCTGAAAAAATGGTGCAGTGAAATTTACTAGATTGGTGATCAGTTCCTTGAAGGTGATGGTGGCACCACCCATGAGGAATAAAGTACCAACTGCCGTCCATAATAAGAATACTGCAAGTCAGGGTTCCATATACCTCTAAATGGTCAAGGAGCTCTTGCAATATCCTTATCATGTACGACAAGGCGTACTTTATCCTATATATGAAATACATCATTATTAAATTAATTTACATTACTAAATGTTGAAGTACTTACAGTAATGAAAAAAAGTCACTAAATACTATTTTCATTTAAAATTCAATATCAACTTATATAATTCATAGGAAATCAAGCACAGTCTCACTACTAATATAGTAAAAGAAACAGTACTAAATTCATAGAATCAACTTGTGTCCCATTGACCCAACTAATTGGAGTCCCTTCGTTTGAACATGTCTGAACTAATGCAAGCTGATTCTAGTTGCAATATGTTAACGAAAAAGATTCAACTTTTTCGTAGCTTAATTTTTCTACAATGTTCGAAGTGCACTAAAAGAATCAGGCAAAATTCATTACAAACAATGTGCACTAGATGGCAGGCAACCACTGCACAACTATAGCACTCAGAAGTGAAACTCTACGATTTAACACAAAGTCATCTTCAGTGGGCAGAAAAATCTAACACGTTCCAAGTGACACAACACAATAATTTGTCTTGTTAAATTGGAAAGAAATCAAATACCGAATAAAACCGTAATAGTCACCTCAAATATTTTGATCATCCATTTATTTGCAGAAACTCATTTCACTGTTTATTTGCTTTGTTCTGTTTCAGGCTAATGACTTTACATTATATTGTTTTAATAGTATGGATTTATTCAGGGCTGTATAACGTTCGTAGTTGTAGTGACTGACTTGTAAATACATCTATTGATGATAACAGCATTGTAATGTTTACTTTTCAATCAGGATGTTCAAATCATATAGAATTGGATCAAGGGTAAGGAAAGAAAGAGTTGTTATAACTCTTTTGCATCAGTCTATAATACAAAGGCGGGGGTGGAACTTAGGGGCATATTTATAATCTGTTTGCGCTGAAATAGCGTCTTTTTTCTTGACGCTATTTCAGCTATTTCAGTGCAAACTTAACTCCATATTTATATTTTGATGCTAGACCTGCAAAAAACTACCTTGCGTCAATGAGATGCAAGGTAGGCGTTCCCGGGCTAAAAATGACTCTAAGGCCCTTGCGCCTTATTTATCCACCCGTGCAAAGATTGTCCATGGGAGGGAGGCGGGCCTAAAGGCGTTAGGGGACCTTTGGGCTCATTTCCATGGTGGAACACCATAGAATCAGTCTACAGGTGCCCTCCCCATACCCCAGGGACACCCTCACCCACACCAGATGGACAGCGGAGGATTGGGGACCCCAACCTAGGTATGTATTTACCTTTTTTTTTTTATGCCATGGGGGTCCCAGATATGGGCCTCCAGACATGGCACAGGGTGCAATGTCCATGCCCGGGGGACCCTTGTCCCCTGTGCTGGCTACTAGGTTGGTGGGCATGACTCCTGCCTTTCTTTTCTAAGACAGGAGTCATGTGGTATGGATGGTTTAGCGCCATTAAATGATGCAAATCCAGTTAGAGTCATCTTTTTTTATTCTAACAAGCCTAGTGTCATTTTTTGGTGCTAAACACCCATCACCCATACCGTCACCCTCACCCTGCTAACATCAATTTTTCTGACGCTAGCCAATCCTTTGCGCCGGATTGTGCATTCTATTAATATGGCGTCCGGCTGGCATCCTGGA
The DNA here is from genome assembly GCF_031143425.1 of Pleurodeles waltl. Classification (NCBI taxonomy): domain Eukaryota; kingdom Metazoa; phylum Chordata; class Amphibia; order Caudata; family Salamandridae; genus Pleurodeles; species Pleurodeles waltl. Next base: position 109,010,591 of record NC_090436.1, on the reverse strand, counting down.
ATGGCGCAAACTGGCTCTATACTTTTTGACGCAAACCTGCATTAGCGCAGGTTTGCATCAAAAAGTATAAATCAGGGCCTTTTTGATAAAAATACAGACAGTGGTTTGGTGCAATACAATTTAGGAATATCCCATTTTAAGCAGAGAGCATTATAATTTAAACTCATGACTATACGAGCCACTCACTAATTTGTTCTTTCATAGAAGCCAGAAAAGTCCATATTTGTTGACTCTTCAGGGTAAAACATTGAGAGGCAGATTTAGGAGCCCCTAGCGCTTCCTTGTGCGATATTAGCGTAATTTTCTTTGACGCTGAGGTGGCCCAATGTGGCCAAAATCGCCACACCAGATTTAAAAAGTGCACCACTTTATAACCCTTTGTGCTACATTATGCCTGTGCCAGGCATAATGTATGCAAAGTGTGTGTTCCCCCATTAGGGGAGCTGAAAAAATGACATAAAGAAATCTGAGAGATTTCTTTGCGTCATTGTTTTTGGCACTTTTAACACCTCTCAGAGCAGGCATTTGAAGGAGGCACACCATTTTTTACAATGGGCCTCAATGGGCTTTGCAGGAAAGCGCCCACATTTTTTACGCTAACCCTGCAAAGCTCCGAACTAGCATAAAAAAATGTTGAGGCTAGTTTCATAACTACCGCCCTAGTGTGCCGTATCGTAGATACAACGCACACATGGATGGCATTTGAGGGGCACTAAGGGGCATCTTTAAAAGACAGTGACTCATCAGTCCAGATGCGCCACTTTTCTTGTGTCGCCCCCTACCCCACCTAACGACACCATGGTTACGCCGTAATTATAAAATGGCACATCATTTTGGTTGTTAGGTTAATAGCATCAATATTTTTGATGCTATGGTGGCACTTTGCTGCACTAGCATAAAAATGTTGACGCTAGTGCAGCAAAGGACAGGGAGGCCCAGGAAAGCCCATTGTTTAAAATGTGTGCGCCATTTTAATGCCTGCTCTGAGCAGGCGCTAAAAATGACAGAAAAAATGGTGCAGTGAAATGTTGTAACACCCCCCTTGCATACATTATGCCTGATGAAGACATAGGCCCTCATTATGAACATGGCGGTCCAGGCCGCCATGTCGGCGGAGGGGGAAATTACTGCCACTGGCGTGGCGGTCTGGACCGCTATATTCCGAACACAGGGAGACGGCCACAGGCAGCCCTTTGCCACCGCCAGGCTACTGCCGCCTGGCAGCCTGATGATGTAGGAGTTCCTTATCTGATAAAGATAAAGAACCTATGTTCCCCTTCCCCGGCGGTTTCCCCCGAAAGGCTGGCGGAAGGGATGCTCCAGGGCCCCCCTGGGGGGCCCTGCACTGCCCATGCACTTGGCATGGCAGTGCGGGGCCCTGTCGCGCATGTCACTGCCAGATTTACAGACAGTGATATGCGCAACGGGTGCTGCTGAATCTGCTGCACTGCGGCATTGACAACGGCTCCACTGTTACCGCCTGCTGTCCGAGTGGAGTGTTCATTATTGGGCCGGTATTTGCTGCGCTCTATACAACCGCACACGGTACACCGACACTTGCCAATTTGCCAGAAGTGTTAAAACAAATTAAAAATGAATACAGGGCTGCCCCGGCCCTGGACTTGGGGATGCAACTAATGGGCAATTTTGCCACAGTATCCTCAATTATTTTAAGTAATCTTAAAGGGGAAGCAGTCGCACTAGCAGTGCGCATGCGGCTCCGTGATGTTCCTCAACAGGATCAGGAATGTGAGCTGCCTAAGATTATCGCAGAGACCTACTCTAACATTGGTCGAGATAGTTTAGGGGCCAGACCAACTAAACCACAATTTCAGGGCAAATCTAATAAAGATTTTTCCAAGCAAGCTCCTGAGGGTAATAAGAAACGCTGGGATAAAAAAACAACAAACTCCTAAAAAAGAAAGGGGAGAATCTCCACGTATGGAGATCCCACAGAATAGATATAATCTCAGAAATAGAGATAATATAAAAACGCCTGATAGATATCAATATACTGATACCCGCCAATCTCGTTCCTTTCAGGATTCATCGGAAAAATTAAATGAGAGAGGGGGGTGATCAGAGCAAAGATCAGAGTAGGTGAAACTGAGACAGGAATCACAACGCTCATCTGAGGTTTTTGTTAAAAAGGAAGAGAAACCTGCCCAACAAAAACACCAATTCAAAAAGAAAAATGTGGCAGCAGTCGCAGTCCGACATGCCACTCAGGAAGAGAGTCCTCATGAAGAACAGCAAGTGGGCACTAGCACTGCTAGACAGCGCTGCAGAGGTCACAATAGTTCGCCAGAGTCTTCTAGAGCATCTGGAGGTGAAAGAAACTGATGACGTTATACAAGTAGAAACTGCGGACATGCGTGTCTCCACGCTTGATAGGGTGTATAAAGTAACGCTACAGTTAGAAGGAGACATTGAGCGCATAATATGCGCAATCTTTTGGGATCGCATAGTAAACATATATGATGATTTGTTGGCCGCACAAGATTGGCCACCTGAATTTGTCCGTACCTGCCCATATGGAGAAGATGTTATTAAACCTTCTTTCTCGCCCCTTGTTCCAGAGGAACTTGATGAATCCTATGCCATTGATTGGGCTTTGGCACAGGCACCTGTATTATGCCGCAATCACGTAGGATGGGATGAAGAATCCTTCTACAATGTAATTGCTATTAAAAATCAACCACAACCACAACCTCAGTATCTAATAAAACATAATGCAAAAGCACCTGTGAGGGAAATACACAATTAAAGTACCAGGGCATAATTGAACCCTGTGTCTCCCCAATGAATAATCCATTATTCCCAGTAGCTAAACCGGACCACTCATTCAGAATAGTCTTACACTACAGACACTTAAACAGTCATACACGCAGATATACTATACAAAACTCACACAGCACAGCACTAATGAACAATATAGTGAGTAAAAAATACAAAACAACACTGGATATTTCCAATGGTTTCTTCTGCCAGAATATAGCGCCTGAGAGAAGAGACTTAACAAGTCACTATGCTCCCTGAAAATATTCTGTTGTTTACCTCACGGGTGTAAGAACAGCCCAGGACTGTTTGCAGCTCATGTTACTGCAATTTTGCATGAGATTGACCCTGAAGCATTGTCCTATATAGATGATGTTTATCTTATGGATGATGAATTGCTACAACATTTAAGATGGGTAGTTCGCATTGTTGCTGGATTTGCTGAATTTGGCTTGAAATTAAACTTTAAAAAAAACAATTGCCTTCCTCAGTGTCATGTTCCTGGGATATGAGTTATCAAGTGAAGGAAAGAGCCTAGCGCCACAATTCTTAGAAAAACACACACAACTACAACCACCAAACATGATAAAAAACTCCAATCTCTATTGGGTTTCCTAAATTTTGGCAGAATTTACATTCCAGATTATGCTTCAAGCACAAAACATTCACATGATTTGACACATCCTGATTTTTCAAGTAAATTTTGGACAATTGAACATACACGCATTCTTAGAGAACTGCAGACAGATATGCTTGCAGCACAACATGTACACAGACTTGAACACCAGCGCGTTGGAATACATGTTGCTGGGAATACATTGGCTGTCAAAGCTGCAAAGTCAGCAGTGGCTGTGGCTGCTGTTGCTGCAGTAACTCGTTTGAGTTCAAAACCGGACGCAGACATATGGGCTGCCGTGACAGCTACGGCGGATGGTATGCCCTATCCAAAAGGATTTCCTGACAAATATTACTATCAAATAGGAGGTATGCTGAACGCTGAGGTTAAGATACCAGGCGTAGGGGTACAGAATATTCCCAACAGAGATATAAGATCACAATTAATTAAAGCAGAGCATGAAGGGGTGGCATCTGCCCATGCTGGTGTGACGGCTACAATTTCAATCTTACAAGCCAGCTATTGGTGGCCAGGCCTCTATAACGAGACCAAGCAGTATGTCCTTTGCTGTGACATCTGCCAACAATTCAAAGTTTCCACTGCCAAACGCCTGCCGCAGACACCCCTCTTGATTTCAAATAAACTACTTGGTGTACTTGGACCATTGCAGTCCCCTAACACCAGATAGTGCATACAAGTATATATATTAGCCACTGTTGATTCTTGCTCCAGATTTTTATGGGTGTGGCCACAATGCTCGGCTGACGCTCGGACTGTTATTAAAGATTTGTGAGTCTTTATTGGTACATATGCGGTTGCAGCTTTCCACTCGGACCAGGGTCCTGCTTTTGCCTCAAGGGCATTCAGGGACGCCATGGCTTAGTTGGGGGTCCAACTCCAGTACTCATCTCCATTTCATCCTGAGGGAGATTCCAGCTAGAGAACCACAACTGTATGCTGGTTGACGAATGCTTCGCTACAGATGCTAACGCAGACCGCAGGCCTTTGCTCAGGTATGGGGGATGATGTCTTCCCAGGGGAACCTGAAAGGCAGAATTAGAACTTAACATGGTGTGCGCTATCATGGCCTAGGTAGGAGTTAGTCTACTGATCATAGTGACAAAATGATGGCTTTATTTTTATGCTTCACTCTTCTAGTCACAATTTTAATATTGTCACGCTTTGCTATCTAAGATGCAGTCATTTTATTAAAGTCATTATTAAAACCTATACTGCCTCTGTTTATCATGTATATGTAAGACTAAATGTAATTGAGAGAAACGGATGGGCCCGGAGTGACCACGGCTTCCCTGAGAAACCTAGTATGTCATGCGCTCGGCTGCCCAGTCATCCCTATCTTTGGGTAGAGACGGATCTCTGCTAGTTAGCCGGCGCAAAACCCAAATTGGAGCGACAGGTGTCACCTGCAGTGGGTTAGACTTAGTCTCCCACACCTTGGGCGATTCTTCAGCTCAAAATCCAGTAGTCTCCTTAGAATAATGAGAGCCTACGCAACATGGAATCCTGCTGGGTTCATAATGAATGCCATAATGTGATGCAAAAGGTTGCAAAGTGGCACAATGCAAGAATTGCATCACTTTGTAATTACACTTTTGCACCACCTCAGCATAAACAAAATGATGCTTTGGCGATGCAAGGTGGCACTAGGGGCTTGTAAATATGCCCCTAAGCAAGCACCACTGGTTCACCCACCATCAGCACAACAGCAACCACTAACGCAGCGAAGGGGAAGAGAGCACATCTATCACCAATCGATGTCTATCATTGGCCTCAGAGAAGAAGACATCATCAAATATTACTGTTTGAAGTGGGAGTCCATTGTCTAGCTGCTCCAACATATTGCACCCACGTTCACGGCAAGATCTGACAGGCAAGCAAATATATTGTCTCTGACAAAGCTCCTGCACATGCTGGCCTCTGCCTCCTTTCATACGATTGCAGCATGAGTGGGTGGAATATCTCAGCCATCCTTCGCTGCCTTCCTTTCAACTGTACTGGACGCCATCATCAGTCCCACTCCCCACCACATCCTGCTCCCCAACACCCAGCAACTGCAGCAGGAGACAAAAAAAGGATTTTATTAAATTGCTGGGTTTCCATATGTGTTGGGTGCCATGGATTGCACGCATGTGCAACTTGTACCTCTGGTTGCAACAGAACATCTTTATCGCAACGGGAAGCACATAGACGTCCAGGCCATTGTGGATCATCGAATACTCTTTACCAATGTGCTGGAAAAATATCCTGACAGCGCTCATGATGCCTTTTTTTTCTGGCACTCCATCATCAACCAACATTTCCAGGATGGACAATATGGCAATGGCCTACTCGTAGATAAGCTAACAGACACTACATAACACATACAACAATAAGACATATGGGGCAAACAATACACATACCACACTGCGCATATATGGATAGTGATTTATGGAAGACTGTGGATCAACACATATGCAACATGCATCACTCCACACATCACCCTCACATAGGGCCCTATGCACAAGACCCTAGCACCACTAGAGAATCACTTTTACTGATGATCCAGTAGAACAATGCCCGCTCCACATTTACAAGGTGGTTTCAAGCCACTTTTTGTGTCTTAATGCTGTCTTGTAAATGCATCCCCTTCACACACTTAGGGACATAAATACATGCCCCTTGCACCACCTTAGCACCACCTTAGCATCATTCTTATGGTGCCACCACAAAACTCATTGCATTTTAGCATAGCCACACATTTACAGAAAACTGGTTACCTAAGGCAGCCCCAATAAATAACGCTGCCACAGGGGTGGCATTACCATGGTAGAACCAGGAGAAATACTTGCTTTTCTCAATGTATTCCATTTTGCTATGTGTGATGCATTCTGCAGCACACATGGAAAGACTAAATTGGCAACATTGATTTGCCATGTGCACGAAGGGACACCTTCCTGCACATAATCAATCACCCCCACAACACAGGCATCTGTGCACCATTTTGCAAGGGAGCCTATGTTAGAGCTTGGCAGCTGACTCAGTGCCAGCACAGGGGGTGAGGACAGAAATGCACTGTATCTTTTAGATATGGCTCATTGCTGGCCTTTCAAGGTGGTGCAGGGTGGTGCAGCAAGACAATTCCGCCCCTGTCCTGTGCCACAGCGGCTTGTAAATTAGTCACACACATGGCAATACATCCTAAGCTACTATGCCACACTTTGCACGATGTCTACACATGCACATGCATGCCTGCCAGGAAATATGGATAACAACTCTGTATGCAAAGGAGGTGTAACATGTCCACGGGTAGGGGTTCACATGCAGCACACAGGCCACAATACCCATCTCATGGCACACACAACACAAAGTAGGAGAAAACTCACACAACATGGCTCATCCGCAGGTCACATCTTATTGGAAAGGTGTAATATTCTGAAACATCACACACATCCTGCATGGGTGAAGTATCATGCCACACCAATCACACAACCACCATGTCCCTAAGCCTGTAACCTTGACTGGAAGATGCACCACCACACACAACTACAATCATGCATGCAAACAGGAAACCCCACTATGCCAGGTTCAAGTCTGTATCTCTACTTCATAGACAAATACTGTGCAACGCCAGTTAGAAAAAACACACAAGGGCAAGTATAGTGCTGTCTCTCCTATTCCAATGCTGCTGACCAGGGATATGACATCCAGCCATGGGTTATGACCATATGTTAACCCACAGAGCAATACCGAGAAGGCATACAATCTGGCACATATCAGGACCTAGAATGTTATGTTTCCAATGCATAGATTTATCAGGGGTGAACAGGTGGAGGACCACATAGAGGAGGAAGAGGACAGTGATGCCACACCTCAGGGTGGAGAAGTACAAAATACTTTGGCTGGGGCATGCAGATGTGCACGTATTGTGCAGAACTTCTTCTCATGAATATTGTAAATAATATGTCATATTGAAAAAACTTGTAAATTAATCACTTAATCACACAAGTGTCTTGAAGAATCTGTCACATGAAAATCTAACAGCAACTCGTACACATCTGGGAAAGTAAGATTAGAACACAATGGTTGGAACACAAGTAGGAACACACTCGGGAAGACCAAACAACTACACACTGTCAGGAATCTCCAAGGTGTCTCCTGCGTTATCTGTCAGCATCCCCGGGGATTAGGGTTAAATCATATCTCTGTTCTTGGTTAAACCTTCATATTTCTAAGTAAACATAATGTGCTGTGTTACACAATTGGTTTTATTAATGCTTGTTTTACCAATGCTTGTTTGCTAATGTGAACATGTGTAGACATGTGCTTCTAATTGGGTGTGGTGCAGACATGTGCTTCTAACTGGGTGTGGTGACTCATCCATATGTGGAAACTCAACTGCTTTCCTGATTGGCTATAAATAGCAGAGTGAAGCATGCCTCCCTGCTTGGCTTTGTTTTGCCTCCTGATCTAAGCATCTGATTTGGCAGTCCAGTCCCTGCTGTCATCCTCGTAATCAGGACTTTTAAGGCAATTCTTTTCTTTGTTCCTGTACCAGCTGACACCAGGCATTCCTCCAGCACTCCGGAAAATACTGCAGCCAAGTGACTAGTATTCTCCAAGGAGTTTGTTCTTTGAGCGCCGCACTTTCCTAGAACAGCTGGTGTATTTCAGACCTCGTATTTTTGCAGAGTGCTTATCTTGAAGAGACAAATGCATTTCTGAACATGCTACATTATTATTGTAGTTACTTGCCTAAATGTGCTTCAGGAAATCTGCTTGAGCTCAAGTACAATTTTAAAAGAGCATTTACGTAACTTTTCTTTCTCTAATAGCATAACTCTTGGATATAAATTGTGACATTCATGCCTGTGTTTCAGGTCTGAGGGATTTGGTTTTGAAAGGTTTTTCACACACACAGTGAAACCAAAGCAAACTGTGCCACCCTAACTGTTTAAACCCAGAGTGGACATTTGTATTTCTTGGATTGTTTTTGTTCCTTTTAGTTTAACCCAATGCATGCAGGAAAGTTATACGTGATATATTGAATGCCCTTGTTTGTCTTTCTTGTGCATGAGAAGTGCAACCACAGTTCTAATTGTAGTGTGCAACAGTAAATCTCTGTGAAGCCAGCCCTAATGTTGCAGTACTTATTGTTATGGTACTCAGTTTGGGTGTTTGGTAAAACAGTGTTAGTAATTGTGCCAACAGTTATTATTATCCAAGAAAAGTGCTGGAGCATCCTGTGTTCTTCTACTGCTCCCGTGCACTTATCAGAAAGAGAGATTCAGTTTCAAGGAAGTTGGGTGCACTAACTCTACTATCACTCTGTCAGCAAAGACCTGCCCCCGAAGATACAGGGTGCCTGGCTGGACCGGCAAGACGTGGCAGTGTTTTGTCTCTTTCTCTTCCACTCCCCCTTTCCTTTTGGAACACTTGCAGGGGTGTTCCAGGAGGTCAGGGGGCATACTATCACCTCTGCAGACATCCTGCTTTTCAGGTGAGTGGGCCCGTCTCAACACACACAAAGCAATAATAATGGAATGTGTGGCAGTAATGTATGAATTGCCAATTTAACATACATTTTACATAGCAGCACACATATCACATAGGTCTGTCCGGTTGAAATTTGACAGCAGCACATTGTAACTCAATGTGATGTTATCCAGATGACTGGCCTTGGTAGGGCAAGAGTCAGTGCCTACAACGGTAGGTCAGTGTCAGCTATGTGACAATGTAATTACTTCATGTCGCAATCACAGTTGACAACTCATAACATACCCCTCAGTGGCACTCACATGTATAAGAATTAGTGTATGACTTACTCAAATAAGTAGTCATCTCCCATATATGTCAAACAATGTCATAGCATATCTCATACCCATGGCAAAATCCATGTGTCTATCAGGATACAGCTAGATTTCCACATGCATGTGATAAACATAGCTGTTGGGACTATTCATACAATCCACCCACACTCATTGTGCATCTGACAAAGGATGTTGGCAGCAGCTGTGTGTGAATGCCCATGTAAAACACACACATATTGAAGAACAGCTGAGAATTCTGTACTGAACTGGCACAGCCACTTTGTGGAAGTGACTCATAGACTACACAAGTGCTGCAGCTGGAGTCAGGGTATCAGTCACTCATCCTGCATTCAATGGATATGCTATAGTAATTATTGCTCACCCTGTAGAGAATTATATGTTCATTGACAAATATCACATGGACAAATAAGGTGACATGCATGAATGACTGGCAGTGAGGATGAAGAGGTGGGAATGTCTACACAGTCTTAATAAATCACTCCACAAAACAACATTGTGGATTTTTAAGACTACACCCATAAGCACACGCATTGTACAGGCTACTTAAAATCCCAGTCACACTGTCAACAAGCCTACATGTGTGCTTGCCCAACACAAACAAGTATGAGTGATGCATGTGGGAACTGACAAAATCCGTACCCTGGGTCTGCAGACATGTTCCTTTCTCACTATCTACCAATGGAGTGTCAGTGCAATAAAGGCATATATACTATCCGAAGTGACAGACTCATGTAAGTCCATAGTAGATAACAGTCCAATGCTTACATAAATCCCCTGTCAGTCCCCAGTAGATAATAGGGCAAGACTGACATCAACAACCTGTAAGTCCCTTGTACATAAAAAGGCAAGGAAGACATAAATCACCTGTAAGTCCCTATTAGGTAATAGGGCAGGGGAGTGTAGTCGTACATTTGGATAACTGCACTTGAATGTTCACTGATGTGTAGCCCTGCCACTCCTGTCTGATGGCAGCCCTGCCATGCACACTATGTGCTACAAGGGAATTCTGTACAAAACTACGTGGTGAGGAATTGTACGGTCAAAGTGTATTTTGATAAAACATTGTCACAAAAAGCAAGTGTGCCTCATGGCTCTGTGTGGTCCACAATTATGAGCATGGATACATGTTAAGATGCATCATAGTGCATGGTGTTTGGGTAAACCACCTCTTAAACACCTACAAACAGTAATCATGTGTTAGACCTGACATGCCTTTGGGTGGTCACCCTTAACTTTTTGCCTGCCTCCCTCCACTTTTTGGACACTGTTTTGCTGGCTTTTAGACTCTGCGCACTTTACCACTGCTAACCAGTGCTAAAGTGCATATGCTCTCTCCCTTTTTAAACATGGTAACTTTGGATCATACCTGATTGGACTTTTTAATTTACTTATAAGTCCCTTGTAATGTGCACTATATGTGCCTATGGCCTGTAGATTAAATGCTACTAGTTGGCCTGCAGCACTGGTTGTGCCACCCACTTAAGTAGCCCCCTTAACCTTGTCTCAGGCCTGCCATTGTAAGGCCTGTGTGTGCAGTTTCACTGCCACTTCGACTAGGCATTTAAAAGTACTTGCCAAGCCTAGAACTCCCCTTTTTCTACATATAAGTCACCCCTGATGTGTGCCATAGGTAACCCCTAGAGCAGGGTGCTGTGGGGGTAAAAGGCAGGACATTGTTCCTGTGTAGTTATATGTCCTGGTAGTGTAAAACTCCTAAATTCGTTTTTACACTACTGTGAGGCCGGCTCCCTTCATAGGCTAACATTGGGGCTGCCCTCATACATTGTTGAAGTGGCAGCTGCTGACCTGAAAGGAGCAGGAAGGTCATATTTAGTATGGCCAGAATGGTAATACAAAATCCTGCTGACTGGTGAAGTCGGATTTAACATTACTATTCTAGAAATGCCACTTTTAGAAAGTGAGCATTTCCTTGCACTTAAATCTTTCTGTGCCTTACAATCCACGTCTGGCTGGGCTTGGTTGACAGCTCCTTGTGCATTCACTCAGACACACCCCAAACAAAGGGTACTCAGCCTCACTTGCATACATCTGCATTTTGAATGGGTCTTCCTGGGCTGGGAAGTGTGGAGGGCCTGCTCTCACACAAAGGACTGCCACCCCCCCTAATGGGACCCTGGCAGTCAGGATTGAACTGAAAGGGGACCTGGTGCACTTCTTAGCCACTCTTTGAAGTCTCCCCCACTTCTGCCCTACCTCATCAGACACTTGCTGGAGAAGAAACCTGAACCAGAAACTACATCCTGCCAAGAAGAACTGCCTGGCTGCTCAAAGGACTCACCTGTCTGCTTTCTACAAAGGACTGCTGACTTGCTGTTGGCCTGCTGCCTTGCTGAACTCTTGTCTGGCTGTGAAAGTGCTCTCCAAGGGCTTGGATACAGCTTGTCTCCTGTTCCCTGAAGTCTCAGGACCAAAAAGACTTCTCTTTTTCACTTGGACGCTTCGTGCGCCGAACTGTTTGACGCACAGCTTGTTCCGCGGCAAGAAAAATGCCGCACACCGACACTGATCGACGCGACGCCTTCGGGACGACCGGAACTTCGACGCACGGCCTCGCAAGGACAGCGCTGCCCGACCTCCAGAGGAGAAATCGACGCAACGCCTGCCGTGATAGTGAAACTTCGACGCACAGCCCCGCAGAACGACGCGCAGCCGGAAAACAAGCAGGAGAATCCACGCACAGACCCGGGACATCTGGCAATTCCCGCGATCCACGGAAAGAGACTGTCCGCGCCCCGGAAAATGACGCACGACTTCCCCACGTGAAAAATAAAGACGCAAGTCTGTGTGTGCTGGGGAGAAATCGACGCACACACCATTTTTCCACGTATCTCTTCTTCTGCGGCCCTCTGCGGAGATTTTCCACTCCAAACCAGGTACTTTGTGCTTGAAAGAGACTTTGTTTGCTTTTTAAAGACTTAAGACACTTTATATCACTTTTCAGTGATATCTTTACAAATTCAGATTGCAACTTTATTCGTTTTGACCTACAATTATTATCCTGATAAATATTATACATTTTTCTAAACACTGTGTGGTGTATTTTTGTGGTGCTATATCGTGGTATTGTATGATTTATTGCACAAATACTTTACACATTGCCTTCTAAGTTAAGCCTGACTGCTCGTGCCAAGCTACCAGAGGGTGGGCACAGGCTAATTTTGGATTGTGTGTGACTTGCCCTGACTAGAGTGAGGGTTCTTGCTTGGACAGAGGGTAACCTGACTGCCAACCAAAAACCCCATTTCTAACATTGGTGATCAGCGGTGAGGATAGGACTTTTATTTGTGCAGTGACATACAGTAGCTAAGTATTTCACTACCTACCCACAGTTTAAGGTCAACATGATTTTTATCTCTTTTTGCAAATTCGTTTTTTTCCTGACAATTTTCAAAAACTAAATCCTCACTCAACATGTCTCTGACTGGGTCTCATATGGGAGACTTTGACCTAGTCCTGTTGGATACATATACGGTCAAACAGCTAAGAGGGTTCTTCAGGGCAATGAGGGTACCCACCCAAGGGGCCTCCAAAAAGGAGGACTTTCAAGTGGCGCTGAGGGCCTGGGCAGAAGCCCATTTAGAAGAGGATGATGAGGAAGAGGAGCCAGAAAATGGCCCCTCAGAGGATTTGTTGCTATCTGTGGATGATGTTACCACTGCAATTGGGCCCGCTTCCAGTCCAGGGAGCAGTGTCTCTGTGCAAAGCCGGACTGCAGAGGAAAGGAGAGAGGAAAGGGAGTTCCAATTGTGAATGGCAAAACTGAAAATTGAGGCTCAACAGGAGGAAAGAAGGGCAGAGAGAGAAGCCAAGCAAGCTGAGGCTGAAAGAGCAGCCAAACAGATTGAAGCTGAAAGAGCTTTGGCTGAAAAGAAACTATTGTTGGCTCATGAGTCTCAAGGAGCTGGAGATCAAGGCGAGACAGTCTGAATCCAGCAATAATGGTGGCAGCATACAGACAGGACCTGCTGGAGAAAAGAAGGTTCGTATACCCAAAAAGGTGTTGCCCAGTTTTGTGGTGGGAGATGACATAGATAAATGGTTAGCTGCTTATGAAGTTGCACTAAGGGCTCATGAGATTCCTGATGGGCAATGGGGGGTAGCTATGTGGGGTTATGTGCCGCCATTGGGGAGGGACACACTTCTCACATTGGATCAACCTGATCAAAACACATACCCACTTCAGAAAGCCACTTTACTTGCCAAGTTTGGGCTGACCCCTGAGGGATACCGTCAGAGGTTCAGGGACAGCACCAAACAAACCACACAAACATGGGTAGATTTCTTTGACTTTTCCAGTAAGGCACTAAATGGATGGGTGCGGGGCAACAAAGTAGATAATTATAAAGGGCTATATGACTTGATTCTGAGAGAGCATATACTCAATGTTACCTATACAGAGTTGCACCAGCACTTGGTAGATAGTAAGCTGACTGATCCTAGGAAGCTTGCTGAGGAGGCGGACCTCTGGGTTAGCACCAGGGTGTCCAAAAAGGTACCTGGGGGGGACACCCACAAAGGTGGTCAGGGTTCCCAACAGAAGAAAGAGGGGGGAGATAAACTTACAGATAAGGAACTCTCAAAAGGCCCCCAAAAGAATTCCCAGGGAGGGGGTGGCAACCATTCCTTTTCCAGATTTGGGAAAAAGCCAGGGACATATGATAGGTCAGGGAAATCCAAACCCAAATGCATGGAGTGAGTGTTACCAGTATGGTCACTATAAAGGCTACCCCCAGTGCTCCAAGAGGGCACAGTCCACTACCGGACAGACACATGGGTTGACTAGTGTAGCGCTTGGGGGGGGGGGATGGACCCAGATAGCTTTGGGGAGCAGGTAGAGATTTCCCTAGTGTCCCTGGGAGAAAGAGAAATGGTGCCCAAAGCCCACATGCCCCGAAATAGTTCGAAGTACAGGCAGTGGGTCACCATTAATGGGCCGAAGGTGGAGGCTCTGCGTGACACAGGAGCCAGTATGACTACTATCCAGAGTCAGCTGGTGTCAACTGAGCAGATAGTCCCTAATACATTCCACCAGGTCATAGTCGCTGACGATCGTGAGAGTCACCTACCGGTGGCTCGGGTTCCCTTTGAGTGGGGGCGGGTCTCTGGTACTCTGAAAGTAGCTGTGAGTCCTGCCATGCCTGTAGATTGTCTGTTAGGCAATGATCTTGAGCATACTGCTTGGAAAGAAGTAGAGCTCAGATCTCACCTGGAGATGTTAGGGTTACCTGAGTGGGTCTGCATGACCACACGGTCCAATGCTGCCCGGGAAGGGAGTCAAGGGCGTCTGGAGCCTGGAAAGATGGCCCAGACAGCTGCCAAAAAGGAGGGCCAGGGGTGTGGGAAACCCGCCTCCAATGTTCCCACGGTGGTAGACGAGGCCCCTGAGGAGGAGGAGGCCCCTGAGCCAACCGGGGAGGACATAGCTGCCGTGGGTAACCTACCTGAACTTGCTGGCTGGCAAGTAGAAGGGGGGCCAACCAGGGACGCATTCTGCAAGGTGCAGAAAGAATGCCCCAGCCTTGAAGGTCTGAGGAAGCAGGCCACAGACCACAGACCACACAGCAGGTGACACATCTGGTGCTCACCATATTTACTGGGAGAATGATCTCCTTTACAGTGAGCTTAGGATTCCAGGTCCTGGGGCACACCATGTGCTGGTGGTCCCCCAGAGTTACCGGAAATTCCTACTAGGCCTGGCTCACGACATTCCCCTGGCAGGACACCTGGGCCAAGACAAGACCTTTGACAAGCTTGACACCCACTTTCATTGGCCCAGAATGAGGAAAGCCTCAGATAACTTCTGCAGAGCTTGCCCCACCTGCCAGGTTAGTGGGAAGGCAGGCAACCGGCTTAAAGCTCCCCTGCTCCCACTCCCAGTCGTTGGCACCCCCTTTGAAAGGGTGGGCATCAACATTGTTGGTCCCTTGGAGCCCAAAACTGCCTTGGGCAAC
Source organism: Pleurodeles waltl (assembly GCF_031143425.1). Classification (NCBI taxonomy): domain Eukaryota; kingdom Metazoa; phylum Chordata; class Amphibia; order Caudata; family Salamandridae; genus Pleurodeles; species Pleurodeles waltl. Next base: position 108,995,397 of record NC_090436.1, on the reverse strand, counting down.
AGGTTTATCCTGGTTTTGGTGGACCATGCCACCCGCTATCCAGAGGCAATCCCTCTGAGAACAGTGATTGCACAGGTGGTGACCAGACCCCTGTTGGGAATATTTACCCGTGTGGGATTCCCTAAGGAGGTCGTGTCTGACAGGGGCACAAACTTCATGTCTGCATACATGAAGACCCTGTGGGATGAGTGTGGGGTGACCTACCGGTTTACGACCCCTTATCATCCTCAAACCAATGGGCTTGTTGAGAGATTCAACCAGACCCTGAAAGACATGATTGGTGGCCTGACTGAGGCCATGAGGTGTAAGTGGGACATCCTCTTACCATGCCTGTTGTTTGCTTATAGAGAGGTGACTCAGAAAGGGGTGGGGTTCACTAAGCATTGTTAAGGAGGGCTGGGAGAAAGCTCCCCAGGCCACTCCCGAGGATGTGGTCAGCTACATGCTGGCCCTCCGCAAACAAACCCAACGCTTCTGGAAGCAGGCCCAGAGTAACCTCGAGGCCAGTCAAGAGGTGATGAAGGAGTGGTATGACCAGAAGGCCACTCTAGTTGAGTTCTCACCTGGAGACAAAGTTTGGATGATGGAGCCAGTAGAGCCCAGGGCTCTCCAGGACCGCTGGTCTGGCCCCTTTGAGATCAAGGAGCATAAAGGGGAGGCCACTTACCTCGTGGACTTCAAGACCCCTAGGCACCCCCTAAGGGTCAACCGGCTCAAACCTCACTTTGAGAGGTCTGAGGTGAGTATGCTCCTAGTCACAGATGAGGGCATGGAAGAGGAGAGTGAACCTCTCCCCGACCTCCTCGCCGTCAAAGACGGGGATGGGTCAGTAGGGGGTGTCATTCTCTCTGACTCCCTGACTCCAACCCAGAGAGGGGACTGCTATGAGCTGTTAGAACAGTTCTCCCCCCTGTTCTCCCTTACTCCTGGACTAACCCACCTCTGTGTGCATGACATTGACACAGGTGACGGTCCCCCTGTAAAGAACAAAATTTACAGGTTGTCAGATAAGGTGAAGGCCAGCATCAAAGAGGAGGTCTCCAAGATGTTGACTTTGGGGGTTATTGAGAAATCCAGTAGTCCCTGGGCCAGCCCTGTGGTATTGGTTCCCAAGGCTACTGCCCCAGGTGCGAAGCCAGAACTCCGGTTCTGTGTGGACTACCGGGGTCTCAATTCAGTCACCCGGACTGATGCTCACCCCATCCCCCGAGCTGATGAGCTCGTTGACAGGCTAGGTGCTGCCAAGTTCCTGAGTACGTTCGATCTTACTTCCGGGTACTGGCAGATTGGCCTGACTGAGGGGGCTAAAGAAAGATCTGCTTTTTCCACCCCTGATGGCCATTACCAATTCCGGGTGATGCCATTTGGGCTGAAAAATGCCCCCGCTACCTTCCAACGGTTGGTTAACGGGGTCCTAGCTGGTAAAGATGCCTTCTGTGCAGCTTACCTGGATGACATAGCTGTCTACAGTTCCAGTTGGGAGGAACACCTGCTCCACCTGACTGCTCGTGCCAAGCTACCAGAGGGTGGGCACAGGCTAATTTTGGATTGTGTGTGACTTACCCTGACTAGAGTGAGGGTTCTTGCTTGGACAGAGGGTAACCTGACTGCCAACCAAAAACCCCATTTCTAACATCATGTATCTAGATAGGGTAACATGATAGCCACTGATATGAGCAAAGATATTGTACTGAAGGTGCGCCATGGCCCATGAATTGATCATTAAGATTGTTCCACTGATCTCCCAGACATACCACTGTAGCAGGTAGAAGAAATCACACATGAAGGGCACAACTAACCACATGCATGGCATGACAAACACATCCATGCCACATGTCTGTCCAGCACATCCCAACACTTGCCTGGATGGTGAACTGTAAGTTAGCCATGTTGCATGACAGCCTGATGTCTGCTTCTTTGGACACACATTAGATAGTCACACAAATACATTGTCATAGGGATGGGTAAGCTGGTCACAATCGAGGGAAAGTCAACCACATATCAGAATATACTCTTATCACCACCTCTCCATGCGTGACAGCCTGCTGTCTGTACTTTGGGACGCAGCACATATTGTTTGACATGTGCTCAGTGTAGGAAGGTAGCCTCTTTCAAGCCTTGTTACCCCCACTTGTGGCCTGTTTGTGAGTATATGTCATGGTGTTTTTACTGTTTCACTGGGATCCTGCTAGCCAGGACCCCAGTGCTCATAGTGAAAGCCCTATTTGTCAGTGTGTTTTATATGTCTCACTGGGACCCTGATAGCCAGGGCCCCAGTGCTCATAGGTTGTGGCCTGAATGTGTTCCCTGTGTGGTGCCTAACTGTGTCACTGAAGCTCTACTAACCAGAACCTCAGTACTTATGCTCTCTCTGGGGGTCATTCTAACTCTGACGGGCGGCGGAGGCCGCCCGCCGGTGTTCCCCCCTCCAGAACACCGCTCCGCGGTCATTAGACCGCTGTGGTGATTCTGGGTTTCCCACTGGGCTGGCGGGCGACCGCCAAAAGGCCACCCGCCAGCCCAGTGGGAAACTCCCTTCCCACGAGGAAGTCGGCTCCGAATGGAGCCGGCGGAGTGGGAAGGTGCGACGGGTGCAGTTGCACCCGTCGCGAATTTCACTGTCTGCAATGCAGACAGTGAAATTCAAAGTGGGGCCCGCTTACGGGGGCCCCTGCAGTGCCCATGCCATTGGCATGGGCACTGCAGGGGCCCCACGACACCCCATACCGCCATCCTGTTCCTGGCGGGCGAACCGCCAGGAACAGGATGGCGGTATGGGGTGTCTAAATCCCCATGGCGGCGCAGCGAGCTGCGCCGCCATGGAGGATTCAGAAGGGCAGCGGAAAACCGGCGGGAGACCGCCGGTTTTCCTCTTCTGACCGTGGCCAAACCGCCACGGTCAGAATGCCCTGCGGGGCACCGCCAGCCTGTTGGCGGTGCTCCCGCCGACCCTGGCCCCGGCGGTCTAGTACCGCCGGGGTCAGAATCACCCCCTCTGTCTTTAAAATTGTCACTGCAGGCTAGTGACCATTTTTACCAATTCTGATTGACACACTGGAACACTCTTATAATTCCCTAGTATATGGTACCAAGGTACTCAGGGTATTGGAGTTCCAGGAGATCCATATGGGATACAGCATTTCTTTTGCCACCCATAGGGAGCTCAGACAATTCTTACACAGGACTGCCACTGCAGCCTGAGTGAAATAACGTCCACGTTATTTCACTGCCATTTTACACTGCACTTAAGTAACTTATAAGTCACCTATATGTCTAACCCTCACTTGATGAAGGTTAGGTGCAAAGTTACTAAGTGTGAGGGCACCCTGGCACTAGCCAAGGTGTCCCCACATTGTTCAGGGCAATTTCCCCAAACTTTGTGAGTACGGGGACACCATAACACACGTGCAATACATATAGGTCAATACCTATATGTAGCTTCACAATGGTAACTCCGAATATGGCCATGTAACATGTCTAAGATGCCAAATCTGGTATTGGGGTGCCAATCACCATGCATCCCCGGGGCTCTAGCATGGACCCCGGGTACTGCCAAACTAGCTCTCTGGGGTTTTCACTGCAGCTACCGTTGCTGCCAACCCACAGAGAGGCTTCTGCTCTCCTGGGGTCTGGGCAGCCCCAGTTGGTGGCCTCCTTTCATAAGCCAGTCTACACCAGTTCAGGGATCCCCCAACCCATGCTCTGGCGTGAAACTGGACAAAGGAAAGGGGAGTGACCACTCTCCTGTCCATCACCACCCCAGGGATGGTGCCCAGAGCTCCTCCAGTGTGTCCCAGACCTCTGCCATCTTGAATGCAGAGGTGTGAGGGCACAATGGAGGACCTTTGAGTGGCAAGTGCCAGCAGGTGACATCAGAGATCCCTCTTGATAGGTGCTTACCTGGTTAGGTGGCGAATCCTCCTCTGAGGGCTATTTAGGGTCTCTCCAGTGGGTTTCTCTTCAGATAACGAATGCAAGAGCTCACAAGAGTTCCTCTGCATCTTCCTCTTCGACTTCTGCCAAGGATCGACCGCTGACTGCTCCAGGACGCCTGCAAAACTGCAACAAAGTAGCAAGACGACTACCAGCAACATTGTAGCGCCTAATCATGCTGGCGTTCTCAACTGTTTCCTGGTGGTGCATGATCTGTCTGCCTTCACCCTGCACTGGAAGCCAAGAAGGACTCTCCCGTGGGTCGACAGAATCTTCACCCTGCTAACGCAGGCACCAAACTTCTGCATCACTGGTCCTCTGGGTCCCCTCCCATCTTGATGAGCGTGGTCCCTGCAACACAGGAGCTGGATCCAAGGGACCTGATAGTCCAGTGGTCCTTCTGTCTAAATTTGGTGGAGGTAAGTCCTTGCCTCCCCACGCCAGACAGTAATCCTGTGTACTGCGTGATCTGCAGCTGCTAGGACTTCTGTGCACTTTTGAAAGGAATCCTTCATGCTCAGCACAGCCTAGGTCCCCAGCACTCCATCCTGCATTGCTCAACTCGCTGAGATGACCACCAGCTTCGTGGAACCCTCCTTTGTAGTGTTGAGAGGACCGCCATGCTCAGATTTCTTGAACCCCTGTTCAAGTACTTCTGTGGGTGCTGCCTGCTTCTGAATGGGCTCTCTGTGCTGCTGAGCACCCCCTCTGTCTCCTCCTCCAAGGGGCGACCTTCTGGTCCTTCCTGGGTGTGGGCAGCACCCATTTTCTTTAACCACGCCCTTTGCAGCTAGCAAGGCTTGTTTGTGGTCTTTCTGCGTGGAAACAACTCTGCATCCTCTAGCACGCCGTCGGACATCTTCTGTGCAAAGGGGAAGTTCCTGGCATCTTCCGTTGTTGCAGAATCTTCAGCTTCTTCCACCCAAAAGCAGCCATTTTGCACCTTCATCGGGGGTTTAGTGGGCTCCTGCCCCCCCTGGACACTTTTGTGACTCTTGGACTTGGTCCCCTTCCTTTTCAGGTCCTCAGGTCCAGGAATCCGTCTTCAGTGCTTTGCAGTCAGTTGTTGTTTCTGGGGAAGTAGGGTCACTTTACTTCTACTTTTCAGGGTCTTGGGGTGGGGTATCTTGGACACCCTTAATGTTTTCTTACACTCCCAGCAACCCTCTAGACACTACAATAGGCCAGGGGTCCCTAAGTTGTTCACATTCCACTTTCTTAGCATATGGTTTGTGTTGCCCCTAGGCCTATTGCATCCTATTGTATTCTACAGTGTTTGCACTACTTTTCTAACTGTTTAGTTACCTGATTTTTGGTTTGTGTGTATATTTTGTGTATTTTACTTACCTCCTAAGGGAGTATATCCTCTGAGATATTTTTGGCACATTGTCAGTAAAATAAAGTACCTTTATTTTTAGTAACTCTGAGTATTGTGATTCTTATGATATAGTGCCATATGATATAAGCGGAATAGTGAGAGCTTTGCATGTCTCCTAGTTCAGCCTAAGCTGCTCTGCTATAGCTACCTCTATCAGCCTAAGCTACTAGAACACTACTAATCTACTAATAAGGAATAACTGGACCTGGCACAAGGTGTAAGTACCATCAGGTACCCACTATAAGCCAGGCCAGCCTCCTTCACTCAGTCGTACATGTGGGTGTATGGGCTACAGTCCATGGCTAGGCCATGGCATCCCTGGGGGTTAAATTATCAATGGACTCAGGTTCCAGCACATAGTGGCATATTAAAAAGGAACTGGCACATTAGCTATGATGCACCAGTTTCCTTGAACTGCCCTGTGCCTTCCTAACGACACCATGGCAGTGCTGTATTTACAATACACTGCACCATGGTGCTGGTTAGCACAACTGGGCTAAAAATGTGGGTGCAGTTGTAGCGCTTTGCTGGATTAGTGCCAACAAATTGTTAAACTAGGCCAGTAAAGCTCAGGAGGGCCCGTAGGGCATAGCACTAGCATTAGTCTGATGCCTGCCATGGGCAGCTATTGAAAAATTATGCTAGAGTGGTGCATTGAAATCCTGTATCTTTCCCTGCCCAGTTGTTCTTGGGCCTCCCTGTGGGGGAACGCCCACCTTTCATGCATCATACCTGGTGCAGGTATGATGTGGCATAATGGGTTTACAAAGTGGCGCAATGGGTTTACAAAGTGGCACAATGCTAGCATTGTGCCACTTTGTCAATATGGTGCAGGGTGAGGGCATGTTTAGTACCACCATAGCGAAGAAATGATGCTAGGAGGTGCTTTGGTGCGCATGAGGCTTGTAAATATGCCCCGTTGTTGGCAAATGTCCTTACCATGACTTATAGGAAATGCGGCCTCTGCATTGTCTGGTCCTGGTAAGGTATGTATCATCAGCTATGTAGATGTACAAGACATACCTTGGGCAGGTGGAACGAGAGGAGTATGTTGAACTGAACTATTTATAGGCAACACAACACTACCCATGATTTAATGCATTTAAAAAGAATCTCCATAGGACACCAGACATCTTTCCACATATTACAGTGCTTCCATTAAAAAAATCGATGCAGTGTCACAATGCATGTTTCCTGAAGGCATTGCATCTGCCAAAAATGAATCATCCCCTGTGATGCTTCAGAACCGACTAATGTTGCACAGTGTAAAAAAAATTATACATTGTCAAAAACGTGACGCATCATCACAGGAAGTGATTAATGGATCTGCCATGTGTTGGATGTGACTTTTGTGCTGTCTTCTGTACCAATAGTGTCCCTGACACCCGTTTTGTCCTGGATATTTGTTATTTGTTATTTGTATTGTGTTGTGATTGTATTGTTGGATGTTTGTCTCTGGGGTAGTTTTGTAAGTTGAGTTAGCTGGGGGTAGTTTGGGTTCATTGTTTTGGGTTAAGCTTACCATGGGTTATTTGAGGAAATGTAGTGGAAGGGAAGAGCACATCACCTCAGTGCAGAGGAATTGGATGGCTTCCTATAGCTAGTGATGCATTACCTCCCCAATATGGTGGCCATGGGGGGCAGAGTGATACAGGGCTACCAGACAGAGGCACGGAAGCTGTGGTGGGGAAAGGTCCAGTCGCAAGGAACCACATCTTTAATATCGAGCGTACTGCACGGCAACTGAAGCATCGCTGGGTAGACATTGTCAGTAGGAAACAGGACCTTCTGGACCACATCCGAATCGAGGTCGGTGAAACTGTGGGTAAGTACAAAGTCTATGTGGCTGACTCCTGTTTTACAATTGCAAGTAGATATCAAGTTCGAACAAAGGGCAGGGTTTTGAGTAGTGTGTTTGCGCAAAACAGCATCCATGAAAATGGGAGCACTGCACCATTAAGGAGACAAAAGGCATATTCATGTCCTTATCCCCAAATTCTGATGTGCACCAATTCCAACACAACTGTGTCTGCAGTGAACCCTACTTTATTTTAATGGGATAACAGGAGTTAGCTTAGCCTTTGGCTTGCAGACTCATGCCCCTGTTACCTAGTGACTTTTAACCTAGCTTGCTCTGTCTTAGCACATTTAATTATTTATTTCTTCTAAGATGGCTGCCTTGTTTAGAGTTAGGCCACTTGTTATGGGTTACATTATCAGTGTCACCGTGCTAAGGCGTCAAGATCTAGCACCAAAGACAAACAAACAGTAGGCCTTCACACTTAGGGATTTTCCCTCTCTCTACTTTCAAGGGATAATTGCCGTCCCAAGCATGTCTGTTATCTATTGTTTGGGAACACACCTATGTCAGGGGTCCTTGAAGATCTGTATAAATATATTGCACTTTAGACAGATAATCAGAGGGATTCCGACCAGAGGGCATCGCCACCATTGCTGATATCGATGCTGCAAGTCGTCTTGACGCTGACCCAGTCTTCGTGTCCCTACGGAGTCTGAGATAGAGACCTCATTCCAAGGTAACAAGGGTTGGGGGCTCCTTTCATGGACATGGCATTGGCAGATTAGGTTTAACAAACCCAGCTCTCCTTTAGGTTGGAGGTTAGGTCTTACGCACTAGGGTATTAGGGCATATTACATTCCGTATGTCTTTTTCATGCATTGCAAGATGGTGGGGGTCTTTGTAATAATGACTCTCCTCTTCACAATTCTGTTGCTTGCATTATTCATTATCCTAATCATTGCAGCCCAAGCAACTTATCACAAATTGCAGTTATGTTGAATAAAAACTATTGAAACTTTACTGCATCTTTGTCATTGCCTGCGTTTGTATGAGACCTGATATATCTGTGAGAAAGGGGTAATCTCCGTTTAACCACAACACTCCCTGAGATGTCTTACTCTCTAGTCCATGCGTAAAGGCTGCCACAAATCACCTTTAATTATTGTTTTTCTGGTGAGGTGCTGCTAGTGAGCCGGTAAGGTTGGGACAACAGTTGCGACTTGTTGTAGGAGAAGACGTAGTCGCCTACAAACAAAAGTACTGTCATCCTTTAACCGGCGGTCTTGCCTAGAGCAAGAGTCCAGACTATGACATGTCATGGTGGAAGGGTACATGGTTACCAGGAACACCTGTCCATGTCCACTACGTGCCTGACTATGGTTGTATGTTGCATAGTCATGTACATTTGATTTTAAAATGACTCAGGAATGAAGGGAGTCATGGCTGAGTGTTTTCTGGGAGTCATGTATATGCAGAGTGACATGACAATTAGCTATGCTTAAAAAATGTTGCAGTAGGAAGTCATCTGCAAAAATTTAACAAAGTAGCAGAGACATGTATGTCAGGTTCCAGCACATATGTGTACATGTCTGCCTAGCCTACCAATGTATGTCATTGAGACATGTATAATGGCCTAATTGAGTCACCAATAAAGGTATGCAATGTCCATTAACAAATGATCCCTGATGTGCAATAGTTGCACATAGTGTAATTTGTGCAACATTCACAGTGCTATGTCTCATGTTCCCTCTTGTAGGTGGACGCCAGCTGTACGCAATTGGAGAGATAGCAAGCTTTCCCAGACCCTGATGAAACCAGTGAGTTACAATCTGTATGTGTAATGTGTAGTGCAAGTGTTGTGTGTGCTGTTTTATGTTGACTGCAATGCCATGTACCAAGTACATGTATGCTACTACAAACGTTGTAGGCTAAACAGGAATATGGACTGTATGGTTACAGTTGTGTGAAGGACGTGCGTCCCAGGAAAAAAAAAATCATTGATGGCAACAAGTGTAGCAAGAGCCATGGAAATGTTGGGCATGACACATGAATCCAAGAACAGTGATGACAGTATTGTCATGTGGCCGAATGAAAGGATCCTACATATGTATGCAGGGTGGCAAGATGTTGTTCACTAAACATGTCACTGATCTGTATACCACATGTAGCACAAAAAACTCAGGTCATGGTGTGATTGAGGACCACGTGAATAGTTCCCTAAGGTTAGTATGACAGGGGTCAACATACCACACTTGAAAATGCCACAGTTTTGACCACCATTGTGGTGTGATGCCCCATTATCTATGTCATAAGTAGCAACATTTCCAACCCATGTCATCCTCACAGATCTTGTCATGTGTGTTTGGCCAGAGGGATGTCCATGCTACATTGACATACAAAATGCTGTCATGAACAAAATCATCTGCTCATGGTGGTCCAGGAAGTGCCAATTATGTAATGCAAACATCATCACACAATGTACAGTGTTAGTCAGTGCTGTTCCAAAATCCCTGTGCAGGTGAGGTGTAGGGCAAGCATGCACCCACATATTAGATGGTGGTGCAGAGTGCTGTTGTGCAATGCGCTGACCAGAGTTTTGGACACATATATAGCCAATGGGCAGCATAGTGGGAGAAATCTAGTTTCTCCAGGACTATTCATGATGTCATGGCACAGCTCATCAGGTACTGACCTGTATCAATATGAGAGTAGTGTCATGCTCCTCAGTGTGACATGAGTGACTGCTCCACCCTCCAATTTCACTTACAAATACCTGTCACATCCAGTTATGCATGTAGCAATAATTCCTGACATCTGTCCTTGCCAAATGATGCTCTAACTGTTGTGAGACTACATTTAACTTGCAGTCCTTGCTCAGATGAGTTAATTACTTGCCATTGGGTCTCCGGTCACTTGTGCAAGCAAGAGGGACATTGATGAGCAATCCAGCACGTGTGACTTACCACTGTCACATGGCTGGTGTGTATGACAATATTAGTCAATGGTGACATGGTCCTTTGAAGATTTTCCAAGATGGTTCATTGTTATTTTGCAACAATAACTAGCCTAGATACCTTAGACATGAGTAATGTGGAGATAATGGTTGGTGTGCAGATGTGTGTTCACCCTGTCCTTCAGGATGGCATAGTGATTTGTGCTGGCCAATGTGTGACAACTGCAGATGGTGTATTCATTCCATGCTTGTTGTTAATTTGCTTAAAATACAATTGGCTGACATGTCCTATTCATGTTGCAGCTGCTAACATGTCCACATCCCAGAGGCAGCAATTAGAAAAGGTTATGGAACACTACCACCACATATAGCAGGTCTTAAAGGGCTACCGGAGGATGGGGCGCATATATGAGAGGGAGAGTACATCGGGGGCATGGAAAGCCTTTCCTCAAATGGGTCCACCCAAGGATCCCTCCACCTCAAGGACCCACACAGGACGCAGGTTTGTGGCAACAGGCAGGGCTACTTCTCCAGGGTGAGGACATTCTATATCAGCAGCAAGTACAAGTGCCCCAACAGGTTCAATGGCTGCAACAAAAAAAGTGGAGCCACCATATGTGCAGGAACTCTACACAGAACTGGCCGATCAAAAATATCGCATAGCCAGGCTGGAGCTCCAAAAGGAACAGATATTGAAAATTCTCTGTGAGATCAGGGCTCACGTGATGAGGCGCCGAGGTGGTCATTGTTACTGTAACACTGCAAGTCCCTTCCCATTGTATATATTTTTTGTATATAGTTGGGATATATTTAGATAGTTAGGGTTTGTTAAGAAAGCATAGTGTAGATTAGTTCTATGACTTAGTAGTAATTTTTCTTAGGGGGTTGATTTTTGGGTCACTCTTTTTTGGTTATGTTGAGGAGGGTGGTGATGTTTATGCTATGTGTTTATAAAAAATATATGAATACAAAAAATTGAAAAATCTAAAAAATATATCATTGTTTAGACCATATGTTTAATTAGTCAATGTTTAGCTGTAGCTACTGCTGTCCTTGTTGATAGATGTATATTAAGGGGGGTGAGGGGTTGATGTTTCTCATATGGCATTAGACTTAGGAATTAGCTAGGCTGCTGTCGTGTAGTTTTGGTTAATATAGGTAGCTTAGTTAGAATAGGGTTTTTAGGCTAAGATTTGTAGTTTAATTAAATCTTGTTTTTTTCCTAAAGCATGGTCTCCATCATGATTTGCAGGGTGGGTGCTGGCATGTCTGCACAGGTCATGTTAGGCACATGCCTTTGCAAGCATTAGTTAGTTACATGTGTGACTATGTGTATCCCCTATGGTCAAGTTCCTGTCAGGTTGGCAATAGTGTCACATTAGCAACTCCAGACATCTTTCAACTATGTACCTGACACTCTGGATGTGCATTGATACACATCCCAAAACAGGTATTCTTACAGCATTTCTCTATGTTGTGAAATAATGTGACTTGCATTCTCATTATGTTGTCGGCATTGCACTCCCCCTAAATCTAGATTTTGTTACTGAGACATTCATGGCTGTCCCTAACAGTCTTACACATTAATGATTTATTTGTCACATCAATGTTCTACTTTTGCTACCATCCTTGCTAGGCACAGCCACTTGTGTTATTGATTGCTGTCAGCTACCGCAATGTATGCATGCTAACTGTCACATGTCATGCTTGGGATACTCAGATAAAGCTTGCTCGTTCACACAGCTATCAGTCACCTCAATCATACTGTAGTCAGTATGTGTGGCTTTGTGTATGTCACAAATCCACACATATCCCTCAGGCAAGTACTCAGGGGCATATTTACAAGCCCCTAACGTCACCAGAGCGTCTCTTTGTGTGATGCTCCAGTATTGTGCCCTTTCACTCATTTAGAAGGTGGCGTAAGGTCATTTTTTGTGCTTTGTATAAATGAATCCCCCCCAACGCAGATTTCTGTGGCAGAGGGGCAGGCAATGGGTGTTGTTGTGGGCTTACTTATGCAACACCCATTGCTTTTGGTGCAGCCTCTGATTTGTGATGGAATGTAGACCCAAGGCAGCGCCGAAACAATGATGTCACCCAAAGGGTGGGTTTAGTAAGGCACAACAGGGCGATAAACTATTATTTCTCCTCATTTTTGCATTGTGCAGCACTCATATTAGGAGCAAGGAGCCATTACTGTTTGTTTATGTGCAGGAAGGGAAAACATCCTGAATATAAACAACCATTCTCTGCAATGCAGGCACCCTTGCATTATAGTGCAATTGTGTCTGTATTAGCAAAAGGCAGCTGAATTACCGCCAGCGCTAGTGAAAACACATGGGTATACAGTATCCTATTGCACACAGCACTAACCTACGTTCCGGAAATGACACATCTCTGTGCATCTATATTGCTTGCGGCACCGAGCTGTGTCATGTTGTTGTAAGTAGGCCCCTTAGTGTATAGGCTTCACACAATGCATGAAGTCCACAGAGTTACTGCCTCATACACATATTCAACACAATTTATGATTAGCCTTAATTTACTTGCATGTGAAATTATGTTATTTGTTGTACTGTACAGAACACAGGAGATTGACCTCATGAGGAAGATCCCATTCCATTAGATGTCCAGACAGAGTCTGGGGGGGGGTGTCATGAGACATGTGTAGAAGAGGAGAGCATCAGTGAGGAGTTCATCACATTGCCATTATGTAGGACTGGCCACAATAAAAATCCACATGTGTGATTAATCAACAGTGGTACAGTCAAGAGGAGACATTGATAGATGTTGCAACACTGGCATGATTTTAAGCACAGAGAAAAAGATAAAATGGCCATGTACCACAGACTGTAGCTATCAGGTGGTTTTGTTGGTGAATGATATTATTTCCACATCTTCATCCACCGTTGTGTGCGGTGCCTCCTGTTCCAGAGGTGCTGCTGGTGTTGAAGTGGTGAGAGGCACACATACATCAGGGGCTGAAGATGAGGATTTAATGGTCCCGCCCGCTGTCATCTGTGGAAAGATGAAAGACATCACTGCAGAAAGGAGGTACTGCTGGATTTGCAACACAGCAGCAACATCACAATGGAAGGCAGCCAGGCTGTCACTGAGGGAGCCCAGCATTCCTGGATGGCCCCTAGGACAGTTTGTGTAGCCCCAAGCCTGTTGCCAATCATGCTGGTGCCACTTTGGGAGGGCAATCAATCAATCAATCAATCATTAAATTTATAGAGCGCGCTATGTACCCGTTAGGGTTTCGAGGCGCTTGGGGGGGGGGGGGAGCTGCTATCGTTCGAAGAGCCATGTCTTGAGGAGTCTCCTGAAGGTGAGGAGGTCCTGGGTCTGGCGTAGTGAGGTCAGGAGTGAGTTCCAGGTCTTGGCGGCGAGGTAGGAGAAGGATCTGCCGCCAGAGGTCTTGCGCTGGATTCGGGGGACGATGGCGAGGGCAAGGTTGGCGGAGCGTAGTTGGCGTGAGGGAACGTAGAAGTTGAGTCTGGTGTTCAGGTAGGTGGGTCCGGTGTCGTGTAGTGCCTTGTGTGCGTGGGTGAGGAGTTTAAAGGTGATCCTCTTGTCCACGGGGAGCCAGTGGAGGTCCTTCAGGTGGTGGGAGATGTGACATCGGCGGGGTATGTCGAGGATCAGGCGGGCGGATGCGTTCTGGATGCGTTGAAGTAGTTTGATGTCTTTTGTTGGGATGCCTGTGTAGAGTGCGTTGCCGTAGTCGAGTCTGCTACTGACGAGGGCTTGGGTCACCATCTTTCTGGTTCCTGTTGGAATCCACTTGAAGATCCTGCGGAGCATGCGGAGGGTGTTAAAACAGGAAGAGGAGACAGCGTTGACCTGTTTGGACATGGTGAGAGCGGAGTCGAGGATGAAGCCGAGGTCTCGTGCGTGGCTGGCTGGGGTGGGTGGGGGGCCCAGGGCGGTGGGCCACCAAGAGTCGTTCCAGGCCGAGGGGGTGCGACCGAGGATGAGGACTTCCGTCTTGTCGGAGTTGAGTTTCAGGCGGCTGTTGCTCATCCATTCGGCGATGGATTTCAGTCCCTCGTGGAGGTTGGCTTTGGCGGTGAGAGGATATTTGGTCAGGGAGAGGACGAGCTGGGTGTCGTCGGCGTAGGAGAGGATGCTGAGGTTGTGCTGGCGGGCCAGTTGTGTGAGGGGGGCCATGTAGATGTTGAACAGCGTTGGGCTTAGTGAGGAGCCTTGGGGGACGCCGCAGATGAGGTTGGTGGCTTCGGAGTGGAAGGGTGAGAGTCGGACTCTCTGGGTTCTGTCGGAGAGAAAAGAGGAGATCCAGTTGAGGGCTTTGTCTTGGATACCGGCTTCGTGGAGGCGATTTGGTAGGGTGCGGTGGCAGACCGTGTCGAAGGCAGCGGAGAGGTTTAGGAGGATGAGGGCTGAGGTTTCGCCGTTGTCCATTTGTTGTCTGATGTCATCTGTGGCAGCGAGGAGTGCAGTCTCTGTGCTGTGGTTGCGTCTGAAACCGGATTGGGAAGGGTCTAGGATGGAGTTGTCTTCGAGGTAGTGGGAGAGCTGTGCGTTGACGATCTTCTCAATGACTTTCGCTGGGAAAGGGAGGAGGGAGATCGGACGGAAGTTTTTGAGGTCGTTGAGGTCAGCCTTAGGTTTCTTGAGGAGGGGTTTGATTTCTGCGTGCTTCCAGCTGTCCGGGAAGGTAGCGGTGTTGAAGGAAAGGTTGATGATCTTGCGGAGTTTGGGGGCGATGGTGACGTTGGCTTTGTTGAAAACGTGATGTGGGCAGGGGTCAGAGGGAGATCCTGAGTGGATGGAGTTCATGGTCTTTAGGGTTTCAGCGTCGTCAACTTGGGTCCAGGTGGTGATGCGGTCGGTGTGGGAGGAGTTGTTGGGGGTGGGGTCTGGCGGAGGTGTGGTGTTGAAGTTGTTGTGGATGGCTGCGATTTTCTGGTAGAAGAAGGTGGAGAGGTCGTCGCAGAGTTTCTGGGATGGAGGGACGTCGTTGACGTTGGCGTTGGGGTTGGAGAGTTCCTTCATGATGCAGAAGAGTTCCTTGCAGTCGTGAGCATTATTGTTAAGGCGTTCTGTGAAGTGGGAGCGTTTGGCGAGTCGGATCCGTTGGTGGTGTTCACGGTTGGCTTCCTTGAGGGTAGCAAGGTTGTCGGGTGTGCGCTCGAGGATCCATTTTTTCTTGAGTTTCTGGCAGGTGCGTTTGGAGGTGGTCAGTTCATCTGTGAACCAGGCTGTTTTTTTCTTTTCTTGGTTGACGGTGGGTCTCTTGAGTGGTGCTAGGATGTTGGCGCAGTTGAGGATCCATTGTTGGAGGTTGATAGCGGCGGAGTCCGGGTCGGTGGGGTCGGGTGGTGGGTTTTTGGCGAGGGAGCTGGCTAGTTGATCTTCGGTGACTTTTCCCCAGCGGCGGTAAGGCGGTAGACGGGTGCAGTGGTGTTCGGTGTTTTTCTTGAACGTGAAGTGCACGCAGTGGTGGTCGGTCCAGTGGAGTTCGGAGGTGTGGCTGAATGAGATGTGGTTGCTTGCAGTGAAGAGTGGGTCAAGGGTGTGGCCGGCGATGTGGGTGGGTGTGTTGACCAGTTGACGGAGTCCGAGGTTGGAGAGGTTGGTGGTCAGTGATGCGGTGTTGGCGTCATTGTTGTTCTCCAGGTGGAAGTTAAGGTCTCCCAGGAGGATGTAGTCTGAAGAGGCGAGGGCGTGGGTGCTTGCGAGGTCAGAGATGGTGTCGCTGAAGGGGGCTCTTGGTCCTGGAGGACGGTATATGAGGGTTCCTCTGAGGGTAGTGTTGGGGTCCGTGTGAATCTGGAAGTGGAGGTGTTCGGCTGTCTTGAGGGTGTCGTCCGTGTGGGTGTGGATCTTGAGGGTAGATTTGTGGGCGATGGCTATTCCTCCGCCAATTCCGTTGGTGCGATCTCTTCTGGTGATCTTGTAGCCGTCAGGGATGGCGATGGCGATGTCTGGGGTCGTTCCACCAGGTTTCAGTTAGGAAGGCTACGTCTGGGCCGGCGGTGTCGAGCAGGTCCCAGAGCTCAATGGCGTGCTTTCGTGCGGAGCGTGTGTTGAGGAGGATGCAGTGCAGGTGGTTTGTGTTGGTTGTTGCTGGCTTCGTTGTTCTGTTGCAGGTGAAGTTGCAGGTGCGGCAGGAAAAAGGTCCTTTGGTGTGCTTCGGGGTGGCCTGGAAGCATTCTGTGGAGGAGCCAGGGTTGAGGGCGAGGAGTTCGCTGGCCGAGTAGCGAAGACTGGGGGTGCGGGGGCGTGCGGACCAGGGGGGGTGGCGCTGGGCGCGGTCCAGGCACGGACGGGGGCAGACGGGCTTGCCTCTGGCGCGCCAGCGGCACGCCCGCTGCGCGGACACGCAGCACCAGCCATTAAGAAGGGAGGGGGAGGGAGGTGGGAGGGAGCGGCGAATGGGGGCGTGAGGGGGGCAGGGCCACAGGGGGGCAGGGCCACAGGGAGGCAGCGGCAAGGGGAGATCAGCAAGGGGGAGCGCCCAAGGGGCGAAAAAACCAGGGAAAAAGGCACAAAACAGTAAGGAAAAAAGTTTAACAACAGGCACAAAATACAATTATGGCACAAGTTACAATCGGGGTACAGCAATCAGAGGGGCACAGCTGGGGCAGAAGCGCAAGGAGGCAAGGCGCTGAAATTTGGAAAAAAACACTTACAGGACGGCGAAAAGCGGCACAATCAGAAGGGGCACAACGGGGGCAGACGCGCAAGGGGGCAAGGCGCTGAAAATTAGAAAAACAACTTACAGGACGGCGAAAAGCGGCACACGGGTCAAGTGAAGCTTACAAAAGCCCACTAGACACCAGGGATGAGGCACAGGAGGATGCCTGCGGGTGGAGGAGGGCCTCGAACACGCTAACAGCAGCGTGGGCAGGGGTCAGGGGCAGGAGACAGCAGGGTGGTGCTGCGGCCGTGGGGGGCGAGCTCTAGACCTAAGGCAGGTCAGAGGTCGCTCACTCGTGACGCGCAGCGCCAGCCATTAAGAAGGGAGAGGGGAGGGAGGAGCAGCTGGGAGGTGGGAGGCGGGAGGCGGGAGGGAGCGGCGAATGGGGGCACGAGGGGGGCGGGCCGCAGGGAGGCAGCGGCAAGGGGAGATCAGCAAGGGGGAGCGCCCAAGGGGTGAAAAAACCAGGGAAAAAGGCACAAAACAGTAAGGAAAAAAGTTTAACAACAGGCACAAAATACAATTATGGCACATTAGGGCATTTGTGCGAGCCTCTGCCTCAGGACACCAGCGATGTTGGCCAGGGACTGCTGAGTCCACAAAATGGAGAGTGGGTGCCTCTGATGGCAGGAGAGTTGTCCTTATTCAGACTGAGGCATCTATGGACTCCCGCTAGGCTGCCCGCCATGGTCTCCATCCCCACCTGCACATGCTGTGCCAGCTCCCGCTGGAATCCTACCACTGCAGTTTGGAAGATGATGTCTGGGTCCTGGGAATCCAGGGCTTTGGTTGAGCTGGCTGGTGGTGTGTGGTGTCCGTTGGGTGGTTCATTTGGAGACCCCGCAATGCTGTGTGTCCTCCCTGCAACTGGAGATGGAGTCTGGATGGCACACAGGATCAGCTGGAGAGTGTCGGGATTGATGCTTTGCTGTGGGTCATCGCCATAATCTGTGTAGTCAAGGACAGGCAGCTGGCCATGAGGTATGGCATCATCCTCTGCAAAGAGATGGAAATATGTCAATGTTGATCTGTAGTAGCTGTTCACATGAGCCACCAGGTTGTTATTCATGGTTCCTAACTTAGATGGCTCACAGCCACGCATCATGTCCCTCATTTATGGGCCCCTAGCGGCACATTGTGCCACCAGAATGTCATTTTTCAGAACACACTATTGGTACAATTTGCCAGTCCACATTTACAAGTCCAGTCAAAGCAATCTTGCGTGGCTATTTTGGGCTCTGGCTTAAGGGACCCTTTCATGCATTACACTGTGTGGCAGTTGTGGGGCATGGGTGTTGCTTGGGGTGCTCCCATGCAATACCCATGGAAACATAAAGAATCTGTTGCATTGCCAGATCTATACGTTTGGATATGTATGTCACATTCCTCTTCCAGCCCACGTGTGTTGTAAGAGTGATGCAAGGGGGAGAAATGTCCACATGCATCCTCCTTGTCACCTCTTACCATGTGTGCTGTATCCTGCACCACCTATAGTAAGATGCAACCAAGTTGTCCCTTCCTGCGTAACAACACACATCCCTGCAACACAGGCCTCCTTGCAGCATGGGTGCAAGGGTACCTGTATTGCAGGTTGTTGTGCATGAAGGGACACCTTCCTGTTCAACCTTATGCTGGTGTTAGGCAGCAGTTTGAGCCCCATCACCAATGGAAGTACAGGGAAGCATTACATGTCAGTGACAAATACACATCCCAGCACATTCCAAATGATGCAGCACAGCAGGCTGGGGTGCTGTACTGCACTGCATCATTTGATCATACATGGTTGACAACGGGCCACATTTCCCAGACAACAGCACACTTCCAAACCAGAGCATACTTTTTCTGTTACACTCCAGTGTTGCTGAGTGACAGGCCATACATACCAGGTTAAGGAAAGCATGTTGTGTACCTTTTCATGGCCTGGTATTATGTGGCTCTTTCAGACATCACACTGCATGTAGGTGTCATTCCATGTGAGTTGCTGGGGGTGTTCCCACACAACACATATGTAACCCACCCAACTTCTGAAGCCTTCTCAGATTTTCACATCCGGGAATGCTGCATTTTCTACACCACTCAGGGTTGGCGTAGAAGTAACAAGAGGGCGAACGTTATCCTTGCTTGTCCCAGTAATGCCATGTTTTTCTGTGTGCTGCATTGTGCATCACACATAGTAAGATGGAAATACCCCTTTTGTCTGATGTTGTGCAGGAAGGTGTCCCTTCATGCACAACAGCAAACATCCCCAAAACACAGGCATCCTTGCAGCATGGTGCAGGTGTGCCTGCATAGGCACATGGCAGCACATTTTGCACAAGCACAGATAGTGATGACAGAAATGTCTCATATGTTTTATTGTGCCCTTTCCCAGTGGTGCAGGAAGACGTATCCCAGCCCTTGCTGTCCCACCCTGCACAACAGCTCTAGTACATGATCCCTAAAAAGTGTTGTACCAGGCCAGATGGTTCAGTTGATACAGTGAAGGGAGCGGTGTGAGTGTTGTAAAGTGGTCTGTGCATATGGTGGGCTGGTCAGTGCACATTACATGTGTTTGGTTTTTTGCCCTTATTGTGCACCCATGCAACCCTTTTACATGCATACAGTGCCTCCTATGCGCCTCCTCCTTCTGCCATTTGTTAGTCACAACATTGCCCCCAACTGCAACTTACTCAGTGTTTGCTGTTGGTCATAATATCCTGCAGTGTCCTCTCTGTGGACTCCGGTCACCATCTCCTCAAGGATGACCACTGCCACCATCTCCTCCAGCCCCTCCTAGGGTGCGGAACTTCCGCCACCGGTCTGCAATGCTACCTTTCAGTTGCTGGCCAGCGTCTTGTGCTTGCAATTGTGCCAGTGCTTCTTATAATCCATCACAGTCCTCTTCACCTCTGCCACACTGTTGGCTTTATTGACTATGGTCTGTCATACAACCTCCTTCCTACTTATTTCCAATTTAGAGATGGCGAAGAAATGGTGTTGGTGCTACGTCACCTCTGTGATCACCTCCTCACTGAACCTACACTTCCTCTTCCTTTAGTCCCTTTTCCTGGGAATCTGTCTGGACATCCTGGCTTGTACTGGGCTGATTGGAGTCTTTCTGGGGTCTCTGCTGTCCTGACTTCTCCATTGTTTTTCAACTCATGGCTTATGTTTGGCATTTTCATGGGCTTTTTTTAAACTCTTTTAAGCCCAAAAGTGACGCTACCTCGAGTAGCATAAAAAAACGTGCCACAAATCATGCTAGCGCCACTTTTGCTGCACTGGTGTAATTTATTTTGCAACATCTCGCAAAGGTTAGTGTAATTTTTTTATGCTACCATTTTCTTACCGCCATGGTGCATCATTTTCTAAATATGGCACACGCATGGCGGTGAGAAATGACGTTAGCCAGCTCATTTCTTGCAGATATGTCCTTAAGGGGCATATTTATTAAACTGTCACAAAGAGCAGCATGTCAGCTTACTGCGCTGTGCTGTGTGACAGGAAAAGGTTAACAATGCACTGTATTTAAAATAAAATGGCACTTTCCTGCCTTTTTGCCAGTGCTGGTGCACAATGTGCTGGCTAGCGCTCATGCAGGTATCCTTGCACCATGGTGCAACGCTGCCAAAGTTGTAAGCAGGTTTGGTTTTGTGCAGGAAGAGGCAAATGAGTTAAAATCCAAGAGAAATAAACATATTTCTCCTCGTTATGCCTCATCTGTGGGAGGCATAGCAGTTTTGGTGCATTCCATGCTCTACAACTTATGGTAAATCAGGGAATGCATCAAAATCCATAGGTGTTGCATGGGAACACCCACGCACCACTCATGGAATACCTTCCTGGGGTAACCCCCATGTTTGTGGACTGCTGCTTCTGATTGTTTAACTCTTTACACTGGGACACTGCTGTTACAGTCCCAGTGTATGTGCTCTGACCCCTAAAATAAGTCAGAACTGGCTAACTCCTCATGGACATATTTAACTTTCTAGCAAGGCCATTGTATGTTCATGACTATCTCATCAGATACAGCTTCCAAGGTTGTCCCTGAGAGGATTTTGAGATGCAAAAAGTAGACAAAGGGCCAGATTTATAAATTGACAAGGGGGTTACTCTGTTACAACGTGACTAAAATTCGATCCACCTTCATATAAGTGAGAAAGAATATAGGGGAATTCTTACATACATTTCACGCAAGGCAGAGCAGCAAGTAAAGTTGCAGACATCAGAAATGTGTCATATCAACTACAATATGGCATATATTTATGCTTTCTCTAAGTGCTAGGGCACTGTGTGCCATCTAGCTCCAATGCCATGGTGCATTGGTACCTACATTACAAATAAGATGGGTTTTGTGCACCAAGGGATACCTTCCTGCACAAAAATGATCCTTAAAGGTATTTTCCTCTTTCTATGCATGCAGCAGATCAAATGACAGCTGGGCCACCACTGCATATATTGATTTTTGTAACGAAAGATGGAGTGAACCTATATGTGTTGGACAACTACAGGAAGAATCTGGAATAGAAAAGTCCCTTGGATTGGATGCTACTTGTCTATTGATGAACTGTATGGAAACACAAATGACCATCACCAAATGACCTTTACTGATGGACTGTTTATTTTATACAATATCTGTAGGAACTAGTTATTTGGGTCCCTTCCTTTTATTCGATTATGCATCATTGTGTTGTAGAGTGCTGGAGGTAGTCAGACCTCTAGGAGTGTGCACCCGATTCTCAAATTAAGTGAAATACCTGTGTAGTCAAGTATAGCCACAACTGCTGCATCTGTATCATATGTCCAAGTCCAAACGAGAACTTTCCACTGGGATGGACTTGGTCCCTGTATCTGACTGGCAATCAATCACATTCACCCTTAACTTTGACAGTCTAGCATGCCCAGGTAATTGTGGTTGCTGCTTTGTGCCTTTGGCACTATTTTAATTTCAAAATATAAAAAATCATATCTCTGGTTCTACTTTTTAAATTGTTGTTGGTGTCATTTTATTTATTAAAATATTTTCTATTTGTCTAACTTAGGTTGGAACTATTAGTGTGTTGTGTTTTCACTTTATTACTGTTTAAGTGCTGCATAAAAAGTTTACACATTGCTTCTAAGTTAAGCCAGACTGCTTTGTGCCAAGCTACTAGAGGGTTAATTACAGGTTTATTTAGTGACTTTGGTAGTGTAGCCTGACAAAGACTATGATTAGTATTTCAAGTTTTTTTTATCCTCTTCAACTAATACTCAGATTTCTTACAGTGACACTATGATTAGGTGTTGTAAGGAGATACAAATTAAATATGGCAGTTATAATTAGTGAACTAGCCATAACGTACACTCTGATCATGCACTGATCACAACCTTACATATTACATCACACAATCTAATAACCAACAATCCTGGGATTTTTCCCCCAGAGTGTAGTGATAAATCTTTTTCTGTCCTTCACCGCCAGCTTTTCCATGACAGAAAAAAACACGAAATACCACTAGCCACTTTCAATAGGTTGGGTGATTTGAGCCAACAGGGGTTCCTTCAACCAAATATTTAAGGTCCGCCCATCTCTAAATGTGACACATGGACCAAGCATTTGTCAGACAAGGTACTCTGCTGTATTTGTAATGGATTTTTTTGACTTCCAAACTTTAAATTGAGCCCTATGTTGTAATGACTGGACCAAACATTTCACAATCACACAAGAAGGTAACTGATTAGCAATCACATTTGAACATATCAGGTAGTTTATGGGCATAGCAGACCCTTCCCTGATTTTACCTAGTGGCCTTCAGATTAGAGACAGTTCTTGTTAGCAGGGGGTCAAACTACTAAGCTACCTTACCAGGTTATCATGACAATACATCTCAAATTGAGTACAATTACCATAGATTTCATTTTAATTCACAGGAATAAAACAAATCAATCAGTGTTCAATTTGTGATAAAACAAATGCCCTACTCAGGCCACAATAGCTTGCACCACCAATTGCCAGCATTGCAATGACAGACCTACATAACTACCAACAATTACACTGCTACACGTTCGACAGTTCAGATTGTTTGAGGCCCCCAAATCTATAAGAATGGCATGGGTGGCAGATAGTAGTTGTTTTTATTGTACCATGAATTTATAAACAAGTGTTGCTCTGCTAATCTTTCAATTACACAAACAATTCCACCAGGTGGCAGCTGTTTTAAGCATCGGTGCTGACAATTGAGTGCCAGTGCCACGAACCGGAAACCACCCACTCAAATTAAGCACTGAAATCAATCTGAAACAGAGACTCACATATTTGGAGGAAGAAATGCAGGCAGGGATGAACATGTGATCCGAGTTACTTAACAATGCAACTTGCTGAGGAAACAGCTTATACAGGCTGACCTACGGTGTTAATTACATTTTTACTTTTTTGGCATTGTCATATCAACCTGTGCACTTGAAACCTAGTAAAGAAATATAAGGCTAATTTATATTTTACTTTGTATGAAGGATGTTCCATTTTATTTTGGGTGAGAGTCTATCAATTGCTTTGCCAAACTTGGCTTTTGGGGGTATAATGGGGAATCTCGGGCAGGGGGCCATTGAAAAATCTCCACTATTATCCATACACATGACCCAGAGGACGATGTTTAAATTAAGCAAATGCTTGCTTTCTAGAATGATGCTGCCAGTGAATGCCAATATGCTTGCTTTAGGTGTGGAAATAATGCTGCCCACAGTTCTTCTTGTGCAACAAAACAGCTCTGCTCACTCATGACTGACAGGGCTTGATTTACTAATATTTGGCGCAACACATTTCAGTGCTGCATCAAAGGAAGAGAGCAGAACAGTTCTGTTTGTCCCTCCCCCTGTGCTGCCACACTTTTGTCTGTCTTGTGCCATGCACAAACCCTTGCACCTTAGGGGTCTTTGCATGATATCTAACATAAGTTTTGTACCCTTCCAGAACAACATTTTCAAGAAATGTACAGTACAGAACACAAACAAAGTTGGAAAACTGTGAAAAAAGAAAACGTTTTCCTTTATGCTTGTCTCAAAGTGGTGCACTTTCTTATTTAAATCCCTGTCTACCAATGTTATTATTCTGCTTCAAAGCTCATTTGTGGTTTCATAGGAACCCATTGTACACCACCTAGACATAAACGAGTGCAAAGTAGCAGACTGTACTACGTTGCACTACTTTAGGGTTACCTTCAAGCGCAAAACAAGTTTTGCACTAGAACGTAAATCACAACACAATACTTTGTACCAGTTTGCATCATTTTTGCTGGTGCAAACCTCATGCAAAATGTTAATATATCTGGATCTCAGTGTGAGCTTTGTCAATTCAAACTGCTCGGCTCAGTAACAGATGAGAACTCTGGGATGCTTCTGGGTACTATGTTCTCTGGAGGCAGACATGAATAAAACTTGCGTTAGTGTGCAAAGAGTCGGAGGCAACAGTGCGTGTCAATATCACTGTAGCTGGTCACGCAGTCCCAGCGTCATTTGCTCTGCTACTTTCATTAGCATGGTCATAGTTTACATTTTTCACAGTTTCTTATATTTTGATTCCCGGCACAGTCCACCACACCACTTTTTTCTTTTAACCACTTTCTTGTAGCATAGAGATGATTTTGATGGTATTAGTTTCCCTCGTGTCTGGCATTAGAAGGCACTGATTAAGATATTGATGGTGTGCAAGGTTTCTGCATCTCTAATGTTTAAGGTGTCTTCTTGTGTATTTACGGCTGCTGTCTAATTCATCTGTTTAGTCTCTCATTCCAGATTTATGGCAACAGTTTTAGATTCCTGGAAAGTGGGCTTCATGCACCTTCATGTCCCTGTATCATAACAGGAGGTCAGATCCTTGAAGTCCACTTTTTTATCCTGGATACAATTAGGAGCAGGTCCAGCCCTTAGTATTCTCCTCGCAGGTCTCAAACAGGAGCAGTCCTTCTTCTGCCTTCCACAGGTTCAATAGTGTTCTGAAGAAAGTACCCAGGAGAACGTGGCACAAGCATGTGGATGGGGGTGACTTCTGGATCCTACCAAATGAATGGGGAAAAGTTACAGGGGCATCCTTCCCACTCTTACAAATGTTCCTGTTTGCCTGGCAGCAAGCAATGCCACACTGCACACCTACACAAAACCAAAATGGCAGAACTGTTCCTCACCTATGCAGAGCTCCACCCAAAGGTGTGGCTATGAAAATGGACACACACCCTCAGGTCACTCTGAACCAGTTCTGGGGCAGCTTTCCCTCTAACTGGGTTCAGAACCTGTTATATGGTTCCTACTAAGGTGATGGGACTGTATATTAGGGCAACAGAACTTTGGAATGTGAGAGACTAAGGGGGTCATTATGATCCCTGGCGGTTCAGACCGCCATGCCGGCAGCAGGTGAAAAGACCGCCACTGGCATGGAGGTCTGAATCGCCATATAAAGAACACAGTGGCGGCCCTCCTCCACCACCAGGCTACCTCTGACAAGCAGCCAGACGGTGGAGGGAATCATTATCCGACAGGGCAGCGCTGCTGCTCCTCAGATAATGATCCCTTCTGCCACCAGCCTTTCCCTGGTGGGTTCCCCCGCCAGTGAAAGGCTGGTGGAAGGGGTGCTCTGAGGCCCTCCTGGGGGCCCCTGCACTGCCCATGCGCATGGGCAGTGCAGGGGCCCCTGTGCAATGCCCCATCGCGCAGGTCACTGCCCGATTTACAGGCAGTGATCAACGCGCCGGGTGCAGGTGCAGCTGCACCCGCCGCACAGAGGCATTGACCGCCACTGGCAATGTCCCGGCCATGCATTCTGCTGGGCCGGTGGGTGGAAACAATGTACCTGCCCGCCGACCCAGCAGAATGTTCTTTATGCGGCCGGCGGGGTCACAGGGGGGCTGGCAGTCAGTTAAATGACCACCAGCATGAACACGGCGGTTAACACCGCCATGTTCATAATGAGGGACTATGTCTGCCCACAATGTCAGAAACTGTTGGACCAATTCCTGATTAGCTCACAGTGCCTCACACGGAACCTTGAACCTATTGAGGGGAATGGTTATTACGGCAGCCTGAACATGGCACTCTGACTCCTCAAGGAAACTGTGGAAACATATCTTACCCTTCTGTTGTATTACTCATACATGCCCAGGTGAAAAACACAAGAGAAATACAAGACAAGTTTTCAATGCATTTACTGAAACAATCATATTCTTGCATAGAGAGAATGAACTATGATTATTGGACAGATGAAACAAAGCAAAGTGACCAGCATTACAAACCTGGTAAAGATGATGAATAATCCAAACAAGGTAAACAATTTTCTAGAGATTCTAGAGTTTCCTAGCTAAACCTAAGACTATACTGAGAGCATAGTGGGTGTACCCTTCTGCCCAGCGAGAACTAAAGGATAGCTTTAGCCACATACCTGGAAATTTGGAAAAGGAGTCGGCTTGAATGTGGATGGCAATCTTCTCAGGATGCAGGCAGACTAGCAACAGCAGAGCTGCATGTCAAACACAGCATTCGTCCCAGGATGGCCATGGCTAGAATTCCCTCTTCCCTTTCAGAGACAGTGCACCATTTATATTTTAAACCATACTGTGTTGGGAGCACATATCTGATGCAATGGTATGTCCGAGTGTTAGAAGCTGTCTCCTGATCCAAAAGATCCTTTTGACAAGCCAGGAAGACAAAAGGTAGGCAGGTTCAGGTTTGAACTAACAGTGACAGCATAGACAGCCTTGGAAGCAAAGAAAATTGCAGCTTACTGTGCAAAGGGCCTCCTGCTCAAGGAAGAAAGAAACCTCACCAAACCCAAACCACTTTGTCCACTCTCAGGGAGCAATCTACATCTCACTCTAGAGAAGTCATCAGGGTGACAACTGTACACAGACGGGACAGGAAAGCATTTTGGTTTTCGGCAGAAAACATAACTTTCTAAAAGTAGATATTCCATAAGATTAATATAAGATGTATCTTTATCATTAAGTTACATTTTAAATAACTATTAAAATTAGTCCAAGGATCACAGGTTGAAGCCTGTCAAAAGGTCAATTTTGACAAATCAAAATAGCAGTTTAAAACATGCACAGCCAAAGTGCAGGGGCCGGCCGGAGCCATGTTTTACAGTGTCATTCTAGTGATGGATTAGTAAATGCTACAGTCTACAAGTTACATTTAATGTACTAGCCTTGGGTACACCTATTACCATATAGTGCGGACTTATAGGCCAGTTAAGTATGGCAATCAGCTATTGTAGCCATTTTGACATGCTTTAGATTTCAGAGCACCTGAACTAGGGCCTAATTAGCAGGTTCCATGCGTGCAGAGTCAAAAACCCAGGAGCATCAGTCCAAAATAATGGCAGTGATTATGCAATGAAAAAGGTACTTACTTACAACTACGTAGCTGTGCGTTGAAAAAAACTAACACAGCATCAGAGAAGAAATAAAATAATAAAATATGAAAGCCAGAACTGTAAGGAAACCAAAAAGGGAAAAGCCACTCAATCTTCAGATGTGAACTGAGCTAAACAGCAGAGAAACACAACAATCAAAATAATCAAATAATATGTTAGTAGGCATTCCTCCATATTGTTTTGAACTAAAATAATTGCTTTGACCAATCTTACTCAGCGGTTCATCCATAACCAGGAAGTGAGACTGAGAAGGAAAATTGTATTGTGCAGTCTAGTGTTGATGAGCTTTCAGTTTTCCATAGACCTGGTCTCTAGATTTTCCAGCTCTGCATGTTATCCTTTACGTACACAGCGTATAAGTCCTGACAAAAAGGCAGACTTTGAGTAAACATCTAGGTTAATTATGAGTTTGGAGTAATTTTCTTGAGCAGTTTTTTTTCACGTAGAGCAGAAATTCCTGTGAGAGTGAACATGCTAAAGCATAACTTTTTTGATCTCCCTTTAGTGTGTTGCTGCCAATAGTGATTTCAAAGGAATATGTAACAGCTGTGCCTAGAGCTAACAAATGTTCAGAGGAAGATAGTACACTCCTTGCAAAGTCAGTCAACATGTTGCTGGATGCCCCGCTTAGCACATGATTACGCATCCTCACCTCCTAGACCACATTTGTATTTTCAGAACTGACCAAAGGATACCAACTTATGCTTTTGATGAGTCTAACTAATGCTATTAGTTTTAAGAATGGGTATGAACAATACCTATAAGCTACCCTTTCCAAGATGGTTGTCTTTTCAGAAATGTCTATCTGAGGTTCCAAATCTAAAATAGAATACAGTCTTTTCCTGCATGAATAATATGTAAGGTGCCATCCCAAGAGATGGATGAGTCACAATACATTTGTTCCCTTATTTTGTGTCTTTTTCTTTGCACCTTGCTGCAAGTTTTGTCCTTTCATTTTTGCTTCTTGCTGGATCTACTTCTGATGCTTGTGCTTGGCTCTTTACTGAATTCAAGGGGAGTTGGGCGCCATTCTAGTGAATTATACATTAAAGTCCAGATTTTGAATCTTGTAGCTCAATCATGAGCTACAAGATTGAAAAGCTGGATTTGTACCCTTTTTGGTTTTTGTTTCTAACTGGAACCTGCTTAAAGAGACACTTAACACCTCTCAATGTACTATTAAGTTCAGGTTGGCAATATGGATACTGTGAAAAGTCGCTCTTTATTTCTCCAGTGAAGACGGGGACTAAACTAACCTTCACATTGCCCAGTCCTTGACAGAATATTACCTCATTCTAAGAGGCATTTAGATAATTATATTCAGTAAAAATAATAAAGGTTAAAGCTTAGGGTCTGATTTAAAGTTTGGCGGATGGGGTTACTCTGTCACAAATGTGAGGGATATTCTGTCTGGTATTAAACCCCCCTTATATCCTATGCGAATAGTAATACAGCTGACGGGATATCCGTCAGGTTTGTGATGGAGTAACCTGTCCGCCAAAGTCTAAATTAGGCCCATAGTTATAGTTCGGAAAACTTTATTCATTCTTTCTGTACAAACCCAACTTAAGCTATATAAAATTACAAATTCTACAGTTAAACTTATAAGTAAAATTTATAATCTACTTTTTCTAATGTATGCACATTACTATAGTGTTATCAACTTGCTGGCCACACTGCATTAACTGTAACTTGTCACTTGGGGCTAAGGCCTGATGCTGATAGAGGAAGTCACTGCTTGAGGGCCTTCCGGTGCTACACAGCCATCCTGCACCATCCTGAAATAATTATACCCTCTTGTTCCATAGTCTCTAAAACTGCTGATTCCTCCTGGTGGGAGCCACTTGGAGACTGCTCGCTGGAACTTGTGACTCCAGGGAAAAACAGGCAAACTCCATGACAGCTGAAGCCAAGTGACAGAGAAACTCAAGGTGGGGATCTCTAGATCCAACATATTGGTAAAGGTCTCAGCAATGGAATGTGGCCTTAGGGAGCAGGTGCAACTCCTGATGACTGCACCCAAAGCCTGCCTCTACAGCAGTGTGTTCATGTACCGCTCCTGAGAAGAGGTGTACCGTGAATGGTCTGGTTGGCCACAGGCCAGTGCAGTGCTTTCCAGTAGGGAAGCTCAGAAGGAGTGAGCACTGGCAACCACAGTGGCCCAGGGGGAACATTTGAAGTTGCGGGGACCCCCTGTGCATTCCAAAAACAGGGCCTAAGACCATGGTGACACATCAACATAACAGAAAGAACAAATTCCCACTATGAGGTAAATGACATTGTCAAACCCAGCAGAAGCTAACATGCACAACACAGACTCATACCAGGCGTTAGTATCCACACCAGACTTGAAATCCGGGCTGCCACTGGTTACTCCTCGCACAGCAGATGATATAATCTGAACAATGAGGGACACAACTGCTGCGATGTAAGAAACAGTAGACCAGTGGCCTTGCTGAAGAAGGCCTATAATGTTATGCTATCATAATATGGATGAGCCTCAGGTGGTAAACCAAGCTGGGTGGTATGGTGTGTCCCTGTGGATGAGAATATGGAGGCGGTCACACTAATATCATTCAGATGTGTTGCTTTGCATGTGTGTTTGTTGGTAATTCATAGAGTTTGGATGAGGAGATGTTGCCTTTCTGGGGAGTTGGGGATGTTTTTCAAAATATATCAGGTTGCTTCAGAATGCACAAGAATTGCCATGGGGTTGGTGAGGAGAAAATCTGGAATACATCACAGCCTGATCACCCTACTCATGACATGAAGCTCTACAGGCTGTTGTCAATGTAGTTGTGTACTGGCCGCTCGATTGTTACCACATATGACAAAGCTAATCCACTAAGACAAGGTGGGCTTTATACCTGGCCGCAACACAGCAATCATGTATACTTAGACTGGTGGCTATCCTGCGGGATGAGGCCTGTGCAGATAGGGAGATGGTGGTAATGGCACTGGACACTGAGAAGGCATTTGATAGACTAGACTCGTCGTCCACAGGGACATAAACAATGAAACTGGGAAAGGGCATTTTTGGAGTGGACTAAACTAATATACACAAACACAATGATGCAAGTTAAAATGGGGGCATAATCTCAGACACTTAAACAGTGGGATGGGGACCCTCCAGTGTCCTACTGTCACCATTATTATTCAGGCTGGCAACTCTGAGCCTGTAACGCACAACTGGTCCTTCAGAATGAAGGAATTATGGACCGAGGAACATGGCACCATATTGTTTTTATGGAGATGGTATGTTTCCTTTCTTTAAAAGATACAGGTACAGAGGTGATGGGGGATATTGAACTGCCTAATGGTTTCGGGGATGGATTGGGACTTTCCATGAATTGGCAAAAAAACATCCTGTTCCCCATTTATGCGCAGTCATAAAGACCCCTAATTCCAGACTGATTAGCATGGAAACCTCATTCTCTTAAATATTTAGGAGTAAGACTATACAAATACCGCAAATTTCAAGACCTTTTTTAGGAAAACAAAGGAAAAACAGGGTCAGCAAACCCTACCATTATCAGTGGCTGGGTGTATTGCATTTGGACATGATGGAATCCCTGCCTAGATTGTTATACAATTTTGCTGCCCTTCCAATAATTGTCACCAGAGGTGCATTTCATAAAATTGATACTCTGATACTCATTTAATTGATATATTATGTATTAGGATCAGGAGCTGAGTAGTATTGTCCAAACTCCAAAGCTCTGTTACACCGGAATGGCATGTTATAGAGTGGAAACTCATGGAGTGGAGTGGAATGTTGTAGAGTGCAGTGGGGTGTTGTAGAGTGGAGTACGGTGTTGTGGAGTGGAGTGACATGTCATAGAGTGGAGTGGCATGGCGTGTCCTCCAGTGGAGTGAGGTCATCTGTTGTGTCTTAGAGTATTGGTTAATCAGATATAGCATGGAAGCTGCTGAATGGATTTAGAGAAAATTTGTGAGAAACATAGATCATGGGGAGGTAAAGGGTCCTTTTTGGCTGTAGATCTAAATAGTTTCAGGTGTTTTAAAGTTGTAGGGCCTGATTTACAATGGTAAACTTACACTTTTGTGTCAGTTTAGAATTGTTTGCACATACAAATTTAGGACAGATCTTTTGATGTATGACAACTCAGCAGTTATAAAGGCCCATAAGGCATCTAAAACTTAGGGGCATATTTAAGAAAAGTGATGCTGCATACAGTGAAGTGCCACTTTTCTTGCACCCCTTAGTGCACCCCTAACTCCACCAGGTGTGCACCATCTTTAAAATACGGCACACCATGGTGGTAGGTAGGGGTCCATCGCCAAAAATGTTGATGCTAGTCCAGTGCTTTGCCGGATTAGCGTAAAAATGTTTGACACCAATTATGCAAAGCACCAAGAGGCCCATTGTAACAGATAGAAGCCTCCTCTTAACGGCTGCTAAGAGCAGGCATTAAAAGTGCCAAATAAATGGCGGAAATAAATTAATTAGATTTATTTGCACCATTTGTTTTAGCCCCCTCTAACGTGGGAACGCCCCCTTTGCATACATCATGCCTGGCGTAGGAATAATGTAGCGCAAGGGGTTACAAAATTGCAAAATACATGTATTGCACAACTTTGTAAATATGGCGCAGCATTTTTGGCCTCCTAACACCACATTATCAATAAAAAAATTACGCTAATGTGGCACTAGAATGGCTCTGGGGACTCTTAAATATGCACCTTAGTGATCTATTGCACATGCCGATGAAAAAACTGTTTATGATTGGCTAATGACTGTCCTAACAAAGTAAAAGTCAGCCATATTGTTTAGACCACACTTTGCTTGTGTTCTGGCTTCTATGTGTAAATATACTGTTCTATAATTTTATATCTGTATAGGATATAAACATGGTCCAAGGGTTCATGGTACCCCTAAACTGCCTTCTTATACTTTATTTTTGTTAATTTGCAGGACATGGAGGCAGGGTTCCCATGTCCTGAAGTAGCAGCTGCAACATTTTTCTTCTTGTTACGGCCAGCCAATCGCAGTGAAGACTCTCACTAGAGCCCTACCCACTTAGGCATGTTAGGAGGTCCTAGTGGGACCCCTCCTTTACAGCACATTTGTGGTGGATCTGCAAATCTGCTGTAAAATTTTAAATAAAAGTGCAGGCTTGTGTGCTTTTAAAGAAAAAAAGAACACCCTGGTTTGGACTAGGGCTGGGAGGTCCAGCCCAGTCATTTCTATATCCCCCCTTACCAAGCCCTCTTGAGGCCCGGGACCCCGTCCTACAGGGTTGATACTTATTGCAAGGGGACAAAGGGGAGGAGGCATCCGATGTCACCCTCTGAGCTTGCATGATGCCTCAGCGATCTCATCCCTTTGGGCAATACTTTATTTAAAGGTAGTGGACACACGACCTCACTTTCCAAGTGTTAGAAATTGGGTTGTTGGTTGACTGAGGTGGGATATTTATCCTAATCATAATCCTAGTCAGGATAAGTGTCAGGCAAACCCTAAATTAACCTATGCTCACCCTCTGGTAGGTTCGCACAAAGCAGTCAGGATTAACTTAGTGGCAGTGTGTACAGTATTTGTGGAACACTTCAAACAGTAAAACAGTGAAAGCACCACACAAAAAGATACCACATCAAGTTAGCAAAATAGATCTGTCTTTAATAAATAAAACAAGATATAAATGACAAAAATCCAAATAGGTAGAACTGGAGATATTGAATTTCAAAGTTTTAGGTAAAAACAACGCTAAGAAGCAAAAAGCACTATTGGGGATATCTGGCGGCATCGGAATGGAACAAAGTCAAAAGATCATGCCGACTGCATTGGAGCTCAGGCCGGCTACAGTAACTCAGTTAGGCCCACTGAACCAAAGTACCTTGAATTTTGGTTGTGGAGCATTGCGTGGATCCTCATCTAATATGTATCATGAAGCTGAGGAGATGCATCGGTTCTGAGATGCGGTGAGGCTGGAGTGTGATGACCTGCTGCATTGATGTCAAGAATCCTGTCGACAGGGCTTGCGATGTGAATGCCATTGTGACAGATACGTTGCGCAGGCAAAGCAAATCATCAGCTCTGATAAGCGGTGAAGCTGCAATGCAGTTTTGGCATTGTCTTTGAGGGTGCCATTGATGAGGGAAATGGCAGGAGCTTGCGCCAGGAGAAGTGTTGCACAGTGAAGGTTTCGAAGGCGATGCATCAAGTTCTGATGCAAGTTGCTGCGGTGATGTAAGCCCGTTGCAATGGGTCCAATACATGCAACAGTGGCGAAGTGTCAGTTCTGCTCGAAGATGAGCTGCACAGCCAGGTAGATGCGTTGGTCCTGCTCAGAAATGTATCACTCAGCATATGGTGTGTCCATTCTGCTGATAAAGCACTATAAACCCTCTTCCAAGGGTCTTGGACCGGTATGGCATTAATTGGCAGAGTAGACTCACAGATGGCAGAGTCCAGGTGCAGAAGCAGGGTGGTTGGAAGTCTTTTATGTCTCTTCAAGATCAGGAGGCCAGTCAACTAGCCCTAAAAGTCACTCTGGGATCTGGTTTCAAGTGATGCAGGCCCAGTCCTTCCCATCCAGGGAGAGGTCAGCAGGTCAGCACAGTAACGCAGGAGTCCAGCTGAGTGCAGTCCAGCAGAGTGGCAGTCCTTCAGCAGGCACAGCAGTTCTTCTTCCTGCTAGTTTCAACAGGTCCAGAAGAGTACTGAAGTGGTGGTGTCAGAAGTCAAGTACTTTAACCCAGTTAGGTCTTTGAAGTGGGCAAGACTTCAATGACAGGCCTTTGAAGTGTGGATAGGTCCTGCCCTGGCTCCAGACTCAATTCAAGGGGATATGCAGCCCTTTGTGTGGGGACAGGACACAGCCCATTAAGGTGTAAGTGAGGCTATGCCTGGCTTGTCCCTCTTATCCTCCCAGAATGGCTCATCAAGTCACATCTAAGCTCCCATTGTGTGTGGCTGTCTGGGAGGATACATACAGCCCAGCTGTCAGCTGCCTCAGAAAAGTGATCAGAGACAGGCAGACAGCACCAAATGGCTAAAGTAGTAAAATGCCAACTTTCAAAAAGTGGCATTTTCATATTTGCAATTTAAATTCCAACTTCACTATAAGTTGTGATTTTAAATTGTGTTTCCAGACACACCAGGCACAAAATGTTTCTCTCTTCTAGTTTGTGAATGACACTTCCAAGATATAATAAGGTAATCCAAACGTAATCCTATGGGAGAGATAGACCTTGCAGTAGTGAAAAATGACCTTGGGAGTTTTTCACTACCAGGGCATTTAAAACTGAAAAGTACATGTTCTGCCTTTTAAATACTTTGCACTTTGCCCTCTGGGTTCTCCAGGGCCTACCTTAAGTGTGGCTTATATGTGTAAAAAAGAAAGGTTTGTGCCTGGCAAAAGGATTATTTTGCCAGGTCTACATGGCAGTGTTAAACTGCCCCCACAGGCTCTGCAATGACAGACCTGAGACATTGTTAAAGCACTACTTATGTGGGTGGCACAGTCAGTGTTGCAGGCCCACAAATAGCATTTAGTTTACAGGCCCTGAGCACACGTAGTGCGTTTTACTAGAGACTAATAAACAAATTAAATATGCCAATTGGGGATAAGTCAGTATTAACATGTTTAAGAGAGAAAGCACAAACACTATAGCACTGGTTAGCAGTGGTAAAGTGCACAGAGTCGTAATACTAGCAAAAATGAAGTCAGAAAAATGTAGGAGGTAGGCAACAGGGAGGGCAGAAGACTACCCTAAGGCTGTCAGATCTAATACCAAGCCTGCTTGAGGCCCCCAACCCCCAGCCTCCAGAGCTAATAAATAAATAAAGTGATACAGTATGATGGAAATGATCACGGAGAAGGGAGCATCTCACGTGGACTTAGGGAAACAGCCTTCATTACTTTATAAAAGGCTAAGTGGTTGTAAAAGTTTCTTTTCTGAACATGAAATTTGTTCCACAGTCAAATCACCAGTTATGGATTTTTTTGTACCATAGGACTTCGATTCTGAGATAAATATTGAACTTGAGATTTTTGCTAGGGTAACATAGGCAACTTTTCTATGAGTAAACTTGTAAGCAAAAAATAGAATTGTATTATATAAAATTCACACGGTTATGCAATAGAGACAATTACAACTGTACCAGATATGCATTCACGCGTTTATTACTAATTTGTTTTATTCCAAATTAATGTTTTATATCTTCTGTTGTTTTTTACAGTTGCCTGTGTCAACTTCTTCCACGCAACTCTTTCGTGCACACATTTAGCTCATGTGTAACTAATATTGTGCTCCCACTTGTTTATAGTCGAACATTCTAGTAAACCTGCTTCCCACAGCGCGAGAGAGATGAGCAACGTAACAGAGCATGATGCATTGGCTCTATTCTTAGTAACAAAAAAAGATAAAGCAGAGGCGCATGACAGAGAAAATGAAATAATTTTTCCCTGCAACCATAAATCTTGTAAATAGGAAGGGGAAGGAATCCTTGTGATTTTAAAAAATGAGGTCCCACAGTACACCGAATTTCTGTTCGATTTTCGGCCCTGGTGTTTTTTTTTCTTTTTCAAACACTTTGGGCTATAACGTAATCAGGCCACATCCACAATGTGAAAATAATTTATCACGTGGAAGAGGTAGAATCAAAATGGACGCGGTCTGTTGTTATTCGGAAGGTGTGTGTTTGTAATCTGGGGATTTGCAACTTCATCTGTTGCATATATACATTTGTTTTAGGCCCTGCATCATTGCTGTTGTAGATAGTACAGCTCAGTCCTGACAGCCAGCTCCATAGATCAGTGGTTCCCAACCTTTTGATTTCTGTGGACCCCCACTTTAACATTAATGGAACCAGGGACCCCCACTGAATCATCATTGGAATCCGGGGACCCCCGCCTGAGTCATTACTGGAAGCTGGGGAACCAATTTGTCCATATTTGTTAAGATTTTTTAATTTTCTAGGCTCTCGCGGACCCCCTGAGAAGGCTTCGCGGACCCCCAGGGGTCCCCGGACCACAGGTTGGGAACCACTGCCATAGATGAACTACAGGTCCTTGCATATTTAATCGAACTCTGGCCTATTAGGAAATGCCACATTGACATTTTTCGAGTGTCTTTTTCTTTTAATTGTAATCCCATATTGAGAAGAGCTAT
The DNA here is from genome assembly GCF_031143425.1 of Pleurodeles waltl. Taxonomy (NCBI): domain Eukaryota; kingdom Metazoa; phylum Chordata; class Amphibia; order Caudata; family Salamandridae; genus Pleurodeles; species Pleurodeles waltl. The sequence goes on along the minus strand of NC_090436.1, from coordinate 108,959,149 downwards.
TAACAAGGTGAATGGGCGGGGTTTGCACAAGTCAGATCAGCAACATTTCACAAGAGATGTCCAATTGCTAAGTGAAGGTACCTAATTAAATGTTGGAAGAGGGTTCTGCCAGATTATTTGCTTTCTGATAATCCGGTTTTGCTCCCTTGTGGTAGGTGAGTATCATTACCTGAGTCTCTCTCCCACATGGGTATAGGCTGCATCTAAGGGACTACAGCCATGCACAGCCTGGTAGCTGCAAACAAGTAACCTGCCTGTGACAGTTTTAAACCACATATTTGACCTCTCGAAATCCCCTTTTGATAGGCCTATGCCTTTTAAATATTAATAAGCCTCCTATATGTATGCCTTATTGCCTTTAAAGGCAGGGTGCAGATATTTAAAAGTATAGCATGTAGCAATGAATGTTGAAAATGTCTTTAGAGTAAAATTGATTTCATTGAAGCAAGGCTGTCTTCTGCCTTTAGGATTTGTCGGGCTACATTGATACAATTAGTAAATGATACATTTCGAATGGTAGCAGCTAGAAAACAAATCTTCTGCTCTTCTGAATTGTAATTTAAAATTCTATTTAATGGTGAGGTTGGATTATAAACTATTACATTAGAAATTACAATTTTAGAAAGTTGGCATGTATCTCTCATGTTTCTGGGAGTTTTCAGCTCCCAGGACTGGTGGTGGCTCTCTCACTGCAAATGCGTATTGGAGACAGACAGTGCACAAAGGGGCTTAGGTTTTTGATGGGATGGCCATCCTGACAGGATGACTGGGAGGAGTGAGCCCTGTCCTGATTACACTTCAAATGGTCTATCCCCAGCAAACACAGAGACCTGACTCCAGCTTTTTGTTTCTTTAGCAAGGCAGGAACAGGGGCGTAGTTTGGTCTGTTAGATTGAGGGGGTGTTAGCTTCAGATATCCCAACAATCATGCTGGCACATGATGTTACAATACATTATACACCAAGCAAGGTGCATGAGAGGGCCTTAGGAAGCAGTGGAAAGGGAGAGGAATATGGATTGGTAGGTGTACTAAGTGAGAGAAAGCACATTATTTTGGAAAATAACCAACATTTTTAAAGTCTTTCCAGGCAGAGAGAGGGAGAGAGGTGTGTGCGTTTTTATCAGTGTGTATAAAACTTTCTGGGGAAATCTGACAGACACCTCAACATACCTGACTGAAAACACCTGTACCCAACTGTTTATCACAAAATACATTTATTAGGGGGGTGTAACACCCCACACACATCCCCTTAAGCTGTGCCCATGGACAAGAACCAAACTGAGGAAAGGGGGAAGGCATTAGACAAAGGTGAATTCCCTCACCCTCAAGCTGGACTGGGTATAACAGTGGCATCCCACAACATGAAGGAGAGGAAGATTTGGACCCGGACTGCAACAGCAGTAACACCATGGGCAGCAGGAAGAACAAACCCCCTGATGCCCTAATGGACTGAGGACTCTGGCAAAAGTTTACCCCAGGATTAGGGGTCTCACCAGGGCCAGTGATGCTGGATCTCTTACACCCCAAAGACCAGTTGGGAAAAGACTTGGACTTCACTGCCTCCCCACAGATGACCTGTGAACCGGCCTGGAAGCAATGTGTGAAGGACACAGCAGAGGAAAGGCCTATGCAGGAAGCCAGTAAAACCAGCTCCCTGCAGAGTGCAACCATTTTGAGGCTAAGAGTCTTGATGGCAATGCTCCAGTTGGCTAGAGTCACCACCAGGAGCAATTTGAGACTTAAAATCCCTGACATCGACTCATCTGGGAACGAGTTATGAACATTTAAAGATTTGACCTTTGACCAGTTTTCAAGCAATAGAGTGTGTGAGGCTCTACTACCATCCTGAATCTACCTCCAGGGTGGGCCAGTGGTCAGTGTCAGCACAATCAATTCAACTAATTTCCTTAGGGAGGGGGCCTGTGTGGGGCCCCCCCACCCCAGCCTTCCACTCATCCTGGGGACCCCATCCCCTGGGCCAGTGGTAACTGAAACTGGGATCGGGACCCAAACCCCAGGCCCTGAGGACAGAGATCGGGCCCCAGGACCTCTTTCCTAAGGCACAGGAGGTACAGAGACTGCTCTCCCCATGAGCCGGACCCATAAAAGAAGGGTGGGAGCAGGAGAAGCTGCCGGCTCCTGAGCTCTTGCAGGAAGGTACCTGGGAAGCTTGCTGGGTAGCACAGGAGTAGGCTTCCCAGGCTGCCCCTACCTTTAAAAAGACTAGGGGTTTGGCAGGGACACTCCAAAGAAAAGAAGAACCATAAAAAGACAAGCAGCACCTGGCCTGGTTGAAATAAGGAAGCGGCTGGGGCCGCTAATAGAATATATTCACTGCTCCACAGAGGAGCAACCCATAATACCCTGTGTGGCTCAATTTAACCTATGGTTTTCTCTGCTTGTGGTGGTCTCAGGTCGGCAGGGGGCACCACCACTGTGAATTTAAAGTATTGGGTGAGGACTGCAGGGAGTGCAACAGCCTCCCCGAGAAGCGGTTTAGAATTTGACCCTGTTTCTGGGGACATGAAATACATGACTCGCAGACATTTGCGCCATTTTGAAAGCCTTGCTGATGCTTAAACCTCTGTTTCACATGGCAGAGATCTCTAGTGACTGTTTCTATGGCATGCATTTAATGTGGTCTAAATATGCAAAAGAAAAACATGGTGCTTTGTTGCTTTTAAATGCATTATTGACAATATGTTATTGATGATGATTTTGGATAAACCTCACAATGCTCTATAGACAATAATGGTTGCATTTAAACATGGTTATTCGTACTAATGATAATATGGTATTTTTTAACATATGGATTACTGTTTTTTTTATGAGGTGAATCACTGGCAAAGCCAATATGCTTACTTTATTTTTTAATGTTGTTACCTGTGACAACATTAATAGACCTGCTATATTAAAAGTTACACCCACCTCCATATTGTGATGTTCTATCAGGTATAAAGGGGGGTTCTGTGATTTTGGGGTTAATGACCCAGTAGGGGTCAAATGTGATTTCAGAATGTCTCCTGATGTACTTCTATCTGCCTAATGTACATATTTGTAAATCAATGAGTAGTATTTAGTAGTGTGTGTAATAAAAGTACTTTTCATTTTTCAAAGAAAAGCACTGACTGGTCAATCCTTTTTTGATTGTTAGTTTTGCATGCCAGCGAATGGTGATTAGAAACCAATAACATCTGCCCTGAGCAGGCCTTGAATTGCTCTGCTTCGCTTCCCTAAGAGAGTCAAGCTCTACAATGAGATACTTGCTTTACAGAAAGAGGGACATTGTGGGTCTATTACTAGTGCAGACCTCACATCCTGCACAACTAATAACAAAGCATCTACAAACAGCATATTTGTTTGACTAATGCATGGTTTTCTGTGCAAAACATTTTAGAAATATTGGGTAAATCTAAAACATGAAAATGACAAACACATGGTGTTGTGAGATAGCCAAGCAGAAATTAGAATTCTTGCTGTTGGCTTCTGGTGTGAGCATCAAGTCACAAATAACAATATGAACTTTCCATTCCTCTGAAGTATTTAAAATGAGTAACATTAAACTGGTTGATAATGCAGAAAATCGTTGTAGCCTCCCAGTAATGTGCAATAATGTGATGCCTCGGGGTACTTACCTCTGTGGAACAGTAAAAATGCTAAGAGGCATGTTTATTAATGTTTAATGAAACACAGAGCAGCAAGGAAAGTTGCTGCACTGCGTTACATGAAACTGAGAGAGTAGAATTGCACCATATCTACTAAGATATGGAACATTTCATCTCTTTCATAGCACTATCTCACTTTGTGCTTCCTAAAGCTAACGCTGGCATGCTTCAGTCATGCTGCAAGGATGCCTGTGTTACGAGCTAGATGGCTTTTTGGCATAACGAGGAGAAAACAAATCTAGTCACTATCCTCAGTGAGGCACATCTATTTGACACAATCTCAGGTTTACAAATCTTTGTAGATCAGCAATTGCATCAAATCAATGGGTGGATGCTTGACAATGCCCGTGCTCCATCCACAGAACGTCTACCAGTTTGACACATAATGCAACGTAGTGGAAGAAGCTCTGTGGCTTTACATTTATTTACAAAGTCCCTCAAGCTGTCTCAAACAGCCCTTTGCATGGCTTTGTGAAATTCCTGCATCCTTTGTGTTGTCTGTGCTTCGCTATGTGCAACACAACTACAACACAAAGGCTTTGTAAATCTGTATTTAATGGACTACAGAACAGTGCAGTTTCTTGTATTGGACACTGACAGAATGTTTTCTCAGTAGTTCTGCTTTCATCAGATTTAACATCCTGCATATTTATTCTAGTGCTGACGTCCTAAGCAGGCAGTACATTGGGCTAACCTTTGCATATTTCATACTTTCGATAATCATTTTCTGTTTTATGCTGGATCCTGGCAGCCATTCCTTTTTATACCCAGAAAAAAACAACATCTCCTGGGGTTAAGTGTGGCCCATTTGCTAATTAGAATGCCTTTAATGCACATTACTCTACTTACAAAAAAACAGTGTAGTTGGCCAGTTCAGGATTCTTAAATCTAAAAATCACCCAAAAAGCTTGCTATTGTGTTCAGGTAGAAGATACAGAGGATGCCCCCGCTCTGTACCTTTTCAGAGTAGGAAATCCATTTCTTTGGAATGTTACGGGTACCAAAAGTCAACAGCTTCACCCGGACCTCATTCAACAGCTATCTAGTCTTGTGGAGCCAATTTTGGCCGCAGCCTGCTGCCTTACTCGACTGAGGATATTTGACTGCCATTTCAGAGATTAAGGGACCAGTTATGAGTTTGGCGGTAGGACCGCCAGACCGCCAAGATGAGAGTCCAAAAAAGACCACTGATGTGGGGGTCACCAGAATGCCTCATTAGGATGTATACAGGCAGAATCGCCAAGCCAAAGTGCTGACCACCAGCAGCGCGGCAGTCTGCTATATTGTTGGTCCGTATTCTGGTGCCGTCAGGGCCGTAGCCAACCACAGAGCCAATTAAAAACACACAGTCGACATGGCGGTCCCCTTGTGACGGTTAGCCAATGGCAGTAGACCACTGTGGTACACAATCAGCAAAGCAACAGATGAGTGCCCATTTTTAAATAAAAAAACAACACAGTTGACAATCATGGGCCCAGTGGACACACCTGCAAATCACACTATAAAACACACCTCTACACGGACCATGATCCTTTGCATCTCCACTGATTTGTTCTTGTTCAGAGAGATAAGGCACCCCTTTTTTTCACTATCCCTTAAACTCCTTTCAAATCCTTTCCTCTGTTTACTCCCCACACCACTTTTCTTTTGTAAGTAACTCCCTGTCACCTACTTTAATTCGCCACCATGTAATGTTCCCAAAATTCCCGTTTCTCAGAGGACAAGGTGAGAGTCATTGTGGATTAAATCATAAGAGTAGGGCAACACATTTTTGGAGCCCATGTCCAGCATACTCCTCTCAGTAGGAAAATGGAACTGTGGCAAAGAATTGTCGACAGAGTAAATGCTGTAGGCACCATCCTGTACACAAAGGAGGATATTAGGAAGAGGTGGAATGGCCTGAGGGGCAAGATGCATTCCCTGGCCTCCGGGCAACTGATGGAGGTCAACAGGACTGGTAGTCACCCTCCCAGTGCCACATTACATCTCTTTCCCTGGTAGTAGAAGGTCTTGACCATCCTGCATCCTGAGGGCTTGACAGTGATACATGGGGGAGCAGAGTCTGGTAAGTTGCAACACAAAAACTGTCACAAAAATACAATGTCTTGCATGCCCACAACTCAGCTTTTGCCACTGTGTCGTTCATTGACTTTATCAACATTCAATACACAGGGTATATGAGATGTAAGACTGTCAATGTGTATTGTTGGACCTAACATCACAGCTACCAAGACCCATCACATGCCATAAGTTTGAATGGTGCCTGTAAGTGTTTCAATATCAACAAATCATCCCAGGACTCATGTAATGTCTCAGCATGTAAATGTATGCTCCAGCCTAAATGTGGTCTATGTAATGCCTAACATTTCTCTAGTGTGCAAGGTAGAGGGGGTGACCTGACTGCAGCTCCCAAGAGGTCCTGTGTCTGTGACTCTAACCACCAGCCCAGTGTTCACTTGCCCAAATACACCTGTTTGTTGTCTCTCAAATTAAGTTTACTCACTTAGGAGTTGATCATGCTCAACTCAGAGACGTGTCTGTCTACCTAGCTCCATCTTGACCTGGTATTCCAAGAATAAACTATTGAGGACAGGAATGACACCTTAATAAGTGTGTACACCAAGTATTCCTAAGGCCTTAAGCTGCATCAACAGATTGATAGTGGCAGGAAACACATTGACACAACACTGCACACATGATGGCTGCAAATACAGATTCAACAAAGTTGTGTGCTTGCCTGTATCACACTCAACTAGGCGTCTAAATGGTCAAATGCACATGTTGCCTCTCCACTGTGTTGGCTTCAATGTTGGTAAAATGTCATATTTATTCCCTCATTCAAAGTGCAACGGATCAGCACATCTAATGAGCTGCTTGAGTCTCATAGTTTAGGCAAGCTTCACATATGTCATGTCAAATACTCAAATTCCATGCTAACATGGCACAATAGGCTAACCTACCACTTAAGAAGATATAATGTGTCTACTTACTGTAACACAAAACCTTTGGAGGTAGATGTCACACTTCAACCAAAAACAATTTACTCTCCTTCTCAACAGGTCGAGTTGGTTGAGATGGGGTCTGCTTGAACAGACCCCGTCTGCCGACCAGACTCCACTCCACCCCCGGATGAAGCACTCAGGAATGAAGACACTCCTGGACTTGTAAACATGGAGAACAACCTGATCAGACAGCAACTGTGCGTCTCGCTGTGCCCACACTGACACCTTCGAGCCGTGTTGCATCAAAATCAAAGGCCACATTCCATCCTCCAACCTGTGTACCTAGTACTGTTTCAACCATCTTGTGCCCCCCCATTCCTGGATCCTGAGATGCAACTCAAAACTCCAGACACTGAGGGTCCAGGACCCAGTTGGAGAGGACACCCTGGGCCAAGGGCACAGGCTTGTGGTGGTAGGATGCGTGGGAGGGATGCTGTGGGCAAGTGAAGTTTGGCCACTGGGGCTGCTGTCAGGAGTCCTGAGGTGTGATGGGCCAGGTGCTAACTGGACTCCAGGAAATGAAGCACCTGCAGAGGGACAATGATCCAAAAATTGGATGACCACAATTCCAACATGGGCACCCTAACAGGGGTGCTGAGGGCACAGTCACACAACCTTGAGCAGGGCTTTTCGACCACCATCCACCCGGTCCTGTGGGCCTACTACCTCAAGTCCAATTACATCGGTGGCAGCCAAAGGAAGGGAGGCACTGCCAGAGGCTCAACCACCCTCAAACACCCCTGCCTCGGCAGCAGCTGATCCCGTCATCCCCCACAAGTCGAGATGTCCATGCAAGGCACTGGACAATCAGATTCCGCCATCTCAATCACTATGTGATCAGATTGCATCCTATTTCAATGAGAAGATACAGATCATTTATTAGTGCAGGAACAGATAAACCCTCAAGAGAAGAAATGGGTACCTTAGTGGCGTTTCAAACAATTTCATTAGTTCAGTCCCACCAGGCTATAATGGAATTTAAATCAGGATCTCCTAATGATCCTTGCCCCCCCAGTTCTTCATATATTAGTTGATATAGTGAACCCAGTCATCAATCAGATCTTGAATAATTCCTTGGTGACAGCAGAGGTACCTGATTTCATTGTTGCCAGTTATGAGTAAAATAATAGAAATGTTAGTAGACACCCAATTAAAAACTTTTATAGAAATGGCCAATGTACTTCATTCCCTTCAATCAGGCTTTCACCATTAACACTCTAAAGAACCAGCCTTTGTAGAAGTTGCAGACACTCTAAAACTAACTTTGTATGCAGGTGAGAATGATGTGCTGATCCTATTAGCTCTATCAGCAGCATTTGACACCATCTTGCATGACATTCTTTTTCATTATAATAGAAAGTGCGGGATTGGTGGGTCTGTCTTTTCTTGGCTAAAATCAAGAAATTTGCTCACTTGCCATAAACATATGGTAAATCTGGGTCCTTATATGTCAGAAGAAATTCTGGTCATTGCTGGAGTCCCTCGGGGCTCTTCACTAAGTCAGGTATTATTTCTCTGATAACATCTTTTGGGATTGATACCATCTTTTACGCTGATGACACACAGAAGGTCCTACCTCTGGACAAATCATCTTTGGGATCAGAACCTAATTTCAAAAATTGCTTAACCGCCATCATTAATGCAATCCAACCACCTAAAATGCAACACAGATAAAACCAAGATCTGCTATTGGGAAAATCAAATGACTTTGTCCCTTCCCTTTGGTGGCCAGATGCTGCTCCCCCCACTACCGTCGAGGTTGTCAGAAATCAAGGAATTAAGGGCCAGATTTATACTTTTTGACGCAAAACTGCGCTATCGCAGTTTCGCGTCAAAAAGTTTAGCGTTGGCTAGCGCCATTTCTTAATGCCACCTGTGCCTCAAATTTATATTTTGATGCTGGGTGGTGCTAAGAATTGGTTAGAGTCATTTTTCCTGATGCTAACTATTGAGTCTTGTCATAAGGCAAAAGGACATTAATGCAGGAAAAATTACTCTCATCCGGTTTATGACAAGGAAACACGTTGCAAAACGGATATGTGCCATTTTTCCACGCAATTGCATCAAAAAGTGATGCAAATGGAGCAAACAGTGCACAGGAGCCCCAAAATGGATCCCAGAAGCCAGGAGAGACCCCAGGGAGACCCCAGACAACCAGGAACCAGCCAGGAGGATACCGACAAGACCCAGGGGAGAGAAAAGAAGAAGAGGAAGTGTCACTTCAGCGCAGAGGAGCATGAAATACTGGTAAGAGAGGTGACGGAGCACCAGTATCAACTCTTCATCACCTCTAAATTGCCAATTGGGAGGAGAGAGGCAATTTGGCAACAGAGTGTGGACAAGATTAACAGTGTGGCAGAGGTCAGGAGAACTGTCACTGAGTGCAAGAAATGCTGGCATGACTGCAAGCGGAGGACAAAGGAAAAAATGTCAAGGAACAGGCAGCACTGCAAACCGGAGGAGGGAGTCCAACACTGCAAGAGGACTTGGACGAGATGAAGGAGATGGTTGCAGCCGTCATCCCAGAGTAAATCGTCACTAGTATCGCAGGACAGCGCAGACTACCAGGATACAACGCATATGCAGGATAAGTTGAATGGGGGACCAAAATGCCTAAATGTCAAGTGCAAGAAGGGGGAGGCACATACATACTACACAATGCATGTCAGCCCTGAAAATCAGGCAGTGGAAAGGGCTAAGAGGGACGGCACGGGACTCCCTGCACTGCCCATGCCAGCTACATTGGCTGTGCAGGTGCATCCAGGGACACAGCACAACACAACACCAACAACCTTTGCATGGGGGTACACCACCATTCCAAGGCTGATGGAAATGCGGAAGCAGACCAGGAGGGTAGGGTAGAACATAAAACTGGTCTGGTGACACAGGACAGCTGGTATTGTCAGAATGTAAACTAGAGGACAATGCCCAGTCTCAGGCCATTGGCTCAAGCGGCATTCACCATTGACAACAGTTGCCTCAACTACCTGTGCTGTGTGCTCTGGTCAGTTAAGAAATAGCAGTTAGGTGCCCATGGAACAAACACACTCGAAATGAGGGGTCAGTATGACTACGTGATCAATCCCCATCAATCCCTATCCAAGTGCAACTCCTGTCAACTGCTCAAGGCCATAGACTCAATAACCATCAGGCACTGTTACATACATAATGATGTACACAGCAGTAATCTCAAACCCATGCTGCCCATCCCTGGGTTTACCCCTGTGTCACAATAGCTGCAATGCCACCATGCAACATCTCAGGTATCATAGTGCTAAGACATCTACAATGAGGGGGAGGACATCTGTGTGTAGATAGGCAAACTCACCCGCACAGTCACAAGAGGAAATGGAACTCTGCCAGGTCCATCAGTGCAATGCAATGTAGCACACATAAGCAAACATCGACATGAGAAACTAACAATGGTAACACCTGTATTGTCTCATGGAAATGCCATGCATGGTGTGGTGCTAGGTCTCAGCACTGCATAGGTGTATGTGAAAGACTGAGACTGGGACATATTGTTATGTGTGGTGCTGTGGCATCAGCACACGAACAATCATTGCAAGGCCTCACCATGCAAATGGAAGCAGAGGGAGGGTTGATGAGGACAAGAAGGTGGCAAGACACAATTTGGACAGAACCTACACCTAGAAGATGTGACGCAGACAATTGCCCAAACTGCCCACACTACATGTGACATGCAGGTGGGGCATAAGGCTGAGGGACTGCAAACATTAATGACAGGAACAATGCATGGGAACCAAGATGACAGTGTACCACCAATAGGAAGTCAGTGACGTCACATTACAACTGCCACAACACAGACACACTAATTGTACAATATCTCATTGCAGGGGACGATGGCTCTCCTGTGGATCTGCTTGTCCTGGACTACCCTGATGACCTGGATGACCAGCTGACAACCATCAGCCAGGAAACCCTCCAAGATGTCCTGGAAACCCTCCAGACACCACCTCCAGTCACAAAGAGGAGCATTCAAGTAGCATCCATCCCACAGGACCCACCCACCACCCCAATAGTATGACCTGCCAGCTCAAACACAGCTGAGGACTCTGATGACACAGGGACCACCCTTGAGAGGACAATAGTGGGAGTACAGCGGGAGCTGGCCAAGGACGTGCGGTGGGGATGCAAACTATGGCAGCCAGCCTAGGGGGGATGCATGTGTGCATGATGATGTCCGCAGAACAGATAGTAGCCAAACAAGTCACACAATCCATACTGCATGGAGTCCAACAGTGTGTTAGGGACCTAACCACTGATGTGAGGAAGTAGCCACAACACCTGCCGTCCCAATCTTGCTGCTGCATGCATGACAACAAGCTGGACTCCATGCACCGGGAACTGGCCTTCCTCAGGGCAGACATGGCTGTCTACCACAGGGATGTTGCTGCCATACTCAATAATCAGGAGCTCCTCCCTGCTGCATTGATGCCATATGCAATTCCACAGATGGCAGCTGCCGGGAATTTGGTGTCCACTTCTCCAACCACTGAAGTGTCTGTTACCACCTCAAATCCACCAGCAGCACCATCAAGGGTAGAGGAGACGACACACACATCAGAGGATGAAGATGTGAAACAGATCATCTTCACCCGTAGGAGTACCTGGTAGCACCAGCCCATGCCACATGGGAACTGATTTTCCTTTGTCCTATGCTGGACAACATGCCAGTGTTGCTACAGTTGGTGAGATGCACTCTTCACTGACAAACTGTTACCTTTCCACTATGGACTTCAATTGTCTCTCACTACATAAATGGAAATTCATGTTCCTCTGCACTGAATGACACTTCATCTCAGCATGTCCAATTACATGTCCCTCAACCTTGGACTTGTGTTGCGTCACAATAGAATTCTTTACACTAATGGGGTCACAGACCTGGATTATGTAAATATTGCACTTCAGCACTTTAAAATAAACAACACCTACACACCCACTTTGTCTCTATGTAATCTGACACATATACTTTGCTGGAGAAATGCCAGAGTGCAGAAATAATGTGAGCAGGTATCTCTATGCACAAGGGCCCTGATTTATACTTTTTTGAGCTGTATTTGCGGCATTTTTTATGCAAAAGCGGCGCAGACGTACAAATTTATTTTGTAAGTTTGCACCGCTTTTGCATCAAAAAATGAAGCAAATGCGGTGAAAAAAATATATAAATCAGGGCCAAAGTATCTACAAGATGAAAGTCAATGCTGGCCACATAGCCTACAAGCAAGTCACTGTGTATGTGACATTTGCTTTAAAACATACATGCTTCACCCACAACATACAGTATGTAACACACCTATATTTACCTAATCTATCCTAACTATACAGTACCCACACCTGGCCCTAACTACCCTATGCTAATCTTACTTACCACGTTTAACAACACACTCTAAACATTTGCCCCGCATCCCCCTTATATGACGAGACACATGCAGGACAACATATACTAACCTATACACATAATACCTAATACTAAACAAATATATATTTGTTTGTCTTTTCATTTTTTGTTTTTAAATACACAAAAGCCCCAACGTTACCATCCACCCACCCACCCACAAACTAACATGAAATAGTATGAAAAACAACCCCCCAAACCTACTTATGCTATCTAAACAACTACGCTACTCTAACCTATCACTAAACCCCTTAAACCAACTACAAAACAGGATGAAGAATGAGGAGGGAGGGGACTGAATTAAGGGTGAGGGAAGGCAAGAGTTCACAGGTTTGCCCTCCTCAGTGTCTTTTTAATTGCCTTCATCCTCTGTGTATTTTTGTCCACATCCTTCTGAATGGTGTCAAGCTTTTTTAACACCTTTTTCATGTCCCTCTGGAGCTCAGCAATTGCGGCCATGTCCATTGCAGCAGGTGTGGTGTTCTGTGTTGCAGAGGTTGATGGTGCAGCAGGTGTGGTGGTCGGTGGTGCAGAGGTTGATGTTGCATCAGGTGGGGCAGGTGTGACGGTGGCCGCTGTGGTACTGTGTGCAGTTGTGGTGGTGGCTACAACCAATGCCGGTCCCCCTTGGCTGAAAGCACGCCATTCCCCTGTGGCTCACTCTCTTTGAGAGCATCTTACCATCCTTCAGTACCCAGACTCCACATCCAAGATGTGTCAATATCTCATTGCCCGCTTCTGGAAAGCCCTGATTTCCGCTAATTCCATGTTGGCAGCTGTAAAAATGATACAGGCAACCATTAGTATCATCATTGTGTGATGCATGTGCAGATGATAATCTAACACTCTGCCTGAGTTTGCACATGCAGTCCAAATCACAGTCAAGATAATACAGTGTCCCTGATGAACGTAATGGCAACGCTGCCTACCCATCATGACTTTTACACCACAGCACAGCACATCAAAAGTTGGACCAAATAAAGTGATCTGTGCATTGATGTAGTGCAATGTGTCACAATGCAAAGGCAGCAACTACTTCATATGGGCCAGGCCGACTAATCTTTATCATCTGAGTCAACTTGAAATCCAACAAGACCAGTGACTTGTAGATGTAATTGGCAGGATGGTATGCAGTTGCCAATCATAAGGGGTCAGTGTTGTTTGGGACACATGCATGTTTGAATAAGATGACTGTCATCTACACTGTGACCATCACATCTACCTACATATATGTTGTTCCCTTACCCCTGTGCCTCAGGGGGGATGGGCATGCAATACATCATCACAACTGTTGAGGACAACCACAAAGGCATATCCACTTGTATATGGATTTAGTGAGTGGAACAAATGTGAGGAGGGCTGCCACCTAGGAATAAGGTATTCATAGGTCATTTACATCTACATTCATGTGTCCAGTTGTGGACAACCATCAACACCTGATCTGCCAGCACAATGCACAAAACAGCAACATTGATGCCAGCACACGTCTGGCCTTGACCTGCATGCACGACTATTGCATACCACATAAGTGTTGCATAAAACTTATGGGGCTAGATGCTGGGGGACAGTTACCCATACATTCCTACATGTACATTACAATACAGGGATGCACACATTTGTGTGGAAAACTGATGCATCACTGCGTTGTGAGAATGAGGAATGAGGGTATGACCCTGTGCCAATATACTGACACTGGATCACTTCCAAGTCACATGTGGACCTACATGTGACTGGTTATCACCTTGTTCACACGCTGCTGCCTATTGCTCAGCACAAGACTCCCAAGATATGACTCTCTGCCTGTGAATGATTACCCCTTGCACAGAACACTATGTCAACATCCAGTCAAGTAATATATCAGATCACGTGCCAGCTCCTTATATCATGCAATGAGTGCAACACACAAGAGTCACTCACACAACAGTTGCAATCACTACACAGGACAGACATTATCACACTTACTGGATACGTCTGAGTCCTGAAATTGAGCCACTTCCCCGATGGTATAGGGGGCAGGTCCACCTGTAAGACATGGAAAGGAAATATATGCTCAATGTCAGATTACTGATGTACAAACGTGTGGACAACATATCACAGTGTGTAACATTTTACATGAGTGAGCTGGTGATCCTGCATGTAGACAGTCCAACAGACATACCACTGCAAACTCACACTGACACTGACACTCCAGTGAGTGATAGCCACACATCGGCACACATGCACTGGGCCTAACAATCATGTGGTGCTAAACCCAACTGCAACCACTTGAGGCGAATCCATTTCAGATGGTACTCCATGTCATGATTTCAATGGCACTTCCATGGTGCACGGCAATACAAGTGACGCATGTATTGTGGCTTGTGCATCAAGAGACACTGAGTTACTGTGTGATGGACATGTGGCTCAAATTTTAGGCTGCAATTATCATGCATTCAGTGGTCTATGACAGATGTGGCACAGTTGTATGTAAGTAACAAATGCCCCATTGGCAGTGTCCCCTAAGCCTTGTATGCCCCCTTTGCCAACATAATGGCAGGGATCATGTGTGTGTAATGATGACAATGTAGCGCTAAACATGGATTGGCCACGTTGCTGTCCTGATACAGTGAAATGTGGTATGCTGACAGTGTCTTACCTGATCATCATTGCACCTGAAATGTGTGACTAAGGGCCACATGTACAAAGATCAGGTTTTGTGAGTCACACATTGTGACTGCGACTTGCAAATAAGAAGGGAACGCCCCGTCCTAAATGCCACTAGCAAACACACAAATTCTGAAAACTAGGCCGTTTGTGACAATTAAAAATAGTTTGGTACATGTGGCCCTAAGTGATAGTCATATGTGACTCAACAAACCTCAGGACTGCATTGTTAACATGTATAGACGTGTGGACTCCATCTCAGTACTGGGACACTAACACTTTGCCCTGCTTGCATATAACATGGCCACAAACATTGCAAGCAGCATGTCAAGACATCTGGTACTGTCACTCAGGAGCATTCTAATGTATACTTTTGTCAATGTGATACTCACCAACAGGGCCACCGATCACCACACCCAGGTAGTCCAGCAGATCCTGCTCTCTGGCCACAAGATCAGTCCAGCGAAGCTTCAGCTGGTGCTCATTCCTGCTCGTATGGTATACTCATTTGAGGTGGTAGATCACCTTGCCCCACCGCAGCCGCCCTGCCTCTGTGTGATACCCCTGTATCACACGCCCACCCATCTCTAGCATCAAGAGAAGCAAGTGGCACACCAGCCACATAAAGCCCCCAAGCTCCTCCTCCCCCATGCGGGTCAGTCTCACCCTTCCCAACATGTCCTTGCACAACAAATCAAAACTGAAAAAGTGTAAAAAAGAAGGAATGTAAAAAAAGGAAACTTGCAGCCTAAACCTAAGAACCCCAACTAACCCAACTAATCTAACCCTGAGACAGACAGCCAACAGTACAAATACAATCTGAAAGACACTAAACTACACAAAAGCACATACACAGGTACAATAAACAAACAGAATTCACAAAAGACACAAGAGAGACATCACAAGATACAAGAAACGCAATTGAGACACCAACAACACTGAGGCACAACTACACATTCAAGAAAAAGCACAGACTCTAAAGTGAAAGTGAAAGTACACCCACTGTACCATACCTGTACACAGGATTTCCTATTACATCACTTCCTGTCCCCTTTGCAGCCCGTTTTCTGTCATGTGTGTATTTTTTTGACACATACAATGTTAGCGGGAATATTTTCGATGCATAACCTACATGTGCGGCAAAGTACCACGCATTATCTGTAGACTTAAATTTCAATGGATATCTGCATGCGTGTGCGTGTGAATTCACGCTAAGGGCCCATGTATGGTTAGTTAGCATTTGTGTGATTTCTCAACGCACTGGCGTCAACATTTTTTACTCAAACCGTGATTGCGTGATTTTCAAATATTTAACATGCATGCACCCTGTATCAACATGAATATAGGATGGTATGGCTTGCAGTGTGTGGTAAAGTGGTTGGCCACATGTGGTAGAGCATGCAACTGTGTGTTTTGGGTGTGAATGATCTGTAACAACAATATGTGGGTTTCTGAAGGAACGGCGTGCAATACATTGGACGTAAATGCTCAAATATGAATGTGTTCCAAATGGGTATCTACATCTGATGGCAATCAGTGATCTACACCAGTCATGATATGTGTTTGTAATATGTGTTGACTTATGTGAGGTGTGTAGTTGTTTGACTTTGGGGACATTACATTTCACACTACAAACAAAACTCAGGGATGATTGAGGATGGATGATGAGTGCTATGTCGGATATGTTACCCCTCTTGTGTCATTATTTGTTGGTTACGACTTCATGGTGACTTGCATGTGAACTACACATATGTCGGACAGGTGTGCATGTTTGGTACGTACTGTGTTTGAGACACTGTGCCTTAATTCCCCACATAAAATGTTTGGTACATGTCAATTTGACTCATAACAATTATCTATGTTACTTATGTTGCTGTGGTGGACCTGCTGCCAAAAAGGGTCCAGTTCAAGTGAGTGGACATGTATACCCTGTGTCAGGATTGGGATCCATGGTGTTACGGTTTCGGGCGGGTGTAGTCAGGACTCTGTTAGGGACACCCCTTGAGTTCACACGGTATCTCGCAAGGAGGTAGTGTACCAAAGTAGAAGAGCAGCTAAAGGCATACAAGGGGAAAGGCCAGCTATGGTAAGGCAGTGAAAAGAGAAATGCGAAGGCAAAGCAACCTTAGTGTGAACAAATATAGAACGGGTCAGTAATGGACAAACATGCAGGGCTTATCACTAAGGTCGTACACAGGATAGGGCTCAGAACTTACCGCAGCAACAGGGAACGTCAGTGCCTCTGTGCAGATTAATCTTACAGATAGTCACCACACAAGCCCCATAGAAAGGAGGCAGCAGAAGTGATTCTGGGTCTGGACCCTTAGGGCACAAAAAAGGATTGTACTTACATACACAAGACTAGCCCTTGTGTGTCCAGATGGAGACACAGTGGCAATTCCTGGAATACATCCATAGCACACTGCCACTGTTAGGCACTAAAGACTACATGCAACACTTGACAAAGGATGGGGGCTGGATTTGCCTCCTGGAAACCAGGTGCCAACCCAAGTACAAAGGAAAACACTTCTACACTGGTCTGACTGATAGGACATTTACCAGACACGATAACCCAAGAGGAAACAGAAAGCAAGGGAACCAACTAGGAGGCAAAACCAGGCACAGGGAACAGGCTCAGGCTGACACAAAGGCTGGAACAGGTCTGGGAAACAGAAAGCAGGCTCTGGCAGAAACAAACATGAACAAGGCTGAGAAACAGGGAGCAGGCTCTGACTGGAACAAGCAGGAACAGGACAGTGTAAACAGAGAGCAGGTTCAGGCTGAATCAGGAATGTAACACAACCCAACAAGGGGTCTGGAACACAAAGGAATCGTACTCCAATGCACGATAAGGATCTTCAGGGAATGGCAGCTTATAAACAGTTCCAGGCATCAGCAAGGCCAGGGCTGCACAAGAGAGGTCACAGGTGTGTGCAGCTTCAGTCTCTCACAAGTCCTGGAGGAGAGAATCCAGTAGAAAGGGACAACCAGACTTTTCTCATAGGATGCAAGGGACAGAAGATTACAGGTCTTACTGACTACCAGGCAGTGCATTATGGGACCTGAAGTCCATGCAAACTAATGTAGATCTTCTATAGCATGCCATATGGAAAAGGGAAGCAAGCAGGAGTCAGTTTACAGCACCCTCTAGAGATGGGAGGGCAGAGACGTAACACATGGCAGTGACAGGATTAATTTCCAGGGATGGACCGCGCAGGGGATGTGTTGTGAACATTGCTTGTCATACCTGGGACACTCATGCTATCCATTTTCACAGATGATGCCCTCTTGTCACACAAGCTCCTTGCAGAGATTGCAAATGTCGCAGTTACTCATGTCAGGGGTCTGTTCATATATTCCTGTTTCCACAGATATTTCACATCCACGGCCTCATGTATGGGGTGCTTGTTTACCTTATGATTGGAGATGCCATAGTTTTGTGTCATGTTCTACAGTAGACCATGTTGGCAATGTGGATGTGAGTCATATGCTGTGGTCCATTGATTTTGTCCTTCATATGTGAAATTCAAAAGATGAGTATTTTTTATGTGTGTGTGATGTTTCCTGTACAATCATATGCATCACATGTGATGTTGCATCAGACGTATTCAGATTCGTCTTTGTAACATGGTCCCTGAGGTAATACTCACATTCCTAAGGAACATGTGATGGAGAAAGAAGAAACCAGAGTAGGAATGTGTGATCAAGTAAGGTGCTTATTTACATATCTTAACAAGGTGTGTAGAGTGACTATTGGTTGAAAATGTTTTGAACAATTAGCTGTCTGCGGCGCATTCCTGCAGCTGTGTTTTGATGTTCCCCCTCATTTTCCCTGGCACCATCCTCCTCAGGCAGTTCTTGCTTTGGCTCATATAGAGGGATGTTCCTCATCACACAAATGTTGTGCAGTATAGCACAGGTAAGTATGACTTTGCACACAATGTGTGGGGCATGTAGGAGGCTGCCTCCTGTGATGTCCAGGCACCTCAATCTGGACTTCAGGATGCCAAAGGTCCTTTCCACAATGGTGCGTGTCCTCCGATGTGCCTCATTATAGTCACGCTCTGCTGCTGTGCTTGGGTTGGGGAATGGGGTCATGATCCATGGCTGGATCCCTTAACCCTGATCTGCTGCAAAAGATAATAGCAGTGAGTATATTGTTAGTGCTTGCAACAGGAATGTCATGTAGCATGGCAGTTGACATCTTGTGTTGTCTGTGACTCATATGTGTTAGTGGTATTGTGTGAGATCCTGGGCTTCTGTGCGTTTTTTTCTGCAGTGGGCTGTTTGACTTGACAACTTGTGTTTGGCTCATTGACCTGGGATCTATGATTTTGTTTCCAAACTATTGGGCAGTATGTAGGTACCATGCATTGTGTCGTGGCCAACATGTTTTAGTGTGCTTTCACTGAAGGGGACATGATACTTCCACCCACACAATAGATTCTGATGTGGTGGTAACATGGTTCCACTACATGGCCTGGACATCCCATCCAATTAGACATATGTCATGGCAGATTAAATGCATCACTGAGGCCCTTTGATTTGGCTAGGTGACAATGCACAACACATCTCCATAAATTGGCAGCACTGAGGTGTTCAGTATTGACAATGCACAATTGTCCCATGTGTGACTTGGTTCTAGGCAAACCTTTGTTTTCCCCTCTGCCAGTGGCTCATTTGCAACTGTGCACCTACACTACCAAACTTGCTCCAGGGAACCTGGCTAACTGCCTTCTGGAGGTGGAGGTATCTGTGCGGGAAGGGCCATCTGCCTGTATATATGTTATTTTGATGAACAATTGGCTCTTTCAGTGTGTGCAGCAGTGTGCAGTTTGCATTAGTGGCACATCAGTATGTGTTCATAGCACAGTTCACTTCCTTATTACTACCTGGGAACGACACCCCAGGAGTGATGTATTATGTTGGGACTGCCTCAGTATTTCCATGTCACCTACATGTGAGTCAGCATCATCATGCTATGTGTCTCATGGTGTTAGACCTGCAGCAACACACATTTCACACCCTTTCTACTATACATACTGCTTGGGAGGGTGTCGGACTGACTATGTGGCCTATTGTAATTGCAAATGGTTCATCTTCCAACTTGTACTTCAAGTGCAGGCCATGTCATTGTCACTGTGGGCTTTGACATTGGTCCCTTGTTGCTCTAGAGCGGCAGCTAATGTTTGTGGCAGCTGTCATTTGTCCATAGGTGTCTGTCCCATTGTGTCAGGGTGTACAACATAACTACCAGTGTCACACCTCATTGTCATCTTGTCCACGTGTCAATGTAGTGGTGTATGTTTTGTGTGTCCTACAGGGTTGTTTTACTGTGTGTATATTGCTAGGTTTATGGACTTACCGATAAGAAGGCCATTGCCATATTGTCCGTCCTGGAAGTGCTGATTGATCGTGCTGTGGCGGAATATGAATGAATTATGTACACTCCCAGGATACTTGGCCAAGATGTTGGTGAACAATCGCTGGTGGCCTGCACATTGATGTAATGCGTGTGCCTTCTGTTCTGGAATAGGTGCTCTGTTGCTGCAAGTGGTACGATCCTGACATGGGTGCAGTCAATTTCACCGAGCACATGCGGGAAGCCATGAATTTGGTAGAAGCTCTGTTTAATCTCCTGCTGCTTCAGCTGGGTGTTGGGGAAGCTGATGTGGCGGGTGTGAGGGAGATTATGGCATCTAAGACCTTGGGCAGGAAGGCCGAGAATGAGGGCTGTGATACCCCAGCGACCAGGGCACCCGTTGTCTGGAAGGAGCCACTTACCAACATATGCAGGACAGCTAGCAACTTAGTCACCGGTGGTATATTGTGTGGTGTCTGCAGGCTAGCTGTTATTTGTGGCTCAATTTGGTGCAGCAGCTGCTGTATGTCTTCCCAGTTCAGTCGATACCTCC
Organism: Pleurodeles waltl; assembly: GCF_031143425.1. NCBI lineage: Eukaryota > Metazoa > Chordata > Amphibia > Caudata > Salamandridae > Pleurodeles > Pleurodeles waltl. The sequence goes on along the minus strand of NC_090436.1, from coordinate 108,938,504 downwards.
GGATGATGTCCTGTTCCCTGAGGCCATGGAGGGTTGTCCTGTTACTGAAGACCCTCTCCTGCCTTTTGCTTTGCCTTTGTGGGCCGCGTTGGGGTGGTGGTGGCTGCTGCTGTTGGTCCTGTGCTCCGCGTCGTCTTGCAAGCTGCATCAGTAGCATCTCCATGTTGTCCTGTTGGTCTGTGATGTTGCTTGTGTATGTTTTCCTTAAGTAGTGGTGTGTTTGCCTCATTTTAATGCCTGCCCTGACCCAGGCATTAAGTTGTGATGCAAATCGGGTTTAGCATAATTTTTCAGGTCTGCCTCCCATCCTTGTGCCATTTTTGCCCTGTTGAATAAATATGGCGCTAAGGTGTTTGAGTCATTTTTTGTACGGGAATGCCTACCTTGCATCTCATTGAAGCAAGGCAGTTTCAAGCATCCTTAAAATGACGCTAACTCAATTTTCTTGACGCTAGATGGGTCTAGCACCAAAATATAAATATGGAGTTACGTTTGCCCTGAATTTGCGTAAAACAAATGATGCACATCCGGCCGCAAACAGAGTATAAAAATGGGCCTAAATTTGATGCCCGGCTGCCCATCTGGCCTCAGGCCCTTGCGGTTGTAGGGTCCTGCTTTAACTTAATAAAATCTTGGAAGAAATGTCTTGACCTCTTGCCCTTCACAGCCAAGAAGACAGTGGCATGTGCACTATTCACCTACAGACTTGATTATTGTAATAGCTTGTACGCCAGATCCTCCAAACAAGTCATATATTGACTTCAGGTAGTATAGCATGCAGTCGTTAGAGCAGATCTAAAACTACCAATAAGGCCTTCTACCTCGACAACCCTGAAAGTTTTGCATTGGTTGCCGATTTACAAAAGAATACTCTTAAAATCCTTCTGATGATCTTTAGAGAACACAAAGCGACCAGTCAAAAATTCCTCTCTGGAAGGATTATACACAACACTCTAAGTAGAATGTTGAGATCTTCCCAGGCCAATTTACTCAAACCATCTTTGTTTACACTGAAAACAAGAGAGTTTAAATCATTCACTGTTTTAAGGGCTAAGGTCTGAAATGCTCTTACCAGCCATTTATGGTTCATTGACTCAGAACCAGCTTTCGTAAAACTTCTCAAGACCTGGATCTTTGGGATCTCTGATTTACTGTGTTACTCTCACATTCTGTAAATCATTATTTTACCTTTCATAACGGGATCGCTTTCCGCTTCATCCAGCTCATTCATCAACTACATTCGACTAAAGTGCCAGGATGCTCCTATGGGAGTGTCATTTGCACTTTACAAATGACTAAATCAAATCAAATCAAGAATCCAGGTGGTACAGATTGCAAGACACCCACCATTTCCAGCAAGGAACCTCACTCTTAATGTTTTTCGTTGTGTGCCAAACATATTCTCTGTGGACTGATCCTGAACCACATTCTAGTTCCAACGAGAGGAGTACAGTGGACTTTGGACTTCCAAGGATTTCATTCACCATCACTGAACTCTTCACTTTACATTTTTGTTTTTTTCTGTCCCAAATTTACTTACTGTATTAGCATTGTAATAAATTCACCCTTCACACACTCATTGGTCTACTGTCTTAAAATGTATGTTTTGCTATGTAGATATGTAAGACCATGTGAACCCTATGATGAAGATACAAGCTACTTGTGCAAGCAGAGATATGTCGCATGTACACAGTGTTCAGCTCAGAATTACAACCGGTACACACCAACACATACATTCAAGTATCTTGTTTCAGAAGAGATTTTATTACATTGTTTAGCACATAGGCTGACAAGATGTCAGAAACATAGAAAGTCAGACATGACCATATCAGTCTGTGTAGACCACCAAATATACTGTTACAGACCCCAGAACATTGCAGGAATGGACATATCAGACATTGGCCGGTTAAACAGGCAAAAATGGATGTGGTTTATGTAATCAGCTGGAGCCATATCACTTAGCTCTCAAATGGAAGCCTACCTCATAGAATGCAACACCCAGCCAGATGGCGGTACAACATTTCCTGATCACAGGATCATTACAATCCAGTGTGACTGCCTCTGGTGTTATGACACAAACAAATGTCAGTGATGTGCTACAGGCACTTTGACCTACAATGATGAAAATATATTAACAGCTACAAACAGTTCAGACAAAAAGAATGTTTAGCCAATGTGAAGGGGAACTGGCATGACTTTTCCCTACAACAACATTTTTACAGACCACATGATGACACACATCATGCATCATGGTCACCACAGGACAACAAAGAAATCCAACGGAGTCTTCTGCACTTCCATCCTAGCACTGTGCAAGCTCTCTTGAGGCAGGTCTTCTGCAACCAAAGTCTGTGAAATACATTATCAGAAACAATCCATGTCCACTTTGTATGTCCCAACAGCACAACATACCTGCCAATGTCACAACTCTGAAATGTCCAAATGAAAATCTCATGGTGAAGGCATCTGGACAAAGAGCAAAACAAGGAGTGTAGTTATAAAGCCAAACATATGACACAAGTTACATAGCAAATGTCTGGAGAACCAGACCCATTAGAAAAATCTGACACAAAGAAACACATCAAAATGTGAATGTGCCAAAAGCTTCCTCATCAAATACCCTTTGGCAGATTTTGCCTGAGCATCAGCTCCCTAACTATTTCTAAAAATATACTCCACACATTATCACAACTGCAGTTCATTGTACATTCAAAGTTATGACATCTCATGACATACTTACACTCATGAGAAGAAACTGTTGATGAGATCTTGTCGCAAGTCTGCTCCTTCCACTTCACCACTATCATTCTCATTTGCCATTTCAGAATTCTCACCCGGTGGCACCTCAGAATCCCTCTTCTCTGGGATTTAAGTTTTAAGGGATATTCCTCAGCAGGGTGATGTAATGGAGCATACAGCATGCCACAGTGATCTGACACACCTTCCCGGGTGAGTAGAGGAGGGCTCCCCAGTCTTGTCCAGACAGTGAAATCTGGCCTTGAGGAGGCCAAAAGCCTGCTCCACTGCCCCCATGTTCTTCCATGTGCCACATTAAAGAGGACTTTCCCCGGTGTAGTTGGATTCCTCAGCAATGTCAACAACCAAGGACAGGTTGGATATGCTGAATCTCCTGTTTTGGAATGAGACATAAGTGCCATAATAATTCACTCACTTAATGATTGTAGCGCCTGATATTGCACACACAAATTCAGGACAGATGTGTCTTATCAACTTGCAGGCCCTCTTTGGTTGCAGTTGTGACATCAGCTGGGGTATGGTTCTGTTCTGCATTATAAAGGAATCATGGGCTGAACCTGGGAACCGGGCACAGACGTTTGAGATGTAGAGATCTAACAAGCAGACAACTTGCACGTTGATAGAATGGAAGTGCTTCCTGTTGCGAAAGACTTGTGCACTGGCATGTGGTGGCAACAAGGCAATATGTGTGCCATCAATGGCTCCCACCATGTATAGGAGGAAACCAAAACCATAGAAGTCAGCCTTAACATTGGCTAAATCCTCTTGTATATGGAACATGATACAGCTGTCAATGTGTTTCATCATTGCTGATAGCGTGTCCCTTAAAACACCACTGAACATAGTTTGAGACATACCACCAGATATGGCCACTGTACATTGGAAGGCCAGAAGGTGGTGTGCATGTTGGATTTGTGTTTTCAGGCATCGGGTCTGGTCCACCTGATGACATAAATCCCCAATAGTTTGCCTACTCAGACGGAACTGTTTGATAATGCAGCGTTCTTCCATGGTTTGAAGGTCTGGCAATGGGTGGTACACTGGAGCGTGTGGCCTCCTCCCTCTCCCTGGGTACCTATTTGTGAAATTAAATGAGTTGGAGCATTAGTTCCTGTGACAACACGAACATACATGATGAATAGGACCAACATTATGTGACAAAGCACTACTGACTATAAAAACATTACACCTATTACACATCAAAGCTGTCTACCACCCAAGGGTCAAATGTGAATCACATGGTTGTCTACACATGTGTCTACAACATGGATTTAGACATTACCCAACTACCTTCGCCTCTTATGCCCCTCGAAATTTAACAGTCTGTTCCGACTGCCAAAAATAATGTCACAGGTGATAGACAGTGCACCGCTGTAATATGTTAGCTGTGACCAGCCACACACTACACTGGTGATTGTGTAGGAGAAACTACGCAACAAGGCTGTATTACATTGTTCGAGATGATTAGACATATATATATATATATATTGATGTTATGATGCATTAATATTGTGACACAGTGTTGCCATCAATACGTTAGTTACAACCGCCAAAATGGCAGATGCCTGACGTAGTTCACTGGACATTAGGAACTGCCCGCAGCTTCCGGCGGAAGTTGGCAGTGCGGCTGGCGGTTTCAACTGTGGCAGACACAGTCATAGACTGTGGCAGTCATGGCTGTGGCCATTGGCAGCGATGATCGTGTATGTGGCGTACATGTACTCGCATTTTGCAAAATCACTTGTTTGCCTCCTGACACTGCTGCCATCAACACCTCCACCACTTCAACTGCTGTGTGCCACTTCTGAGAGCAATCATGCCAGGCCAAGCAAGTGAAAAGACCCCTGCCTTCTCTCCTGAGGACCTGGAGGGGTTTCTTGAGGATGTCCTTCCCCTGCATGGTCATTTCTATGGCTCACTAGAGGAGCAGGTAAGTACCTCATGGGCATATTTGACTAGGTTTGATACCATCCTTTCTTTCCTCATAGGCTACAATGTGCCTCTGAGTGCCAGTGAGACTTTTTTGGGTGCCTGTTGTCACATTTTGTGTTCCATACATAGGATGTACATGGTGCTGGCAGTGGAGACAAGTACTATATGAATTTCATATTACAATTTTTTTGTGTGATAACCCCTAGATCCTTCTTCTGTTGCATTCATATATCTAAGCACAGAGTCTTTACAGCCATACAGTGACACATCTTTGGATATGATGTTGGTAATTGTGAAACAAGTCAATCAAAAAATATACACAGTTCCATTACCAGAATAAGTGCTTACTAGTTCAATGGTTCCTGAAAAATGTAAATATTTGAAGCAAGAGCCCTCACTCACCATCCGGTGACATGCTTCATCCTAGGGCTTTGCTCCTCATCAGGCCGGCACTGCAATGCCTGACGGGCCCTCAAGGGGGCTCTTTGCCGGAGATCTTTTGAAGATGGTAAAAAGCCAGTCAAAAATATATTAATGCAGGATTGGTAAGTAGAGGAAAAAAATTCTGTTAAAAATGGCTAGAGGTAAAATGCAATTTTATTATGATATCCAACCTCTGTCAAGATTAAAAACAAAAAATGTGGGGAGAAAATAACGTTAGGTTTAAACTCCCCTAGAAAAAAAATATTTTAAGGTTACCACTAGATCCCAAGTTTTGGTATATTGTGACAGTAAGTACAGAATTCCCTGCACTTATTCATAAGCATCTGCAGCAACAGAATTTGTAGGATCAGCTCCATGACAGCACAGGATGTGTGAAGCTGCCTACAGTTGAGTTCCTGCCTTATATGCCTCCATTTCCGCCAACTGAGATGTGGTGGTTAGACCACCATAGTCATGTCAGTGGAAAGCAACATCATAATATGCTCAGTGGAAACACTAGTGGTCCGTCCTCCGACAACCTCATTGGCCTATTTTGTGGCTGGGGTAGTCTGCACTGCCTGGCAGTGCCTTCGGGACCATGTCGGCCTTTCGTCTATGGAACCACATGCATCATAAAACAGTGGTTCACCCACCAACCTGTCGGCATCCACAGACAGCCAAAATCAGAATCAGGCCCTAAGTCAGAAGTTTAAATTTCTGACCAGACAAATCTGGTTTCTGTATTCAATTCATATTCCATTATGTTCAGCTTTAATTCTCATGTAGGTCCCGGTCAAGCACAACCAGATGACCGCAGTTGGCCCTTAACTGGTTTTGGAGCATTTTTCATTTACTGTAAAACTTAAAAATTCACATTGCCCAAACCTCACTGTGCTACATTTAAATTTTTCATAAGATACATTGAAAGGTACGTTGTTACCTTTTCCACTAAAATGTCCATTGTATGATATTAATATTAATCCCCAAAACTGATGGTTTATTGAAAAGATTTAACCAGATGTTTGAGGAGTGTATCCAGTAGGCAGTAAGCGGCAGTCAGGAGATGTTCAAGGTTATGTAGCATATGGTTTGGTCTACAGAATTGTTCCACACAGTGCCTGTGGGGTCACATCTTTTGAGAAGATGACGGTAAGGAGTCTTTATAGGTGCACCACCAGAACAGGTTTGCCAGAACATTTCACTCTGAACTCCTTCCATCTCTGCACTATCCCTTGCCATGAAATGCTATCAGGCCAATTTGCATGTGCAGGCTTCTATTCAGCTGAAGATTTGACCTCAGACCTACGATGACTGAAAAATGTGCAACTCTTTAAAAGTGGAGCCACTTAGCATTCCACACAACCTATCTAGCTACATTGAACTGAATCCTTTTGTTCATTTGTGACATTCTTCATTACATGAACAAAACCAAGTACTGAACCTCTCATGGACACGTTATTTGATACCTTGGGAAACCTCTAAGCCTGTTCTGCCTGCATGTACGCACTCTAGTTCCCATGAAGAAGTTGCATTGTGACATATAAGCTTTGATTTATGATCTAGAGTTGAGACAGCAAATGTTCTGCTCACCATTGAAAAAGACACCAGGAATGGTAAATCCCCTGCTTAATAAAGGACCATCAAGACACAGGCGAGAGGTTCACCTGACGTGATTGCCTACTCTATGGGTGGAGGCACTTTAGGGAAAAAAAGACTGAAATGCATTTCATCAACCCCATGTCCTGTGGCAGAAGTGTCACTACCAAATATACTGAATATCAAAAGTAACAACTGTAGGTACTGGATATCAAAAGTACTGGGTAAACACTTCCGAAATGGTGGGTCATTTCTTGAAGTCTTCCTGATATGCTGCAAGTTTTTGTCTAGCACACCAGGAACACGAGGGACCCTTAACACCATGTTTTGTGAAAGTCTTTAGACATTGCAAGGTAGCCTATTTGCAGTATTTCAACCACCGAAAGTAATGTTGGACCAGTTTACCCAGACTAGGTGGCAGGTCTGTCATTCCTTCAGTGCGTATTCCTTCTGCCTTGCTCAGTGTAAGATGGTGCTCTGCCAGGCAGAGCAAACAAAAAGTCTGCATCAACACCCTCCTCTGAATCAGATCCTTGATCATTTTCAGAATGTTTAGCTTTTTCCTATAAGGTAACATTAGTTTCATGAAAGTCCACTCTCTCGTAGACTTCCTTTTAAACACTCCAACCTAGTTTTCTTTAAATTTCATTTATTGTTTTTCTTCCATTTTATGTGTCAGTAAAGTAGCAATTCTTTTCTTTCACTTGCTATATGGCTTGCATATTGACGGGCAATCTCAAAGTAAGGCCCTGTAAGAAAGTACACGTCTCTGTTTTACTACTGCATTTGTAACCACACTAATGTCACAATCTGCTCCCACAAAGATAAGTGCAGATCTAACATCATTCACTCACACTAAGCATGAATCCTTCATTCTTAGTGCGCACAAATATTAGAATAATGCACTCCTTTTTTAACTTTTAACAGTTACAATTTCAAAGTCAGCAGCTTATGCCCTTACGCCACCTCCTCTCCAAGTGAGTAGGGCACTTTAACATTATATAGTGATAATGTTTGTTTGAATGGAAAAGTCCTCTGCATGGTAATAAACATGTACCCCTGCCCTGAGTGACCAACAGTACTGTTGTCTGGATCCCTAATGCTTACATATGTGGTCAAAGGCTAACACCGATCATGTGTGTGCGCTATGACATAGGCCTGTCCCAGTCATTCTAGTCTTGTTGGACCCAGAGAGGCACCCAAAACGTTACCCTCATGGTGGTGGAAGCTACCACCTAGACCAGGAGTTAAGGAATATGAGCATAGTGGTGGCAGCATAGTGGGTAGTGATCAGTAGGAGAAAACTGGTCTTTTTTAACTTGTGTCACTGCAGTGAGGCCCGTGGCTCACTCACTTTTTTAAAGTTCCGCTGCTGTGTGCTGAACTCACCCCTTGGCCTATGTCAGTTAGGTGTAAAGTGCTGTACAGTGCAGGAGTGGTGCCTCTGCACTGGTTGTATGTGTACCTGGGAATGGTACAGTACAGGGATAGAGCAGTGCTGTGCAGTGCGTGCATAGTAAATGCATATACTGGGTTTATGTATATCTGTAAGGAGTACTCTACTTATGAGATGTACATATCACTGACACCCGGGTGTGAATGTTAGTCAGCCTGTGTTTTGGGACTATCAGCTTCTTAGGCTCTCCTGCTGTGACAGGCAACCTTTCAAGAGGGAGATGAGAAGTATTTACTTTGAAGGAAGCAGCAACCCAACATAAAACTTCAAAGACCCTCAATCCCATTTGGTGTCTGGAAATTGACTATAAGAAGGGGAGGTTGAAACCCCAAAAATTGCCACCTGCCAAGCAGCCAGATGGGCGGTGTGAGGAGAGAAACTCTGAAAGACTTCTGCCTGTGACCAGGACTGGGGGTCAAAGCCTGCTAGTCTCTCTGCTGGGTGAGGGGACATATCCCAGGGAAACCAATACCACCTACTCTGGAGTTTGGAGCACTAGTGCCTGCATTCTTGCCAGATCAGTGTGCCCTGTGGGAAAGAAGGGAGTGTTAGAGGAAGCCCTGGTGCAAGGTGTGAGGAGATGACTGCTGCACTAATGGGGTTTTGTCCATGTGCAATGCCTGTGGGCACCGTTGCAGCGACCCAGTATGCCAGCAAGGGCTACTGTGGAAGATACTGCCAGATAATGAGGGACAAAGTCTGTGAAAACCTTAGCGCCACCGTGTATTCCAGGAGGGGCCATTGTGGTACAGGCTGTAATGCTGTGAGGACTAACACCTTGGTTGGTAGTATTGGGGTACTGCCCTATGACAGCATGGACTGCCAGTTTTAAGAGTGCTGTGAGGATTAGGCAGCTGCATAAGAACTGTGAAATCATGTGACCCATAGGTCACAAGGAAACAGTGAGGATTGCACCTGACCTGCCCCGTGAACTAAGGAGGACGCCATGGGTGCATCGCCACATCAGTGGGACTGTGTTCAGGAGAATCATAATCCAACCCTTCTCACCCACTGGGACGTGCAGAACCTACTTTGCAGGAGGAGCACTGGAGCACCTGCAATCGACTGCGTAAGCTCTAAGGAGAGCCTGCGCTTGCTGGGTGTTTTCATGCCTCCCTTGCGCAGACTACTCACCAAACAGGACCAGAACTGTGTGAGTGCCCGCAGATGGGGCACCAGCTAAGATGCTGTACACTTCCTTGCTGCTGGAGTGGGTTAAGACTGGTGAGACTGGTTACAGGCTTAACAAGGCCTGGGGTACTCGCTGCTAGGAATGCTGTGGTGCCAAGACACTTTTGACTATTTTCTATGAGTTGGAGTGGACTCTTCAATTAAGGCCTACTTGTGAGCATTCCCTGCATGTGGCCACCAGTGAAATGGAAATAACCCCGACCACATTACGAAGAGCAGGTGAGTCAGGTATTTGCCAGTGAAACAATAGAGACCAACCTATGTTAGTGTTTATAAGCTTTCTTTGTATGCATAAAGAAATAAAATACTTCTTTTTAGTACAAAAAAAAGTCTTTGACTGGACATTTATGTATTTACACTGCTGTGCGCTCTTTGATTTATGAGTCATGTTCACTAATATGTATTCACACTTCCACCACAAGGAGACTTTGACAGCTCAGGCACAGCTATCACTGATAGTTAAATGCATTTGTGGTACTTGGCCTAGTTGCTCAGGATTCATATGAGGCAAGGCCCCAGGATATCAGGAGTTAAAGGCCTGAACCACCATTGTTGTGCTCATTAACCACTGCGTGCCCCATGGCCCTCTGAAAGGGGTTTTGACAATGCTTACCTGTAATATATGCACCTCTGCAATTTATGGGGCCAGCAATGCTGTACTGAGATTTAAATGCAAGCCTGGAAGTTGTTATAATTCAGTCCCATACTACATGAAGAAAATAGGCATCACCAGCAAGTTTAACCCTCTTTTTAATGGTTTCAGGAGTTCTACCACAAGAATTGTTTTTTAAGCGACATTGAATAACTCACTTTATAGCAAATCTTTATCAGCATATTAGCTTAAACCCTCAAAAAGATAATGAGTACTGTAAGGTCTGGCACAGTAGCAAAGAAAATTTTTCTTCACAGAAGCCAACAATGGATGCTCGCTGTACACAACTGTGTACAGCTGTCCAAGAGCTGTGTTTTGGCATTAATGAGTAAGCCTCCCTCCTCCCCATTAACTCGGAAAGAAGCTCCCTGTCCCTACAAATCTTTTCTGAAGAGTCAGCCAAGCTCCTGGGGTGGATTTAAAAAAATATATGTGGTTTCATTCCTTGAAAAAAGCTTAGCTTCTAACTTTACCTGTGTAACTTACTCCACGTGTACAAAGTGTAAAACGGATGTGAATTTGTGTCATACATGAGTGTTCAGTCTGATACAGTCTACTCAGAGTTTTCAACTTGATTTACACCAGAGGGGGTGTCAAAGTGGATCCAGCAGGGCTGAAAAATCACCTCTGCTGCATGGACATTTCCGGTGCTAGGACTTTGCCTCGCAGCTTCTCGGAACTGATGCATCACCTCAGCTGCATGATTTATCCTCAATGCCGATGCATCACGTAAGCCAGACTTTGCATTACAAGTCCATGTTGATGGGATCCTCGATGATGATGCAGGACCTCAAAATGACCCTTCGCAGCTCCTCTGCCCAATGCCTCATCTCAGGTCCGCAAAGCATCCTCGACAATGGGCATCGCACTGCTAAATTAACCTGTGCTCCCCCTCTTAACATAAGAGACAATGCCTAAAGTAATTGTACAACACTTAAATTACAACAACACAGTGAAAACACCACAAAAAGACTCCACACCAGTTTAGATGCACAAGGAATATGTTTATGATTGGAACAAGATCAAAACAACCAAATATAGTAAGAATAATTTGCAATAGAGTGCTAAGAAATCAATAGCGCTAAAAGGTTACTTGAGATCACGCTAGACCGGGGTAAATTAAAAGTTCAGGCCAGCCGCAACGGAGTGCATGGCCTGGTGAATAGCACCTTGAACGGAGGGTCGCATTAACGTTGAGGAAGCGATGTGAAGGCGATGCGTCACTTCCATCTGTGCAGTCCGGGAGATGAATCATCATTGAGCCGAACAGCCGGCAATGTGATGTCCTTGAGGTGACCTTGAACTCTTGTAATGAAGGCGATGCATCATCGTCGAGCTGCACAGCCGGCTATGTGAAGGCAATGCACTGGGGGTTGGTGGTGATGTGTCAATCCTGAGCAGCGCAGTCAGCAATACAAAGTCCTTGACCTCAGCAACAGTGACGATGCATCGGCATCAAGGGAGAATGCGGCAATTCCGATCGACACAACAGAGTCAATGATTCAGTTTTTGCAGAAAAACAGTGGTATAGTCGCCTTTCAAGTCCCAGGGCTAGATTACCACCTCTTGGGAGGACAGAACTCACAGTTGGCAGTGCCCAGTAGCTGAGACGGGTTGAGACGGGTTGTAGGAAGTCTTTGATAGCCCTAAGACCTCAGAACAGGACAAGACAACAAACCCTTGGAGTAATTTAAGTTATTTGGAGGATTTAGAGAGGCAAATCCAGTCCTTCTCACTCCCAGGAGGCAGCAGGACAACACAGCAAAGCAGTTCTGCAGAGTGGCAGCCCCTCCTGACATACATCAGTCCTTCCTGGCAGAATTTCCTCAGATCCAGAAGTATACTGATTTGGTGGGGTTTTAAGTCCAGTACATATTCCCAGTTGAGCCTTTGAAGTGGGCGAGACTTCAAAAAGAGAAAGCGGTCTATTCATGCACAAGGTCCCTGCGCTTTCTTCCCTGGCCTTTTCTGCAGGGGATTATGCAGCTCTTTGTGAGGGGACAGGCACAGCCCTATTCAGGTGTGTCAGCTCTTCCCTCCCATCTAGACATGGAAGGCCTATCAACCTGGAGATGTGCCATCAGGATTTAGATGTTCCACTCCAGCTCCCGTTGTGGGTGACTTTCTAGAGGGAATCCACAAAGCCCAGCTGTCATCCACCCTAGACTTGTATTCAGAGACAAGCAGAGGTACAGGATAGTTAAAGTAAGAAAATGCTAACTTCTTAAAAGTGACATTCTCAGACTAACAATTTTAAATCTCACTTCACCATAAGCTGTGACTTTAAATTGTGAGTCAGGAGACACCAAACTGCACATTTCTATCTTGCCCCAATTGGAAATTACACTTGTAGACTGTTTCAAGCCAATTCCTATGTTGGCCTAAGGGAGAAATAGGCCTTGCAATAGTAAAAATTAATTTAAGAGTGTTTCACCACCTGGACATGTAAAACTTAAAAGTCAAAAATCCAACTTTATGAATACACTGAATCCTGCCCTTGTGGCTAGCTAGGGCCTACGTTAGGGGTGACTTACATGAAATAAAAAGGAATGATTGGGCCTGGCAAGTGGGTGCACTTTCCAGGTTGAAATGGCAGTTTGAAACTGTGCAAACAGGCACAGCAGTGGCAGACCTGGTATATGTTTAAAAGACTACTGTAGTGAGTGGCACAATCATTGCTGCAGGTCCACCATAAGCATTTAATTTACAGGCCCTGGGCACAAATAGTGCACTTTAGTAGGGCCATGTAAGTAAATTAAATATGGCAATTGTGTTTAAGCCAACAGAGTACAGAGCACCTGCACTCCAGCACTGGTTCGCAGTGGTAAAGTATACAGAGTCCTAAAGCCAACAAAAACAAATTCAGCAAAAAGAGGTGGAGGAAGGCAAAATGTTTGGAGATGACCCAGCAGAAAGTACCAGGTCTATCACCCTTGAACTGTATGGAGAGATACTGCAGCCATATAGTTTTCATACCTAAACATGATAAGTTTCTATCAGTCAATGCCAGACTGACCAAACATGGATTGACTGGCTGGTACTATATGAGTAACAATGTATTTGACAGACTATCAATATTTTTCTCTCAAAATATGTTAGTTTCCTTCAGTCTTTTCCACGCAGGACCATATCCCTCCAGAGACTTGGGGCCATATGTATGAAAACTGGAGCCTGCGAATCGCAAATAGTGATTTTTAAGAAATCGCTATTTCCGAGTCGCAATTGGCCATGTAACAATATTGCGATTCGGAAATAGCGATTTCTTAAAAATCGCTATTTTTGATTTGCGAGGCCCATTTACCGAATCACAATTTGTATTATCGTGATTTTTTTTGCGATTCAGTAAAAAATCGCAAAATGCGAGAAAGTTTGAGAATACACACCTGGAGGAGCCTGATGACATCACCAGCAGGAAATGAGTCATCCCAGGCGGTTTCAGGTGCCACACCCAAATCAGCATCCTGAGAGAGAGCAGCCCAGCCACACAGAGCAGCACTCAGAAGGAGCAAGAACACCTGAGCCAGGATGGATACCCCAGGCCAATCACAGGAGAAGGGTGAAAGTAAGCGTAAGCTGAAAATTCAGTGAGCAGGAGCTTGAGGTACTAACTGAGGAGGTGATGAGGAGCCATGACCGCCTGTTCGGAAAAAGCTCACTCCAGGTGCCTGAGAGTGAAAAGAGGAGACTATGGCTGGACATACAGTCCAAAATCTGCGCTATTGGAGTGGCACAGCGCTCCATTGAAGAGATTAAAAAAAGGTGGTATGACCTGCGGTCCAGTGCAAAGGAGAGGGTGGCAAGGAGACTTGCGGAGGCCAGGGGTACAGGAGGCGGTCCACCCACAGAGGCACCATCAACACCATTGGAGGACCTAGTGGAGTCCACACTCCTCCCTGAAGCTGTGACTGGGGTCACAGAGATCGACACCTCCGGCACACCGAGTACCAGCCAAGGTAACTGCAATATTGTTTTGTAACCCTATATGTGTATGCACAAAAGCCCCTTAGGAATTAGCAAGTAATGTTAAACAGTGTGAGAAGTAGTCCAGTCCACATCTTAGAAGCAGCACTACAATGCATTATGGGAGTGGCAGTCCACAACCTAGAACTGAAAGTAGCACAACAATGTATTTAGGTATAGTGACACCCAGAGGAACACAACACACACAACACTGTGTAGAGCAGTACCTGTACCTTTATTGCCATTGTCTGACAGAAAATTTAACTTGCAGAACTGCTGCATATTGTTGTTGCAGGTGGGCCAGGCCCAGCAGCCACACCATCTGCATGTGTAGGAGAGACAGACACCCATCTGCCCTTAGATTCGAACACCAGTGGGTCCCTCTACATGTCGACTGGACGACGAAGGCCCAGGGCACTGCCACTGCCAGAGCTCAGCAACGACTCTGATGAGCAGCAGGAAGGGCCAAGCACACCATCAGCACCAGACAGGCGCAGCCAGATTCCGGAGGGCAGGTGTCATCCAACCACAGCACCACACAGGATTGCGACAGAGTCCTGGGCACAGCAGTCAGGTGAGGGTCCCTCCTTATTCGGTGGCCTGGAAGCTGGTATGTTGCAGCAGCAGCGTCTGCAAAATAAGCGGATCCTTGCATTAGACAGAAACATGCGCAAACATAACCGCAACATGATGGGCCTCACTCAATAGTAATATTGTACAGCTGCGTGAGGGACAGGTGCAGGCATCACAAGACATCAGGGACCTTACAAGTGCTGTCCGTGAACTCTGCCAGGAGCTGCATCATGAAAGGGTTAGCCAGCGCAGACAGGAGCGCAGATTCCGTACCATGTTTGGCAGCTACTGCCGTTCCTCTCACAGGATGGCAAAGTCGACAGCATTTATTGCCCGTCGCGCAGTGGCTGCGCAAGTGGAGGCAGCACACAGCAGCAGGGACGTTGTCAATGGACTTGTGCAGATCACAAATGTGATCGAACACATTATGGGACCAAAATCAGCCACTCCGAGTGAGCTAGCACTGCGGGACACTGAGGACAGTTCGAGCCTCAGCAGTGTTGCCGTACCAGCAGCGGACACCAGACGGCGCAGTGCCAGGCACAGCACTGCCAGGCACAGCACTGCCACTGAGGGTGATAATAGAGGTGCCAGTGACGTAACTGGGCTCCCGAGTGGTGTGCGTGGTAGAAAAAAATGACTCTTGCTGCCATTGGACTGCTGTTGTCACTATGAAGAAATAGTGCATCACTCTGGTTATTCGTTGGTTTGCTTTTGTCACATCACCTGTTTTTGTTTTCACTCACATGTACATTACCTGACGTAAGGTAATAAATTTCTGTCACTACAGGTACAGTTTGGATTTGTGTCATTAATACTCACGTCTGAAATTGTTGTGTGTGATGTCGGCACGCCTTTGCCTTCCCTCTGCTGCACTCGTCCTGTCTGCTGGCTGTAGAGGTGGTATGGGATTGTCATCCTCATCTGATTCAGTATCACTGATTTCTACAGGTATGCCCCTGGAGGTAGCTATGTTGTGCAGGATTGCACAAGTAGCCACTATTCTACATGTTGTCTCTGGACTGTACTGTAGTGCCCCTCCGCTTTTGTGGAGGCACCGGAAGCAACTCTTCAGCAGTCCAAATGTGCGCTCCACCACGTTGCGGGTTGCCCTGTGTGCTGCTTTGTTTCTCCGTTCAGCTGGTGTTGTAGGATTAAGGTAGGGCGTCATCATGTCCTGGAAGGGACAGAGGGTGTGATGAGTAACTGAGCCATCTGACATGGGTACGCCATCTATGCCAGTGTACAGAGGGACATTACCTAGTAGATATCCTTCACCAAACTCCCCAGCTAGCAGTCTTGTGTGAATCCCGCTGTGGCGAAAGATGTAAGAATCATGTGTGCTTCCTGGGTATCTGGCCACGAGATCAGTAATTATGTAGGAGGCATTGCATATCACCTGTATGTTCATGGAATGTTGGTATTTCCTGAGGCTGATGGACAGATTGCCACATGTGTGCCATATATGGCACCTAGGACGTGGGGGAACTGTGCTATCTGGTAAAAATACATTTTTGTCTGCTGTATTTCCTGTGGGGTGTGGGGTGTGGGGGAATTTGATGTACTGTTGTAGTTTGCTCAGCATGGCGTTGATGAATGCATTGAAAAATCTGGAGAGGGTACTCTGTGTGACCCCTCCAGCTGCTGCTATGACCCCTTGACAGCCCCCTGAGGGGAGTAGGTGGAGGGAGCATAATACCTGCACATGGGTGGGTATGCTGTTAGTCCTTAGTGTTCTGCGCTACAGTATGGGTTGTAGCTCAGCTATTAGATCAAGTATCATGGCTGAGTTCAACCTATACCTCTCATATATTTCCTCCTCTGTCAGGTCAAAAAGTGTAATGCGCACTCTGAAAATGCGCTCCTGTCTCCTCCTCCCTCTCCTCAAACCTGCCAAGATCCTCATCCTCCTCGCCATGACGTAGAGTGCAGCCATTGTGGAAAAGAGTCTGAGGCATTCTGGGCCTCCTTATATAGGTTGCACCTGGTTACCACCTGGTTTCAGTTCATGGTATTTTGCATGTGCAAAATGCCATTTTGCGCAAAAATCGCAATTTGCGATTTTTTCATGCATCTCTTTGCGACTTGGAATTTGCGACTCGCAATTTGCGCCTCGCAATTTCCTACTGGAAATACTGAATCGCAAATTGCGAGTCGCAAAACCAGGTCGCAACGCAAAAAATCGCAATTTTTGCGATTTCTTATTTTTGGTCTGCGAATGCCTTTCATGCATCGCAGACCACGTTTTTGCACTCGCAAACGGTCGATTTTTGCGATTCGCACCGTTTGCGAGTGCAAAAAAGTTTCATACATCTGGCCCTTGGTCTAATATTTTCTTCCTATAGGTCTTCTAAATATGGCGTTTTGAGACTTTAGTAATTTTTCTATCCATACTATAGGTACCAGGGAATATCAGTTTTCAATCGGACTGAGCAGAAATCCACACTGTAGGCACCAGGGCAATTTTTTGATGTGGGACATTCCTTTGATATGTCTGCAATATTTGGCTGCAGGGTTTGTTTGCACTGACGGAAACCTGCCAACCCTGTTTGCAAATTAGAGGCACAGGGAAATCCATAGTGATGTGACTGGTATGATTCTGGACATGTCTTATTACCCAGAACCCCCATGTAAATTTCAAACTTTATGTAAACAAATCACAATGTTGGCTCTTTTCTATGAAATAAAATTACACTGACTACAGTGGCGCTTGGTCAGCGTCTGTGGCTCCCCACCGCGCAGCTCCAACTGTCTCCTGCTGCTATTGCACTGCTCTGCGTCCAGGCTTTGCACGTTGATGCCTTCCTCCACCGACAGGCTCCTGCCTGAGCATCATCCCTAGTGGCCCAAGGGTGAGCTTCTGCCATTTCTGTATCTGTTTTTCCTGCCTTTTTGCTTGCCTTTGTGCACTTTTCCTTTTTTTTCACTTTTTGCCTTCTTTTGCCTTCTTGCCTCTCCCCCCTCTGTTGCTTTCCTTGCTCCTCTCCCTTCCAGCCCCTGCCGCTGTTTCATCCCTGTGACTCCACCCCCTCTCAGTGCCACTTTCCCACCTACTGCTTCCCAGCTGACCAGCCCCTCCTACCTCCCTGCCCTTCTTAATGACAGCCCCTGCACAGTGACAGAGTGACTACACTGAACCTTGGTCAGCGTCTGTTTCTCCCCAATGTGCAGCTCCACCTGTCTGCTGCTGCCCCTCGCACTGCTCTGCATTTAGGCTTTGCTTGTTCGAGGCCTGGTTCCCAGCCAACCCTGCACAACTGGTCCACTCTCTCCACTGATGACATCCAGAAGATCATGAAAACCATCCACTTTGGAGCCCCCTTGGACCCATTCTGTGGCAAGGCTGGCACTGCATTGAATTTCCAGTCAGGAAGTCAGGACTGTGTTGATTTCGGCATGCGGTGAGTCAATTTTCAGCGCACAAGGAGTTTCGTGAAGACATGAAGTCTTTTTGACCCTGATACTTCAGAAAACAGGAGGCAAGCTCAATCCAAGCCCTTGGAGAGCACTTTTGGGGAAGGCAGATTCCGTCCCAGCAAAGGCAGGTGCCAGCAGGTCAGCAGGGCAACAGCAGAGCAGCAATCCTTCTCAGCAAAGCAGTCCAGATGAGTTCTGGGGTCAGAGAACTAGTTTATGTACCCAAAATGCCTTTAAAGTGGGGGAGACTTCAAAGAGTGGTTTTGAAGTGCACAAGTTCCCCTTTCAGTTCAGTCCGGTGTGCCAGGGTCCCAGTAGGGGGTTTAGCAGTCAATTTTGTGAGGGGAGGCCACTGGCCTTTGAAATGTAAATGTCAGGCCCTCCACCTTTCCAGCCCAGAAGACCCATGGAATATGCAGATGAGTGCAGGTGTGACTGAGTCTCCTGTGTTTGTGGTTGTCTGGGTGAAATGCACAAGGGAGCTGTCAACCAGCACAGACCAGGCATTGATTGGAGACAGGCTGTAAGGCACAGATGGTTTTAAGTGCAGAGAAATGCTCACTTTCTAAAAGTGGCATTTCTAAAATAGTAATATAAAATTCAACCTCTCCAATAAGCAGGATTTTCTATTACCATTCTGGCCATACTAAATAGGACCTGGGTACCCCTTTCAGATCAGAATCTGCCACTCTAAAAGTATATGAGGGCAGTCCTAATGATAGTCTATGAAAGGAGCAGGCCTCACTGTAGAAGAAACCGAAATTAGGAGTTTTTCACTACCAGGACATATAAAACTGAAATGTACATGTCCTGCCTTTTACCTACATAGCACCCTGCCCTATGGGTTACCTATGGGCCTACCTTAGGGGTGACTTATATTTAGAAAAAGTGGAGTTTAAGGCTTGGCAACTACTTTTAAATGCTAAGGCTAAGTGGCAGTGAAACTGCACACACAGGCCTTGCAACGGTAGGCCTGAGACATGGTTAAGCGGCTACTTATGTTGGTGGCACAATCAGTGCTGCAGGCCCACTAGTAGCATTTAATTTACAGACCCTGGTCATTCTGTAGTGCACTTTACTAAGGACTTATAAGTAAATCAAATATGCCAATTGGGGATGAACCAATGCTACCATGTTTAAAGGATAGAGCATATGCACTTTAGCACTGGTTAGCAGAGGTAAAGTGTGCAGTGTCCTAAAACTAGCAAAAAACAGTGTCACAAAAGTGGAGGGAGGCAGGCAAAAAGTTAGGGAATGACCAACCTAGGGCTGTCAAGTCTAACATCAGGCAATCACCCTCACTACCACAATTCAAAAAGGACCTCAAGACCTGGCTCTTTGACTGAACACCTACTACCTCCCAGCGCCTTTAAACACTCACAGGCAATTAGCCCCACCTTACAAGAACACTGATAGATTGACTGATTCAGAAGGTCAGGTAAATGGCAAAGTCCTACTTTACAGTGTTGTCATAGTTGCAGAACATTCCACCACAGGAAACATTTTTTAACCAATGCAGGAAGTTATTGGTAAGAAATCATGGTAATATCCTCACAAGCCTTACCACTCATTACTCCTCCAGGTGTCTAGTGTTCAGAAATGTCTGGAATTGGTAGATGGACCTAAGTGCCAGATGAACCGAGGCTGAGTAGTATTTCTGTACCACAGCCAGGAGCCAGGCACGGTTTGAAAAGGTCCTGGGATACGAATAAGGTAAAACAGTGTCCGTACTCCTTTCCAGGCTGAGATGCAGACGTGTGAGTGCTGTGCCTGAGCAAGGAGCTGGCTGCTGTTTGGATTTTTTTAGTGGGTAAAAAAAATCCAAACAACATTTGGGCTACTTGCTGGGAGGAAGATGTGTGTGTTTGTGCACCAGTGAAGAGCTAGACGGTGCTTGGAATATTTCTGAGGTTAAGAAAAAAAAAACGGTTCTCAGCCCTCACTGTAACGAAGACGTGTGTGTGTGTCCGTGCCCCAGCAAGGACTCAGACGAGGTTTGAATATTTTTCTGAGGCATAGAAAAAATTCCAAGCAGTACCCAGGCTCCTCGTTAGGGCACAAACCTTTGTGTGAATGTGTGTGTGTATGCAACCCAGTAAGGATGCGGGCCCGTTGGGATTTTTTCTTAGAATGAGAAAAGTATGGTGCAGATATCTGCATGTACACCACAGCAAGGATAAGGTTTTTCTTAGGATAATAAAAATACAAACATCATCTGGCTCCTTGCCTGGGCACAAAACTATGGCGTCATTGCAAGTTTGGTGTTTTTTTGGGAAGGCTGACCCGGCGGCCGTCACCAAAAGACCGTCATGTTAGCGGTAATCTGACTGCCGTGTTACACTGTGAAGTGCACCAAAAACAGCCAAAGATTCAAAACCGCAAACACCGCAAGCCCAACATAATTCCTCTCTTCAGATTATGATCCACAAATCACGACAGTTTGTTCTTCCATGGTGGAAAACCATTGGCTGTGTGAACCTCAGTGGTCTCAACTCACATCACACTGTTTCAGCTTGCTAAGAACCATCAGGAAAATTTTAAAAGTTCTTCCATTTCTGGCCAAGAGACTCATTATTCAGGCCCTTATATTGTCACACTTAGACTATGGAAACGCTCTATTCCTGAGTTCCCCCCGCTATGTAATAAAGAGATTGCAGGTTGTGCAGGATGCTGCTCGTTTACTCATGAACATTCCCAGACATCTCTATGCCAAATCAGCAATGGCTTCTCTCCTCTGGCTTCCCTTAGAATAACATGTTAATTTTAAAGCCAGGTGTACGGTACACAGAGCCCTTTATAATAAGGGTCCTGCCTTTCTTAGGCAAATCATAACATATTATATCCCCCAGGGGTTACTTAGATTATCCTTCGCCTCGCTAATTAACACCCCTCGTGTTAAGAAAGCATTATGGGGAGGAGGATCCTTTGCCTTCAAAGCGGCCATTCTCTGGAACTCTCTTCCTCTGGAACTTTGTCAAGACAACACGGAACCCTCCTTTTGCAGGAAACTGAAGACGCTATTATTCTCAGTATAGGCACCTCCTAGTTTAGTGGCTCTGAGTCAAGCTGGGAAGCCTTTGGGTAGCCATGTGCCCAATAAATGCAGTAAACTAAACTAAACACTGAACAAAACACCACATTAGTTTGAAAATCCCACACCTGACACACATCCACAGACTCAACACACCTACACACTCCACTATATAACACACCCCTACAACACCCACAATCCTTTGCAAACAGAATGCCACACACAGCCATAGAGGAGCAATAACCAATGCAAATTTCCTAAAACAACTTCTGACACCTATACACATTTCACCTTGCATACATCGCACACCTTCACAACACACAATTTACTTTTATACAACACACAACAACCATCACCCACTGACATCACAGCACCTACACCTTACATTTTTTTCAGCATTTTTCTTTTTAGACCACCTCACTGTCTTTACCACCACTACCATGTCCCCACAAAAACACCCACGTTTCACTGATGATGAATTGAGGGTCATAGTGGACAACAATGTCAGGGTAGAGCCACACCTTTTCAGAGCATAAATCCAGCAAACATCAATAGCCAGGAAAATGGAGTTGTGGCAAAGAATAGTCGACAGGGTCAATGCTGTAGGCACCTATCCATGCACAAGGCAGGACATCAGGAAGAGGTGGAACGATCTACGTGGAAAGGTGCATTCCATGGCATCCAGGCACCAAATAGGGCGGTACTGAAGCCTGGCAGTGGGACCCCACCTGCTCCTCATACTTTCACATCTTGGGAGGAGAATGTCTTGGACATACTGTATCTTAAGGGGCTGACAGGTATACCTGGGGGAGTAGAGTCTGGTAAGTCCCCACAACATCCATGTCACCCAATTGTTTTGCCCTGCATGCTCCCTCACCACCTTACCCCACCTCAATTAACAAACCACCCACCACCCATCTGTCAAAATGTCCTAACACCCCTCTCTGGCATGCCACTAAACTAATATGGCGCCACAGCCCTTGGGAATGGCATGTGAAGTACTGAGAACTGATAGCAGTTCAACTCCCAGAAGCCATTATCCCACCATTATGAAAACCTGAACAGTGCACCAAAAGTGAGATGTCATGCATGTGGAACTAACTACCAATCTAACCCATCATGAATGTCCAACTGTGAAACAGTTTATGTCAATGACAGCAATGCAAAGGCCCACTCCCACTATCATTACAAGCAAAACACAGCTACAGCTGAGTGCCCCATTGAACTGCCCTTGGAAAAAAAGATTCCTAAGATTGAAATTTACTCACCTGGGGTGGACATCTAGATGCCAAAGTGGGTGCACATGCAGTACATGCAGAGGCCAATGTCTATTGCTTACTCCCATACTGTGTCCCAACTCTGACACTATTGTGCATTGTCCAGATTTTTGTTGTGCCACGTACCATCCCAGACACTTCACTCGCAAAGAAACACAAATGATGGACGGAATGCGGAACCAATCAAAAATGTACCCACAGTCACATATCTGGGTTGAATCCATCATTTCTTTTGCTCATCATGCCACCTCAGTTTGGACCCAGCCATATGCAAATGTTCCCCATGGGAACAGTCCAGGCCGAACTACCAGGCCAGGTCCTCCCTGGTGTGGAAACAAGCATCCTAGGACCGGTTTCAGTGGTATCACTCTTCATCAGCCAGGCTAGCTTGAATCCAGTGGCACAGTAAGCCTGGGACCCATGTCTGGGCATACTCAGTGCACATATTGCAACTAAAGCAAAGAAACACAACACTTTACTAGGCAAAAAAGGTGAACACTCATGTCAACAGTCAGACAACATAAGATGGTATCAGCAGTCTAATGACTCCCAACATGGTTTAACATCTTGAAGCATAGTGTATAGTATTGAAATTACAGAGTCTCATGTTGTACTAAGTTAGATTTTGCAGCAGTTGTCATTGTCGTTTCTGGGGATCATGTTAAGGCAGTGTGTGCATCTCACACAACATCACTAAACATCACTTGTTGTATCACTTACAGCAACTCTGTGTTACACTTCTCCCACAGGCACCCTTGCCATTGCCACCATCGAGAGGATACCAGAGACTGCCACCACCCCTCTGGATGAAGGTCCCAGTGAGGCCATCACCCCCGGATGTGTGGACACTGAGGGCCAAGCTGGCCCATCAGGGACACCTGGTCAGTCTATAACTGTCAGCCTCACCCTGCCCACATCAACTCCTCCTAGCCCTGTTGCATCAACATCACAGGCAACCATTTGCCCCAAGCCTATGTCCGAAGAACTGTTTCATCCATTGTGTGCCCCCCAGTACAGGTACCTGAGTCTCACCTTGTTATCCCTGACTATGATGGTCCTGCCACCACTGGGAGTGAACACACTTTGCTAGGGGAACAGGCATGTGGGGGTAGGGTGCGTTGGAGGGATGGTGTGGGCCAGATGATGGGGGCTCCAAGGGACAATACTGACCAGGAAACCATCTCCCAAGTTTTGTGAACCTACCAAAATTCACAAGGTATGATAGACCAGGTAGTCACCATGATGGGGGAAATCCAACAGCTGCAAATGGACAACCACCAGGAAGTTATGCAGCAGTGTCAGGCACAAAATGCCATCCTGGCTTCTATTGCTGGGATGCTGAGTGACATTAATACTACCCTGAGTAGGTCTGCTACACAACATCAGGCCTCTTCCTCTAGTAATGACTCTTCAGGCCCTTAAACATCTGCGGCTGCTAGTGGAATGGAGCCCCTGCCAGGGAAAGGACATGCCTTAAACACCCCACACTCTGTAGCAGAGGATCCTTCCTCCCCCGCAAACATGGACATCCATCCAGACATCCAGGAGGAGCACATGCTAAAACGAAACCCACTGCCAGTAAACCTCTCCTGACTGGTTCCCCGTGTGTGCCACAGATACACCCTGTTGACTGTTGTACAAGGACACTGGACTTGCTTTCCTAATGGTATAGCAGCCACCCTGATGACTTCAGCCACCACGACTGAACCCTTCACTGTTTACTTTGTGTTTTTTTGGTTACTATTCACACACATTGTTTTGCACTCCCCAATAAATAACATTTTAACACAGGTTCTGTGTAAGTGTCATTTATCAACCATGTACAACTGTCACGTATGCCAATTCTAGTATCAATATATCCCTCTGTACTCACATGTGTACTCTATCCCCAGGAGACTTGTTACATTTGGATTGTAACATAGACAGAAGCCAAAACAGCTGCATTCTACATCTCCACACATTTATTTCTAAATTTGCAAACAGCAGATAGAATAGTACTGCCAGTGACTTATGTTTGTCAGCTTAGGTGTCATACACTTCTAATCCACAGGATAGACAAGTTAAAGACATGTCAGTCTTCCTACAAGCCAGGAGGCATACAGATTGGTCCTTTGTAACACCATGTAAAGCCTTATCACATACCCATACTTTAGCTTCCTAATAATCATACCTCATGATACACACAGAGATCAGTACTGACGTCCCCAGTCCCCAATCCAGGGACTTTTCACTTAGATTGGTCATGTATCTATAGGCTTTCCACACACATATGTCAGTCCACAGAGACATGAGCATTGGTCTGCAAAGATGGAACACACTG